>NC_134356.1:609704695-610417195 GCF_048569485.1 Anomaloglossus baeobatrachus | reverse complement strand
AGGCCATGGACCCAAAATCTCTATGTTTTGTTCCATGAGCCATTTAGTGATCACCTTTGCTTTATGGCAAGGTGCTCCATCATGCTGGAAAAGGCATTGTTGGGCGCCAAACTGCTCTTGGACAGTTAGGAGAAGTTGCTCTTGGAGGACATTCTGGTACCATTCTTTATTCATGGCTGTGTTTTTAGGCAAGACTGTGAGTGAGCCGATTCCCTTGGCTGAGAAGCAACCCCACACATGAATCGTTTCAGGATGCTTAACAGTTGGCATGAGACAAGACTGGTGGTAGCGCTCACCTCTTCTTCTCCTAATAAGCTGTTTTCCAGATGTCCCAAACAATCGAAAAGGGGATTCATCTGAGAAAATGACTTTACCCCAGTCCTCAGCAGTCCACTCCCTGTACCTTTTGCAGAATATCAGTCGGTCCCTGATGTTTGTTCTGGAGAGAAGTGGCTTCTTTGCTGCCCTCCTTGAAACCAGGCCTTGCTCAAGCAGTCTCCGCCTCACAATGCGTGCAGAAGCACTCACACCAGCCTGCTGCCATTGCTGAGCTAGCTCGGCACTGCTGGTAGTCCGATCCCGCAGCTGAAACAGTTTTAAGATACGGTCCTGGCGTTTGCTGGTCCTTCTTGGGCGCCCTGGAGCCTTTTTGGCAACAATGGAAGCGCTCTCCTTGAAGTTCTTGATGATGCGATAGATTGTTGACTGAGGTGCAATCTTTGTAGCTGCGATACTCTTCCCTGTTAGGCCATTTTTGTGCAGAGCAATGATGGCTGCACGTGTTTCTTTAGAGATAACCATGGTTAACTGAAGAGAAACAATGATACCAAGCACCAGCCTCCTTTTTAAAGTGTCCAGTGGTGTCATTCTTACTTAATCATAACTGACTGATCGCCAGCCCTGTCCTCATCAACACCCACACCTGTGTTAATGGAACAATCACTAAACAATGTTAGCTACTCCTTTTAAGGCAGGAATGCAATGATGTTGAAATGTGTTTTGGGGGTTAAAGTTCATTTTCTTAGCCAATATTGACTTTGCAAGTAATTGCTGTTAAGCTGATCACTCTTTATGACATTCTGGCGTATATGCAAATTGCATTAGAAAAACGTAACCAGTAGACTTTGTAAAAATTAATATTTGTAGCATTTTCAAAACTTTTGGCCATGACTGTACTTGAGCTTTGCTATTATATTAGTTTTGATGGACCAGGAGCTTTTAAGCAAATATTCAGATGTACGTTTAAGTCACCTGTTCAGACTACAAAAAAAAAGATACCTGTTCTCTTTTCACTGAGTGTGACTGCATGCTAAATTTGCACAGATTATATAGTACAGAATTGAATGGTCTTCATTTTTTTGTTTTTTATTGTTTTGCTCTCTAACTTTTTGGCTATAAACAATGATAGTAATACAAGTTTGTTTCTGACAGACGGCAATGACTGTTAAAGCTCCTGCCCCGCTCCAGGGCTTGGCTACAATCACCACAGGAACAGGCACAATCCTGCGCACTATACCAGTAGTCACTGCTTCTTCCTCCCTTATGGCATCAGCTGGTGGCAAACCAACTGCAATCCATCAATTGCTTACAAATGGTGGCCTAGCAAAGCTGGCTAGTAGTATCCCTGGCCTTGCACAGTTATCCAGCCCATCTGCAGGTAACCGCACAGGCATTTATGACTTTTATAACTGAGATTCTGAAATTGGATCCAATATTTGTGTCTTTCATTTTGTTTCAGGTTTAAAAGCACCAACCACCATCACAGTCACCCTCCGTGGTCAGCCAAGTCGTGTTGGCACCCTCAGCCAGGCCAGTATTGGGACAGGGTCCCAAACTAAACAAGATGACGTTTCCCAGCAGGTGAGAAAAAATTACTATATACTAGGATCTTTATTAAGGGTGTACAGTGATAAAGTATTCATATCCTGTGAACTTCCACATTTTTTTACATCACACTCACAAACTAAAATGTATTTTATTGGGATTTTATGTGCTATACCAACACTAGCTAGTAAGGTTTTGTGAACTGTAAAGGAATTGGTACACAATTTTTTACATATTTTAAAACAAAACTGAAAATTGTGGTGTATATTTCTATTCAGCCCCCCTAAGTCAGTACTTTGTAGGGTCACCTTTCCCTGCAATCCCTACCACAAGTCTTGTGGGTTATGTCTCTACCAGCTTTGCACATCTAGAGTCCGAAAATGTTGCCCATTCTTCTCTGCAAAATAGTTCTAACTCGGTGAGATTGGATGGAAACATCCTTGAACAGCAATTTTCAAGTGTTGACACAGATTCTCAATGGGATTTATGTCCGGACTGTGACTGGGCCATTTACACACATGAATATACTTTTAGTTAAACCTTCCATTGTAGCTCTGGCAGTATGATTAGGGTTGTTGTCCTGTTGGAAGGTGAATCTACGACCCAGTCTCAAGTGTTTTGCAGGATTTTCACCGGGATTGCCCTGTAGGTAGCTCCATCCATCTTCACATCAACTCTGGCCAGCTTCCCATGTCCCTGCTGAAGAAAAGCCTCCCCACAGCAAGGTGCTGCCACCAACGTGTGACCGTGGGGATGGTGTTTTCAGGGTGATGTGCAGTGTTAGTTTTACACCACACATAGCATTTTGCATTTAGCCCAAAAAGTTCTACTTTGGTTTCATCTGACCAGAGAACCTTCTTCCACTTGCTTACTATGTGCCCTGCAAGGCTTTTTGCAAACTGCAAACATTTTTAGGCTTGCTTTCAAAAATGTCTTTCTTCTTGCCACGCTTCCGAAAAGGCCACATTTGTAAAAGAGCAAGTCCCCATTTGTGGAGAGAAGACCTCAGCACCAATAAGGCTAAAAAGAGATTGAGCTGCTACAATGTGAAAATTTTTATTCCAGACTAGCACTGCAGTACAATCCAACGTTTCAACCATAGCAAGGTCTTTTTCAATGATATCCGTGTGCATGGTGCCAAAAGTATAGGTGATGGAGGCGCCAGGTGAGGGACAGCAGCTTATACTGCCAGGGGACCACTATGTGTGAGACAGCGCCAACGAAACGTAGGATTGTTTGGATTGTCCTTTGGTGCCGGTTTGGAATAAAAATTCTCACATTGCAGCAGCTCAATCTCCATTTAGTCTTCTTGGTGCTGAGGTCTTCTCTCCACAAACTGCATCTGTGTGCAGTCCAATTTCCGTGGACTCTCAGAATGAAGAATAATGGAGAATATTTTTCCCATCCTTACCTCACCTGTACTTTGATTCTATCCTTAGAGAGAATCTGATCACACTAAGCTGACACTCCGATGAAACTCTGATTATGTAAATAGGACTCAGATCAAAATCTGATCAATACGAAGAAAATCTATGCTTGTTTGAGTGCAGCCTAATGATTGTCATGTGGACAGATTCTCCAACCTGAGCTGTGGATGTCTGCAGTTCCTCCAAAGTGACCATGTGCCTCTTGGCTGCTTCTGTAATTGGTGCTCTCCTTGCTTAAGATGTCAGTTTAGGTGGACGGACATGTCTTGGAGGTCATTTGGCACAACTGCAAACCTACTATTTTTTTGGATGGATTGAACAGTGCTCTGTGAGATGTTCAAAACTTGGGCTTTTTTTTTAATAACCTAACCCTTTTTTACTCTTCTCCTCAACTTTACCCCTGACCTGTCTGGTGTATTCCATGGTTTTCATGATGCTTTTTGATCCCTAATGTTCTCACACAAACCTCTGAGGCCTTCTCAGAACAGCTGTAGTTCTTGCAGAAGAAATGACACACAACTGGGCTCAATTTGCTTAAGTGACTTCTGGATGCAATTGGTCACTCGTAATTTTATTTAGAGGTAGCAGACGACAGGGAGCGGAGTATATATACGTGTCACAATTTTCAGCTTCATATTTTTAAAATATTTAGGAAACCATGTGTCATTTCCTTTTACACTTTACAAATACTTGCCACTTTGTGTTGATAGATCAAATATAATCCCAATAAAATACATTTGTTTCTGGGTGTAACGTAAAAACTGTGAGAAAGCTCATGAGGTATGAGTGCTTAGGCAAAAAAAAAAAAAAAAAAACACTTTACTGCCACTTAGTATGTTTTTGGTTTTGTTGCTTGTTCAGGTGAAAAACATATAGGGAGCTTATTGTGAAGTCTTTTGATGCCACCTCCCAATGACATGGCAATTGTGAATTTTGTTAAGTCTAATTTGCATAGCTAACGACACCTACTTTCCCCAGAAATGGCAAGAACACCTTGAAATAAAAAAGTTGCAAATTTTTGAACAAACAATAAAGGCATACAATTTGTATACAAAAGCCTTTTTAAATACCCACATATTTCCATTTGTTCTGTACATATGTGCGACCCCAAACTTTATTGGATGCTCAGCACACTGCCTTTCCAGGGCTCGGATGTATTATTTAATTCCTTCTTGCTCAGTACATTTATTATTTTGGTAGGCAGTCGTTCCCATAGCATGGCATAAAAGTATGGCATGGGCTCAGAGGTTGAGCACTCGCCATCAGCAGGGAAGGTTAGCTGTACATGGGCGCGAACCGGAGCCAACCTAAATCCCTTCCTTTCAATCACTCCCATATAGGTGACCACTGCCTTGGAAGTCAGCCTACTTTATGCATGTATTGTCTGCAGTTTTCAGATCATAGTATCATAGTTTTAAGGTTGAAGGGAGACTCTAAGTCCATCTAGTTCAACCCGTAGCCTAACATGTTGATCCAGAGGAAGGCAAAAAACCCCAATGTGGCAAACAAGTTCCAATGGGGAAAAAATTTCCTTCCTGACTCCACATCCGGCAATCAGACTAGTTCCCTGGATCAATACCCTGTCATAAAATCTAATATACATAACTGGTTATATTAAATTTTTCAAGAAAGGCATCCAGGCTCTGCTTAAATGTTAGTAGTGAATCACTCATTACAACATCATGCGGTAGAGAATTCCATAGTCTCACTGCTCGTACAGTAAAGAATCCTCGTCTGTGATTATGATTAAACCTTCTTTCTTTGTCGCTCTATTGGGAGACCCAGACAATTGGGTGTATAGGCTATGCCTCCGGAGGCAGCACAAAGTATTACACTCAAAAGTGTTAAGCCCCTCCCCTTCTGCCTATACACCCCCCGTGCTCCCACGGGCTCCTCAGTTTTTATGCTTTGTGCGAAGGAGGCAGACATGCACAGCACAGCTCCACAGATTGGTCAGCAGCAGCTGCTGACCAGGTCGGATGGAAGAAAAGTGGGCCCATATAGGGCCCCCAGCATGCTCCCTTCTCACCCCACTCTTGTCGGCGGTGTTGTTAAGGTTGAGGTATCCATTGCGGGTACGGAGGCTGGAGCCCACATGCTGCTTTCCTTCCCCATCCCCCTCAGGGCTCTGGGTGAAGTGGGATCCTATCGGTCTCCAGGCACTGAGACCGTGCTTCATCCACAGGAGACTGCTGGATAGGAGCCGGGTTCCGTTCAGGGACATGGCCCTGCATCTTGAAGGTACTCTGTATCCCTGTAGGGACCGCGCACGGCAACACCTCAGCTTTGCTGGGTGTGCTAGTGCACCGGGGACCGCGGCGCTGACCGGGTCTATATGTGCCATTACACACTCAGCGTCGCTGAGTGTGTTTATATGTAGGGGCTACCGCGCTAACCGCCGCTGCCATGTGAAACTGCGGCGCGGCTGGGACTTGTAGTTCGCCGGGGACTTCGGCGTCGGCCGCGCTTTTACGGCGGCGACGCTTATACTCGAGTCCCCGGCTTTCTTGCGGCCTAGCTTCCTTTTTCCCGCCCTCAGCCCTGACAGGCAGGGGAAGGGCGGGACGCTGCACGGAAGAGAGGGACAAACGAGCAGCATGAGGGCTGGAGCATGCTTTGCATACTCCACTCCCCTCACTGTGCACTGTGTGAGACGCCCACGGCTTCCTCCTCTCGTCAGGACGCCGCAGCCATTCCTGTCAGCTCCTCCGACGCTGCAGAGGGGGACAAACCCTGGGAAACCCAGACACGGTCTCTGGTGGCCTCACAACCGCTTTAGGCGGCTGGTAAGCAGCACCTGTGGTGTTAACCCCATGGTGCTGTAGTGTATTGATACATTCTGTGTTATTACTATATACTTTACACTGTATGAGCACAGTTCATTATGGCTATTTACCCTTTTGTGTTAATCAAGGAAAACAATAGCATGGCGCCCACAAAGACGGGTGCCAAAAAACAGGATTATTATGCTGCCTGCGCCGCTTGTACGACCCAGCTGCCGGCAGGTCCCATTGACCCTCATTGTGTGCAATGTGTGGCCCCTGTGACTCTTCTTCAGCCAGAGCATCTGCTAAGAGGGGCCCAGGGGGAGACACCTGTTGACACGGTCCTTAGTGACGGGGATGGAGTTTGCAAAACTCTCTGAGACTATGGCTGAGATACCAGAAGCCGTGCAGTCCAGGCCGGTATCTCAGCAAAGGGACTCTGTTGAATCATTGTTCCCTGGCCCCCCTCAATTGGACCAACAATGTCCTCCCGGGATACATTCCAGGCTGAGGGTTCTGACTTAGACCCCAGCCCCAGGCCGACTAAGCGGGCTCGCTTAGAATTTCCCTCGACATCATGTTGTTCAGGGTCTCAGCGGAAGGAATCTCCGGTTGATGATGCAGGAGACAGCTGATCAGGATTCTGATCCTGAGGGCGCTCTCAATCGTAATACTCCAGACGGGGACGCCATAGTGAACGATCTTATTGCGTCCATCAATCAAATGCTGGATGTTTCTCCCTCAGCTCCTCCGGCGGAGGAGTCAGATTGTCAGCAGGAGTAATTCCGCTTCAGGTTCCCCAAGCGTACACCGAGTATGTTTCTAGACCATTCTGATTCCAGAGAGGCAGTCCAGAATCACCATGCTTGTCCAGATAAGCGTTTTTTCTTAGCGCCTTAAGGATACACGTTGTCCTTTCTTTGTCGCTCCTAATTGGGAGACCCAGACAATTGGATGTATAGCTACTGCCTCCGGAGGCCACACAAAGCATTACACTTAAAAGTGTAAGGCCCCTCCCCTTCTGCCTATACACCCCCCGTGGGATCACGGGTTCCTCAGTTTTCAAGCTTTGTGCGAAGGAGGCTGACATCCACGCATAGCTCCACTGTTTAGTCAGCAGCAGCTGCTGACTATGTCGGATGGAAGAAAAGAGGGCCCATACTAGGGCCCCCAGCATGCTCCCTTCTCACCCCACTCTTTGTCGGCGGTGTTTGTTAAGGTTGAGGTACCCATTGCGGGTACGGAGGCTGGAGCCCACATGCTGCATCCTTCCCCATCCCTCTTAGGGCTCTGGGTGAAGTGGGATTTTACCGGTCTCCAGGCACTGAGACCGTGCTCCATCCACAGCCCCTGGGATCTGCTGGACATGGAGCTGAGTATCGTCAGGGACATGGCCCTGCTACATTAAGGTACTCTGTGTCCCCGTGCAAATCGCGCACACACACACCAGCATTGCTGGGTGTGTTAGTGCGCCGGGGACAATAGCGCTGCGCGCGTGTGCCACACTATCTTCAGCTAGCTGAAGGAGTTAATGGTTTGGAAACGGTCGCGCCGGCCGCTGCTGTCAGTTTTAACTGCGGCGCGGCTGGGACTTGTGGTTCGCCGGGGACTTCCGCGCTCGCCGTGCATATTTGACGGCCGCGCTTACTACTACAGTCCCCGGCTTTTTCCGGCCTAGTTCGTTTCGTTCCCGCCCCCAGGCCTGCCAGTCAGAGTGGGGGCGGGACGCTGTGCAGAACGTCAGCGCCGAGGGCTGGAGTTTACTTTACATACTCCAGCCCTCACACTGAACACAGTGAGACGCTGGTTTCCCGCTCTTCGTCTGAGGCACGCCCACGGTCCGCCCCTCTTCACTGAACGCCGGCAGCCATTCCTGACGTGCTGTTTGAGCTGGAGAAGGGGAGACAAGTTATGGGAGACCCAGGCACGGGATTCTAGCGACCACACACCCGCTTTCAGCGGGCGGTAAGCGACACCTCTGATGCCTACCCCACTTGTGCTGCAGTGTTCATTTGTATTTTTATGCTATACATTGCACTGTACTGGCGCTGGTAATTCTTCACTATATACCCTCTTGGATTGCTCTGAGACAACAGCATGTCGTCCGCAAAACCAAGGGTGCCAAGGCACAGGCTTTCTATGCTGCCTGTACCGCATGTGGGGCTACTCTACCGGCAGGTTCCACTGACCCCCATTGTGTGCAGTGCTCAGCCCCTGTGGCACTTGTTCGGCCGGGGCCTCTGCTAGAGGTGACCCAGGGAGAACCACCTGTGAATACTGTCCAGGTGACGGGGACAGAGTTTGCAGCTTTGCTGATAGATTATCCGTGACTATGACTAAAATCCTAGAAACTTTGCAGTCTAGACCAGTAACGCAGACCATGGGCACGGTTGAATCACTGTCCCCTGGTCCCCCTCATTTGGAACAGCTCCGGGCTCCGGAGGTGTCCCATGCATTCCAGGGTGATGGCTCTGACACGGACGACAGTCCCAGACAGCCTAAGAGAGCTCGCTATGAGCGACCCCCTACATCATATCACTGGTCAGGCTCTCAGCAGGAGGATTCTCTGTGTGATGAGCCGGAATTAGCTGATCAGGATTCTGATCCCGAGATACTCCTGATGGTGACGCCATAGTGAACAATCTTATAGCGTCCATCAATAAAATGTTGGATATTTCTCCCCCAGCTCCTCAAGTGGAGGAGTCAGCTTCACAGGAGAAATTCCATTTCAGATTTCCCAAGCGGAAATTAAGTATTTTTCTGGACCGTTCTGTCTTTAGAGAGTCAGTCCAGAAACACCATGCTTATCCAGATAAGCGTTTCTCCAAACGGCTTAAGGATACACGTTATCCCTTTCCTCCTGATGTGGTTAAGAGCTGGACCCAGTGTCCCAAGGTGGATCCCCCTATCTCCAGGCTTGCGGCTAGATCCATAGTTGCAGTGGAGGATGGGGCTGCACTTAAAGATGCCACTGACAGACAGATGGAGCTCTGGTTGAAATCCATCTATGAGGCTATCGGCGCGTCGTTTGCTCCTGCATTCGCAGCCGTATGGGCACTCCAAGCTATTTCAGCTGGTCTTGCACAGATTGACACGGTCACACGTACATCTGTTCCGCAGGTGGCATCCTTAACCTCTCAAATGTCTGCATTTGCGTCTTACGCGATTAATGCTGTCCTGGACTCTACGAGCCGTACGGCAGTGGCATCTGCTAACTCCGTGGTTTTACGCAGAGCCTTGTGGTTAAGGGAATGGAAAGCAGATTCTGCTTCCAAAAAATGTTTAACCAGTTTGCCATTTTCTGGTGACCGGCTGTTTGGTGAGCGCTTGGATGAAATCATAAAACAGTCCAAGGGTAAGGATTCATCCTTACCTCAGCCCAGACAAGACAAACCCCAACAGAGGATGGGACAGTCGGGGTTTCGGTCCTTTCGAGGTTCGGGCAGGTCCCAATTATCCTCGTCCAAAAGGACTCAAAAGGATCAAGATTCTTGGCGGGCTCAGTCACGCCCAAAAAAGACAGCCGGAAGACCCGCTACCAAGGCGGCTTCCTCATGACTTCCGGTCTCCTCCCTCCGCATCCTCGGTCGGTGGCAGGCTCTCCCGCTTTGGCGACATTTGGCTGCCACAGGTCCAAGACCGTTGGGTGCGAGACATTCTGTCTCACGGGTACAGGATAGAGTTCAGTTCTCGTCCTCCACCTCGATTCTTCAGAACGTCTCCGCCTCCCGACCGAGCCGATGCTCTCCTGCAGGCGGTGTGCACTCTAAAGGCGGAAGGAGTGGTGATCCCTGTTCCTCTTCAAGAGCAAGGTCACGGTTTTTACTCCAATTTGTTTGTGGTACCAAAAAAGGACGGGTCTTTCCGTCCCGTTCGGGACCTAATGCTTCTCAACAACCACGTGGGAACCAGACGGTTCCGGATGGAATCCCTCCGATCCGTCATCGCCGCAATGTCTCAAGGAGATTTCCTAGCATCGATAGACAGCAAGGATGCTTATCTCCACGTACCGATTGCTCCAGAGCATCAGCGTTTTCTACGCTTCGTTATAGGAGACGAACACCTTCAGTTCGTAGCCCTGCCTTTTGGTCTGGCGACAGCCCCACGGGTCTTCACCAAAGTCATGGCAGCTGTAGTTGCAGTCCTACACTCTCAGGGACACTCCGTGATCCCTTACTTAGACGATCTGCTGGTCGAGGCGCCTTCTCAAGAGGCATGCCAACACAGCCTGAACGTGGCGCTGGAGACCCTCCAGGGTTTCGGGGGGATCATCAACTTTTCCAAGTCGAATCTAACCCCGACCCAGTCGATAACTTATCTTGGCATGGAGTTTCATACTCTCTCAGCGGTAGTGAAGCTTCCGCTTGTCAAATAGCGTTCATTGCAGACAGGGGTGCAATCTCTCCTTTACGGTCAGTCACACCCCTTGAGACGCCTCATGCACTTCCTAGGGAAGATGGTGGCAGCAATAGGGGCACTCCCTTTCGCGCAGTTTCATCTGCGTCCACTACAATGGGACATTCTCCGCCAATGGGACGGGAGGTCGAGGTCCCTCGACAGCAACGTCTCTCTCTCTCAGGCGGCCAAGGATTCTCTTCGATGGTGGCTGCTTCCCACCTCATTGTCGAAAGGGAAATCCTTCCTACCCCCCTCCTGGGCGGTAGTGACGACAGATGCGAATCTGTCAGGGTGGGGAGCAGTCTTTCTCCACCACAGGGCTCAAGGTATGTGGACTCAGCAAGAGTCCACTCTTCAGATCAACGTTCTGGAGATCAGAGCACTGTATCTTGCTCTACAAGCCTTCCAGCAGTGGCTGGAAGGCAAGCAGATCCGTATTCAGTCGAACAACTCCACAGCGGTGGCATACATCAACCACCAAGGAGGAATTCGCAGTCGGCAAGCCTTCCAGGAAGTCCGGCGGATTCTGACGTGGTGGAAGACACGGCTTCCACCATATCCGCAGTTCACATCCCAGGCGTGGATAACTGGGAAGCAGACTTCCTCAGTCGCCAGGGTATGGACGCAGGGGAATGGTCTCTTCACCCGGACGTGTTTCAAGAGATCTGTCGCCGCTGGGGGATGCCGGACGTCCACCTAATGGCGTCTCGGCACAACAACAAGGTCCCAGTTTTCATGGCATGGTCTCACGATCACCGAGCTCTGGCGGCAGACGCCTTAGTTCAAGATTGGTCGCAGTTCCGGCTTCCTTATGTGTTTCCACCTCTGGCTCTGTTGCCCAGAGTGCTGCGCAAGATCAGGTCCGACTGCCGCCGCGCCATCCTCGTCGCACCAGACTGGCCAAGGAGGTCGTGGTACCCGGATCTGTGGCACCTCGCGGTAGGCCAACCGTGGGCACTACCAGACCGACCAGACTTGCTGTCTCAAGGGCCATTTTTCCATCAGAATTCTGCGGCCCTGAACCTGACTGTGTGGCCATTGAGTCCTGGATCCTAGCGGGTTCAGGATTGTCTCAAGAGGTCATTGCCACCATGAGACAGGCCAGAAAACCTACCTCCACCAAGATATACCACAGGACGTGGAAAATATTCTTGTCTTGGTGCTCTGCTCAGGGAGTCTCTCCCTGGCCATTTAGTTTGCCTACTTTTCTTTCCTTCCTGCAATCCGGGTTGGAAAAAGGTTTGTCGCTCAGCTCCCTCAAGGGGCAAGTCTCAGCGCTATCTGTATTTTTTCAGAAGCGCCTAGCACGACTTCCTCAGGGACGCACGTTCCTGCAAGGGGTCTGTCATATCGTCCCTCCTTACAAGCGGCCGTTAGAGCCCTGGGATCGGAACAGGGTTCTAATTGTTCTTCAGAAGCCGCCTTTCGAGCCTATGAGGGATGTTTCCCTTTCTCGCCTTTCACAGAAAGTGGCCTTTCTAGTAGCGGTCACGTCTCTCCGGAGAGTGTCCGAGCTAGCAGCGCTGTCATGCAAATCTCCCTTCCTGGTGATTCACCAGGACAAGGTGGTCTTGCGACCTATTCCGGAGTTTCTCCCTAAGGTGGTATCCCCGTTTCATCTTAATCAGGATATCTCCTTGCCTTCCTTGTGCCCTCATCCAGTTCATCAATGTGAAAAGGATTTGCATTGTTGGATCTCGTGAGAGCGCTCAGGATCTACATTTCCCGCACGGCGCCCCTGCACCGCTCGGATGCACTCTTTGTCCTTGTCGCTGGTCAGCGCAAAGGGTCGCAAGCTTCCAAATCCACCCTAGCTCGGTGGATCAAGGAACCAATTCTTGAAGCCTACCGTTCTGCTCGGCTTCCGGTTCCCTCAGGGCTGAAGGCCCATTCTACCAGAGCCGTGGGTGCGTCCTAGGCATTACGACACCAGGCTACGGCTCAGCAGGTGTGCCAGGCGACTACCTGGTCGAGTCTGCACACTTTTACCAAACACTATCAAGTGCATACCTACGCTTCGGCGGACGCCAGCCTAGGTAGACAAGTCCTTCAGGCGGCGACGGCCCACCTGTAGGGTAGGGCTGTTTTTACGGTCCTATCACGAGGGGTTATTATACCCACCCAGGGACTGCTTTTGGACGTCCCAATTGTCTGGGTCTCCCAATTAGGAGCGACAAAGAAGAAGGGAATTTTGTTTACTTACCGTAAATTCCTTTTCTTCTAGCTCCAATTGGGAGACCCAGCACCCGCCCTGTTTGCTTAGGGATTTTTGTTGGTTCGGGTACACATGTTGTTCATGTTGACTGGTTTCGGTTCTCCGATGTTCCTTCGGATTGAATTTGTTCTTAAACCGGTTATTGGCTTTCCTCCTTCTTGCTTTGGCACTAAAACTGAGGAACCCGTGATCCCACGGGGGGTGTATAGGCAGAAGGGGAGGGGCCTTACACTTTTAAGTGTAATGCTTTGTGTGGCCTCCGGAGGCAGTAGCTATACACCCAATTGTCTGGGTCTCCCAATTGGAGCTAGAAGAAAAGGAATTTACGGTAAGTAAACAAAATTCCCTTCTTTCCACCTGACGTGGTTAAAGGTTGGACTCAGTGTTTCAGAGTGGACCCTCCAATCTCACAGACTGGCGGCTAGATCATTACTTGCAGTGGAGGATGGAGCCTCGCTCAAAGATGCCACTGACGGGCAGATGGAGCTCTGGTTGAAATCCATCTATGAAGCTATCGGAGCTTCTTTTGTCCCAGCATTCGCAGCCGTATGGGCGCTACAAGCTATCTCAGAGGTCAAGCGCAAATTGAAGCAGCCACATGCACGGCCGCGCCACAAGTGGCATCCATTACCTCCCAAACCTCGGCAACGCTATTAGTGCTGTCCTGGACTCTGCGAGCTGTACGGCGGTTGCGGCCGCCAATTCGGTGGTACTCCACAGGGCCTTATGGCTACGGGAATGGAAGGCAGATTCTGCTTCCAAAAAAGCGCTTAACCAGTTTGCCAATTTGTGGCGACAGGTTGTTTGGCGAGCGTCTGGATGAAGTCATCAAACAATCCAAGGGAAAGGATACATCCTTACCCCAGTCCCAACCAAACATATCCCAACAGAGGAGAGGGCAGTCGAGGTTTCGCTCCTCTCGGGGCGCGGGCAGGTCCCAATTCTCCTCGTCCACAAGGTCTCAGAAAAGACAAAGGAGCTCTGATGCATGGCGGTCTAAGTCACGTCCTAAACAGACCACCGGGGGCGCCGCTAACAAAGCGGCTTCCTCATGACTTTCGGCCTCCGCTAGTAGCATCCTCGGTCGGTGGCAGGCTCTCCCGCTTTTGCGACACCGGGCTGCCACAAATAAAAGACCGCTGGGTGAGAGTTATTCTGTCTCACGGTTACGAGATAGAGTTTACCTCTCGTCCCCCGACTCGATTCTTCAGGTCATCCCTGCCTCCCGAGCGAGCCGAGGCTCCTCTGCAGGCGCGGCGCACTCTGACGGCTGAAGGAGTGGTGATCCCTGTTCCTCTTCAGCAACAGACCCACGGTTTTTACTCCAACTTGTTGGTGGTCTCAAAGAAGGACGGGTCTTTCCGCCCGGTCCTGGACCTGAAACTGCTCAACAGACGGGTAAAAACCAGGCGGTTCCGGATGGAATCCCTCCGCTCCGTCATCGCCTCAATGTCCCAAGGAGATTTCCTTGCATCAATCGATATCAAAAATGCTTATCCCCATGTACCGATTGCTCCAGAGCACCAGCGCTTCTTGCGCTTCGCCATAGGACACGAATACCTGCAATTCGTGGCACTGCCGTTCGGCCTGGCAACAGCCCCACGGGTTTTTACCAAGGTTATGGCTACTGTAGTAGCGTTCCTACACTCCCTGGGTCACTCGGTGATCCAGTATTTGGACGATCTGCTGATCAAGGCACCCTCTCTAGAGGCATGCCAACGCAGCCTTGACGCTACCCTGGAGACTCTCCAGGGTTTCGGGTGGATCATCAATTTTTCAAAAGTCAAATCTGACACCGGCACAATAGCTGACATATCTTGGCACGAAGTTTCATACTCTCAGCGATAGTGAAGCTTCCGCTGATCAAACAGCAGTCACTACGGAAAGGGGTATAATCTCTCCTTCAAGGCCAGTCACACCCCGTGAGGCGCCTCACGCACTTCCTGGGGAAGATGGTGACAGCAATGGGGGCAGTCCCTTTCGCGCAATTTCACCTGCATCCCCTTCAATGGGACATCCTATGCAAATGGGACAGGAAGCCGACGTCCCTCGTCAGGACCGTCTCCCTCTCTCAGACGACCAAAGCTTCCCTTCGGTGGTGGCTTATTCCCACTTCATTAGCGAAGGGGAAATCTTTCCTACCCCCATCCTGGGAAGTAGTCACGACGGACGCGAGTCTGTCAGGGTGGGGAGCGGTTTTTCTCCACCACAGGGCTTAGGGTACGTGGACCCAGCAAGAGTCCTCGCTTCAGATCAATGTTCTGGATATACGGGCAGTGTATCTTGCCCTGAAAGCGTTCCAGCAGTGGCTGGAAGGCAAGCAGATCAGAATTCAGTCGGACAATTCCACAGTGGTGGCATACATCAACCACCAAGGCGGCACAAGCAGTCGGCAAGCCTCCCAGGAAGTCCGGCGGATTTTGATGTGGGTGGAAGCCACGGCCTCCACCATCTCTGCAGTTCACATTCCAGGCGTGGAAAACTGGGAAGCGGATTATCTCAGTCGCCAGGGCATGGACACAGGGGAATGGTCCCTTCACCCGGGCGTGTTTCAGGAGATCTGTTGCCGCTGGGGGGTGCCGGACGTCGACTTCATGGCGTCCCGGCACAATAACAAGGTACCGACGTTCATGGCACGGTCTCAAGATCCCAGAGCTCTGGCGGCAGACGCCTTAGTTCAGGATTGGTCGCAGTTTCAGCTCCCTTATGTGTTCCTCCGCTGGCACTGTTGCCCAGTGGGTTACGCAAGATCAGGGCCGACTGCCGCCGCGTCATCCTCGTCGCTCCAGACTGGCCGAGGAGGTCGTGGTACCCGGATCTGTGGCATCTCACGGTCGGCCAACCGTGGGCACTACCAGACCGACCAGACTTGCTATCTCAAGGGCCGTTTTTTCCATCTCAATTCTGTGGCCCTCAACCTGACTGTGTGGCCATTGAGTCCTGGATCCTAGCGTCTTCAGGATTATCTCAAGACGTCATTGCCACTATGAGACAGGCTAGGAAACCAACGTCCGCCAAGATCTACCACAGGACGTGGAAAATTTTCCTGTCGTGGTGCTCTGCTCAGGGTTCTTCTCCCTGGCACTTTGCCTTGCCCATTTTTTCTGTCCTTCCTTCAATCTGGACTGGAAAAGGGTTTGTCGCTCAACTCCCTTAAGGGACAAGTCTCAGCGCTCTCTGTGTTTTTTCCAGAAGCGCCTAGCCAGACTTCCACAGGTACGCACGTTCCTGCAAGGGGTTTGTCACATCGTTCCTCCTTACAAGCGGACGTTAGAACCCTGGATTCTGAACAGGGTGCTGCTGGTTCTTAGAAATCACCATTCGAGACAATGAGAGATATTTCTCTCTCTCACGCCTTTCGCAGAAAGGGTTTTTTCTAGTAGCAGTCACTTCACTTCGGAGAGTGTCCGAGCTAGCAGCGCTGTCATGCAGAGCCCCTTTCCTGGTTGTTCACCAGGACAAGGTGGTTCTGCGTCCGGTTCCGGACTTTCTCTCTAAGGTGGTATCCCCCTTTCATCGCAATCAGGATATCTCCTTACCTTCTTTTTGTCCTCATCCAGTTCACCAATGTGAAAAGGATTTGCACTTGTTAGATCTGGTGAGAGCACTCAGACTCTACATTTCTCGTACGGCGCCCCTGCGCCGCTCGGATGCACTCTTTGTCCTTGTCGCTGGCCAGCGTAAAGGGTCACAGGCTTCCAAATCAACCTTGGCTCGGTGGCTCAAGGAGCCAATTCTCGAAGTCTACCGTTCGGCTGGGCTTCCGGTTCCCTCAGGGCTGAAGGCCCATTCTACCAGAGCCGTGGGTGCGTCCTGGGCTTTGAGACACCAGGATACGGCTCAGCAGGTGTGTCAGGCGACTACCTGGTCGAGCCTGCACACTTTCACGAAACACTATCAGTTGCATACCTATGCTTCGGCGGATGCCAGCCTAGGTAGACGAGTCCTTCAGGCGGCGATTGCGCACCTGTAGGAAGAGGCCGTTTTACGGCTCTCTTACGAGGTATTATTTTACCCACCCAGGGATTGCTTTTGGACATCCCAATTGTCTGGGTCTCCCAATAGAGCGACAAAGAAGAAGGGAATTTTGTTTACTTACCGTAAATTCCTTTTCTTCTAGCTCTAATTGGGAGACCCAGCACCCGCCCCTGTTTTTTTGTGTACACATGTCGTTCATGTTGAATGGTTTCAGTTCTCCGATATTCCTTCGGATTGAAGTTACTTTAAACCAGTTTATAATTCTTTTTCCTCCTTCTTGCTTTTGCACCAAAACTGAGGAGCCCGTGGGAGCACGGGGGGTGTATAGGCAGAAGGGGAGGGGCTTAACACTTTTGAGTGTAATACTTTGTGCTGCCTCCGGAGGCATAGCCTATACACCCAATTGTCTGGGTCTCCCAATTAGAGCTAGAAGAAAAGGAATTTACGGTAAGTAAACAAAATTCCCTTCTTCCTCAAGACGTAGCGGATGCCCCCGTGTTCCAGTCGCAGGCCTAGGTGTAAATAGATCTTTGGAAAGGTCTCTGTACTGTCCCCTCATATATTTATACATTGTGATTAGATCTCCCCTAAGCCTTCGTTTTTCCAGACTAAATAACCCCAAGTTTAATAACCTGTCTTCGTATTGCAGCCCCCCCATTCCTCTAATAATCTTGGTCGCTCTTCTTTGCACCCTCTCCAGTTCAGCTATGTCCTTCTTATATATCGGTGACCAGAATTGTACACAGTATTCTACGTGCGGTCGCACTAGTGACTTGTACAGAGGTAGAACTATATTTTTTTCATGAACACTTATACCGCTTTTAATACATCCCATTATTTTATTAGCCCTGGCAGCAGCTGCCTGATACTGTCCACTAAAGTGAAGTTTACCATCCACCCATACACCCAAGTCTTTTTCTGTGTCTGTTTTACCCAGTGTTCTACAATTAAGTACATAATCATAAATGTTTTTCCCTTAAAAAAAACACAGAGAAAATACCGCAGGCAAAGACGCGGTAAATCCGCACCAAAAAAAGTACCAAAACACGGTAAAACCGTATGCGTTTTTGGTGCGTTTTTCCACAAGTAGGTCGTTTTTCGCTGGAGAAACAATTCCACAGTGTGCGCCCATAGCTTTAAACTGGTTAAACCCTTTTGATTTCTCGTAAAAAGCCAAAATGTACTCCTCATGCACACTGAGTATTTAGTGAGTTTTTTACCTCAGTTTTTTAAGCCAAAACCAGAAGTAGGTGATAAATCCAGAAGTGGTGACCGTGTTTCTATTACACTTTTCCTCTGATTGTTCCACTCCTGGTTTTTGCTACAAATACTGAGGGTAAAACTGACCAAAAACTCAGTGTGCACGTTGCTTTAGAGACTACTCTGGAAAAACCTCTTGCCGTATACCCCACACACATTTATAGTACTCTGTTTACCTGGCATCCATCACATCACTACATACTACAGTTTTCCACTGTACAAAAAGGCATATGATTTTCCCTGAAAATAAGACCTACCCCAAAAATAAGCCCTAGCATGTTTTTTTTAGGATTTTTGAGGATGCTCAAAGTATAAGTCCTACTCTAAAAACAAGCTCTTGTTACAGTTCATAAAGTCAATTTAAATAGTGTCCAGGTAGCTTTACATGTAAAAAAATCAATTGGCAATAGAATGCAGAAAGACCGGACAGTAGACACCACCACAAGATCAAATTAATAAGGTTTAGCAAGTGTCAGAATCACACACATATCAGATAGTCCCGCTAGTGTCACTCCCCTCCCAAGCCGAATAAATTTGAGCGTTGTGGCTCTTCCATTCACCAGTTGGCGCCAACCGTTACAGATGGCTGCAGTGGAACAAGGAAGAGGGCAGCTGGAACGCCAAGAGACCGTACAGCAATTTATACGTCTGTGGCAGAAGTGATGCTAGTAGGACTATCCGATCTGTGTGAGAGAGACCGGTACTTGCTGACTCTTATTGTTTTGGGACTCATGGGGTCTTTTCAGTGCTATTCTTTTGGAGGTGTCTGTTTTTCTTGGTAAAGAGTCCATCCACAACTTACTATGGTCCATTACCGTATGTAAACAAATGAGCAAGAAATATACCGAACTAGAATTTTAACTCCCAGTCAACATGAGTGCGAAAAGAAAGAGCTATTCCACCGAGTACAAGAAAGGAATCATTAAGGACACTCAAATCAAAAATGTAACTGCAAAGAGAAGATGTTGGCTATCTGAATGATTTCAGGGGAAATGCTAAGAAGTGCAAGTGTGGATCAGGTCGGCAACACTTATTTCCTTAACTGGAAGAAATGATTTGCTGACAGAAGAGCAAAGGATTTTATTTGACTTTGGTCATGGCTATATTTGAATAAATGTTGATTTTAAGAATAAATGTAGATTGTTGTTCATGGAAAAATAAGACAGTCCCTGAAAAGAATTCCTAACACATCTTTTGGAGGAAAAATTACCCCCTTCATGTCCGAGGACGTAACAGTATGTCCTAAATCATGAAGGGGTGATCACCTCCGGCTGCTGCAGTGAGCCGGTGGCGATCCCTGCACATGTCTGCTGATTTGATCAGCTGACATGTGCGGCTATTGGGCATAGGTGGATCCAATCACGCCTTTTAACTCCTTAAATTTCGCTGTCAAAATGTGACAGCACGATTTAAAGCGCCGCACCAAGGAACGTGCCTTTCCCTGCCGCCATCGGATGCCCTGTGACTTGATCACAGGGAGCTGATGGTTGACATGGTAGCACAGGGTCATGTGATGACTCCTGTCGCTATCATGACGTAGTTCTTGTTAGATTCTGGCAAAACGCCACTTCTGTTGATGGTGCACAAGTAGGATCCAATCCCATAACCAATATAACAGAAAACTTGGCACTCGGGAGTTGATGTGAAAGAATGGTAATTTTTATTCCAAGACACTACCAAGCACACACACTTTGGTCCATAACGGACCTTCCTTAGTGTGCTGTAATCAGATATAGCATACAGATATACACTGTCAGTTTTGTATAAGAAATAGACATGTAAAGGATAATAGCATTGGATGTTGGAACACATAAAAGATAAGTGCTGCAAAAAGATTATTATTTATTTTTTTGTGCAGAAAAATAATTAGAAAAAACATTTACATAATAAAGAATAATGTACCAGTCCCTGGATGGAATAAGATACCTCTTACAGAAATTAAATGGAGCCACATATCCATGTGGGGTGTAAAAAAAGATGCATAGGAATTAACACATTGTATATTAGCTGTGACCAAACTCAAATGGTGACTATGCTGCTTGCTATTATATAGGCAGTAGTGATGAGGAGAAATCGGGAGTGAAGGACACAAGAACTGTTACTGTGAAAGCATGGGACTAAGGCTGCTTTCACACCTCCGGTTTCTGCAATGCGGCACACTCCGGCACTTTGCAGGAAAATCGCAACCGTTTTTTTTTTTGCTGCCGGTTGCGATTTTCCTGCATAGACTTTAATTAGTGCCACATTGTGCCGCATGGCCTTGCGTTCCATCCGGTTTTTGCCGCATGCGGCATATTTAGCCGATGCGGCGGCCGGATGGAACGTTGCCTGGCCCGTTTTTTCGTGCGGCAAAAAAAAACGCATCGCGCCGCATTCGGCCGATGCGGCGCATTTTTCAATGCATGCCTATGGCGGCTGGATGCGGCGCGATGCGGCAATAACCGCATCCGGCCGCCGCATGCGGTTTTTGCCACTGCGCATGCTCTGTAGCATGCCGCAAGCGGCAAAAACCGGACTGGCCGCAAAGGAAAAACTTATGCAAAGGATGGGGTGTTTTCACCGCATCTGTTGCATAGCTTGCACAGCCGGATTGAGCCGCAGAGCTCAAGCCGGATGTGTGAAAGCAGCCTAAGAGAGCCTGAAAAGATGGTTCACAATTTATTCATAAAGCATACCAGTGGTGGTAGGGTGTCTCTGACAGAGCGAGCCCACCTGACTTCATGCATCCACCCCCTGACTCTCATTGGACGCTTCTGCTGCTTAGTCCTGCCCACTGGCCATTTAATGCAGCACTTCCAGGTACTGGCAGCATTTCCTCAGTATAGACACCGCAGGAAACACTTTGCCTCTCCTGGGAAACGTTTGTGCTTGGTAGTGTCTTGAAATATAAATCACCGTTCTTTCACATCAACACCATAGTTCCTGTAAGAGCCAACATAGCGTCAGCTGGAACAGATACGCAGCATTTCTCCTGATCAGAGCAATGCTACTCTGATCAGAAGTGACTCAGCAATCAGACTGCTGATCCTTATAGTCGTTTAGGGAGACTAGTAAAATAGAACTTCTACTCCTACTACTACTGCTAATGCTGCTGCTACTACTACTACTCCCCATTCGCCCCATTGACAACTAAAGGGTTAAAAAAATATGCACATATTTGGTATCGCCAAGTTCAGACATGCCCGATCTATGAAAATATATAAATCAATCTGATTGGTAAACGGCATAGCGACAAAAAATTTCCAAATGCCAAAATTACATTTTTTGGTCTTCGAAAATTTTGCGCAGAATGCAATAACAGGCGATCAAAACATAGCATCTGCACAGAAATGGTACCATCAAAAACTGAAAAATAAGCTTTCACTGAGCTATAGATAACTAAAAATGAGAGCGCTACGGGTTGCGGAACATAGCACAAAAAGTGTGCTACATTTTTTTAACCCCTTAGATAAAAGTAAACCTTTACATGTTTTCGAGCTCGTACGAACCTGAGACATCATACGGACACAACAGTTTTACCATATAATGCAAATGAAAAAAGGTCCGTGGAGCCTTTGTTAGGAGTCTCGACACAGAAAATAGCCAGATATCCCCCCGGAAATACCTGGCCTTGGTACTTCCCTTGTCATCTCTTTCAACTTGTCAAAGAGTTGGATAAAAGGGCCACTTAATATGGTGGTTATGTTGGTCTCCTAAAAAGAGCCACTCCTTGGCTAGGTCCTTCCCGGAGGGATATCTGGCTATGTTCTGTGTCGAGATTCCTAACAGAGGCTCCACGGACCTTTTTTGATTTGCATACTTCCCAGGGGGCAATGCACCTAGGATTTCACTGTGTTGAGCGCCTTTGCTGGCTGCCAGCAGTGTTTTCTCTGGCTGGTCTTCCTGAGATCAAGTGATTGTTTTGTCTTGCTGATCTACTAGGCATTACTCCCACCTAGCCAGAATCCTACTCCACACTGATGAGAGGCAATACCCCGAAACAGCTGTCTGTGGATGGATACCTGGCCTTGGTATTTCCCTTGTCATCTCTTTCAACTTGTCAAAGAGTTGGATATTGACTAAAGGCCACTTAATATGGTGGTTATGGTGGTCTCCTAAAAAGAGCCACTCCTTGGCTAGGTCCTTCTCAGAGGAATATCTGGCTATTTCTTTATCGTTCCTTTGGGAGACCCAGACCTTGGGTGTTTAGCTTCTGCCTCCGGAGGACACACAAAGTACTACACTTAAAAGTGTAGCTCCTCCCTCTGAGCTTATACACCCCCTGGTGAGCCAGTCCCAGCCAGTTTATCACTTTGTGTTCAGGAGGCATACATCCACACATGCATTCTCATATGATTTTTTCCTTTTTGGAATGAGATTGAAGAAGTGCGGGTCCACGTCTGGACCCACGGCATGTCCCTTCTCACCCCACTGTATCGGTGGTGTTGTAAGGTTGATTCAAAGGCTGGAGCCTTACATGCCGTGCTCCTTCACCATCCCTCCTGGGCTCTGGCTTGAAGTGGGAGCCAGCGCGGTCTCCATGCCTGGCAGGAGACCGGTCTCCATCCGCAGCCCTTTAGGACCCTGCTGGACCGGAGCACTCATCCCCAGGGACCTGGCCCTGCATCTCAGCAGCTAAGTACCTGAGACGTTTATATGTTGGGGGTCCCTGTGCTTTATTGTATGGGGAGAGTGTGCTTACTGTATTTATCTTGGCATTTCCGGCGGGTTCTATAGCTGTCGCCCGAGAACCGCGCCGATGGTGCCTGCGCGTCGGCCTCGCCGCTCAAATTTAGGCCCCGGCTTTGCCGGAGGCCTAGTTTCTGTTCACTGCCCTTGCATGTCACTCATGCAGAGGGACAGGCTCGGCTCCTCCCGGCGGCCGTCCTTCACAGGGGAGGGACACTCCCCACTGCTGTGCGTGTCTCCTCCCCTGTAGGTCTCTATGGCCCTCCAGATCCCGCTCTCCTACAGGAACGCCCCAAGTCCCGCCCCCTCTCTTCGCTCCGGCGGCCATTTTCTCAGACAGGGTTCACTCTGCGCTGGCCTGCACTCTGCATCCCTGCTGAAGTGCTGTGCATTGGGGGTCCGGGCTTCGGGATCTGGAGGGCACACAACACCGCTGCCAGCGGTCTGGTAAGCCACAACCGGTCTCTGGTTGTGGACCTCTGTATATACTCTCTGGGGTTCATTCTCTTTGTAGAAGCTGTCCCCACTCCAGCAGCATGTCTCACACGAGGAGCAAGGCTCCAAAGCTTTATACTGTATGCGCTGCATGTAAGCTCCTGCTGCCTGAACCGAGCACCTATCCACATTGTGATGTCTGCTCTAACTTGGCGGTGCCACAGCCTGGAGTCTCACCCCCAGTGGTCTCTCAGGCTGCTCCTGCACCTGTGGCTGAACCCCCGGCTTGGGTAGAATCCTTTTCTAGGTCTATCTCCCAGTCTTTTGCTGAGTCCATGGGACATCTGTCCAGGACTTTGTTGAATATGCATCAGCCCCCTTCACAGGGTGCCTCTACTGCTAAGGGTCCCTTAGGATCTCTATCATCTGACCTCCGTCCACCGGAGCTCACAGAGGGTTCAACATCAGGGCCCAGACGCCGTCCTCCTAAGAGGAGATGCAGGGTTTCCTCTCCCTCCTCATCCCGCGGCTCTGATTCAAGAGCTGACTCGCAGGATGAGGAGGATGCCTTTACAGGGGGCTCGGAGGCTATCTCCATGTACCCCATTGATCTTTCCGAGGGTGACTCAGATCTTAGTGACTTGATTGCTTCCATTAATTCTGTACTGGATCTCAATCCGCCAGTATCAGAGGAGCAACCCTCTCTGGCAGAAAAGCACCAGTTTACCTCGCCTAAGAGAGTAAAGAGTGTGTTCTTTAACCACTCCAGTTTTCAGGCCGCTGTGACCAAACCAAGGGGCTGTCCTGACAAACGCTTCCCAAAGCGTGGTTCTGATGACCGTTTTCCCTTTCCACCTGAGGTGGTCAAGGAGTGGGCTCATTCCCCAAAGGTAGACCCTCCGGTGTCTAGGCTCTCAGCCCGGACCGTTGTGTCGGTGGCTGATGGCACCTCCCTTAAGGATTCCACTGACCGTCAGATTGACCTTCTGGCCAAATCCGTGTATGAAGCGGCGGGGGCCGCGTTTTCCCCAACTTTTGCAGCAGTGTGGGCTCTCAAAGCCATCTCTGCTTCTCTAGAGGAGATGCATTCCCTCACCAGGGAATCTATGCCCGAGATGGTTGCCTTAACTTCTCAAGCTTCAGCTTTTTCATCTTATACCATGTCTGCCATGCTGGAGGCTTCTCACCGCACTGCGGTGGCTTCGGCTAATTCCCTCGTTATCCGCAGGATCTTGTGGCTTCGAGAGTGGAAGGCAGATGCTTCTTCTAAGAAATACCTTGCTGGGCTCCCTTTTGCTGGTTCCCGGCTGTTCGGAGAACAGCTGGATGAAATTATTTAAGAAGCTACTGGCGGGAAGAGTACTTCCATGCAACAAACCAAAACCAGGAAACCTGCCCAGGGTAGGAATCAGTCGAGGTTTCGCTCCTTTCGTTCCTCCAACTGGTCGTCCTCTAAGCCCTCCGCCTCGTCCGCTAACTCAGCTAAGGACCAGAAATCCAACTGGCGCCCAAAAGCGCGTCCACAGAAGACCGCAGGAGGTGCTGCCACTAAGGCAGCCTCCTCGTGACTCTCTGCCCGCTCCGGCAACAACCTTAGTCGGTGGCAGGCTCTCCCACTTTGGCGACGCTTGGTTTCAACACGTCTCCGATCAGTGGGTGAGAGATATCATCTCCCACGGCTACAGGATAGAATTCTCGTCCAGTCCGCCAAACAGATTTTTTCTCTCAACTCCCCCTTGCTCAAAGGCCGCCGCCTTCTCACAGGCCGTGGCAGCCTTGCAGGCCAACGGAGTAATTGTACCAGTTCCCGCCCGGGAACGGTTCAGAGGTTTCTACTCAAATCTCTTCCTAGTTCCCAAAAAGGATGGTACCTTCCGGCCCATCCTGGATCTCAAGCTTCTCAACAAGCATGTTCAGGTGCGGCACTTTCGCATGGAGTTTCTGCGATCAGTCATTGCCTCAATGACCCAAGGGGATTTCCTGGCGTCCATCGACATCAGAGATGCCTATCTGCATGTGCCAATTGCAGTTTCACACCAGCGTTGGCTACGTTTTGCAATAGGAGAAGATCATTTCCAATTCGTGGCTCTCCCCTTTGGGTTAGCCACGGCCCCTCGGGTATTCACCAAGGTCATGGCAGCAGAGATTGCGGTTCTGCACCTCCAGGGGTTGGCAGTGCTCCCTTACCTGGACGACCTTCTAGTCAAGGCTCCATCCAGCGCAGACTGTCAGCGGAGTGTCTCGCTCACTCTCGCCACTTTAGCCCAATTCGCGTGGCTTGTCAATCTTCCCAAATCCACTCTGACTCCGACCCAGAGTCTCACGTACCCAGTTCGAGACTTTGCCGGCACTTGTGAAGTTGCCCTTAATCAAACAGCAGTCACTCCAGCTAGCGGTGCGCTCTCTGCTGAGGCCCCGCCGTTATACCCTCAGGCGTCTGATGCAGGTGCTGGGTCAAATGGTGGCGTCCATGGAGGCTGTTCCCTTTGTCCAGTTCCATCTGCGCCCCCTGCAGCTGGACATTTTCCGCTGTTGGGACAAGTGGCCTTCCTCCTTACACAGGTTAGTGGCTCTGTCGCCACGGACCAGGAGCTCTCTTCAGTGGTGGCTTCGGCCCCTCTCCCTGTCCCAAGGGCGCTCCTTCCTGGCCCCGTCCTGGGTGATTCTCACCACGGATGCCAGTCTATCCGGCTGGGGAGCGGTATGTCTCCACCACAGAGCGCAGGGCACTTGGACTCCGTCCGAGTCAGCCCTTTCAATCAATGTGCTGGAAACCAGAGCCGTGCTTCTAGCTCTCCTAGCTTTTCACCACCTGTTGGCGGGCAGGCACATTCGAGTCCAGTCAGACAACGCGACAGCGGTTGCCTACATCAATCACCAAGGCGGGACACGCAGCCGCCTGGCAATGATGGAGGTACAACGCATCCTTCAATGGGCGGAGGACTCCAAGTCCACCATATCCGCAGTCCACATCCCAGGCGTGGAAAACTGGGAGGCAGATTATCTCAGCCGTCAAAGCGTGGACGGTGGCGAGTGGTCCCTGCACCCGGCAGTGTTTCAGTCAATCTGCCGCAAATGGGGCACTCCGGACGTGGACCTAATGGCATCCCGTCACAACAACAAAGTTCCTGTTTACGTGGCTCGCTCCCACGATCCTCAGGCCTTCGCCGCATACGCTCTGGTTCAAGACTGGTCCCAGTTTCGTCTGTCCTACGTGTTTCCCCCTCTAGCTCTCTTGCCCAGAGTCCTGCGCAAGATCAGAATGGAGGGCCGTCGAGTCATCCTCATTGCACCGGACTGGCCCAGGCGAGCTTGGTATCCGGATCTGCTCCAACTATCCGTAGAGATGCCGTGGCCTCTCCCGGACCGTCCAGACCTACTCTCGCAAGGTCCGTTTTTCCGCCCGAATTCTGAGGCTCTCAAATTGACGGCGTGGCTCTTGAGTCCTGGATTTTGACGGCTTCTGGTATTCCTCCTGAAGTCATCTCCACTATGACTCGGGCCCGTAAGTCTTCCTCCGCTAAGATCTATCACAGGACTTGGAAAATGTTCCTGTCCTGGTGTCGCTCTACCGGCCGTCCTCCTTGGCCATTCTCTTTGCCGACCCTTCTGTCTTTTCTACAGTCCGGTCTGCAGCTAGGACTGTCCCTCAACTCTCTCAAGGGACAAGTCTCAGCTCTGTCAGTTGTGTTCCAGCGGCGTCTCGCTCGGCTGGCTCAGGTCCGCACCTTCATGCAAGGCGCGTCTCACATCATTCCACCTTATCGGCGGCCCTTGGATCCCTGGGACCTTAACTTGGTCCTCACGGTATTGCAGAAACCCCCTTTTGAGCCTCTTAAGGAGGTTTCTTTGTATCGTCTTTCTCAGAAAGTGGCCTTTCTGGTTGCCATAACTTCTCTCAGGAGAGTCTCTGATTTGGCTGCGCTCTCCTCTGAGTCACCTTTTTTAGTTTTTCATCAAGACAAGGTGGTTCTCCGTCCGACTCCAGACTTTCTTCCTAAGGTGGTCTCTCCCTTCCACCTTAACCAGGACATTACCCTACCTTCCTTCTGTCCGGCCCCTGTGCATCGCTTTGAAAAAGCGCTGCATACTCTAGATCTGGTGCGTGCTCTCCGGATCTATGTGTCTCGCACCGCTGCGCTTAGGCGGTGCACCTCTCTTTTTGTGCTAACCACAGGTCGGCGAAAGGGCCTCCCTGCTTCTAAGCCGACCTTAGCCCGTTGGATTAGATCGACCATTTCGGACGCCTACCAGAGTACTCAGGTGCCTCCCCCGCCGGGGATCAAGGCGCACTCGACCAGAGCTGTCGGTGCCTCTTGGGCTTTTAGGCACCAGGCTACGGCTCAACAAGTCTGTCAGGCTGCCACTTGGACTAGCCTGCATACCTTCTCGAAGCATTACCAAGTGCATGCTCATGCTTCGGCAGATGCGAGCTTGGGCAGACGCATCCTTCAGGCGGCTGTCGCCCATTTGTGAAGTTAGGTTCTGCCTACTTCTTAGTTTTTCTGTTTATTCCCACCCAGGGACTGCTTTGGAACGTCCCAAGGTCTGGGTCTCCCAAAGGAACGATAAAGAAAAAGAGAATTTTGTTTACTTACCGTAAATTCTTTTTCTTATAGTTCCGTATTGGGAGACCCAGCACCCTCCCTGTTGCCTGTTGGCAATTTCTTGTTCCGCGTGTTATCACCGGCTGTTGTTGTGGACAGAGTCTCCGGTTGTTCCGGCTCTTGCTCTGTTCTACTTGTGGGTGGCTATTCTCCTTCAGCTTTTGCACTAAACTGGCTGGGACTGGCTCACCAGGGGGTGTATAAGCTCAGAGGGAGGAGCTACACTTTTAAGTGTAGTACTTTGTGTGTCCTCCGGAGGCAGAAGCTAAACACCCAAGGTCTGGGTCTCCCAATACGGAACTATAAGAAAAAGAATTTACGGTAAGTAAACAAAATTCTCTTTTTTTCTGTGTCGAGACGCTTAACGGAGTCTCCACGGAGCTTTTTTGACTCGCATACTTCCCAGGGGGCAATGCACCCAGGATTTCACTGTGTTGAGCGCCTTTTCTAGTTGCCGGTAGTGTTTTCTCTGGCTGGTCTCCCCGAGATCATTTATTGTTTTGTCTTACCATATAGTGAACACTGTGAATAAAATACCCCCAAAACAGTCGTGCACTCACTTTTTTTTGCAATTCTTCCGCACTTGGAATTTTTTTCCCATTTGTCAGTACACTATATGGGAAAACATATGGTTTTATTTAAAAGTACAACTCATGCTGCAAAAAAGAAGCCCTCATATGGCAAGATTGACAGATAAAAAGCTCTTGGAAGAAAGTGCAAAAAAAAAAAAAAGAAAGTAAAAACGGAAAATCACCTGGGGGTAAAGGGGTTAATATAAAACCCTGTCTTATTTTTTTGGGAAATGCAGTATATGTTGGGCAAAGTGTTAATGTATTGTGACACTGCCTTAAGCTGCATTAACCCCTTCACGACCGCGGGCAGTAAAATTACGTCCTATTTTAACGTGACTTAAAGACCAGGGACGTAATTTTACTGCCTAAAGTTCATTTGATTGCCGTGGCCATAGCAACGGCTTTCAAATGATGTCCCCTGCTGTTTCTTACAGCAGGGGACCTTTGCTTCACCCCAGGGGGGGTGGCATCGCCACCCCCCATCGACGATCGATGTGATTGGCGGTTCAGATTTGAACAGCCAACCACATCTTTCGCACTGATTTCGGTAAAAATTATGCCGGAAATAGTGCGATACTGTGAGATCCAGCTATGAGATGCCGTAGCAGGTACAGCAGATCATAGGTGGATCTCAAACATGCCGCCCCCAGCCACTGCAGCACTGATTGGAGCGATCGTGCTATGACGCGCAATCGCTCCAATCAGTGTGCAGTGGGGCGGTTTGATTTGCTGGTGGCCGCCTTCCCCAGGCCTGTGCTGGTCTGGGGACCCTCCCCCAACATGTCTGCAGCGTGCAGCACTGGCTGGTACTAGTGGTACCACGCCACCGCTGCTGCTGTCACGGAGCAGGAGCAGTGAGTATTGTGCTCACCTTGTAGCCCCTGCGCGCTTCTGTGATTGCTGCTGCGTGCTCCCGTAATGGCCCCTGCCCCCCTGCGATCTGCCCCCGACATCCCGATCTGCCCCCGACATCCCGATCTGCCCCCCCCCGACATCCCGATCTGCCCCCCCGACATCCCGATCTGCCCCCCCGACATCCCGATCTGCCCCCCCCGACATCCCGATCTGCCCTCCGACATCCCGATCTGCCCTCCGACATCCCGATCTGCCCCCCGCCATCCCAATCTGCCCCCCGACATCCCAATCTGCCGGCCTCCCCCGTGATCTCTATTCTGCAGCTCCTCCGGTATCTCCCTCCTCCTCTGCTGTCCCCCTCCCCCTCTGCTGTCCCATCTCCCCCTCTGCTGTCCCCCCGACATCCTCTTACCTGTCTTCACCGGCCGATCACATCTGCCTCCATCGCTGGGTCCTTCTTCCTGGGTCTTCTGCTGAGCTGTCCAACTTCCTGCCTGCTGGCTGCTGCTGTAAAGCTGTTCCTCCTGCTAATCCTCTGGGTACTGTGAGTATAACTTTTTTTTTTTTTTTTCTTTTTTCCTCTATCCCCTGTCCATTTTTACACCTCATGCGTCCGTGCGTCCCGACGAGCGCTGATCAGGGATGCAGATAACGTATCTGCATCCGTGGTCAGTTTTCGGCTGGACTTTTTTTCCCGTATCCCCGACGCTTTTTGTATCGCATCAGTCCGTGCGTCCCACCGAGCGCTGATCAGGGATGCACATAACGGATCGGCATCCCTGCTCAATTTTTGGCGTGACAAAAAGCATCGGGGATACGGAAAAAGTCACGCCAAAAATTGAGCAGGGATGCCGATCCGTTATGTGCATCCCTGATCAGCGCTCGGCGGGACGCACGGACGGATGCGATACAAAAAGAGTCGGGGATATGGAAAAAAAAGTATCGCATCTGTCCGTGCGTCCCGCTGAGCGCGGATCAGCATCCCTGCTCAATTTTTGGCGTGACTTTTTTTTTTTCCCGTATCCCCAGCGCTTTTTGTATCTCATCCGACCGTGCCTCCTGCAGCGGCCGATCAGTGCACTGCGTCTGTGCGTTTGAAAAGTCAAATGGCGTTCCTTGTCTTCTGAGCCCCGCCATGCACCCAAACAATTGATTTCTACCACATATGAGGTATCTGCGTACTCGGGAAAAATTGCACAATAAGTTTTATGGTGCATTTTTTCCTGATACCGTTGTAAAAAGAAAAAAAAAGCTACCTTGTTGCTGCAAAAATTTTATAAAATAAATTAAAAAGAAAAAAATAAATTTCACGGTTCAACGTTATCAACTTTCAGTGGAGCCCCTGGGGGTACAAGGGGCTCACTAAACATCTAGATAAATTCCTTGAGGGGTCTAGTTCCAAAATGGGGTAATTTGTGGGGGAGCGCCACTGTTTAGGCACCATAGGGGGGGTCTAAAAACGTGACATCGCGTCCGCTAATGATTCCAACCAATTTTGCTGTCAAATGGTGCCCTTCTCTTCTGAGCCCTGCCATGCGCCCAACAATTACTTTCCACCACATGTGAGGTATCTGCGTACTCTGGAGAAAATGGACAATACATTTTATGTTGCATTTTTTCCCGATACCCTTGTGAAAAAAAAAGTTACCTAGTTGAAGCAACAGTTTTGTGGTAAAAAAAATGTTTTTTCTTTTCACGGCTCAACGTTCTAAACTTCTGTGAAGCCCCCAGGTGTTCAAAGTGCTCACCAAACATCTAGAAAAAATATTTAAGGGCTCTAGTTTCCAAAATGGGGTCACTTGTGGGGGAGCTCCATTGTTTAGGCACCTCAGGGGGTCTTCAAACCCGACATGGCGTCCGCTAATGAGTGCAGCTAATTTTGCGTTCAAAAATTCAAATGGCGCTCCTTGCCTTTCGACCTCTGCCGTGCACCCAAACAATTGATTTTTACCCCATATGGGGTATCAGCGTACTCAGGAGAAAATGCACAATAAATTGTAGGGTGCACTTTCTCTTTTCTCCCTTGTAAAAATGAAATTTTATGGCAAAAGTAACATTTTTGTGTTAAAAAGTAAAATTTTCATTTTTTCCTTCCACATTGCTTTGGTTCCTGTGAAGCACCTAAAGGGTTAATAAACTTCTTGGATGTGGTTTTGAGCAGTGTGAGGGGTGCAGTTTTTAGAATGGGGTCACGTTTGGGTATTTTCTGTCACCTTGGCCTCTCAAAGTCACTTCAAATGTGATGTGGTCCCTAAAAAAAATTATTTTGTAAATTTTGTTGGAAAAATTATAAATTGCTGATGAACTTTGACCGCTTCTAACTTCCTAACGAAAAAAAAAAAATGCTTTCGAAAATTGCGCTGATGTAAAGTAGACAAGTGGGAAATGTTATTTAGTAACTATTTTGTGTGACATATCTCTCAGATTTATGGGTATACATTTTCAAAGTTTGAAAATTGCAAAATTTTCATAATTTTCGCACAATTTCTTAAATTTTCACAAATAAACGCAAAAAGTATCGGCCTAAATTTACAACTGACATGAAGTACAATATGTCACGAAAAAACAATGTCAGAATCGCCAGGATCCGTTGAAGCGTTCCAGAGTCAACGCTGGTCAGAATTGCAAAAAATGGCCCGGTCATTAGGGTGTTTTAGTGGCCGGGGGTGAAGGGGTTAATAAGGAAAAATTCTTAAAATCCAAATGTTTCACAATATTTTTTCAGTATAAACAGGCTCCCAAATGAGCAGTGATTTGTTTATGGGGCGCAATGATCTTTTGCACGGCGTCACAGATCACTGTTCACGGTGTAGATCATCTGATCATCCTGTGTAGATAGTTTACAGCAGTTCAAGTTCTATGGCAGCCTGCATGTAGTCACTGAGTGATCAATTACAGATAGTTCAAAGTACATAGTTTACTGTAGTCCTCTAATTAGTGACCGACTGTAAAGGTTCAACTGCCTATTGTTAGACTCTTCTCTGTAAGTAAAGTCTGAATTTCCTCATTCTTTCTTCCTTTAGCATGTTTTATTATGTGACCCTTTTTTATTCACATTATACATCCCTTTGCAGCCTGGGCTTCTATAGGATGATTGTATGCATTGTTTCCTGATGTCTTAGGTGGGACAATGTGAACTCTGTAACTTACCGAATACTTTTATTCGAGCGATCTGTAAAAATCCTTGGTTGTTTGAACTCTATTATTCTTTACTTTTTTCTTAGTGTATATGTAATAGGGATTCCCTGTTGGAAAAAAAGGAAAAAATATTTCCAAGTTAGCAAGGCCATAGTAAGAAAGAAGAGGCACTCCTGGTTTGAAATGGGTGCTCAAGTAAGGAACCACCCCTTTATCATATATTCAGAAGAACTTTGCACTCCTTAAAAGAGTTCTTGAGTATTTTATTGAATTAGCTATCCAAAATGTTCCAAATGATGTTTCGATCTTGAATAATCACACCTTAATTGGATAACATTACGTGATGTGGGGTAAGGCATTTTGGCGGCTCTATAACATTAGCGGTTCAGTTTTGTAAGATCCGGAAGGTCTCGTGTATCGGTTGTAACAATTTAAGCCAGACGTTAAGAATGAAGACTCTCCAAATGAAGGCCTTGTCATTAGGTATAAAGTTGCCCAAAGAGTTGATACTTAATGAAATACCCTCTTCCTTAGACCAAAATCTTTTTCGTAATCCAGCATGGAATAAAAGAACAGATGGCACTCACCATTCGTTGCGGTGTTTAAGGGTCTTCATAACATAATACAAGGGGAGGGATGGGGCATGTAAGGACTACGGCCGTTTCGCGCTCGAATAGCGCTTCAACAGGTCCATCTGTTCTTTTCTTCCATGCTGGATTACTTCGAAATGTCTTAAACTGGATTGAGCAACACCTATGCACAGTGAGTCTTCATTATTTGATCTCGATCCTGACTGGCTCGATTGCAGCAAATTATATCAGCTGTGCCGATACCCCTTTTTTTGTTTGCTCCAAAATCTTTTTAGTTGCCCACAGCTTGAGATCTACCACACTGTCCATCTAGAGATCATTCTTAGCTTCTTGCATGAGGTATTGCAACCTGTACAAGATCTTCCTGATCTTAGTCAAACTGAACCGCTGATATCTTACAGAACTGCCAGATTGACTTACCTCCACATGACTACATAGTATCTGATGAAAGTCCGATTATACAATAATCGAAACATCATGGGGATGATTTTTGGATCCCTAATTCAATAGAATACTTAATATTACTTTTAAAAAGCGCTAAGTTCTTCTGAATACATAGTAAGGATTAATTAGACCAGTAAACCCAGTTCCTCTCAGATTTATTTATAAGGAAGGAAAGTCCCCAAGCCCAAATTCGGAAGTTCATGAAACATGGTCTGAGTATAGACATTGTTGTTCAGAACAGCCAGCAGTCTTTCGGACCTGAACTTGACCTCCTTATAGGCATATTACGAGGCTGTTGAGTTCAGGTCAGAGAACCCACAGCCGATCTGGACATCGCGGTTCATACTTTCTCTGCTTCACAGATGTCTTGAGTTTGGCCCTATTGTTAGGAAGGACTATAATTTACGTGAATTGGCCTCTGAAACTATGTCTCTGCTGTGATCTCCAGGCAATAGAGTCTTCCTCCACCACGGTTTCTGCTAGTAAACTTCTCCCCCCTCTTGTGACAGAGCAGTGCAAGGTAGCAACATCCAGCGACAGGACACCTGGGGAAAAAACATTGTCAATAGTGCGTGCTGTGACCCCTCCAGCAGGTGAGACGCTCAGTTTTTGCACCTGCGGTAATGTAAGAAAACTGTTAAAACTTGTATGGTAAATACATAAAAATCCAAGTATACAAGTAGAAACACAGGTTTTCTGAGTTGACTTTTGTACAATAAGGGTTCACAAGACAGGGTTCACAACGTAGACTTTACCATGTCAACATTTTCATTTTCTCCATGTAAGTGTTGGGCTGTGTATGGCTTTTTCCCATAAATTTATAAGGTTTTTAATTTTTCTTTTGTTCTGGTTCGTAGTTTGTTTTAAGATTAAACAAAGTTCCAAATTTACCCCTATGTAGGAAGTATATAAAAATCCATATACATTGTATATTTACGCCGTAACTATTCCAGTTCTCAGAATGGCCACTGAAGTACATAAAATAATGCCGAGTTTAAAAAAGAACAATTACATTTTGAGAGAGTAATAAATTACTTCCCTTTCCATTTAAAGGGACCCTGTCACATTGAACATGCAGTGCGCTTTTTGGAGCAGCAGATGTTGCAAATGATTCAGTATAGCTTTTCTGATTCATTTAGATTACTGCTCACTTTAGTTGTTCTACTCAGTGATTGCTTAAAGGGAACCTGTCACCACTTTTTTGCCCTATAAGCTAAGGCCGCCACCACCACCACCGGGCTCTTATATTCAGCATTCTATTATGCTGTATATAAGAGCCTAGGCCGCTGTGTAGAACATAACAAAACATTTTATAATACTCGCCTAAACCAGTCGCTGCGGTGGATGTGGCTCAGATCAGCGTCTTCATCCTCCGATGCCGGCACCGCATCTTTCGACCATCTTCGTCCTCCATCTTCTGAAGCCGCAGTGCATGAAGCGTCTTACATCATGCACACGCGCCGGCATTCAGGTTTTGAGCGGGCGCACTTTGATCTGCCCTGAGCAAGACAGATCAAAGTATTGCAGTGCGCATACGCGAGATCGGCGAGTGTGTATGACGCGTCATGCACACAGGCTTCAGAAAGAGGACGAAGATAGCTGAAAGAGCAGGTGCCGCCACCGGAGGACAAAGACGCCCATCTGAACCACATCCTCCACCGCAGTGACCGGTTTAGGTGAGTATTATAAAGTGGTTTTTTTTTATGCTCTACACAGCGGCCTGGGCTCTTATATACAGCATGTTAGAATACTGTATATAAGAGCCCACTGGTGGTGGCTGCAGCTTAAAGGCCAAAAAAGTGGTGACAGGTTCCCTTTAAAGGGCTGGACCGACACCTAAAATGTTTCTTTTTGATCATCTATCTTTACCCCCTTACCACTTTTTTTGTAATTATATTTATTATACAATTCCTTACTAAGGGTGGTTACACAATAGAAATGCGTTGATGCATACTCTATTATAGCTTTTTCTTACAAGATGTACAAGATTTTACAAGCAATAAAGAAGAATCTGTTCACTGAGCCGGACTTTCTCATTTTACTTAACAATTCCCTACACACACTTCTTTATCTAATCACTCAAGGTGTTTTCCTCACTGCACTTCCTGTGAAGTTTTGTTTGAGAGAAGTCTCAAAAGGGACGTCACAGGAGGCTGGAGCTGCAGTCACTCGGTGCAACGTCCATCTCCCCTCCTGGAACAGGACACCACCAGGGGGCAGCATTGCAGATACTTACTAGTTTCTTCCATCGCCGCCTCCTGAGGATGTCCTGGATGATGTGTGATATATACTGTGGCTGTTCCAGGAGAGGTGATGGCCGCTGTGGAGAGTAACTGCAGCTCCAGCCTCCTGTGACATCACCTTTTGAGACTCTTCTCAAACGAAACGTCACAGTGCAGTAAAAAAAAACACCTTTTTGGGATTAGAGATAGGAGTAAACTGTAGAGAATTGTATAATAAAGTTAATTACAAAAGTGGTTAGGGGGTGATGATGGTTAGAATATACATTTTAGGTGTCGGACCACTCCTTTAAGTGAAAAAGGAGGTAGCTGTCAATCTGTGTGCAGAGCTGATGCCTGGACTCCTAACATCAGAGCGGAAATTGGAATGAAATAATTGCAAGCTATACAGAATCTTTTCCTGCATAGTTATTAGAGATGGCGGAATTGACTTGCAAGACTTCAGTCCATTGGCCGGGTCAGTAATCTGGGACTGCTGGATGGGAACCCTTCGAATGTCCTTACCTCCCTGCTCTGATTTGGTTTACCCTGGCTGGTGTGACTTTGTATGTGCATCGCGCTGCAATAGTATGCAAAGCAAAAAGGTCCGTGGAGCCTCTGTTAGGAGTCTCGACACGGAAAATAGCCAGCTATCCCTCCTGATGGACCTAGCCAAGGAGTGGCTCATTTTAGGAGACCACCATATTAAGTGGCCCTTTTAGTCAATATCCAACTCTTGACGAGTTTAAAGATATGACAAGGGAAATACCAAGGCCAGGTATCCATCCACAGACAGCTGTTTCGGGGTATTGCCCCTCATCAGTGTGGAGTAGGATTCTGGCCAGGTGGGAGCAATGCCTAGTAGACCAGCGCTGCAATAGTGACATTGCCCCTGGGTAATCAAAAGAAATGTTGGGAGGAAAGAAAATTAGCAGATTTCCCACATCCAGTAGTCACCGATTAATGACCTTGCAAAAGGACTGTCGTTTTGCAAATAGATTCCTTAATACCTACCTATAAATTTACTCTGCTCCTTCTGCCCTATAACCTGGCACCCATAGATCAGATACATTTTTTTAAATGGAAACTGTCAGCAAGTTTTTGGTATTGACTCTCATAGCAGCATGATGTAGAGACCGAGAGCTTGATTCCAGGGATGTGTCACTTACTAGGTTGTTTGGTGCAATTTTGATGGACTCTGTTTTGTTTGATGTACAGTAGATGTAGCAGAGCTAAGACGTCTGGGCTTTGTATAGCCTCGTGCACATCCCTGATTTGGCAGCTTCCTATGTACACTGTGAATTGTTAAGGCCCATTCACACACAACGACTTACCAGCGATCCCGAAAACGATGTGACCTGATAGGGATCGCTGGTAACTTGCTGGGAGGTCTCTGGTGAGATGTCACACAGTCAGATCTTACCAACGATGCAGGAACGATACAGGTCGCAGTAGCGACCTGTATAACCTTCTCAGCAGTCACTGTGACCCTGTCACAAAGTGTCAAACACAGCGATGCGTCCTGCCCAGCAGGACATCGCCTTTGAAGAAAATGGCCTGGACCATTCTGCAACGACCGGCGACCTCACAGCAGGGGCCTGATCGCTGGAAGATGTCACACATAACGAGATCGCTAACGGGATCGCTACTGCGTCACAGAAACCGTGACTCAGCTGCGATCTCGCCAGCGATCTCGTTATGTGTAACGGTACCTTTAGCAAGCTGCCAATCAGTAGTGGGGGAAAGGTTACACAGATTTGCCTGATTTGCCTGTGCTATACCTGTACTCAGGCAGTGATAATCTTCTGCTGATAAAACACTGATTGTATTGAAAGTACAGCACACAGCCTAATAAGTGATACATTATGTGATCCGGCTCTTTGCCCTTACATTCTGCTGCTGCTCTCAGATTAAACAGCCATTACATGCTGACAGATTATTTTCCCCGTAACATTTCTTGACAACCAATCCTCAGTGACAAGAGCCATGTACTAAAAACGCTGTCACTTTAAAATGGGTTAGACAGCTGTGAATAGCTGGGAAGTATACATAAAAACTGTACTATAATATGAGGGGCACTGCATGCTCTTATTGATGACTTGTTACCCAAGTTAGAAGTTGCACACGACAATAATTGAACACTGTTATGTATGGAAAGCTAGAGAGATCATTTGTACAATTAATCTGCACTTTCTTTATTTGTTTCAATTGATATATTGGTTTCTTCCCCTCCCTCCTTTTTTTTTTCCTTAGTAACTACAAGTCCTCCCAAGACGCTGTATGTGATGTCAGATGCCAAACTTTCTGCACTCACCAAATCAGTGGGCAGCGACCTGACTTCTCTACCCCTCAAACCTATGACTTTACAGAGTTCATCATCTCCCACCCCCGGAGCAGTGACTTTTACCACCCAATCTCTTGCCAGCGCCTCAAACTCCGCCTGCACCATGGTGCTGTCCAAGATCGGCCCAGTTTTACAGGCTTCTCCTAAAACTCTTATATTGGCAAAGACAGAAGCAAATGAGAAAACTGGAAACCATGTAAGCGCCGTGGAGAGCCTGGGCAGGGTACCTTCTGTTGTCGATGAGGGCAGCACCATAATTCACAGCCGAGAATCACTGGTCAACAGGCAACTTCTGCAGCCCGCTCTAATAGCATTGTCTGGCTCTACTAATATGCTACAAAGTCCCGGGACATCTGCCCATCACAAGACACATTGACTGACTTCGTCTTCATCAAATAGGTAAACTAGTGGACAAAAGCCTTTACAGCAGGAGATAATAAACATTGGCTGACTAAAGCGTAAAAGAAAGATTCCACGTACTGTAGACAACGGACACGTCGTTCCCACTGGTCGGAAATCCAAAGACACTATTGATTTTGTCTTTATTTTGTTTTGTTTTTTTTATTTTGCTAGCTGTAAATTTCAAGTCACACATTGCAGGCAAATAAATAATTAAAATGACTGCAGTGTAGAGATCATTAGCGCAATGATTTTCTCCCACAAAATGGTCTACGTGATCTGTAAGTCTTTAGATCTGTCGTTCTGCTCAGAAAAGTGTCATATAAGCAGATAAGCAGCTTGATCCTCACCAATAGAAAATGTGGGAATGTAGTTTTCTCATCATGTTGACTGATTTTCATTTCTTTGTGCTTTTCAGCAAAGTAGACTTCAGCATATTGCTATCTTTGCTCAAGAAAGTTGAGGAGATGGACCCTTATCACATCTTACACATCTTGGTAGTCATACTGTGGCTATCTGTACTGGAACCGTGATGGTTTATTCAGAAGAAATAAAAAAAATATATATAGTTTGTGTGCGTGTGTGTGTGTGTGTTTGTCTATATATATATATATATATATATATATATATACATATATATATATATATATAGACATACACACACACACACACACACACACACACACACACATATATATATATATATATATATATATATATATATATATATATATATATATATATGTATATATATATATATATTTACATATATAGATATATATATATGTGTGTGTATATATATATAGATAGATACATATATATATATGTAATTTTTTTTTTTGTTTGTTTTATTTTATTTTTCTTTTTGCTTTGGCCCAATGTGCACTTTTCAGCTCAGTGATAAAAAGGTCTCTTTGCTATTTACACCCTGTGTCTTATGTAGGAGCTCAGCTGTGCTTCTTCCATTCTTGTTGTGCAGATTGCTTTGATTTTTGACACCATCTTATTCTTGATATTTTGGCAAAGCAGAAATGTTGGTATATAACTTACAACAAAACCTGTAACAGGGTTAATGTTTGCTGTATAGTTACTGGGAATTGTACATGTATGTAAAATATGTTTGAAATGTAGAATTATAGATATGTAAAAATTGTAAATACATTTAAAATGCTGGGGTTTTTTTCATGTAATATATACATTGTAATTCCAAGTTTATGAATGATTCACAGTTTAAAGAGAACCTGACTGCTCTCCTACCAATCCTAAAATGCCGATCATGACTTTATATATAAGCTAAATACTAGGGTTGTACAGACTAGTCCAGCATTGGATCAGTCCTGGGCTGGATTCACATCCAGCAACACAGTGACATCACTGTCGGGACATTCCTCCCTGATGTTACCCAGTGCACTCATGGCCCTAGCATTGACCATGTGCTGGATATAAATCGTGACCAGGGAACCTAATAACAAATTACAAGGCCAGACTAGTCTGGGAAATATTTGACTCCAAGGACTAGTCCTGGTTAGTTTACATTGTGCAACAAAGATTTCTAACTTGTATTACACATGAGAGCGTAAATTGTAATGCAGCATTAGCTTATAAAAGTCATAGTGACCATTTAAAAATGCTAGAGGAGCTACCATGCTCCCTTTAAATCTATATAATTTCATAAATTGTTTTATTACCTATTTTGAGCAGTTTCATTTCCCATTCAGACTTATACTTTCTTCAATGATTCCTTTGGTTGACCCTGATAATGGCATGATCACATTGTATTTCTGGGCATACTTGCATTATTGGGGACCGTAAGTTAGTGGACGTGATCGCCTTAGTTGGTGGGCACGACGCCCACCTTAGTAAGCGTGGCCTGGCTTTTCCTTCTAGGCGCTTTACCTGCTTAGTAAGTGCCCTTTGGCCTGCCGCTTCTGCTAAGCCTGGTCACCACCAAGTCCCCATTGAACAACTACTTTTCCCCATGAGGCAAGTGAGCCTCAATAAGCGGCCATTCCACACTGGAATGCGGGAGACGCCATGTAGCGCCCATCAAGTCGGTCGCTCCCACTCTGGACACTGAGGAAAGTACTCCCACCAACCAAGGCGACAACGGACAAGTCATGTACTGCAAGCAGATAACGCCTGCACACAGGCAACGGATACGACAACCAATGATAAGCAGATGAGGTCCGCGATATAGCAGGGCAATGCCCACAAACTAAGCCAGTCATGTCTGCTATGTTCCAGTCCCTAATATTGCAAGTATGCCAATTTCTGGCCTGTAGTTGTCTTACATAAGTAGTTCTCATCCATATGTGCCCATGCAATAATAATAATAATAATTCTCCATATATGGGATGGGGCAGTTCCAATTCAGCATAGACTTCAGCACATAAGTTGGGGGGTGGATTCCAGTGGTAAGTATAAGGCTATGTGCGCACGTTGTGTATTTGCATGCAGTTACGCTGCGATCTGCACCGCAGCGTAACTGCCTGCGTCCCCATAATAATCTATGGAGATTATGCAGGAGACGTGCGCACGTGGCGCATTAGAGCGCAGTGCTTCGGCTGCTGCCCGAAGCGCACGTTGTAAGAAGTGACATGTCACTTCTTTCCTGCGCTCTGCATGCAGCTCCCGCTCTGTCTATGGGAGGGGCTGCACTCAGAGCGCATGGAATCGGCTTTTTTTTTTTTCATTACAGACTCTTTCTGCAGCGATTTGAAGCGCACATGTGCTGTTCAAATCGCTGCAGAAATTTCTGCAGGGACAAACGGTACGTGCGCACATAGCCTAAATCTTACCTTTCATTTAGAGACCACCCGACCTTCTCAAAATGATAAAAAGAAAAAAAATTAGCAGAAAGCCTCTTTAAGGAAAAGTAGAATTAAATTGTGTAATCCTGAGACTACTACAAACCCATTTGATGTTATAGACTGTAACTGTTAACATTGAGGTCTCTTTACATGACGTAACAAACTGCACATGTAACAAGAAAGTTAACTGATTGTCATATAAACTAATATGAAAAAACTGTATATGTTTCCTTGAACAAGTTTATTATGATCTGTTTCTTAGAAGCTTGCTTTTCAACGCTTGTTAGTGAACAGGTTTCATTAGCAAATGAATTTGTTTCTTATTCTGAAAACCGTGCCTGCTTGCTGTATCGGGAGATTAAGATAATTATAATTTCTCGTTATATAGAGTCTTCTACAGTTTTTGAAGCTTGATTAAGCCATTACATGCAAATCGTTATTGCATAGATCAAAGTGCAATTCATGTTCAAGTGGTAATTATTACTTTGTAAATGGTTATCAGTAATTGTCTTTATAATAAGTCCACTGTAATTCCCGTTCTCATCTCTGCAAAATATATCTGTAATTGTAAATTCCCCAGGCCATTCATGCAATGTAATCTCTAATTTTTCGGGAACCTAACCTTAATGCCTCTATGTGCTATTAGAAATCTGCAAGTATGGGCAGACTATATAGGATCATGAATAGAGTCTGGTAATAGGGTGGGGTTCTGGGTTCTCAGTCAGAAGAAACTGCATGCTATTCAGAAAAAAGACTGACGAACACCCTTATGTCTGAATTAGGTGCTAGCCTAAAAATACATGACTATTTCATTTCAGAAGTATAACGATAGCAATAGGAAATGCAAAAAAAGAAATCAAGCAAGCAAAATTAGCTACTGAAACAAAAATTGCCAAGGACATTAAAATAAATCCCAAAATCTTTTATGAATACATTAATGCAAAAAGGAAAACAAAGGATAGTATTGGCCCCTTAAAATATAAGTTAGTTATAGAGGACAAACAAAAGACTGAGATATTAAACAGGCACTTCTCATCAGTGTTTACCAAGGAACAGACTGTTCCAGGGATCATTCAACAAGTGAAAAATCAAAGTTCGCCACCCGATATAATTAATTTAACACAAGAAGAAGTACATCTGAGTAAAGTAAACATTGACAAATTTCCTGGGCCAGAATGGCATTCATCACGAATATTTAGGGAATTGAGCTCCATAAATCGACAGACCGCTGTATCTCATCTTTTTAGACTCGCTTGTAACAGGGTTGGTGCCTCGGGATTGGAGGATTGCTGATGTGGTACTGAGATTTAAGAAAGGTAAGAGGGTGGATCCAGGCAACTACCGACCAGTAAGCCTGACATCAGTAGTATGCAAAGTTTTTGAGGGCATTTTAAGGGTTGACATGCAAAAATATATTGCAGAAAATAATATAACTGACAGCATGGATTCATGAAAGATAAGTCATGTCTAACCAACCTGTTGGGTTTCTATGAGGAGGTAAGTGCAAATCTGGATATTGGTAATGCAGCTGATGTGATTTATTTGGACTTTGCAACGGCATTTGATACTGTACCACATAATAGCCTTATACTAAAGCTCCAGAAGCAAGGACTAGGGGAAACTATATGCAACTGGGTAAGGAATTGGCTAAAAGATAGGAAGCAAAGAGTAGTCATAAATTGTACATTCTCTAAATGGGCTATAGTCAGCAGTAGGGTGCCGCAGGGATCTGTGCTAGGACCGATTCTTTTTAATTTCTTTTTCTTTATCGCTTCATTGGGGGGACACAGAGACCATGGGTGGTATGCTGCTGCCACTAGGAGGCGACACTATGCAAAAAAAGGTAAACTCCTCCTATGCAGTATACACCCACCAACTGGCAATTATTCCTCAGTTTAAGCTTAGTGTCCATAGGAGGTGGACACACTTGGGGCTGCTCCCAGCCCCCCAGGTTTGTATTTTTAATGTTTTCTCTTTTCTTTTACAGACACAGCTCGTCGGGAGACAGGGTGTAATCGCTCACCCTGCTCTCCCCCCTAGAGACCGGTCGCACAGAAGTGGGGTCCGTCCGCCACTACTGTTGTCTTCCGTGTCTGTCTGGCAGGACCCTACCCCCCTAACATTTTCAAGACGGTTCGGGGGGCATCCGCACAGAGGGACAGGCGGATGGTCCTTGCCCCCCTCCCCCTGCACGCTCGCCTTCCACAGCCGGCCTGATCAGGGAGGGGAGACGAAAATGCTACAGGATTCTTCCGGTCACCCGTCTGAGGATCAGGATGACCGATGCCCGTCTCCCTATATCCATTCCAGGATCAAAGAGGGACTATCAGCCGTAGGTACAGGTAACATCCCATTCCTCGGGCCATGGGGGGGCTCCGTATTTTTACAAAAAAAAAATATATATATATATATATATATAAGTATATATCTCTTACCCTGGGTCAGCTCCCCTCCACGCAGGCTGCACGCACGCCTTCCTTCCCAGTCCCGGCCCCGTCCTCGGCGCTGCCCACCGTTTCCCCTGCGGCCTCACTGCTAATTTAGTCCCCGGCTTCTCCCAGGCCTAGCTCCCGTCCGAGACATGCCCCCTCCCGGCCAGCCTATCGCGCGACTCCTTGCTCTCCAGCAGGCCCGCCCGCTCCAGCAGCCAGTCACAGCAGGCCTCTCTGCGCGCCCTTTCCGACCAATCACGGGTGCTCTCCCTCCCGGCCGTCCCTGAGCCAATCCCTGCAGGTTTCTTTCTGCAGCGCGCCAGTTTTGCGCGCCCTTTTCCTGCTCCTCCCCCTGTCCGGGTGCTCTCACAGCCTCTCCAGTGCCATCGCAGCTCCCTGCTGCTAATCTGTGTGATGCGCGCGGTCAGCACACATTGCACCAGAGGCACAGGCCTGCCAGTTTCCTAGATTTTGACAGCCAGATTCCCTGGACCCTTTCCTAAGCTAATCCCTAGACGCTTCTGACTTTCCATTTATTCCTGGACCTTACAGCGCCCCCTTCTGGCTCTGAGTTCTGGTAATTCACCTCTCAGGATCCCCCGGCCTCTCTATGAACCACGACCCGTATACTATATGCAGTGTCATATCGTGCTAGATCTTTTACGTCACTGGAGGTCTCATTTCTACAGCCTCTAGACAACCTACCTTTCCGTGTGTGGCCTCCTACTATAACACACAGGGACTCATGTTCAAACCATATGTGCGGATATCATTTGAACCTTCCCTGACTAATAGTACCGTGTGATGACACTACCACTTCCCTACAAGTGCAGTTCCTTCATGTCACAACTTATACGCTGTTCGTGATTACGCATACTCTTTGTGCAGGTGTCAAGCACATATATACATTCTGCTTGCTGATCTCCAGTGATTCCTGTCCATTCTAGTCTGTCCGACCTGAGGAAAGCCTCTTGGCCGAAACGTTGTTCCTGGCGGACCATTTGTTTTGTACAGCACTTTTTCACATCGAATAAAAGAAAAAGGATTTGAAATCAACTTTCTTGTGTCCATCTTTTTCTCTTCGGGAAACATACAGTGTGCCGGAGTTATTCCTTTCTGTATTGCTTTTTCTCCTGAGCACCTGTGCAAGGTGATGCGAGGTCTTACTCTCTTTTTTTTTTTTTTTGTCTCCTTTAAAGCAACACCCTCCTGGCATTCCCGTGGCCAGCAGTCCAAGACCTCAAGCTCCAGATCCAACAGATTCTCCTCCGCATGACTGGGCTCCCATCCCCGGATTCTCATCCAGAGTCGGCGGTCGCCTCCGGCTGTTCAGAAGCGTGTGGCTTTCCGTGATAGACGACGCCTGGGTCCGAGACGTCGTCTGTCACGGCTACAAGATAGTTTTCTTCACTCCCACATTCACGCTTCTTCAAGTCCACACCCCCCAAGGATCCCTCCCTCACCAGGGGTTTCTTCGCGCCATCCAGTCCATGCGAGATTCTGAGGTCATCACCCCCGTCCCCACTCAAGACCGGTTTCGGGGTTTTTATTCAAACCTTTTCGTTGTTCCAAAGAAGAATGGCACCGTCCGCCCCATTCTGGACCTGAAGCGGCTCAACAAGCGTGTCCGCCTCCGTCACTTCCGCATGGAGTCTCTATGCTCAGTGATTGCATCCATGGTACCCGGGAAGTTCCTTTGTTCGGTGGATATTCAGGACGCCTATCTTCACATTCTGATCTTCCCAGCTCATCAGAGATTCTTACGCTTCGCGGTTCAGGATCAACACTTTCAATTCACAGCTCTACCATTCGGGCTCTCAACGGCTCCCAAAGTCTTCACCAAGATAATGGCAACAGTCATGGCTATTCTTCGGACCCGGGGAATCCTAGCCATCCCGTACCTGGACGACATTTTAGTCAAAGCTCCCTCGGCATCTGAGTGTTGCGAAAGTCTCAGCATCACCCTGGATACTGTAACCCGTCTCTGCTGGTTGATCAACAGACCAAAGTCCTCTCTGATCCCGGCACAACGCATCTCATTCCTTGGCATGGTCTTCGACACTGCACAGGCGAAGGTTCTCCTGCCCGAGGACAAGCTCTCGGCTATTCTCAAGGGAATTTGGAACCTCCAACGCCCGCCCCATTGCTCTCTCTGGTATTGCATGAGCATTCTCGGGAAAATGGTGGCGTCAATAGAAGCGGTGCCCTACAGTCAATTCCATACACGTCCTCTTCAGAGTCTCCTTCTAGCAAGATGGGACAAGTCCCTTCACTCCCTGGATCGCCTAGTCGCGCTCCCTCCACGAGTCAGAGAGTCACTGGAATGGTGGAAACGCTCCCCCCTCATCCTCCAAGGGAGATAATTTCTTCCTCTTCGATGGAAGGTCATTACGACAGACGCCTGTCTACTAGGCTGGGGAGCCACATTCCAAGACCTTACAATTCAAGGTCGCTGGACCGAGCCGGAAACGACCCTTCCCATAAACATTCTGGAGCTCAGGTCAGTTCGATTGGGTCTCCTACACTGGGAGACCCTGCTCCTAGGACACCCAATTCGGGTACAGTCCGACAACGCGACAACTGTGGCCTACATAAACCACCAAGGCGGAACACGCAGCCGAGCAGCAATGAAGGAGGTTTCTCAAATCCTCGACTGGGCCGAACAGAACATCCCAGTGATCTCAGCCGTCCACATTCCGGGAGTGGACAATTGGGCCGCCAACTTCCTCAGCCGAGAAGGCCTCACCGCGGGAGAGTGGTCCCTCAATCCCGGCATTTTCCGGCAGATCTGCTTCAGGTGGGAGACCCCCGACGTGGACCTCTTGGCCTCCAGGTGGAACCACAAGGTACCCCAGTTTGTGTCCAGAGCAAGAGATCCGCTGGCGGTCGCAACGGACGCCCTAGCGATCCCTTGGTCGCAGTTCTCTCTTCCGTACCTCTTCCCCCCGCTTCCGCTCATCTCCAGGTTAATCAAGAAGATCAAATCAGAAGGGATCCCGGTGATTCTCGTGGCCCTGGGTTGGCCCCATCGCCCATGGTATGCAGAACTCGTGCACCTTCTCGCTGACGTCCCGTGGAGACTACCAGACATCCCGGACCTTCTCACTCAGGGACCATTCCTCCACCAGAATTCACAGTCGCTCAATTTAACGGCATGGCTGTTGAAGCCGCAGTACTAACTTCCTCAGGATTCTCAGAAAGGGTCGTCCAAACAATGATTAGAGCACGGAAACCCTCCTCCTCCCGCATCTACCACCATACGTGGAAGGCCTACTTCCGCTGGTGTGAATCTAACCAGGTCACAGCCATGACCTTCTCCTTACCAGTTCTGCTGTCTTTCCTTCAGTCCGGTCTGGATGCGGGGTTGGCACTCAGCTCCCTTAAGGGTCAGGTGTCTGCTCTTTCCATCCTCTTCCAAAAGAGGATTGCCTCTCGCTCACAGGTTCGCACATTCATTCAAGGGGCCGCTCATTCTGTTCCCCCCTTCCAGCCTCCAGTGGAGCCTTGGGACCTTAACTTAGTTCTGTCCATTCTTCAGCATTCCCCCTTTGAACCTATTCAGGAGGTGTCTCTAACATTCCTTTATTGGAAGGTCGCCTTCTTAGTTGCCATCACGTCAATCAGGCGTGTATCTGAACTAGCGGCACTTTCCTGCCGCTCTCCCCATCTCGTCTTCCACCAGGATAAAGTAGTCCTTCGGCCAGTCCCGTCCTTTCTTCCGAAGGTGGTCTCTTTCCACCTTAACGAAGACATTGTTCTTCCCTCTTTCTGCCTGAACCCGTCTCACCCTCGTGAGATTCTTCTCCACAAGCTGGACTTGGTCAGAGCCCTCCGCCTGTACATTTCCAGCACGTCTCATTTCAGAAGGTCAGATTCTCTATTCGTGCTCCCATCCGGTCCGTGCACAGGCCTCCCCGCTTCCAAGTCCTCCATTGCGCGATGGATCCGCTCTGCCGTCCTAGAAGCCTACCGGGTAAGGGGCAGAGTGCGCCCACTCAGGATTACGGCCCATTCCACCAGGGCGGTGGGAGCCTCTTGGGCGGTCCGTCACCACGCCCTGGCGTTGCAGCTTTGCAAGGCTGCAACCTGGTCTTCGCTCCACACTTTCACGAAGTTCTACAGGGTTCACACTTTCGCATCCTCCGATGCGAGCCTCGGTAGACGCGTGCTGCAGGCTGCAGTGGACCGAGGTCAGCCCTGAGAGTAACGATAGACCCACCCGTGGGACTGCTTTAGGATGTCCCATGGTCTCTGTGTCCCCCAATGAAGCGATAAAGAAAAGTAGATTTTGGGTACTCACCGTAAAATCTCTTTCTTGGAGCCTTCATTGGGGGACACAGCACCCGCCCTTGTGTTGGATACATGTTACTGTTGAATGTTGATTCTAATGTTCACTTCTGTAAGATTGTTCGTTCTGTACTTCTTGTCTCCTATTGCTTTCTCACTAACTGAGGAATAATTGCCAGTTGGTGGGTGTATACTGCATAGGAGGAGTTTACCTTTTTTTGCATAGTGTCGCTTCCTAGTGGCAGCAGCATACAACCCATGGTCTCTGTGTCCCCCAATGAAGGCTCCAAGAAAGAGATTTTACGGTGAGTACCCAAAATCTACTTATTAATGACCTTGTGGAGGGGATAGACAGGTAAAGTGTCAGTCTTTGCTGATGACACCAAACTATAGGATGTTAAAAACTGACCTTGATAGTGCAATATTACAAAAAGAACTGGATAAGATGTCAGAATGCGCAGATACTTGGCAAATGAGATTTAATGTTGATAAATGTAAACTAATTCACCTAGGACGGAGTAATCCTATAACTGCGTATACATTAAATGGAAGTAAACTCGGGACTGCAGAACAGGAGAAGGACTTGGGTATTCTGGTTACAAATAAGCTGAGCAGCACTCAATGTCAAGCAGCAGCTGCTAAAGCAAACAAGATTTTAGGGTGTATAAAAAGAGAGATTAGATCCCGTGATCCCAACGTATTGTTATCCCTCTATAAATCACTTGTAAGGCCACATCTAGAATATCGGATTCAGTTTTGGACTCCACATTTTAAAAAAGACATTCAGACGTTAGAGTCAGTTCAAAGGCGGTTAACTAGACTACTACAAGGAATGGAAGGCCTGCCATATGATGAGAGGTTGGAAAAGTTAGATATGTTTAGCTTAGAAAAAACACGTCTCAGAGGAGATCTCATATATATAAATACATGTGTGGTCAATATAAAGGACTGGCACATGACTTATTTCTTCCAAAGACAATACCAAGTACCAGGGGGCACTCACTGCGAGTGGAAGAAAAGCGATTCCGGCAGCTAAATAGGAAAGGGTTCTTTACAGTTAGGGCAGTCCACAGTTTGACTGTTCTACCACAAAAGGTAGTAATGGCAGATACTATAACAGATTTTAAAAAGGGTCTGGATGATTTCCTCAGTACACATAACATTGTTGGTTATACTGTAAATGACTTAGTGACCAAATGTAGAACTGGTGGAGGAGGGTTGAATTAGATGGACCTAGGTCTTTTTTCAACCTAAGTAACTATGTAAAACCCCCATGCAAATTTTGATAGTTGTCCAAAGCTGCCAGAACATTAGTAATTTTAAGATTGTCACGTTATGTAAATATAATCTTGTTCACGTTAGAGCAGGTGATCTCAAACCTACGAGTTGCATGGGGCTCCCGAGGCTGTAAAATGCTACTAATCTGTAAGCGGGAAAAATAGGACACTTATATTAGTGCAAGGCCAATATCATTCTTTTAGTTTTTTCTGGAATCTTTCTCAAGATTGAGAAAGATTTCAGGAGGAACTGAAAAGTTGCGGTTATTGAACATGCACTAATAAAGGCTATTTTTTCACTTTGTCACTATTCCATATATTTACTATAGATCTGGTTGAGGTCTGAACAAAATTTGCACCCTATTATTATGCTACTTCTGCCTTTTCTTTGTATAAATGTAAATATTTTGATAGTTTGTTCTGGAGTGAACATAGCTAATGATAGTTGAATGTGTTGCAGCAGAGTTTGTGCTGAGCTTTATAGTTCTAGCTCTATTACAGTTCTGCTCATGAGAATTGTCACTCGAGGGAGTGTCTGCCTTGTCAGGAAGGAAATCTGAAGATTGCAGAGGTGTGAGCGGCTTAGAAGGCAACTTGAGAATGACTCTTTAATGGAGGCAAGGTTTAGACTCAAGCCCAAAATTGACTGGAGAAAAAAATGGAATGCTCCAATTCAAGAATTTTATAATGGATAGAATACAACAAAGAAAAAATATAGGGCCTACACACCTTTTATATTGAGTTAAAGTACAGGTGCACAAATCTGCTGTGTAGCCAATATATTGACATATACATACAGGGTGCGGCAGCACACTGCGATTGATCAAAAATCCCTAACTACACTGATGAGCAAAAGGGTGACAATGTTTTGAACTTTTGTTTAGCTCAATTTAGACACAGTATGCTGTCCAAACAGCCTCCTTTTATACAGTATAGTGCTCCCCATAGCCTACTCTTTACAGTAAAAAGTCTCCATAGCTCCCTATATACAGTATAATGCCCCCTATAGCCTCAAATACGCAGTATGATGTCTCTCACAGCTCCCTACATAGCATATATTAAAATTGGTTCCACAGCTCCCTATATGCAATATGATGTCATTAGAGCTAACTACATACCATGACGACCAAAGGACAGAAGGTAATCCAGCAACAAAGTCCAAGGGATATTAAAATCCAAAAATTTTACTAAATCAAATTAAAATCCATATAAAAAAAGGTCCAAACAGGGTATAAACAACTGTCAGAGAGGATGCATTTCGAACCCAATGGCTCTTAGTCAGTCTCTACTGAATTAATGAAAATGGACTAATTAAAATAAGCTATGAACCCAGTAAGGACAGAAGTGGGAGGAGAGTAAAGAAGCCAGGATAAGGAAGAAAAGAGAAAAAAAAACACCAAAAAGAGAATCCTGGAAAAACTTTTTTTTTTTTTTTTTTACAGATACATTCAATAAATAAAATGCAATTCGCTCTTGCGGTTCATGCCTAGAGGAGATCGTGTATCCACAGCAAAAATCCAAAATGTTCCTCTGCGTAATAATAATTCCTTCAAATTACCTCCTCTCTTTGGCAATGTAACCTTCTCAAGAGCAACCACCTGCAAAGTGTCGATATTTTCCAGCATGTTTAGAAAAAAAATGCTGTGATGCCCCAGATAGATTCCTGGTAGTAGTAGTGTGATTAGAGTCATAAACATGCTCTGAAATCCTACGTCTCAAAGGACGGGTCGTACTGCCAATATACTGAAGGCAGCATTCACTGCAGGAAATACAGTAGATAACATGATCGGTGCCGCAATTTATCATATCCTTAATATTAAAAATCTTTACATTAACATTGGAAGAAAGATTTTGTGCACCGACCATGAATCTACAAAGACTGCAGGATTTACCCCCACACTTGTAAGACCCACATGTTGGAAGCCAATTAAGACTAGTATTAGGATTAACATTTCTCCGAGTTGAAGCTGTGTGATCACTAGGGGATAATCGACTGCCCAGAGATGCGTTTTTCCTAGACACAAATTTCACACCTTGATCAAGAATTTTGTATAGGGTTTCATCTGACAAAAGAATAGGGAGGAATCTTCTGATAATATTTATAACCTGATGATAATTTCTACTATATTTAGTAGAAAAAAACCACTGGGTTTTTTTTTATCAAAATTAAGTTTTTTTCTTTTTATTCACTGACATCTCAAGATACTGTTCCCTATCCTTGAGATTCACTTTATTTTTGGAATGATCCAGATGAGCTTTGGAGTAACCCCTCGCTTTAAATCTCTCATCAATAATTGTAAATTCTTCAGCCAAATCAGCAGCAGTGGTACAACATCTGACAGCTCTTACATATTCACCCGCTGGTATATTTTTGGATCACATGACGGGGATGGCAACTTTTGGCATGTAAAAGTGAGTTGCCAGAGCAAGGTTTACGGTACAGTTTGCTTTCAATAACCCCATCATGTGATTACCATAAAGGGACATGTCCAAAAAGCTGATCTTTGTAAGATGATGCTAATATGTGAAGGAAAGATTGTGTGCATTATTGCTGATATAGCTGATAAAGTCACCAACAGTTTCAGAGGCTCCCTGCCATATAATTAAGACATCATCAAGATATCTCAAGTATATGGCAGTATCAGAAAGAAAGGGGTTGGAGAGATTAAATATGAATTGTTCCTCCCACCAGTGCAAAAAAATGCATGCTAATGAGGGCGAAAATTTCGCCCCCATCGAACAGCCTTAAAGCTGAAGATAGAACACCCCCAAAAATGAAAAATAATTATTTTTCAAAAGAAATTTACCTCAAGGATAAAGTGCTGCAAATCAGATAAATAATTGGTGTATCTCTCCAATGAACTTTTAAGGGCCAAAATAGCCAAATAATGGGGGATACATGTATATAGAGTCTGTACATCACAGGAGATCCAACTATACTCTTTTTGCCATTTGATACCAGAAATAATGTTCAAGACATGCTTACTATCTATTATATGACTAGGAGAGGCTTTAGCCAAATCCTGTAAATGATCATCCAGCCATTCGGATAAATGTTCCGTAATCGTCCCGATTCCAGAAACAATTGGACGGAATTTTGGAGGAAACATATTCTTATGGGATTTAGGGAGCGCGTGTAGTAGTGGAGTCAGGGGACAGGTCGGGATAAAAAATTCCTTCTGTTTTTCATTAAATAGTCCCATATGAAAACCCTCCTCAACTAATTGCTCTAGAGAATTCCTGATACCATGTACAGGATCTGTATGGAGTTTTTTACATACATTGGTGTCACTGAGCATTTGACATAACTCCCTCTCATATAAACCGACATCCAGTACTACAACTGCGCCCCCTTTATCCGCATTACAGACAATAATATTAGAATTATTTTTTTTTATATGGATTTTAATTTGATTTTAATAAAATTTTTGGATTTTAATATCCCTTGGACTTTGTTGCTGGATTACCTTCTGTCTACAATCTGGATTGCCAGTATACCCTTTCCCTTGCACAAGTCCTGGATACAGTGACACCTCCTTTGGCTACAGGTGAGCGGATACCAATCTTTCTTTTTGTCCCTGACATGACGACCAAAGGGTAACAATGTTTTGAACTTTTAACTTTCAGGCTCCATATCTTACCATCCACTACACCTTTGAACGTATGACTACCTTCATTTTATACGTAATTATCTTGGCTATCTCATACACTAAATAGTTGCATGTCAAATTTATGTATCAGTAGTTATGCAGATTCTTGTCATGTCACTGCATTGTTACTGTTTTTCTCCCAAAAATATAAATTTTAATTTGATTATTTTGTAAATCCACCTTTGGCTTTCAACACCTGCCGAATTCTTCTGAGCATGCTCTCAATCAGATTCAAGCATGTCTCAACCAAAATCTGATCCCAGGTTTCTTGTATGCGTTCCCAACGTTGGTACATACTGGTCGAATCACTTGGTATGTATAAAGCTTTTTGTTCAACTACTGTACTCACAATTGTTCGATTGGGTTGAGGTCTGGGGACTGTGGGGACCAATACAGCACGTCTACTTGAACTTCACTGTCATTGAACCATTCATTCTCCAATCTCGACGTATGCTCCAGGTCATTGTCTTGCTGTGAAACAGTATGTCATCCTTTTCATCCCCATAATACTCAAGCGAACGACGTAATTCATCTTGTTGGATACTCTCATATACCCTAGAATTGAGACCACCTTCAATCCTGGTCAAGTTTCCAACCCTTTTGGCTGTGAAACAATGCCATATCATGAGACTTCCTCCACCAAACTTGACAGTTTCTTCAATTTGCCAGTTAGGCCCTTTTAACTTGTTTCTCTCAGACCCACATGCACCCATTCATGCCTAGTCTACTGATATCCATCTCCTTACTCCAAATCACCCATTTCCAATCTTCTACTGTCCACTTTTCGTCCTGTTTTGCAAACTCGAGCTAACGCTTCTTTTGATATTGAAGTTAAGCCGCCTTCACCTTTTTTTGGGCTACCATTCCAGACTTATGTAACATGCATCGCAGGATGCTTATATGGCTATTTGTGATCTCACTAATATGATGCATACATGCCATCTCCGCTGCCGTGTCTTGCTGTGCCAGAACTGATCGACCTTGTGATGAGCCACCTTGTTGACTTCGAAATTTTGCCTGAATGTCCTGTCCACCTCTTGCCTTTTGAAGGCTTTTAAATGGATGGACGGACTTCATTTCGTATTCTTCCAACTGTCATGGCTCTCTCATGATCTAGTTTGGCGGTTCTCTTGGCCAAGAAACCGCTATCGATGAGCTGCATAATGCTTTTTCTCTTTTCCTGAGAGATCTTTATGACAGCTCCTCGATTGACCTTTCACTTGGGAATCAACCTAATAACACAGTGAGATATTAGAGAATGTGAGAACAGGTTGTAAGTTGTAATATATGAGAAGAGAAAGATTTTTACACCACCAGGGATCAAAACTGTAACAATGCCGTAATATGACAAAAATGTGTATAACTAATCACATGCTAAATAGTTGCAAGTTAAATTTATGTATGAGATAGCCAAGATGACTGTCTATAAAAGTAGGGTAGTCTCATGCTCAAAGCTGTAGTGGATAGTGAGGTATGGAGCCTAAAATTCTAAAGTTCAAAACATTGTTACCCTTTTACTCGTCAGTGTAAGTATCAAGTTTAACGTTTACAACAATATTTCATGTTTTCATAAAAGAGCTCAAAAGCCATTCAACCACGTCAAGGTGTACCTTTTAATATGGATAGTCCTTAAACATTATTGTTCTTCTTCTCCATGTGCCAAAATAGTCTCATCTGACTGGGGATTGAAAAGTGAAATAGAGACATAGCTCGCAATTAAAACATTGGGTGAGAAAGATGAAGCTGTTTTGTAGTACATACTGAGGTGGTGTGGCCCTTTTGCAGGGCTTAGCACCCTTATTAACCCATCTTTCCCATACAAGGTTTTTATTGCGAGCTCTGCTTGGTTTACTTTTCACTCCCCATTCAGGTGAGGCTGATTTGGTACATGTAGAGGTAGGACAATAGTGTTTAGACACTATCCTTATTAAAAAAGTACACCTTGAAGTGGTTGGATAGTTTTTGCTGTCTTTGATATAAAAAAAATAATTGCTAGCAAAGTACCTTACTTTTGTATGTGTCCAATGGATGGAAGTTCTTCTTCTTGCCCCAATAAAAGTGAGACTTCCAAGTCTGCAAATAAATCTTGTCAGATTTAACCTTATGGGCCTTGAGCACAGTTTGGTTAATCGAGTCAGAAAAATCCTGAAAGACTCCAGCAAAACTGCTGGCTCAAATGCTAACTCCTGAATTTTAGATTTTCCAGCTGTAGCCTAGTTGTCCCATCCCAGTGATACAGACTGCACTAGAAGGTGAAGCTTGGCCCAGTGAAGAATTATGGCATCTTTCCGGATAGCATAGCAACCCCTGGTGCCTCATGTAGGTTTCTATTGCTGCCTCATTGGTCTTCATTCGATTTGGCCATGTATTAAAAGAAGGGACAAGGGGGAGAGAACTAGGCAGTTAGCTATTTGTTCCAATAGGTTGATCTGAAACTGAAATTCTTCACGAGACCCTGAGTGAGTAGATTAGCTTGTCATGTAGAATAAACAACCAACTTATGGATATTGAAAGTCATTTTTAGGAAGTCTATTAATGGGGACTGTGTGAGATACAACTTTCATCGGCTAAGGATCCAGATGTAGAGTTTCAAGGAGTCATGAGGTTGGACAGATTGAGATTGTTCTCTCTGGATGGAGCTATTCCTAGAGGATCATCCAACTAAAATAATGGAGAGCGCATTGTGAGGTAGCACGGTCGGCTGCGCAGCAGAAGACACGGGATCCAGGCATTAAGGTTCACAGCACACGGGTTTTAATGTCCAAACAAAAGTCCACAACAATATACATGTGCCTCTCCAGCAGAGAGCTCAGGGAGTTGTGTTCACTCCCTCACACCCGGCACACCTGCCCTTGTTCCTGATTCTATTTAACCCTTCCTTCAGCCTGTGGGGAAACAGCATTAACCCTAGAGTGGATTTACTTTCTATCATGGAGTGAGCACAACCGGGGCGAGACATACCGGCCGTCATAGATAACCCCGGTCACAGTCTCACATACCCCCCCCCCCTCAGTTCAAGCGTGCGGGGTTGACCTCCCGCCATCAAACACGGGCCGTGGGACAAGGCATCGGCGTTGCCCAGCAACCTACCGGCCCGGTGTTCAACCGTAAACCGGAAGTTCTGCAGAGAAAGGAACCACCGGGTAACCCGGGCATTCCGTTCCTTGGCGGACCTCATCCACACCAGTGGAGAGTGATCCGTCACCAAGCGAAACTGCCGTCCCAGCAGGTAATAGCGTAGGGACTCCAAGGCCCACTTGATCGCCAGGCACTCCTTCTCCACTACGCTATAATTCCGCTCGGGAGGGGTGAGCTTCCTACTTAAGAAGGTGACGGGGTGTTCCTCCCCCTGAACCACCTGAGACAGCACTGCCCCCAGGCCGACCTCTGAGGCGTCAGTCTGTACTATGAACTCCTTCCGAAAATCAGGGTGTACAAGAACGGGCTGTCCGCACAGGACCCCCTTCAGGGCCCGGAAGGAGTCCTCGGCCTGCGGAGTCCAGCGCACCATGACGGACTTCTTGCCTTTGAGAAGGTCCGTCAAGGGGGCTGATAGTCCCGAAAAATCCTTTACAAACCTCCTGTAGTACCCCACGATACCCAGGAAGGCCCTAACCTGCTTCGTGGTCAAGGGTCTAGGCCACTTCTGGATCGCCTCAACCTTGTTAATTTGGGGCTTAATCACTCCTTGGCCTATCACGTAGCCCAAGTAGCGGGCTTCCGTGAGTCCCAACGCACATTTCTTGGGATTGGCTGTCAATCCGGCTGTTCGAAGCGCGTCCACCACCGCTTGTACCTGTTCCAAGTGGGTCTGCCAATCGGAGCTGTAAATAATGATGTCATCCAGGTACGCTGATGCATACGCCTGGTGGGGTTCCAGCACTAAGTCCATCAACCTCTGGAACGTGGCCGGAGCGCCATGTAACCCAAAAGGCAAGACAACATAGTGGAAGAGACCCTCCGGCGTAACAAAAGCGGTTTTCTCCTTGGCGGACTCCGTTAGTGGCACCTGCCAGTACCCCTTGGTCAGGTCGAGCGTGGTAAAATATCGCGCCTGTCCCAGCCTATCAATCAGCTCATCCACCCGGGGCATAAGGTAGAGATCGAACTTGGATATTTCGTTCAATCTCCTAAAGTCATTGCAGAACCTTAAGGAGCCATCGGGTTTTGGTATTAGGACAATCGGACTAGCCCATTCACTCTGGGATTTTTCGATGACCCCCAGGCGTAACATTGTCTTTACTTCCTCCGATATGGCTTGTCGTCGAGCCTCCGGTACCCGGTATGACTTCAGGCGTACCTTCAGGTGGGGCTCGGTGACAATATCATGTCGTATCAGACTGGTCCTACCGGGCAGCTCGGAGAAGACATCGGGGTTCTGCTGAACCAGCCGTCTGGCCTCTCGCCTCTGAGTCTTGGTGAGGGCTTCTCCAATCCTTACTTCCGGTTTGTCCTCTCCGGAGGCCGCTGGAGCCGGATGTGAACGACCCGAAGAGGAGGGAGATGGGGAAAAAACAGCCATCAGGCTTTCCCGTTCCTGCCAAGGTTTTAATAGGTTGACATGGTATATTTGTTCAGGTTTCCGCCTACCGGGCTGCAACACTTTATAGTTAACCACCCCGACTCTTTCCTTTATCTCGTAAGGGCCTTGCCACTGAGCCAGGAATTTACTCTCCGCCGTGGAGATTAATACCAACACCCGATCCCCGGGTTTAAAGGTCCGCACGGTGGCTTGTCTATTGTAGCGGCCGCTTTGCGCGGCCTGAGCCTCCTGTAAATGCTCCTTCACAATTGGCATGACCGCACTTATGCGGTTCTGCATACCCAAAATGTGTTCAATCACACTTTTATGGGGGGTGGGCTCTTGCTCCCATGTTTCCTTTGCCAGGTCCAACAATCCCCGGGGATGTCGCCCGTATAACAACTCAAAAGGCGAAAACCCCGTGGATGCCTGTGGCACTTCACGGATGGCAAACATCAAATAGGGAAGCATCATATCCCAGTCTTTCCCGTCTTTTGAAATCACTCTTTTTAGCATGGTTTTCAGGGTTTTATTGAAACGCTCGACTAAACCGTCCGTTTGAGGATGATACACAGACGTACGCAACTGCTTGATCTGGAGTAGCCGGCATAGCTCTTTGGTCACTTTAGACATGAATGGGGTCCCCTGATCCGTAAGGATCTCCTTGGGCAACCCCACCCGGCAGAACACAGCAAACAACTCCCGAGCTATAAGCTTTGCTGCAGTATGTCTGAGAGGTATCGCCTCGGGATACCGGGTGGCATAGTCAACGATCACTAGGATGTGTTGGTGCCCTCGAGCGGACTTTACGAGGGGCCCCACCAGATCCATCCCTATCCGTTCAAAAGGGACTTCTATAATGGGTAACGGTACCAACGGACTGCGAAAATGGGTCAGGGGTGCGGTAAGCTGACACTCCGGGCAGGTTTCGCAGAACCGTTTTACCTCCCCAAAGACTCCGGGCCAATAGAACCTTTGCAATATTCGCTCCTGCGTTTTCTTGACCCCTAGGTGGCCACTCATCAGGTGTTTATGAGCCAAGTCGAGGACCCGCCGGCGATGCGGCTGGGGCACCACCAACTGCTCTACCCCCACGCCCCGTATTTCATCTACCCAGTAGAGTAAATCCTGCTTAAGAGCGAAATGGGGGTACCTTACCTGGGCACCGGGCAGCTGTGCCACCCCGTCAATTACTGTCACCCGACTCCGGGCATGTATTAATGTAGGGTCCTGGAGTTGGGCAGTCCCAAACGTATCCGGGGACGCCTCCAACTCCGGGATGGGTTCGACCGTCTCAGCCTCTCCTGCCAATACCTCTAGGGGCGACCTATCGGGTTCACATTCTGTCCCTATCATGGGCACCCCTACGGCAGGTGTCCCGGATTCAGGATTGTAGGGCTCAGGTCCCGGACTGACCAATATCTGAGGAGACTTAGGGGGTCCCTTCCATAAAGTCCAAAAATAGGGCAGATCCCTTCCTAGGATCACGTCATAGGGAAGAGTGTTAAGAAGTCCCACCTCATGTTGCACCTGACCGCAAGGTGCTGTGATGGTGACAATCCCTGTGGGATAGTCTCGGCGGTCCCCATGTATGCAAACCACCCCCACGGTACGTCCTGTGGCCTTTACTTTAGCCCTCAAGGTGGATCGCACAAGGGTCACTAAGCTTCCGGAATCCAACAATCCTGTAACCGGACATCCATTCACCTGTATTTGGCACAAGTGGGGCTCCGTCTCTGGGGAGACCAGGTCAGCGGTACACACCACCTGAGCATACATTGAACCCCGCCGGGTAACCCCACAATCCATGGGCTCCGTGGTGAGTGGACACTGGGCTTCCATATGTCCCACCCGCTGGCACCGCCAACATCTAATGGGGACGGAAACCCCCTTGACAGGTTGTCGTTTAGGGTACAGAACCTTCCGGACCTCAGGAATGGCGGCCGCGGCCTCAGACGGGACGGTAGGGGACTCCTGCAGCGGTGTCAGCGGTGGGTCCTTGGCCCTAGGCTTGGAGGGGCCGGACCGACGGGCGGTACGCAAAGTCTCAGTGTCCCGTATCAAGTCCTGCATAGCCACATGCCGCTCTGCCAGGGACACTAATTGGTCCAGGGTACTCGGGTCACCCTGTCCTACCCACCGTTGAACGGTGACGGGTAAAGTGCGCACAAAACGATCCACTACTACCCTTTCCACCATTTGCGCCGGGCTCAGAGTGTCAGGCTGCAACCACTTTTTTACAAGATGCAACAAGTCATAGGCCTGGGAGCGTACGGGTTTGGCTTCCTCATAGAACCACTGATTTACCCGCTGAGCCCGTACATAGGTATTCACCCCCAACCGAGCCAGTATTTCGGCTTTCAGGGTCACATAGTCAATGGCGTCCTCGGTACAGAGGTCCAGGTACGCTTTTTGGGGTTCTCCCGTCAGATAGGGCGACAATACCTCAGCCCACTGGGGGGTCGGCAGCTTTTCCCGCACGGCCACCCGCTCAAACACCGCCAGGAACGCTTCCACATCATCCCCCAGGGTCATCTTTTGCAACGCTTGTCTCACCGCTTTCCGGACGCTGCCGTCGTCACCCGGTCCCGGGGTTGTTGCTGCCGGTCCGGCACGGATCGACTTGGCCAGGAGAACCATCTGTTCTTGATGCCTTTTTTCCTGCGCTTGTAAGGATTGCTGCTGACGTTCCAACGCCCGGAGCAGGTGTGCATTGGTCTGTTGCTGCTGTGCATTAGCCTCTTGTAGCTGTGCATTAGTCTGTTGCTGCTGCCTTAGTATGTCCTCCATGGCGTCGCTGGGTTTGGGCTGTAGTATAGCCGCTCGAATCCAGGACATGTGCTGCTGGGTCACCAGGGATGGATGCTACACCTCACCGGCTGTCATGCCCGCCGATTCTCCACCATATGTGAGGTAGCACGGTCGGCTGCGCAGCAGAAGACACGGGATCCAGGCATTAAGGTTCACAGCACACGGGTTTTAATGTCCAAACAAAAGTCCACAACAATATACATGTGCCTCTCCAGCAAAGAGCTCAGGGAGTTGTGTTCACTCCCTCACACCCGGCACACCTGCCCTTGTTCCTGATTCTATTTAACCCTTCCTTCAGCCTGTGGGGAAACAGCATTAACCCTAGAGTGGATTTACTTTCTATCATGGAGTGAGCACAACCGGGGCGAGACATATCGGCCGTCATAGATAACCCCGGTCACAGTCTCACAGCATATAGTGTCTTATCTGGTTAAAAGGTGAGGTATAATCTGAAAAAGCACTCACCTGGCAGGGTTGTGAAAGGCACAACCCCTCTGTAAGCCCGAAGAGATAATGGCGGCTGCCGAAGTACCCACATGGAAAATCTTAATATGAATAAAGTGAACGGGTATAAAACCGCGCTGCCACCAGATTAGATAAATTAATGTTGAGTTTATTTGTTACAGGATCATCCAGGTAGGGGATGATCAAAGCCTCCTGTGCTTCCCAGAGCAAAGAAGTGCCACAAGAGGAGGACTTTGGTGGAGATCCTGTGCAATCCTAAGGGGAGGGCAACAGCGTAGCAAGGGACAGGCATTTCTACTGTCCAAATAGAGGAGGAGCTGTCCTGGCTACAGTGACACGAAAATGAAACATGGTTTTGCTATCAGAATTTTTTTAACCTGCACAAATTTCCTTTTAACTTCTAACAGGTCCAGGATTGATATAACCAAGCTGTTCTTTTTCAGGAAAAATTGAACAGGTTGAAGTATGCAATGAAAACTAGGGAGCAAGAAAGCACAACTGTTTTATCTGCTGACCAGAGGTAGTATTGTGAAAGGAAGTGCTCACCTAGGTCGGTTGTGTAGTACACAACAAATAAGAATCCTTAAAGGGAACCTGTCATCAGAAATTTCGCCCAAAAGCTAAAAGATTCCCCCTCTGCAGCTCCTGGGCTGCATTCTAGGAAGGTCCCTGTTATTATTGTGCCCCATGTGAGACCAAAATAAAGCCTTTATAAAGTTCTACCTTTTTGTATGCAGCTTCTGTAAATGTGTCACGGGGGCGGGCTTTCTGCCGTCCGTTATTCTGCCTCCTGGTCCTGTATGCCGCCCCCATCGCTCCTTTCCATATCTGATGCACCGCCCACTGCTCCAGCCATCCCCGCGCATGCCCAGTGCCAGTCTCACAGGACTGAGCAGTTTGACCGCTGGTGACGTGTGCACAGGCAAGTGATTATGGACGGGGCTGTGACTGTTATCAGCAAGTACCCGGCCATAATCTCTTGAGCGCGCAAACCTCACCAGCATTCACACTGAACTCAGTGTAGATGCTAGACTGTATGGGCTGCTTCCAGGGATGACGTCCCTTTGTCATGTGATAGGGGCGTGTTCGAAATACTATCACATGACAAAGGGACGTCATCCCTGAAAGCAGCCCATACAGTCTAGCACTACCCTGAGCACAGTGTGTCTGACCGCTGGAGAGGTTTGCGCGCTCAAGAGATTATGGCCGGGTACTTGCTGATAACAGTCACAGCCCCGTCCATAATCACTTGCCTGTGCACATGTCACCAGCGGTCAAACTGCTCAGTCCTGTGAGACTGGCACTGGGCATGCGCGGGGATGGCTGGAGCAGTGGGCGGTGCATCAGATATGGAAAGGAGCGATGGGGGCGGCATACAGGACCAGGAGGCAGAATAACGGATGGCAGAGAGCCCGCCCCCGTGACGGATTTACAGAAGCTGCATACAAAAAGGTAGAACTTTATAAAGGCTTTATTTTGGTCTCACATGGGGCACAATAATAACAGGGACCTTCCTAGAATGCAGCCCAGGAGCTGCAGAGGGGGAATCTTTTAGCTTTTGGGCGAAATTTCTGATGACAGGTTCCCTTTAAATTGTGAACTGCTGCTGCAGCCCCTTGGGTTAGTTATGCAGTAGAGTGCCAAGTAGGAATATATGTAGCAATGAAGATCCAAAACAAATGTTCCAGGACACAAGATTTGAAGTGATAAGGTTTACTGATGCTACATATTTTGCCTCCTGGAATCTTCCTTTAGATTTTCATCAGCAGCGCAGAGGACCCACTCCTTGCTACTTAATAGGTTGAAGTAGTAACCTGCATCTGGAATGTGAACAGAGTTTATGGACATGGCTGGCTGATGTGAAATAAAGCACATGGCTGAGCCCTTGAAGGAGCTGAATAATAGAACTTGCTTGGGAAGCTGGGAAGTGAACTTTATTTTATAAATCATAGTTATGCTACTTCTCTAACCCAGCCATCATACCTGTGTGCAAACCAAGTCTCTGCAGACAAGATGTCCTACCATAAGGCCCGTTTCACACGTCAGTAAAAAACACTGACGTTTTTCACTGGCGTGTAAAACATGCACATGTCCCTCCGTGTGCCGTGAATCACGGCACACGTGGGTTGTTGTCTAAGTGCAATCCGGGCTCCGTTCTCTGTGGCCCGTGATTGCACATAGCGATTAACTCACCTGTGCGCGCTCCCGCTCTCCATGGTGCTGATCGCTCCCGCGGTGCAGCATCCGGCCGGCGCTGACCCCCGCAGCAGCTGCTTCCGGGTCGGCTGTGTCGTGCATCATGAATATGCGCGACAGTAATGAGCCGGCTCAGAAGCAGCAAGCTGCACGGGCTGCAGAGGACATCGCTGGAGCCGGGTGAGTAAAAATGATTTTTTTTTTTTAAAAGCACGTTTTTTTCTGGCATGTGTTTTACGGACCACACCACTGCGTGGTCCGTGGGACATCAGTGATGCTAGAAAAAAATGGACATGTCTCCGTGCGGCAATCACGGACACGCGGGTACGCCGCACGGAGACACGTGCAGTGAAAAATCACTGATGTGTGAGCAGACCCATTCATTATAATGGGTCTGCGTATGTCAGTGATTCTGGTACGTTTAAAAAAAAGCACAAACGTACCAGAATCACTGACGTGTGAAACAGGCCTAAAGGAGAGTTATCGAGTGGGTAAAACCTTAATGCAAAAGAGGCTAGAGGTGGAGGACTTTGTGGTCTTGGAGCAAGTGTTAGTTGATGCTTCACCTTGCCATCAAAAGAATGGAAGACATTCTCACCTTTTGTGTGATGAGTCGCAAGGGGAGTGAAACTTTTGAGATCACTTGCATTTCTATCGTCTTGGGCAAAACTCATCCAGGATTTGCCTTTTGCCAACATTGATGTTTTTTTTGAACTTCGAATCGCCTGCCCAGGTTTTGAGGAGAAGGGACAATGGAATTGGCTATTGACTTGACTGAAAGACTTGCTGACTCATGAAGTTTCTTAAAAAAATATAGCAACTGAGGAGAGGTCCAGAAGACAGGTCTTGATTTAGCTGCCTTGACCAGGCCATACAGGCATTCCTGACCCAAGAGGTGACAAATGTACTGTATATCAAATTGGCACAGTCAATGATACACCATAATATATCAAAACGACACAAAAAGTACCAGAAGAATAAAGAGTGTATAAAGCAAAAGGATTTTAAAAATACAAATAATTGGCATACAAACAAAATATTTAAAACACTGCCACTCATCAATAACGATTGCAAAGACACCTGTATCTGGACTTCTAATCATTAAATTAAAATAGAATAGAGTTCAAGAATAAAGCCAGTATTCAAATGGAGAATAATAAAGTTCAGGAGACAGTAATACTCTAAATATGAAGATTTTAAGTGTTTGTTGTAAAATCTCTTTCTCGTAGCCTTTATTGGGGAAAACAGGAACCATGGGATATTCTGCTGACACTAATGTGATGCCCTGGCGCAACCAGGTGGTCACAGAAAAATACGTACCCCACACAACACCATCTCACATCAGGTTCCATCTGCCACAAAATCCTAGCCACCCCCCTCAGGGTAGGAAGGACACACCAGTGGGCGGGACCAGGTGGATTGGGAGCGCCCACCTAGGGGTCTGGAGGATCCGGGGAAGGGAACAAAGTAGTTGAGTTAGAGTTCAAATTGAAGTCGGAGTTGAAGTGGAGGGAAGTCTAGCCTAGTGATGGGTAGCCAGGGTAGTGGTCCTGGTCTACTGGCTAGGTGGCAAGCAGTGGACCGTGTCCAAAGGCGACGGGAGTCCGGTCGCCAGAAATCCAAAGTGGACCGGGACAAGGTTGGAGCTCGCCGGTACCGGCAACGGAGATCCAGTCCGGATACTGTGCACAGGCGGGGTACCTAGACCCTAGTTAGAAGACTGTTGCAAGCCCCTTCTCTAACCAGGCCAGGAGCAAGGTTCCAGACGTTTCAGTGTGTGAGCCCAGATAGAGTTAAACGGCAACCCACCACAGGGGATAGGGTATCTGCTACAACCCACTGAGATCCCAAGGGTCAGTTTTCACGGGCACAACTCCCAACCAAAACAAAACCGGGAGTGGACTTCCCCGTTCCATACGAGGTCGTCCAAAATAGGAAAGAAGTACAAAGTGCCGGAGGAAGGGACATTGGTACACCAGCCAGGTGTGGGAACCGTATACACCCTGAAGCGGCAGCCGGCCACTGACACCTTGGTTTACCAGCAGACTTGTGTGCATTCATTCAATCGTGAGTACACCAACACCCTCCGGTCCGGCCTGGTACATCACCACCAACAGCCATCACCTCCCGTGTTCTGGACACTAAGCCCCGGGGCATCTACCCCTACCCACGGAGGGGTTAACATCCTGCTGCCACTCCATCGACCCCAGGTGCTCCCCAAAGGCAGCGGTGGTACTCCACCTTACCACACACCGTATGTGGCGTCATGAATTATCTACCACAATCCCCTGTACATATCGCACCACATTTTTATTTGAGTCCGCACGACCCCCGGGTCCGGAGACCCTTCGAGCCACTGTGGATCCGGATCCGAGCAGCCCGGATGCTGACGTGGGGGCGGCACACCTCAAAACCTGGCATCACAAACATGATTGTAACCCATCCACCTACCTGGTGGAAGTGCGCCTTGTTTTGGACTGTTAACGGTGCTCCGTTTTCAAAATTTTTCGACAGCCGCCATTTTGCCACCATTTTTGGGCGCGAAAAACAATAAGCCCGGTGTCTTCTTCCCCGAAAAGAGCACGAAGTTGAAGGACAGAAAAAGCGGCATGTGACACAAGGAGATAAAAGGCAGGGACACCAGGACTTTGCCAAATCCCGTTCCTTGACAAGCAAGCTGCAAGATGTCTCAGGGGTCCGACAACCAGCATGTGGAGAGGCCCGCTCCCGGGACCACCGACTGGATTCAAGTGCAAATGGAGAGGATGTGTCGGAGAATCCAGGCGCACTTCATCATGACGCGGTGGACCACCGAAATGAAGGGCCTGGCTGCAGCTGTCCGGACGCGCGAGTTGGAGATGGCCTCGGAGGAGTGAGTAAGCGGTAACCCATGCCTCTATGTTCCCCAGAAACCGGCCATACCGGCTGAGGGGCCCAGCCTGCCCCCCGTCCACCTCGCCGCCAGTGTCCGCGGCCAGCACCCCGAGCAGCCCGCTGCCCCTGATAAAGGTAGTGAAACCCATCTTGTCTAAAGAGGAGGACCCAGCAATGGGGACCGCAGGCCTGGCCTGCGCCACAGGTCTGACACCCGTCTTGGCCCCGAGCCAGGCCGCAACCCTCACGACATCCCATCCAGCCCCGAGCCAGACCGCAGCCCCAATGACGTCATTCCCGTCTCCAGCAGCCCAGCCGCAGAGGAGATGATGACTGGCTCCCGAGCGGGAGGCGGAGCACGGAACCCGTACCCCGTTCTGGAAGCGGCAGCAACAACAGCTGCGGAGGAAGATCACTGCCCGAGAGAAACGAAAGGCGGATGTGCTTGCCCGCACTTATAAAGAAAAAGAGAACCTGCGCCAAGCCACTTTCTGGGTCAGGGGTCCGACCTACTAAGGGCAGGTTCGCCATTTTGACCCCCAGAAAGTTTGGCAGTTCATCTTCGAGCCGGGACTGGATGCCGAAATATTTGTGTCCCGGAGGGATGTAGCCCCGCATTTACCCGTTGGCCATCCAGACCGCAATCTGGAGCCCGGCGATATGGTCAGCTACACCCGACACTGTGGAGAGCGAGGATGGTTCGCCCTTGATGTAAAAAAAATGGGTGATAGTAAACGAAACCCCCTGCCTCACCTCCCACCATTTCCTACATGAAGATAAGAACTAAGGTAGCGGTTCCCGGCTGCCTTTTCCTACATGTGTTAAAGTTGCCCCGTTAACAGTTTAAAAATGGACCAAGACCTCAGGACTGGTGAGGTCACCCCAAAAACTTTCTTGCGCACTGTAAATACCCCTTTCCACTTTCTTGTTACTCCTCACCCACTGCACTGCCTCTGGAGATGTAGATTGGAGGAAGGGCCTGCAGTGGAGTAGGCCGAGGCCCAATCACTAATGAAACCGGTGGCTAACCTACAGGCCAAGTGTCCCCGGACAATGGGCCCTTGAGATGGACTGCCGGGTAAGGAACTTTTTACTCGGATCATGCAGGCGTTACCCGGACAGCCTAGGACTGGGGGAAAAGGGGTGCCCACCGTGATTAGTGGTGGCATCAAGGAACCAGGTTGTTTGGGTGGCGGGTGAAGGAGGGGTAAGAAATGTTTACCCTGTTTTTGCAACGTTTAAGCAATATGCCTCCCATAAAGGGAAGAAATGTCCTTAATATGTTTTCTACCTTTTTCCGTTTCTTAGAAAAATAAATGGTCAGTGGTCGGATAACCCGCGGACGGGCTGTATTAAACCAAGGGGGAATGTGACGCCCTGGCGCCGCCAGGTGGTCACAAAAAAACACGCACCCCAAACAACACCATCTCACATCAGGTTCCATCTGCCACAAAATCCTAGCCAACCCCCTCAGGGTAGGAAGGACACACCAGTTGGCGGGACCAGGTGGATTGGGAGCGCCCACCTAAGGGTCTTGCGGATCCGGGGGAGGGAACAAAGTAGTTGAGTTAGAGTTCAAGTTGAAGTTGGAGTTGAACTGGAGGGAAGTCTAGTCTAGTGAAGGGTAGCCAGGGTAGTGGCCCTGGTCTACTGGCTAGCAGGCAAGCAGTGGACCGTGTCCAAAGGCGACGGGAGTCCGGTCGCGGGAAATCCAAAGTGGACCGGAACAGGGTTGGAGCTCGCCGGTACCGACAACGGAGATCCGGACCGGAAACCGTGCACAGGCGGGGTACCTAGACCCTAGTTAGAAGACTGTTGCAAGCCCCTTCTCTAATTAACCAGGCCGGGAGCAAGGTTCCAGACGTTGTTCCAGTGTGTTAGCCCAGATAGAGTGAAACGGCAGCCCACCGCGGGGGATGGGGTATCCGCTACAACCCACTGAGATCCCAAGGGTCAGTTTTCGCGGGCACAACTCCCAACCAAAACAAAACCGGTAGTGGACTTCCCCGTTCCATACGAGGTCGTCCAAAATACTAAAGAAGTACAAAGTGCCGGAGGAAGGGACATTGGTACACCAGCCGTGTGTGGGAACCGTATATGTGGCGCCCCTGACCTGGTCAGGCACCACTGAGTACTGCACCCATGCTGGGGACAGTACAATACAGGTAATCCAGAAGGCTGACTGGGGTGTGGAACACAGGCGCATAGTGACCAGGTCTCACACATGTACCCATGAGAGGACCCCTGGGGATCCCAGGAGGGGGCAAGCCTTCACCTTCACTGGAATAGTGGAGGGGGTAGAGCCTCCATCTCCTCTCAAGGGGTGTGGTGGAGAGTCTGGTTGCTAGGTGGCGTAGGCAAGAACAGGAGAGGAGGAGCAGTGAGCCAGTGCAGTGTAGAGTCCAGGGAGCTCAAGTGAGGAGCAGATCCCTGGAGCTGTGCAATCTGACAGCGTCCGCGCAGTGGCTACAGACGGGGGAGAACGGTCAACTAGGAGTGCTACCTGAAAGCCAGCTTCAGCTAGGGAGTGCAACGGAGTGGGAAGTAAGGAGACTGCTAGAGAGCACCAGGCCCAACCGGGCGGCAGATCCCGAAGCAAGGATAGATCCACCTTTCCCTGCTAAACCTGCCGGTGTGGGGCTCTCAAAGCCCACACCACAACACCACAAAAGCCGCAGCCACGTAACCACAGTGAGGGCCCATAGGTCACAGGAGGCAAGCAGCTGGAGTGGCCTGGTCCGGGGAACAAGCATACGGCGACCGAAGGGGAGAGAGAGGCTGCAGCATCTTCCCTGGGTGACCCCCATAGGGACTAAAAGTCGGGGTCACCCCAAACCACCAAGGGCTAAGGAAGGCGAGTCAGTAGTCACCCTCATAAAGTCAGCCTGAAGGATACCTGGTTCCCACCTGGTTCATCCCAGCTACGCCCGGGCTACTCACCCTGCCATCAAATGTGAGTAAAGCCCTTGAAAGACATTCCTGCCTGTGTGGTTATTCTGCGACTTGTGGTACTACAAACCTACACAGGGCTCTGGGGCTTGCCTCACTCTCAGGAGGCTACTACATCCGACTGCACCCACCATCAGCCCCAGGCGTCCCCTAACCTGCAGTGGCGGTCCCCACTGACCGCAATACTGAGAGTGGCGTCACGATCAAACAAGAAGATTTCCTACCAGTGACGGAGATCCAGCAACGTGGAGTCCCTGAAGGTAATGCACCGACACTGACACTACACCTGTGGGGCTTCACATATACACCCTGAAGTGGCAGCCGGCCACTGACACCTTGGTTTATCAGCAGACTTGTGTGAATTCATTCAATCGTGAGTATACCAACACCCTCCGGTCCGGCCCAGTACATCACCACCAACAGCCATCACCTCCCATGTACTGGACACTGAGCCCCGGGGCATCTACCAATACCCACGGAGGGGTTAACATTCTGCTGCCACTCCATCACCCCGGGTGCTCCCCAAAGGCAGCGGTGGTACTCCACCTCACCACACACCGTGGGTGGCGTCACAAACTATCTAATCCCCTGTACATATCGCACCCCATTTTTATTTGAGTGTCCGCACGACCCCTGGGTCCGGAGACCCCTCGAGCCACTGCGGATCCGGATCCGAGCAGCTTGGCTGCTGACAAGGGGGCGGCACACTAACGATACATATTAACAAAAAAGTTGGCTCCTCCACAGCAGACTATACCCTGCCTGCTAACAGCAGGTCTCTTCATTTAGTGAGACAACTGTAGGAGAAGCAAAAACAACTAAAGCATGAGGGAATGAAAGAAAAATCATAACCACCTCCAATAATTATGCACATCATAGCCCAGTGCTCCCTTCATTAAGACTGGTGTACAAAAATCCAATATTAATGAATTTGAGTCTTTATTTTGTACTTCCTATCTCAATGTTTTTGAGTGACTTGTCCTTCACCTTTAAGCTTCACTGCCAGGAAGAATGTTAGCTTTCAGTTTTACTATGAATAAACTTTAATGAACTTTACGTTATCAGCATTAGCGGGAAGTAAACATTGTCATTAAACTGAAGAGGTATTCACCAATTAGGACATAAACGAGCTTTTTATAAATTAATTATATCAAGTCAAAAGTTGCAAGAATAAACATCTTAAGTAAAGCCAAATTCACGAAACAGAGCTGTGTATAAGCAGTTGTAGTTCTACACCTAGAGAATGTGCAGCGCCATAGTATAAAGCCACAGACACTTTAAGGCGCTCTGAGGAACAGTAAAGCGGGCTTTACACGCTGCGATATCGGTACCGATATCGCTAGCGTCGGTACCCGCCCCCATCTGTTGTGCGACACGGGCAAATCGCTGCCCGTGCCGCACAACATCGCCCAGACCCATCACACTACTTACCTGCCCGGCGACGTCGCTGTGACCGGCGAACCGCCTCCTTTCTAAGGGGGCGGTTCGTTCAGCGTCACAGCGACGTCACAGCTGCGTCACTGAACCGCCGCCCAATAGAAGCGGAGGGGCGGAGATGAGCGGGACATAACATCCCGCCCACCTCCTTCCGCATTGTGGCCGGGAGGCAGGTAAGGAGAGCTTCCTCGTTCCTGCGGTGTCACACGGAGCGATGTGTGCTGCCTCAGGAACGAGGAACAACTTCGTTACTGCTGCAGTAACGATATTTGAGAATGGACCCACATGTCACCAATGAGCGATTTTGCATGTTTTTGCGATGATGCAAAATCGCTCATAGGTGTCACACGCAACGGCATCGCTAATGCGGCCGGATGTGCGTCACCAATTCCGTGACCCCAACGACTTCGCATTAGCGATGTTGTAGCGTGTAAAGCCCCCTTAAGGCTCAGTAGACTTCTGTTATGGTTCAGAGAATGTAAACCGGTTTAATACAACCATGAAGAATGTCCATTCCTGGCTGCTGTATTGCATCAGTCATTTTCACTATACCTTTTTATGCGCTAATACTTCCCAAACTAAAGATGAATTAACACTGAATATATTTAGTCTAATTAAAAATACACTTTATAGATGTTAGAGTCAGCACTACTAGGCTGACGTGTCTGATGAAGAAAGGTGACCTATAGTACCCCAGAGTGTCCACTAAACAGAATGATGGAGCGGTGTGATTCCGCAGATGCCAGTGTGATGTCGAGCTGATCGGTGGGGGTACCAGATATTAAACTCCCACCAACCTGTCCCGTATCCTGTGGGACAGTGCCAGATTTGGAGAGCTGTCCTGGGAGGTTATAGGGAAGTCTGGATTTCAATTGTATCTTTATTCTCAAGACCCAGATACAGCTGAACAAAATGGTGGAGCAAGGAACCCTCAGATCCCTGTTCCAATGTTCTGTCTGGATACAGACTGAAGGACCTTCAGGTCGTGATATTATAGGGTCACATGACTGGACAGCAGGAAATAGCTTATGGACAGAAGGAGAAATTTGAAGGATACAGGCAAGCAGGATGCTTGTGTAGAGGCCACTGTATAGAATTCATACTGAGGGTGTGTTATAATGTGTGGAATCATACTGTGTCGAGGGGCCATGGGGCATTATATTATGTGGGGGTAACTATGGGGGCATTATACCAAGTGGAGAAATCGTGGAGTTATTATACTGTGTGGGGGAAGATTGTAAAGGCATCATACTGGTGTTTTTAGGACTGTGGTGGCATTATATGTGTTGTGAAGTAATGCAATGTAACAGCATCAGACTGTGTTGGTGGACTATGGAAGCATTACACTGTGAGCAACTTGGGATGTGGGAGCATCATACTCTGTGTTGGGGGGCAGATTTTAAGTATTATAATGTTTGGGGGAACTGTGAGCATTTTAATGCGGAGGGAACTGGGGGCATCATACTGTGTGTTGGGGAACAATGTGGGGGAATCACTGTGTGCTGCGTGAAATATAGTGGCTTCATAATGTTATGGGGTATTGGTGGCATCATATTGTGTGGGGTGGACTACAGGGGACATCATACTGTGTGGAGTCTGTGAGGGAATCATATTTTGGGAGAGAACTCTAGATCTAATGTGTGCAGGAGGATTGTAGGCACTATGTGTTGGGGTACTGGGATCACCATACTGTGTTGGAGAAAATCTAGGGCATCATACTGTGTGTGGGGCAACGAGGCATGATACTGTGTGTAGGGCCCACTGTGGGCATCATTCTGTGTTTGTGGGGGGTCAGGAAATAGGTATCATACTCTGTGGAAACACTAATGGGCTTCACTAGGAGCAATATTTATGTCCCTCTTTTCTAATTTTCGCGGTGAACGGAGAACATGCGATAAATTCATTAAGTGGTGTGCATGTCTTTATAAATTCAGCGCCTTATACTCAAGCACGACTGGCGTAGCGTGAATGTGCTCTATGCCTGTCTTAATGAATTGGGTGACCGAACTCCAGTGAGTACTTCGTTATGACTAGCCTGCACTATGCCAGTATTAATGAATCTCCCCCCATTTTGTATATCCTAGCTTACATTAATATATCTGTCACTTCCATGTGTCTGGGTTCCTGAGTATGGCCGCATTTATGTTTGTTCTGAATAACAATTTACGCAGTTCAATAACATGGCTCCTGTGAGCTGTCATGACCACACACATATTTGCATGAATGATAGCAGCATTATCATTTTCCTCGGGATGTGACTATGCCTTTTTGACCGGTGATGTGATCAGTTAACATGATGAGAAGTTGTGCCTGAAATGAGGGCACACTCATGTGAGGGCACACCAAGGTCCTCTATCTGTTGGGCTGTAGGGTATTTTTTACATCTGCGTGTTTTAGTTTTCCTTGTAGTCCAGCTATTATTGACATAGGACCTGCACATGTATGTGACTTTAAACTCTATGATGACTTTTTACACTTGGGTGTGTGAGCTTTTCCTAAAGTTTGGCTGAATTTGGCAATCAACCTGTTCAGGAGTTTCTCTCCTGAGATCCTTAAACCTCAAAATGACAGGATGCCCTCATACAGTACTTGGAATGCATTACTCCTTTCTGTAGTATATTTTGCTGTTGGCACAGGACATATATGTAAAGTCAATCTTTGGCATATATTAGATAACTTGTAATCATGTTATTACAATGTAATAAGATGCTAATACGGGACCCAAAGCCCCAAACCTTAAAGAGTTAGTCTCAAAATAGTAAGTTCTCCCATATCCTTCTTTACATATCTGTACTGTAGCCATGTCTAAGGCCCCCTTCACACGTACATGCCTCTGGTACGTGTTTGGCAGTTTTCTCACGTACCAGAGACACGTACACACGTACACCTAGGTTTTCCTATGGTTTTGGACACACGTAAGTATTTGCGCACAGAACGTGTGTCCGTTCCGTACTTTCGTGTGTTCGTGTGTTTCTCACGCTGACATGTCCGTTTTCTCTCCGGCATCACGGGTGTCACACGGAATGCAAACATGTCACACGTAACACACACGGACCACACGGATGTGTTCCGTGTGACACGCACCGGAGAGAAGACATGTGTCTGTGAGAAAAAAAAAGAAAACTTTACTCACCTTCTCCAGCCCTGCTGTCTCTGCCGCTGCTGTCACTTGCTGCCGACCGCCACTCATTATGCTAATTGAATATTCACTTCACTGCGGCCGGAAGCAGCAGCAGCGGGGAGTCGGCAGGACCGGAGACCGAAGATCAGTACCACGGACAGCGACGCCAGGGACAGGTGAGCATAAAGTTCTCGTTCTCCGTGTGTTATCATGGATAACACACGGAGAGCACACGAAGCCCATAAACACGGGTCACGGAGGGCAAAACGCACCTCTGACACTTCCGTGAAAAACGTGCGTGATTTTCACGGACGTGTGAAAGAGGCATAAGAGTGTGCCCATCCGAAACACATCAGCCTATTGCTGCTGACTGTAACACCCACATGGTGTAATTGGATAAAAACAGTAGGGAAACAGAGAACACCAGACCATCTGCTGATACCTTAAAAGATCTATAAATTCCAGGTAATCCACTCACCTAAAGGAGTTGTGAGGTCCGTTGGTGTAATTGGAATCTGAATAATTAAAATTTGGGCTTTTTCTAGAATCTCTTTTCCGGCGCTACATTTTTATTTTAGAGGCATTATATACACCTGGTGCATTGTTGGCGATCCCATTTCCTAATTTCTATTTGTCCCTCTTGATGCTGGAAAGATGAGCTGTATCCAAATTTTCTAACAGCACAGAATAGCCTTGATCAAATATATTGCACTATTTAGGGATTAAAGCTTCTATGTATCTTCATGTTAACAAACTTCAAACAAATCTTTTATACTTTCTGATTTTGTCCCTTTATTTAAAAAAAATTACTGCTTTACCAAAGATACATTTGGTAAAGTAATAAGTAGAGAAAAGACAAGCATTTTTTTTCTTTGGAATAAAAGAAAAACTTCCATGATTGTATACTAAATGAGGTAAGTGGCATAGAACTGACTGTATATGTGAAATGCCATGAGATATTACATCACACCAAAGTACTTTCTCCATTGTTCTGATGCACAGGCTATGCTTTGTGTCAGCCGGCAGCAAACCTGCCACAAGTATTAGCTTTGTCAAGCACACTGCATACATACTATATACTGTTTAGCGTTGCTTCTACATCCACAACTGGACTCTATTAGAGAATTAAATATGTATGTTGGAAGTGTTTTATAAAATATTTATCCATTTCAACAGCCAATGTACCAAAAGAGAGACATTATCTTTGTCTGATTATCCTTCTCCTCAACGTGAGATCGGAAAGTGGTGACATATTTTTCCAAAGACAGATATTCCTGCATCTATGGGAATCATGATGTGCAATCACCAGGGAGAACCTATCCAGACTGACATAGATTTCTCTAATTCAAAGATTGGCTTCCAAAGCAGACGTCACATACGAGTGACTCCCTTAAGTGGTTTCTTGTGAGTTGTCCTTCACTATTGTAGACTGTGGAGATGACCACCTAGTTAAATACGTTTGACACCAGTTGGCTTATTTTTCTTATTTGGATTCTGTTTTAAGCTATGTGCACACAATGCGTTTTTTGATGCAGATTTTGATACGGATTTTCAGAAATATGCACCAAAATTTCCATGCCTATCCTGAAGCCTAAAAGAACTGAAGTCCTCAGTGGTTGATACCTTTTAATGGCTAACTGAAAAGATGATAATAATAGCAAGCTTTCGAGACTGCTCAGGTCTCTTCTTCAGGCTCAATATAACACAAAATCTGAAGAGTCACATATTTATACACAACAGGACATAGAATGGGGCAGTAAATAAAACAAGTTATGTGAAGCAGAACTATCACTATGGTGAGAGGACAAACTGTTGTAGCCATAAATATTGCTGCAGTTCAGTGTGAAAGTTTTATTGTCCTCTGATTGAGGTCTGGTCCAGACCTCAATGGACACATGATACTATAAAAAATTGGAGTCTGACCCTACACAGGACTATTACAAAGAACTTAACAAATTGGTCTCTTGTCTGCCTGACATATCCTCAACAGCTGATGAACTGATACCGGTAAGTCCAAGAATAGGCACATTCTACATGCTTCCCAAAATTCACAAATCTGGAAACCCAGGAAGACCCATCATTTCATGTGTGGGCACCCTCACTGAACAAGTCTCTGGATGGGTAGAGGGTATCCTTAAACCCTTGGTAAGGGATACAACCAGCTACATCCAGGACACTACTGAACTATTGAAAAAACTATCAGCAATAGGTCCTCTTCCAGAGGGAACCATCCTTGCCACCATGGATGTTGAATCCTTGTACTCGAATATTCCACACCAGTATGGATTGAATGCCTGCAAAGTCTTCCTGGAAAATACAGGAATTGATGTCGATTGTGTGGTGAAGCGTACAAAATTCATCCTCACCCATAATTACTTTGCATTTGACAAAATATATATATATCTACTGAAGACTGCGACTGCAATGGGAAGCAAAATGGCACCACAATATGCAAATCTTTTCATGGCCAAGCTTGAGAGTAACTTTTTATCCTCTTGTCCGATCAGGCCTCTGGCCTACTACCGTTACATTGACGATATTTTAATCATCTGGATAGAGTCTGAGCAGCAGCTAAAGACCTTCTATGAACACTTTAATCAGTTTCATCCCACCATCAACCTAACACTCAACTACTCCTGCACTGAAGTCAACTTCTTGGACAGCATCATTAAACTACGGAACAATGAAATAGAGACATCCCTGTACAAGAAGCCAATTGACCATCCAACAAACCTGAAATGGGACCGTTTTCATCCAAAACACATAAAAAACTCTATTGTATACAGCCAGGCTATCAGGTACAATCGGATATGTTCCAACAGTACAGATAGAGTCAATCACCTTGAGGGCCTCAGAAAGACCTTTCTGAATCAAGGCTACCACCCAAGAACAATTGAAAACCAGATTACAAGAGCCACCAGAATATCAAGAAACTATCTTCTACCTTTATAAAACTAAAGAAAAAAAACAACCGGGTCCCTCTTGTAATCACCTACAATCCACATCTGAAGGAGTTAAGAGGAGCTACACGGAAACTACAACCATTACTGCAAAAAGATGCCCGGTTAAAATCTATTTTTCCAGACCCCCCACTTTTGTGTTTTAGACAGCCCCCAAATCTAAGAAGCATCATTAAGCTCCCTGTCCTCTCCAACAACAACAGGAACACTTCCCTGCAACCAGAAAAAATGTAAGACCTGTCCATTTATACTGCCAACGGACAGGATAAAAATTCCCAGATCACAACAGGACTACAAGATCCCAGGTACCTTCAGCTGCACCACAACTAATGTAGTGTACTTAATTATATGTACCAAATGTCCAACTGGGGGTCTGTATGTAGAGGAGACAGGACAACAGCTCAGGACAAGGATGAATTCTCACCGCCACACAATTAAGGAAAAAAGAATAGATCTACCTGTGGCCAAACATTTTTGTAACCCAGACCACAGCATTATGGACATGAAATTGTTGGTATTGAAAGGAAACTTCAAGTCCCAGAGAGATAGGAGACTATGAGAGTACAAACTTATGATGACCTTTGACACATTCAGAGCAGGAAAGAATGTGTCTCATGGATTCATGTCTTTTTACATCAATTAAGAAAGGTGCTCCTCAGACCATCCAGCGCTCTGGACCAGAACTCAATCAGAGGACAATAAAACTTTCACACTGAACTGCAGCAATATTTATGGCTACAACAGTTTGTCCTCTCACCATAGTGATAGTTCTGCTTCACATAACTTGTTTTATTTACTGCCCCATTCTATGTCCTGTTGTGTATAAATATGTGACTCTTCAGATTTTGTGTTATATTGAGCCTGAAGAAGAGACTTGAGCAGTCTCGAAAGCTTGCTATTATTACCATCTTTTCAGTTAGCCATTAAAAGGTATCAACCACTGAGGACTTCAGTTCTTTTAAACAATTGTTTATCTCTACTGGCTAACACGGTACACAGATATATTTTACCTGTATCCTGAAGCCAGCAAAGTCTATGAAATTTCTGAAGTGCTGTGTGCACGTTGCTTTTTTTTCCTTGCAGAATTTGGTGTAGAACAAAATCTGCAGCATGTCAATTTTTGGGGAGTTTTTTTTCCTGCGTTTTTTAGTCTTTCCAGCCATTGACATCAGAAAAAAAACGCATAGAAAAAACAAGCACCAAAAAATGCACCAAAAATGTTTTTTCAGTGCGGTTTTGGTGCGTTTTTCTGCCAGAAAGTGCAGATTTCATGCAGAAATACATACCCTTAAAGTAAAAATGATGATTAGATAAAATTCATACACAGCCTTATCCTCTCCAGACTGAAATGTGAATGAGGATTTGTCCTCTTTTAACCCCTTCACGACCTAGGACGTACTGGTACATCCTGATTTGAACAGCAGACATGTGCAGCTAAAGGCCACTTTACACACAGAGATAAATCTTTGGCTGATCTGTGGTTGCAGTGAAATCATGGACATATTGTTCCATTTGTACACAGCCATAAACCTGGCACTGATTGTCCACAATTTCACTGCAACCACAGATCTACCACAGATCTGCCACAGATTTATCTCTGTGTGTAAAGTGGCCTTAAAAGGCGCAGGTGGATCTGATAACCCCTTATATCGTCAAATGTGACAGCGCGATTTAATTGGCCGCAGTGGTGAACACGGCTTTCCCTGCCGCCATCGGAGGCTCTGTGACGTGATCACGGGGAGCCGATGGTTGCCATGGTAGTGACCGGTCATGTGAGGACTCTTGTCACTATCATGACATATTTCCTGTTAGAGATGATAAAGTAGCACTTACAGGAAAGATGCATTTATCCTGATCACTGATCAGAGCTGTGCAGTGCTGATCAACAGAAATTAACAAGCAGTCAGACTGCTGATCCTTATATTTCCCTATCGGGACTAGTAAAATTAAAAAAGTATTAAAAAAATAAAAACCCTAAAAGTTCAAATCACCCCCCATTCGCCCCATTGAAATTTGAACAATAAAAAAAATATATATATACACACATTTGGTATCACCGCGTTCCGAAATGCCTGATCTATCAAAATATAAAATCAATTAACCTGATTGGTAAATGGCGTTGCGGCAAATAAATTCCAAGTGCCAAAATTGTTTTTTGGACTTTGCAAATTTTGCGTAAAATCCAATAACAGGCGATCAAAACGGCACATTTGTGCAAAAATTGTTCCATTAAAAATGTCAGTTTCCGACGTAAAAAATAAGCTGTAACTGAGGCCCATATCCCAAAAAAACGGAGTGCTATGGGTTGCGGAAAATGGCACAAAAAGTGTGCCACTTTTTTTGGACAAGCTTCTGAATTATTTTTTAACTCCTTAGATAAAAAAAAGCAATACGTGTTTAGTATCTATGAACTTGTACCAACCTGAGGCATCACAGCGGCACATCAGTTTTACCATATAGTTAGCACGGTGAATAAAATACCCCAAAAACTATCATGCAATCACACTTTTTTTTTGCAATTTTTCCCCACTTGGAATTTTTTTTCGTTGTTTTCCAGTACACTATATGGTAAAACTCATAGTTTCATTTAACAATACATTTGTTTAAAAAAAAAAATCCCTTATATGGTAAGATTGACAGAAAAATAAAAAAGTTACAGCTCTCGGAAGAAGGGGAACAAAAAGCAAAAAAATGGAAAATCGCCCGGTCGTGAAGGGGTTAATACCCATGATCTAAACTATAATGAGGAGTTATCATATTCAGAATTTAAAGACTTCTTATCAGCAATGTTGAGGCTAAAGGGGTCTCTTTAAATCTAAAACAAGAAGATAAATATACATCCATGTTAAAATGCTAAGTAGTTTAAAGAGCCATGAATCAAAGGGTATTTCCAGTTTGTAATAATGAAAATACCCAGAAGTGTTCATTCCAAAAATCCTTTAGAATCTTTAAATCTTGAATTTCAAGTCAAAGCAGACGAACAAACAGCGTAAGTTGGGTGGAGGTTTAAGAAATGAGAAGACTTCAAGCAAGAGCTCTTTCACACGTCAGTGATTCTGGTACGTATGTGACAGTTTTTATATGTACCAGAATCACTGACATACGCAGACCCATTAAAATTAATGGGTCTGCGCATACATCAGTGATTTTCACTGACCGTGTGTCTGTGTGGCATACACGTGTGTCTGGGATTTCCGCATGAAGGCAAGTCAATTTTTTCTGGCATCACTGATATCGCACAGACCACACTATGGTGTGATCTGTGAAACATGTACCAGAAAAACATGGACATTGAAAATAAAAAGCTTTTTATACTCACCTTTTCCAGTGCTACTGTGTTCAGCGGCTGCTGCCTGCGGCTTCCAGGCCAGCTAATTATGCTTATGCATATGCATTTATGCATGGCACTGTGACCCGGAGGTAGCTGCAGCGGGGGTCAGTGGCGGCTGGAAACATAGCAGAGCTCAATAGTTCAGCACCTCGGACAGCAGGAGTAGGGACAGGTGAGAAAACGTCCATGTGCTATCACGGATAGCACATGGATAACCCACGTGTGCCGTGAATCACGGCACACAGAGGGACATAAGGATGTTTTACACGTCAGTGAAAAAGTCTGTGTTTTTCACTGATATGTGAAACATCCCTAAAGCAGGTACTTGTGGTCTTTTTAAGTGGACCCTGGCAGTTGAAACCTCTTCAGTATGTCTTGATTTTCCTCCAAGATCAGTTTCATTGCCATATATTCACAATCTCTAATGCAATAATTCTTTCCTAAGAAATAAAAGGCTTTTGGTAAGAAATCAAAGGTTAAACATTTCCCTTTACTGTCCTCTTTGAGGAGAAGAGACCCAACATCTACTGAAGTAGTATCCACTTTTAACCTCTTCACCCCCGAGCGACTTTCCATTATTCGTTTTCGTATTTTCCTTCCCTTCTCCTAAGAGCCGTAACTTTTATATGTTTCCATTAATTTAGCCATATGAGGACTTGTTTTTTTGGGATGAGTTGTACTTTTGAAAAACACCATTAATTTTGCCACAGATTGTACTGGAAAATGGGGGGAAAAAAATCCAAGTGGGGTGAAATTGCAAAGTGAAGTGCATTTGGGCGCTAGTTTTTTTGTTTTGTTCTTTTATTTACAATGTTCACCACTGCTCGGATTAATTTTTTTTTATTTTTATAGATCGGACATTCCTGAATGCAGCAATGCCAAATATGTATATATATATTTTGGTTTTAATTGTTTTATTTTCAATGGTGCAAAAGGGGAGTGATTTGAACTTGTGTTTTTTTTCATATTTTTAAAAACTTTTTTTTTACTTTTTATTGATTTCACAAGTCCACTTAGGGCACTTGAAGCGTGCATTGTCTGATCGCTTGAGCTCTACAAAGACGTGCTGATACACAGTTTAGCACAGCACAAATGATTATCTCCTGTAAATGCCGACGCTCACCTAGCGTTCACAGGAAGTGAGTCATGACTGCTTCAGGGGTCATCAGCTAACCCCAGTCTGTCATGACTGCCCATCAGCACCCTGTGATCATGTCATGGGGCCACCGATGGTGGCGCGGAATGGCACTATCCTCGGCAGCGTGTGTTAGATTGCTCTGTCAGAATTTGATAGAGCGATCTAAAGGGTTAACAGGTGTAGGTAGATCTCCGGTCCACCTGCACCAGTTAGCTGCACATATCGGCTGATAAGATCAGCCAACATGTGCTGGGAAAGATGTGGGCTCACACGCTGAGGGAGGGACATAGCCAATGATGTACCTATACGTCATTAGTCGTGAAGGGGTTAAAAAGACAGGCTTTGAGGTATTTGGTCAATGGAAACACAGGCAGAAGAAAACTCCTGTTTTTTTTACTTTTGAAAGGCATCTTGTCCCATACAAGTTCAGTTCTTAGATATGCCTCTCACCCTCTGCTAATTATTTATGAATCCGAAGGCATGGAGAGAGAGCCCAGCGCTCATTGGGCTTTAGACTCGCATGTCATAGCAATGTTACGTGATCCCTGGGAATACAAACTCCGACACCACTGGAACTGCGCCGGCACAAGAGGTGATTATAAGCTTTTTATTTTATGGACTTAGTTACATAGTTACATAGGCTGAAAAAAGACCTAAGAAGTTACTGGCACAAGATGACACCACAGAACCGGAATGGTGCCGAAAAATGATGAAGCCACATCAGATGGTCAGTTTATGACAGAGGGTATGGGAATTACAGTTAAAGTGCCACTCCACTCCAGGGCTGGAAAAAAAAGCTAATGCTGGAGTGGTGCTTGAAAATGAAAAAAACAATATACAATTGAAGTGTAGATTTTCAGGTTTAATTAAAAGGATGCACAAGGAGTAGAGGAAAAACCAACACCTACTTAGGACTCAGAGATCCAAAAAAAACCTTCTTTCAGGTCCCAAAAACTTGGCCCTTAATCACGACTAAGGTCATGATTAATGGTCTAGTTTTTGGGGCCTGAAACGCATAGACGTGGTCTACTTTTAATATTGCATTATGTTTTTATATGCATGGTTTTTGCAATAAAGAAGGGTTTTTTTGGATCTCCTGAGTAGGTGTTGGCTTTTCCTCCACTCCTTGTGCATGCTTTTCGGCAGGATCCGGCCTGTCTTGGAACCAAGCATCTAATCTTTTTACCACATGAATTGCAAGGTTTAGATGAGCTGTTGTATTTTCTTGTATTTTTTTTCTCTATGTTAATTAAAAGGAGCTGAACAAAAATATTCCGTGAAACATTTAGGAATTTCAACTATTTTTCTACAAATGAGTAATCAAAAACTCTGCAAAGAGTCACCATACTGAAATAGACAAGCAAAAGATCCCCAGTCATGAGGCAGCTAAAACACTCATAACAAGGGGACAGTGACCATGAAAATAATATGAGTAAAATACTAAATCTTATTAATAGGATATCTTAAAATTCAAATCACATTATTAAAAACAATTCATGGACAAGAATGTTCCCTTATACTAGCAGGAACAACACACGAAAATAAAGTGCATCATGCAGAGACAATCATTAGCGCCCTCTGATGAAGGCTACCGCACGAAACGCGCGTTGGGGTATGCGACAAGCAGGGCCACCAGACCATACATTAAGGTACAGAAGCTCTCTTATATAATTTATTTCACTCAGTTCACTATATACACAAGATATATAATAGGAATAATTTTAATCTGTATTAGCATTTTACCATCAGAATATTTATTTATTGATAAATAATAACTTATTATCAGATAGCTAATGAATATTTTCCCGTGTTGTTGCTGCTAGTATAAGGGAACATTCTTGTCCATTAATTGTTTTTTATAATGTGATTTAAATTTTAAGATATCCTATTAATAAAATGTTGTATTCTACTCTTATATTATTGTCATGGTCACTATCCTTTTGTTATGAGTGTTTTAGGCTAGTTTCACACTTGCCTTAATTACCTTCAGTCGCAATCCGCACTTTTGGAAAACAGCGGAATCCGTTAATGGATTCCGCTGTTTCCCATAGACTTGTATGGATGACAGATTGTGACAGAAGTACCTGCATTGCTTCCGCTGGCCGACGCTGCGTTGCTTCCGCCGGGTGGAAGAAACGCATGTAACGTTTTTTGAGCGGCGGAGTCCTTTATTTTTTCACTGCACATGCTCATCTTTTTTTTTTTTTATTAATCACAGAAACTTTATTTTTAGTGATGAGCGAGTATGCTTGTTACTACTCGGTACTCGCACGAGTATCACTGTACTCGGGCTACTCGGCGGGGACCGAGTAATTTCGCAATACTCGTGCTGTACTCGTGGTCTTCATCCCTGCATGTTGGCGCTCCTTTGAGAGCCAGCCCTCATGCAGGGATTGGCTGGCAGACCACTGCAATGCCACAGCCCTGTTAGTTGTGGAATTGCAGTGATTGGCCGGCCTGCACAGCGTGACCGAGCCTTTATACCGGCGGGCGCGCTGTGCTCTGTACACAGCCATCTCATATTCCCTGCTTTCCACGCCCACAGGCGCCTATGATTGGTTGCAGTGAGACACGCCCCCACGCTGAGTGACAGGTGTCTCACTGCACCCAATCACAGCAGCCGGTGGGCGTGTCTATACTGTGCAGTAAAATAAATAAATAAATAAAAAAAACGGCGTGCGGTCCCCCCCTATTTTAATGCCAGCCAGATAAAGCCATACGGCTGAAGGCTGGTATTCTCAGGATGGGGAGCTCCACGTTATGGGGAGCCCCCCAGCCTAACAATATCAGTCAGCAGCAGCCGCCCAGAATTGCCGCATACATTAGATGCGACAGTTCTGGGACTCTACCCGGCTCTTTCCGATTTGCCCTGGTGCGTTGGCAAATCGGGGTAATAAGGAGTTATTGGCAGCCCATAGCTGCCAATAAGTGGTAGATTAATCATGTCAGGCGTCTCCACGAGATACCCTCCATGATTAATCTGTAAGTTAAAGAAAATAAACACACACACCCGAAAAAATCCTTTATTTGAAATAAAAGACAAAAAAACCACCCTCTTTTACCACTTTATTAAAATCCCCAAATACCCCTCCAGGTCCGACGTAATCCAGAGGTCCCGCAACACATCCAGCTCTGCTACATGAAGCTGACAGGAGCGGCAGTAGAACGCCGCTCCTGTGAGCTCCACGCAGCAGCTGAAGTGAATGGCGCTGTCAGCGGGGACGTCACTGAGGTAATGCCGGTGTGTGTGTGCGGTGATGATGGGTGCGGTAGTGTCGGGATGTGTGCAGGAATGATGAGGGCTGTAGTGTCGGGCTGTGTGCGGGGCTGTGTGCGGGGATGTCGGGCTGTGTGCGATGTGTGCGGGGGTGTCGGGCTGTGTGCGGGGATGTCAGGCTGTGTGCGGGGATGTCGGGCTGTGTGCGGGGATGTCGGGCTGTGTGCGGGGATGTCGGGCTGTGTGCGGGGATGTGTGCGGGGATGTCGGGCTGTGTGCGGGGATGTGTGCGGGGATGTCGGGCTGTGTGCGGGGATGTGTGCGGGGATGTCGGGCTGTGTGCGAGGATGTGTGCGGGGATGTCGGGCTGTGTGCGGGGATGTGTGCGGGGATGTCGGGCTGTGTGCGGGGCTGTGCGCGGGGATGTCGGGCTGTGTGCGGGGATGTCGGGCTGTGTGCGGGGATGTGTGCGGGGGTGTCGGGCTGTGTGCGGGGATGTCGGGCTGTGTGCGGGGATGTCGGGCTGTGTGCGGGGATGTGTGCAGGGGTGTCGGGCTGTGTGCGGTGATGTCGGGCTGTGTGCGGGGATGTCGGGCTGTGCGCGGGGATGATGGGTGCTCTCTCTCTCTCGGCCCAAAGAAAACTTAACGCAATGCGTTATTTCACTGGAATCCGTGGCCTTTATTATCACACTTTTTGCAAGGCATCCGTCACATGCGTTACACAACGCAATGTGACGGATGCCGTTCAACACAAGTGTGAAACTAGCCTTACCCGTGGCCACCGCTGCATCCAGGTAACCTCAGTGACAGCTCAGCTGATCGCTATACTCACCTCAGTTGCTGTGTGAAGCTGACCGGAGCAGCGGTGTATTCTGCAGCTCCTGTCACCTTCATGCAGCACAGCTGGACGCGACGCTGGAGGTCCGTGGATTACGCCGGACATGGAGGGTTTGTCGGGGTTAATAAATTGGTGATGAGGGACTTTGTTATTGTTTTTTATTTCTAATAAAGGATTTTTCGGGTGTGTGTGTTTTTTTACTGTCACTTACAGATTAATCATGGAAGGAATCTCGGGGAGACGCCTGACATGATTAATCTAGGACTTATTGGCAGCTATGGGCTGCCAATAACTCCTTATTACCCCGATTTGCCAACGCACCAGGGCAAATCGGGAAGAGCCGGGTACAGTCCCAGAACTGTCGCATCTAATGTATGCGGCAATTCTGGGCGGCTGCTGACTGATATTGTTAGGCTGGGGGGCTCCCCATAACGTGGAGCTCCCCATCCGGAGAATACCAGCCTTCAGCCGTATGGCTTTATCTGGCTGGTATTAAAATAGGGGGGGACCGCACGCCGTTTTTTTAAATTATTTAATTATTTATTTCACTGCACAGTATACACACACCCACGGGCTGCTGTGTTTGGGTGCAGTGAGACACCTGTCACTCAGCGTGGGGGCTTGCCTCACTGCAACCAATCATAGGCGCCGAAAAGCAGGAAAGTAGGGAATACGAGATTGTTTAATGAGCGGCCGGCTTTTTCAAAAGAGGAAAAGCCGCCGGAGTTTAGTGAACAGTCGTGCAGCGCCGCGGCAGTGATCGGGGAACGGTAAGTAAGAGAGAGGGGGGAGACTGACCGACAGACTGTGAGAGGGGGACAGACAAGACAGAGAGAGACAGACAGAGCGAGACCGACCGACGGGAGATAGAATGAAAAAAAAATGACCGACATCGCTAGTAAAAAGCACAAAACGTGCGTTTTGGACATCGGAGTGCCACACAATGTTTTACGTAAAATCTTTCATGTATTAATCTCAAAAAGTAACATACACCAGCTCTATCACACTATTGGGTATGTGCCCTTAACATTTCCGCCATGAAAATTCATTTTGGTGTCATTTTGGAAGGTTTTCTGGTGAGTCCGTAAAAATGGCGTAAAACACGGACAAAATTGTTCACAGCTGTGACTTTTGAGTGATAAATGCTTCAAGGGGTCTTCCCCATGCCGTTGCCATGTCATTTGAGCACTCTTCTGAGACTTTTGTGACATTTTTAGGGTTTCTACATGCTGCCGGGGGTCATTTCATAAAAATACTCGGGTCTCCCATAGGATAACATTGGGCTCGGTGCTCGGGCCGAGTACACGAGTATCTTGGGATACTCGGCCCGAGCCTCGAGCACCCGAGCTTTTTAGTACTCGCTCATCACTATTTATTTTTCCTCTCGGTGGCCGAACGATCAGCTGAGCGCCCGGCAGCCGGCTTTTGAGAGCGCTTAGCTAATCACCTGGCAGCCGGCTTTTGAGAGCGATCAGCTGATCGCCTGGCAGCCGGCTTTTGAGAGCGATCAGCTGATCGCCCGGCAGCCGGCTTTTGAGCGCGCTCAGCTGATCGCCTGGCAGCCGGCTTTTGAGAGCGATCAGCTGATCGACTGGCAGCCGGCTTTTGAGAGCGATCAGCTGATCGCCCGGCAGCCGGCTTTTGAGAGCGCTCAGCTGAGCGCCCAGCAGCCGGGTGATCAGCTGATCGTTCACAATAGTCTGTTGCCGGTAAAACTGTAAAGAAAAAAAAAAAAGCATTCCGTTGTTTTGTACGATCCGTTGCATCTGTTGTGCCATTATATGCAACGCATCCTTTGCATCCATCACACAACGCAATGCAACGGATGCCGTTCAACGCAAGTGTGAAACTAGCCTTAGCTGGCTCATGACTGGGCATCTTTTGATTGTCCATTTTTCTACAAAGCCTCCTCCTTTCAGGGCTCAAAGGTAATTGGGCAAAGTAAATTTACCTTAAATAAAAATGTTCATTTGAAATACAGTACATTGTAGAAAATCCTTTGCAGGCAATGACTGCCTGAATTCTGGAAGCCATGGATGTCACCAAACAGTGGGTTTCCTCCTTTGTGCTGCTTTGCCATTCCTTCACTGCAGGTAGCTTCAGTTGTTGCTTGTTTTGTGTCTTGCTGCCTTATGTTTTTGTTTTAAAAGGAACCTGTCATCAGATTTTGGCCTTCTAAACTAAAACTAGCACCTTAACCAGCACCAGTCAGCATTCTATAAAAATCCAAAAGGTCCGTGGAGCCTCTGTTAGCAGTCTCGACACTGAAAATAGCCAGATATCCCTCCGGGAAGGACCTAGCCAAGGAGTGGCTCTTTTTAGGAGACCACCATAACCACCATATTAAGTGGCTCTTTTAGTCAATATCCAACTCTTGACGAGTTTAAAGATATGACAAGGCAAATACCAAGGCCAGGTATCCATCCCCAGACAGCTGTTTCGGGGTATTGCCCCTCATCAGTGTGGAGTAGGATTCTGGCTAGGTGGGAGCAATGCCTAGTAGACCAACAAGACAAAACAATCACTGATCTCGGGGAGGCCAGCCAGAAAAAACACTGCCGGCAGCCAGCGAGGGCGCTCAACACAGTGAAATCCTAGGTCCATTGCCCCCTGGGAAGTATGCAAATCAAAAAGGTCCATGGAGCCTCTGTTAGGAGTCTCAACACAGAAAATAGCCAGATATCCCTCCGGGAAGGACCTAGCCAAGGAGTGGCTCTTTTTAGGAGACAACCATAATCACCATATTAAGTGGCCCTTTTAGTCAATATCCAGCTCTTGGCGAGTTTAAAGATATGACAAGGGAAATACCAAGGCCAGGTATCCATCCACAGACAGCTGTTTCGGGGTATTGCCCCTCATCAGTGTGGAGTAGGATTCTAGCTAGGTGGGAGCAATGACTAGTAGACCAACAAAAGGTGCACGTTACCTATAAAGGTGCACGTTACAACCTGAACTCTCCTGTAGACGCCACAAATACCTTTAGAAAATCTCCCACCCTGTATGTAAATTGTCCGGTCTTGTCTAATGGGCGTACTAATCTGCACCTCCTGTCCCTCTTTTGGCCTTCCTCCTGTGCTAATTGACATGGATGATGCCTCGGACGCTATGCACGTAGGCGTGCAAAATCTCGCGCCTACACAGACATTCCCAGCTTGCATAGGTGCACTTTTCACTGCCCTATTGTGGGCAAAGCCAAAAACATAGGTGCAAATGCGTGAACCAGCAAGTTCTGTGCGCAGGCGCAAGATTTTCCTCAGCGATGTTGATGATGTCACCCGCTTCATCCACATCGCTGGGCAAAATCTCACACCTGCGCAGAGAACTCGTCGATTCATGCAGGCAGACCTATATTTTCAGCTCTGCCTGCAACAGGGCAGAGCAAAGTGGGCCTGCTTGAGCCGGGAATATGGAGATTTTGCCCAGGTACGTGACTGGCGTCTGAGGTGTCATCCACGTCAATCAGCACAAGAGGAGGATAAAAGGAAGGACAGGAGGTGCAGATTAGGATGTCCATCGGACCGGACTGGGTAATTTACATACAAGGTGGGAGATTTCATAACAGTATTTTTGGGGTCTACAAGGGAACATGCAGCTATATGGAATGCAGCACAGGTGCTGCTTAAGGTGCTAGTTTTAGTTTAGAAGGCCAAAATATGGTGACATATTCCCTTTAAGCATGTTCGGATATGCCCATTGGCCGGTGGGTTGGTCAATGGACTATTCCATGGTCTGATCTATGGGCCGGTCCGTGAGGTCATCAGTGGGGTGGTCCTCTAGGTTGGCCAGTGGGTCTTTTCCCTTATTTGGTGATTCTTCTTCCATCTCGACATTCTTTGCATACCAAAGCAAAGTGTGGAGAACAGGAAATGGCAGCCATCTTTAATGTGTGTTACATGATAAGATATCTTAAGTACGTAAGGTGAAGTAATATTTTTCATCAGTGATTTCCCACAACCCCCTACATCTCAAGGTTAATTAAGTATTTGATCCAATGGCCCCCCCTCAACACATTTGTACTGTGAAGTGCTGTTCAATCAACAAACCTTGCTGCATTTGGTTGAATCGGAGCAGAAAGTATTGCCCTGTAAACTTCAGAATTCAACCGGCTGCTTATGTGTATTCATTTGTGGCGCCCCTGAGGCTTCCGTCGCCACAGGTCATTGCACCCCATCTGCGGTGTGATGCCCCATTCTGGGAGAGGAAGAGAGTGAACTCCGGTCTCCTGGTAAATTCACACTACACCCATTGTTAGGGACACACAGGACCAGGGAAAGTGGCAGGCAACCCTCCCATGCTGCATGCTGAGAGGGGCTGTAAGACCCATCCCTGCTCCCATAGGGTGGTAGCCTAGCAACTGGGGAGGTGGGAGGAGCCATCTGAGAGTAGATAGAGAAGGGAAGGTCAAGTTTAGTCAGTTCGCTCAGGGAGTGGGAGAGTGAGGAGTGAGCATGTAGGACGAGAAGAGAAGAAGGAGTCGCAGGGCCACGGGTAGTCCTGTAAGGTGCCACGAGCAGTCCTTGTTGGGTACCGCTGCCGAGGGCCCAGAGGCGCTACGGGTAGCTGCAGGCTGCGGTGGCCCGTTCCACAGTGACATCGGTGGAGCGACTAGCTGCGACAGGGGGACGGTCCCTAGACACTGAAGGAGTGAAAAGACAGTCTCCAGACAGTAAAAACCGAGGCCCAGGGAATTGCAAGCTCCCAGGGCCAGAACCCAGAGCAGATCTTCAGAAAAGGGGAAATCAGCCGACAGGTGACCCCCCAGCCTGGAGGCTGTAATGGAGGCCAAGCCAAGTCCATCTACCTAAGGCAAGGCTAGTGAAGTCAGCAGAAAAAGGGACACTAAAGAGAGGGAACCGGATTTCACGCTCGGAATCACCCAGAAGGCGGAGGTCCCTGACAGTGGTCCCAGCAGTCTGAGGGTCCTTGCAAGTGTGACAGAAACAGTGAGTAAAAGAACTGGAACTGCACCTTGGACTCGTCTCTGTTATTCCACCTACATAGACACTTACAAGCACCAACTGTGCCCCGGGCATTGCTCCACCTGTGGGGAGCAGTACCAACACTGCTGCCATAACATCATCCCGGAGGCCTCACAAAGCAGCGGCGGCTTAATAGCCGCATACCACAGGTGGCGTCACGAACACACTTTAACAACCAAGCCACACATAAACTACTGACCCCACCAGGGCCACGGAGCCGGGCCCAGCCACCACTGACTACCACCGGACTAGTCCGGCCCGGCACCGGGTGTCCCATAGCCCTGGGGTGGGCGAGTCAACTTTTGGCGTCACGAACAGGATTCCGTGCCCGGTCACACCGGGTACTGTGCGCCTGAAGAACTGTGTACTTTGCCGAGAAACCGCCGCCATTAGCGCTGCTGAAAGCGGGAAGAAGGGGGGCGTGCAAGAAGAAAGGGCGCGAAGAGAAGCCCCGCCCCCTTGTCCAAGAAAAGCGCGCGAAGCGGTGTCCGCCATAGAAAGCGAAAGAAAAAGAAGTGGTGACCAAATAAGCTGGCCGGCTGGCAGAAACAGCTTAACGACCGATCAACAGATAAAGAAAAAGAAAATGTACCTGATACTAAGTGGAGCGGTACCGGCCGTGATGGGCTGGGCGCCAGTCTGGCGCCAGTTGCTAGTACAGCCTCCGGCCCCGCCTCCAAGAAGGAAAAGGGAACAGCCGAGTGGCGTGGTCGAGCACTCGAGCAGTGTTCCAGGCAGCATTTCCCAGGCCGGAAGCATGGCGGAGGAGCTGCAGCGAGGTGCACCAGGGACCGGAGGAGAGGACCTCGAGCTGGACCTGCTGAGAGAGGAAGTGCGAGCCCTGACCCGGAGGCTGAGCAGCGTGGGGGTGGAAGCGGACCGGTGGAGAGAGACACCGCTGATACCGGAAGGCCTGGGCCGGTGGATGGATGCCGCGGAGCAGCAAAAGGGTGAGCCAACTGAAACCCCGACCCGTCCGGACCCATGGCCCCGCCACGCACCCCTGACCAGTCACTTCCCCGACCCTCTGGCCTCCCCCGCCGGACCCGCGGAAGCCCGGTGGGGCACCGGAGGCCTGCCTGAGACCCCCGCGGACGGAGCTTGGGGTGGGATGACCCCCGAACCGCTAGTGGGCCCGCTGCCGAGTCCCCCTGTGAACCTCCTGGGAATGGCATCCCCGGGAGTGAACTGGGACGCAGCGCCCATAGAGACCAGGGGACTGTAGCGGCCGCTGCGCCCCAAGGAAACTCCCCTGGCCAATGAGCTGACGTGCCAGAGGCTGGTGGCCGAGTACCAGCGGGAGCGGGAACTCCGGGAGAAGAAAAGAAGGGCCCGAGAAGTCGCAAATCTGGCCTCTAAGGAGGAAGTCAGGAAGGCCCTGAAAGGGACCGAGTGCCCAGTACGACGGGGCACCATAGTTGATTTTCGGCAAAAAGATGGCTGGGGCTTCATCCGGGAGCCTGGTCTGGGCAAGGATGTATTTGTGGCCCGGAGAGACATTGAGGAGCACCTGCCCAGAGGCCATCCAGGACGCGATGCCAAGCTGGGGGATGTGGTGGAGTATGCCCGGCTGATGGGAGACCGTGGGTGGTATGCGCTGCATGTGCGTATTATGCAGGAAGAAGCGGCCCCGGAGGAACCGGAGTGGCGCCGCGCCATGCCATCTCGCAGTGATTCCCCTGCCAGCAGCAGCCGCAGCCCTCCAGACAGACAGACCCAGGCCGCAGAACATTGCAGCGGGCCTACAACAGTTACCCAGGAGACACAGACCAAGATCTCCATGGCGCGTGTGATGCAGGGCGCCCGGCCAAAGCAGGGCCCCAGAGACCACAGCAATAGCCCCCTGCAGACAAGCAGCCCCCTGCAGCAGCGCCGGGCAACGCTTACAGGCAGCCCCACTCCAATCCAGGCTGCGGGACGGCGCAGAAGGTCAGGGACCAGTGCTCAAGGGACCCAGACGATGATCTCATCAGCGTACCTGCTGCCAGGAGCCATGCCGGAGTGGGATCCTGACATCTATCCTAGAGAGTAAGGAAGATGAAGAGCTGCCAAACTGTACATAGCCCCTCATTCTTTTTGAAGAAGTCCCTCGTGTTTTGCCCCTAATTCTTTTCGAAGATGACACCCTTTCCTGCTGTGCTGCCCCTGATTCTTTGTGAAGACGTCACCCCCCCCATGTTATGTGCTACCGGGCCACTGAACTGGAATGTGGGCCCCGGTGAATGTTTAGGTGTCCTGACATACCAGGCCACTGGACTTAGTGGCTGGTGTGTGGTGTATGTGTTTTATGTCCTACCAGGCCATTGGACTTAATGGCTGGTATGTTGTTGATCTGTCTGATGCAACCAGGCCATTGGACTTAATGGCTGGTCGAAGATGTTACTTTGTTTGTTTGAAACGAACTGACGGGCTACTGGACTTGTAGTAGCCAAAGATGTAATTAGTTGCACCCGTTGTGCCCCCTACCAGAATTGTGGGGGATTTGCCTGAACCGTGCAATGGACTGGAAGTGCACACTTAGAGTTTTCTTTATAAGAAGTTTGCAACGTTTATGATATGTGCCTCCCATAAAGGGAAGAAATGTTTTACTGTTTTATGTTATTGCATACAAAAATGTTTTTGCAGTGTTCCATATGTTTTTGTTGTTTTTCAGCCCGAGGACGTGCTGGGATTTGCTGTGGGGGAGTGTGGCGCCCCTGAGGCTTCCGTCGCCACAGGTCATTGCACCCCATCTGCGGTGTGATGCCCCATTCTGGGAGAGGAAGAGAGTGAACTCCGGTCTCCTGGTAAATTCACACTACACCCATTGTTAGGGACACACAGGACCAGGGAAAGTGGCAGGCAACCCTCCCATGCTGCATGCTGAGAGGGGCTGTAAGACCCATCCCTGCTCCCATAGGGTGGTAGCCTAGCAACTGGGGAGGTGGGAGGAGCCATCTGAGAGTAGATAGAGAAGGGAAGGTCAAGTTTAGTCAGTTCGCTCAGGGAGTGGGAGAGTGAGGAGTGAGCATGTAGGACGAGAAGAGAAGAAGGAGTCGCAGGGCCACGGGTAGTCCTGTAAGGTGCCACGAGCAGTCCTTGTTGGGTACCGCTGCCGAGGGCCCAGAGGCGCTACGGGTAGCTGCAGGCTGCGGTGGCCCGTTCCACAGTGACATCGGTGGAGCGACTAGCTGCGACAGGGGGACGGTCCCTAGACACTGAAGGAGTGAAAAGACAGTCTCCAGACAGTAAAAACCGAGGCCCAGGGAATTGCAAGCTCCCAGGGCCAGAACCCAGAGCAGATCTTCAGAAAAGGGGAAATCAGCCGACAGGTGACCCCCCAGCCTGGAGGCTGTAATGGAGGCCAAGCCAAGTCCATCTACCTAAGGCAAGGCTAGTGAAGTCAGCAGAAAAAGGGACACTAAAGAGAGGGAACCGGATTTCACGCTCGGAATCACCCAGAAGGCGGAGGTCCCTGACAGTGGTCCCAGCAGTCTGAGGGTCCTTGCAAGTGTGACAGAAACAGTGAGTAAAAGAACTGGAACTGCACCTTGGACTCGTCTCTGTTATTCCACCTACATAGACACTTACAAGCACCAACTGTGCCCCGGGCATTGCTCCACCTGTGGGGAGCAGTACCAACACTGCTGCCATAACATCATCCCGGAGGCCTCACAAAGCAGCGGCGGCTTAATAGCCGCATACCACAGGTGGCGTCACGAACACACTTTAACAACCAAGCCACACATAAACTACTGACACCCACCAGGGCCACGGAGCCGGGCCCAGCCACCACTGACTACCACCGGACTAGTCCGGCCCGGCACCGGGTGTCCCATAGCCCTGGGGTGGGCGAGTCAACTTCACATCATCAATAAACACTAGTGACCCAGTGCCATCACACTGTTTCCATCATGTTTTACAGAGGATGTGGTGTGCTTTGGATCATAAGACATTCTAAGTCTTCTCCATACTTTCTACTTCCATCATTCTAATACAGATTGATCTTAGTTTCATTTGTCCAAAGACTGCTTTTCCAGACCTGGGCTGGTGTCACGGTGGACTATCAGCATTAAAAGACTTCTGACAGTTTCAGGTCCGGAGTTTCAGTGCTCTGAGACTCTTATGTCATGATAATTAAACTGTGGAGAAACAGAAGCGCAATAAGGTCTTACCCAAGTAGCATAGGGGTAGAAGGAATAAAGGTACAACTCACCTATAGGGGTTGTGACAGTCACAACTCCTATAACAGCATGTGTGTAGATAAATCCAACGTCACGGCAGCGGTCCCTCGGTTTGGCAGATAACAGAGAGCAGTAGGATGAGGGTTTCCAGGCCGCGCCAATCACAACCAACGTTAAGCTGTTAGATCAATGTTGCTTTTATTCCAATTACAGGTCTACGCGTTTCGGAAGGCACCCCTTCCTTCTTCAGGACCAGATGGCAAGAAAACATCAAATCTCCAATAAAAATTTTTTTGGAATATAAGCAACATTGATCTAACAGCTTAACGTTGGTTGTCATTGGCGCGGCCTGGAAACCCTCATCCTACTGCTCTCTGTACTCTTATGTCATGCACAGAGTGGGATCTATCTGTATACAGTTGTATACATCTCGCACATAAAAAAACAAACAACATAGAAGGGGGACACCACGGACACTTAAACAATGGTGGGGCCCTGGCGCTAGTGAGGGGGAAGATGGGACAATTCCTGTACTCACCTACAGGTGTACTCTGCACTCCCTAGCAAGCCCTATATGGGTTCTTTCACCCAGTTGCTGAACAGAATACCTGGTGCCCTCGATAGCCCTGTACTCACCCTCACTAGTGAGATGGCCAGCAAGAAACACTTGTCCCACCAATGCACTAATACAACATGAAAGGAAGGCAGACAGACAGAGGAAAAAAGGATATCAACACAAACTCCAAGGCTGCAGCCACATTTCGAGATTGTAGGCGGATGGACTAAGGTCAGAACTCCAGCAGCTCTTATCACCAAGGCGGTCAGAACAGCACTGAATTCAAACACCAGCAAAGGCTGATGGGAATTACGACTATTTGTAGGTGATAAGTGTGGACACAGAGTGGCTGCACCTGAAATGGACTGCTAGAAAGCTGCTGGCAACAAAACTGACATTAACCCTTCATACACCAAAGGAAATGTAAACACTTTGAAATATTAAGACTCTCAGAGCACTGTGAGACTCTGGACCCGACACTGTCACAAGTCTGTTAATGCTGAGAGACCACCCTGATAGCTGGATTCTTTGAAGGTTGTTTGGCAAAGTCTAATTTGGCCTTTCTATTTTCAAAGCTGATTAATGGTTTGCACCTTGTGGTGAACCCTCTATATTTGTTCTCATGAAGTCTTTTCTTTATGGTAGACTAAAGGTGTCTTTACATGCTACGAGATCGCTAAAGCTAAAGCGATCTCGTTGGGGTCACGGAATTTGTGATGCACATCTGGCCGCTTTAGCGATGTTGTTGTGTGTGACACCTATGAGCGATTTTGAATCGTCGCAAAAACGTTCAAAATCGCTCATCGGTGACATGCCCCCCTCTTCCCAATTATCGTTGCTGCTGCAGTAGCGATGTTATTTGTCGTTCCTGTGGCAGCACACATCGCTATGTGTGACACCACTGGAACGACAAACATCTCCTTACCTGCGTCCACCGGAAAAGGAGGAAGGAAGGAGGTGGGCGGCATGTTCCGGCCGCTCATCTCCTCCCCTCCTTTTCTATTGGGCGGCGGTTCAGTGACACTGCTGTGACGTCGCTGTGACGCTGAACGATCCACCCCCTCAGAAAGGAGGTGGTTCGCCGATCACAGCGATGTCGCAGAGCAGGTATGTGCGTGTGACGCTGCCGTAGCGATAATGTTCGCTACAGCAGTGATCACCACATATCTTGCCACCGAAGGGGGCGGGTGCTATCGCACGCGACATCGCTAGCCGATGCTAGCGATGTCGCAGCATGTAAAGCGGTCTTTAGATACTAAAACACCAACTACCTGGAGAGTGTTCTTCATTTGGGTAGATCCTGTGAAGGGGTTTTTTCTTCCCCATGAAAAGGATTCTGCCATCATCCACCACTGTTGTCTTCTGTGAATGTATAGACCAGACCTGGGCAAGGGGCGGCCCGCGGGCCACATCTGGCCCGCCTGCTCTCTGTGACCGGCCCGCCCGTCTTCAGCCGGTGCAGTGGAGCCGGGCTGCAGCGTGCCGAGCAGTAAGAGATCCTGTGCAGGTCCGCAGAGTCAGTGCAGGCAGCGGAACGCAGGAGTCTTTCCTCTGTTCCCTGCCGGCACTAATTGTCGGTGACACACGCGCGCTCTGACGTTGTCAGTACTGCGCTGCGTGTGTCATTTCAAAAGTTCCCGCCGGGCAGGAGAAGAAGCAGCACAGCAGACGGAATAATTCATCCTGCACTGTAGGACCTGCGATGACATCACGCCCATGTGACTGTGTGGGAGGAGACACAGGATGCCGGGCAGAAAGCAAAGCTACTGAATCCTGAAGGAGATGTGGACACATGATGACTGGTAATAAGAAAAGAGGGGACATGAGGGGGAGGGGAGTGCAGGGTGAGTGCATATGTGGGAACATGGACCTGCAGGGTGAGTGGCATATGAGGGAAGATGGAGTTGCAGGGTGAGTGGCATATGTGGGAACATGGACCTGCAGGGTGAGTGGCATATGTGGGAACATGGAGCTGCAGGGTGAGTGCATATGTGGGAACATGGAGCTGCAGGGTGAGTGGCATATGTGGGAACATGGAGCTGCAGGGTGAGTGGCATATGAGGGAAGATGGAGCTGCAGGGTGAGTGGCATATGAGGGAAGATGGAGTTGCAGGGTGAGTGGCATATGAGGGAAGATGGAGTTGCAGGGTGAGTGGCATATGAGGGAAGATGGAGTTGCAGGGTGAGTGGCATATGAGGGAAGATGGAGCTGCAGGGTGAGTGGCATATGTGTGAACATGGAGCTGCAGGGTGAGTGGCATATGTGTGAACATGGAGCTGCAGGGTGGGTGGCATATGTGGGAAGATGGAGTTGCAGGGTGAGTGCATATGAGGGAAGATGGAGCTGCAGGGTGAGTGGCATATGTGGGAAGATGGAGTTTCAGGGTGAGTGCATATGAGGGAAGATGGAGTTGCAGGGTGAGTGCATATGAGGGAAGATGGAGTTGCAGGGTGAGTGGCATATGTGGGAAGATGGAGTTGCAGGGTGAGTGGCATATGAGGGAAGATGGAGTTGCAGGGTGAGTGGCATATGAGGGAAGATGGAGTTGCAGGGTGAGTGGCATATGAGGGAAGATGGAGTTGCAGGGTGAGTGCATATGTGGGAAGATGGAGTTGCAGGGTGAGTGGCATATGTGGGAAGATGGAGTTGCAGGGTGAGTGGCATATGTGGGAAGATGGAGTTGCAGGGTGAGTGGCATATGTGGGAAGATGGAGTTGCAGGGTGAGTGGCATATGAGGGAAGATGGAGTTGCAGGGTGAGTGGCATATGTGGGAAGATGGAGTTGCAGGGTGAGTGGCATATGTGGGAAGATGGAGTTGCAGGGTGAGTGGCATATGTGGGAAGATGGAGTTGCAGGGTGAGTGCATATGAGGGAAGATGGAGTTGCAGGGTGAGTGCATATGAGGGAAGATGGAGTTGCAGGGTGAGTGCATATGAGGGAAGATGGAGTTGCAGGGTAAGTGGCATATGAGGGAAGATGGAGTTGCAGGGTGAGTGGCATATGAGGGAAGATGGAGTTGCAGGGTGAGTGGCATATGAGGGAAGATGGAGTTGCAGGGTGAGTGGCATATGTGGGAAGATGGAGTTGCAGGGTGAGTGCATATGAGGGAAGATGGAGTTGCAGGGTAAGTGGCATATGAGGGAAGATGGAGTTGCAGGGTGAGTGGCATATGTGGGAAGATGGAGTTGCAGGGTGAGTGGCATATGAGAGCTGCACTGCAGACTGACAGAAGGATGTGAAGGGGTGCAGAGTGTTTGAGAGGGGTAAGTTGGGGTACAGGCAGGGTGAAATATGTGGGCAGGGTGTGTGACATATGGGGGTGTAGTGTGTGTGATATGGGGGTGCAGGCTGTATGGGGAGCAGGGTGTGTGACATATGGGGGTGTAGTATAATACAGGTGTACTATATGGAGGTGTAGTATATTACAGGTGTGCTATATGGAGGTGTAGTATATTACAGGTGTGCTATATAGGGGTGTAGTGATGTAGTATATTACAGGTGTGCTATATGGAGGTGTATATAGTGGTGTAGTATATGGGGGTATAGTGATGTAGTATATTACAGGTGTGCTATATGGAGGTGTAGTATATTACAGGTGTACTATATGGAGGTGTAGTATATTACAGGTGTACTATATGGAGGCGTAGTATATTACAGGTGTACTATATGGAGGCGTAGTATATTACAGGTGTACTATATGGAGGCGTAGTATATTACAGGTGTGCTCTATGGAGGTGTAGTATATTACAGGTGTGCTCTATGGAGGTGTAGTATATTACAGGTGTGCTATATGGAGGTGTAGTATATTACAGGTATGCTATATGGAGGTGTAGTATATTACAGGTGTGCTATATAGGGGGTGTAGTATATTACAGGTGTGCTATATGGGGGTGTAGTATATTACAGGTGTGCTATATGGAGGTGTAGTATATTACAGGTGTGCTATATGGAGGTGTAGTATATTACAGGTGTGCTATATGGAGGTGTAGTATATTACAGGTGTGCTATATGGAGGTGTAGTATATTACAGGTGTGCTATATAGGGGGTGTAGTGATGTAGTATATTACAGGTGTGCTATATGGAGGTGTAGTATATTACAGGTGTAGTATATGGGGTGTAGTGATGTAGTATATTACAGGTGTACTATATGGAGTTGTAGTATATTACAGGTGTGCTATATGGGGGTGTACTATATTACAGGTGTAGTATATGGGGTGTAGTGATGTAGTATATTACAGGTGTGCTATATGGAGGTGTAGTATATTACAGGTGTACTATATGGGGGTGTACTATATTACAGGTGTAGTATATGGGGTATAGTGATGTAGTATATTACAGGTGTAGTATATAGGGGTGTAATGATGTAGTATATCGGAGGTGTATTATATAGTGGTGTAGTATAATACAGGTGTATATGGGGGTGTAGTATATTACAGGTATATGGAGGGAGTGTAGTATAATACAGGTGTATATGGGGGGTGTAGTATAATACAGGTGTAGTATATAGGGGTGTAGTGGTGTAGTTTATTACAGGTGTAGTATATGGAGGGGGTGTAGTGATGTAATATATTGGGTAGAACTGAGGTAATTATATTAGTCCGGCCCTCTAAACCAATCGCAATTTCTCATGCGGCCCCATGGGAAAATTAATTGCCCACCCCTGGTCTAGACCTTTCTGAGTTCCCAAGCTCTCCAAAGTGCTCTTTTTTTTCTTCTCCAAAATGTACCAACTGTTGATTTGGATATTCATAACATTACTGTTATCTCTCTAATGGATTTCTTCTTTTTATTTCAGCCTAATTATGGTCTGTTTCTCTTCCATTGCAAGCTACTTTCACCGCATGTTGTGGGTTGACAGCAATAGCTTCTAAATTTAAACGCCACACCTGGAATCGTCTCCCGACTTTAATTACCTGCTTAAATGATGATGGATTAATGAGGGAATAACCCATGCAGCCCAATAAAGAGCGTTTGAGATAATTTTCTAATTAGCTTTCGTCTCTTTTAAAAAGATGCAGCTACATGTTAAAGAGCTGTAATTCCTAAACCCTTACTGCAATTAGGATCTGATTGTTCTTAAATTAAAGCTGAGAGTCTGCACTTAATGCTCATATTGATTATATTACTGTATCTTGAGTATGTTTTAGTAAATGTCATGATTTCACCACTCATGCTGTCTTAGGGATGCGGTGAGTGACAGCTCAGCTGCCCTATAGAATCAGGGGCGTGTTGGACTGTCAGTATTGTGAGTGACAGCTCAGCTGCTCAATCTTGCCGCGTTTGCTTGAATTCCTCCAGGAGTAGCCTGTTCAGGGTGATTACCTGGATATTTAGCTGCCTGACTATAGTCAGACCATCGCCAGTCGTAGCTTTGCTTGTTGGTTTGTGCCTTGTGCTTAGCGTTCTGCTATGCTGATCTTCGTTCCCTACCTCAAACTTTGCCTTTTGACTATTCATTTGAATTGCCCCTTTGGCTTTGATTTATTCTAGCCTTTGCTGCCTGACTCTGGATTTTGCCTCCTGACCGTTCTTTTGTTTTATCCCTGTGCTTTTGATGTGTTCTCATGATACTTGACCCCAGACTCCTTGACTCTCTTGTCTCATGGATTGCCCATGAGAATTGATTACGACTGGCCATATACATTTTTTTACTTTCCAGTATGGAACTAATTCACACGCTTTGTGATCAGGTGGCGATTCTAACCCAGATGATTCAGGATCTGGCTAAAGAGCACCAGAACCTTGAATCTTCACAGTTCCAGTTGCAGGTCCAGGTGTCAAGCTTTATGAAAGCTCCTTATTGATCTCCACTGCCGGCAGTGACTATGATATCTCTATCTTCAGACGTGCAGTTGACCTCTTCTGAACCTGTAGTGTTCCTTCCTGATAGATTTTTTGGGAAAATAATCAGTTTAGGGTATTCAGGCAGGGCTGTAGGTTATTTTTTTACCCTGTTACATTGTTGTTCAGGGGATGAGTCTCAATGGGTGAGAACAATTATATCACTTCTGTGAGGTGGGTCCTCAGACTTGAGCAATAAGCCCCAGAACGGGTTTCTGTTGACACTTTAGGGTTAATTTATGAAGAACCTGACAGAATCCAGGTTGGTGAGGCTAAGATCATGAACCTGATACATGGGAGCTACACCAATGAGGACTACAGTACTGAATTCGGCCAATGGCCTACTCAAATCAAGTGGAATGAGGCAATCAGGTACCAGTTCTGTAGAGGCCTATCCAAAGCTCTTAATAACGCTCTAGCTCTTCATGCTCCCCCTTGTTCTTTGGTGGAGTCCATGACCCATGCCATATGGATAGATGGTAGAGTCTGTGAGTGACGTGGTAAGCAGTAGGGTGCTTTTATACTCCTCTTGAGCATGTCCATTTACCTGTGATGGAATCGATGGAGGGTGGAGTTACCAGTTCTTATGCTGCAGAGAGGAAAAATAGACACAATTTCCTCCATCTCCTCTGTCCTATAGTCTGTCTCTATTGTGGTCTCACATGAGATTTTCTCAAGAACTGTTCAACTCGCCCTCAAGCAAACAAGCTGTCGGGAAATGCCGAGGTTTGTGTGTCTGTTGAGGGGATCACCAGACTTCCAGGAACTTTTTTTCTCCTCCTTTGCTCCCACAATGAAACATGGAACTATATCGACTTCACAGGGCATCTTGGCCTCATTATGAATATTAATTCTTACTCTTGTCACACCGGACTTATCAACCATCTCCTGCATGACTCTTCAATTTCTGCCAATCAGTTTCTTGACAAGTTCTCTGGACACTTGTGTGACCTCTTCCATGAACTCCAACAGCCTTCGAGCTGTCTTTACTGCTTCTGCAGTTTTCCCATAGATTCGGAATGTTCCATTGTATTCTTCTACTTCAACAGCTGTAATACCGGGAACCTTCCTGGTTTGCTGAATGTTACCTCTCAGCGTTCTTATTGCAAGCCCAATTAATATTTTTTTCACAACCACCACTTCCTGAAATGCTGCGGTCTGCCGCTTCATATACTCCAAGCGTCTGGTGTTTTCTTCCATCTTTGCAGTGATCAACCATTTTGCACGAAGACACTGTAGGTGCATGTCACTCAGGACAGCCACTCCCTTTTTTGTAGCTTCACTTATAGACCACACCACCAACCGATTAGTCTCTGGGGCAAAGTACACTTTACAGGCTCCTACAGCCTTCTTGAATTTTTCATGCACCATCTCCAAGGCACAGGCTTCTCTTAAAGGGGTGGTTCACCCATATTTTTTATTGTCTAGATCGATATTATATTGAGAAACAATGTTTCTCTCAAATACCTTGTGTTGTCAATAGTGCCTGTGAGAGGCGCTATTGCAGACCGCTGCTCCCCGTCCAGTGACGTACCCGTCCAATGCTGCCTCGTCACATCCGTGCAGCCGGCTACATTCTGAGCCCATCTGCTCCCTGCTCCTCCTCCCTCCTCCCTCACAGCACGTCTCTTGCTTGCAGCGTTCTGCGAGAAGGGAGGAGGGAGGGGGGAGCAGGAGACGCGCCGTGCTGTGCTAGGAGGGAGGAGGGAGGGGGGAGCAGGAGACGCGCCGTGCTGTGCTAGGAGGGAGGAGGGAGGGGGGAGCAGGAGACGCGCCGTGCTGTGCTAGGAGGGAGGAGGGAGGGGGGGAGCAGGAGACGCGCCGTGCTGTGCTAGGAGGGAGGAGGGAGGGGGGAGCAGGAGACGCACAGTGCTAGGAGGAAGGAGGAGGGGGGAGCAGATGGGCTGTGACAGCAGTGAAACACCGCTCACAGCTCAGAGTCTGGAAGACTGTAGCCGGCTGCACGGATGTGACGTGGCAGCATTTGCCGGGTACGTCACTGGACGGGGAACGGCGGTCTGCAATAGCGCCTCTCACAGGCACTATTGACAACACAAGGTATTTGCGAGAAACATTGTTTCTCAATATAATATCGATCTAGACAATAAAAAAATATGGGTGAACCACCCCTTTAAGTCTTCTGGCACATCTACCAAGCACTTAAAGACTGGACGGGTTCCTTTATCCTAAAGCTCATTAGACCACTCCTTGGGTCTCTTGCATCCATCATTTTTTCTTACCAAAGGCTCCCCCTCTTGAGTTATATACTCCTCAGGGTCCTCCTTCTTAGTGGAGTCAATCTCTATGTGTTCCATCTTGGTCTTACCAGCTAAGCCAGTCAAGCTCTCAGCTCCTGATGAGACCTTTGGATCAGACTTCACCTCCTCAGAGGCTCTTTCCACTTCAGCACCAGCTGTTTCTTGGGTCTTCACTGCATTACCTTCAATTTTTTCTTCCTTTCCTGCCAGGATGTCACACCCTTCAATGTGGTACTCTGTTCGTTTTAGAGCTTTGGCACTACTTTCACTGTCCATCATCCCAGCACTGGATGGACCACCAGTCTGCTCACCATGATCTTCATGGTTTTTCTCTCCATTACCACTCTCTAGGATGCCATCTCCTACACTGCTTTCCAGGATTTCATATCCTAGAGTGCTCACACTCGACAGACCATCGGCTTCACACTCGGAAATCACAGGGGACACCACCAGTACTTCCTTGGTCGGCTCCTTTTCTGCAATTTCAGCCCGCTGATTTCTGTCGTTACAATGTGTCAGCTCAGATTCCTCTTTCTCTTGCAGGACCTCACTATCTGACTCTACACTAGTGGTTGTTGCTGTTGCTTGTTGCTTTTTCAACCTTCTCTGCACACTCAGATTCTGGAAGGGAATCCATACTTTGAGCAGAAACACATGACACTGTCTCTACCTGGGCTATATTTTCAGAGGGTACAGCTTGTTCCACCCCTCTGTGCCTGTTGCGCCTTTGGCGACGGGAGGAGGTTTTTCCCTCTTTACTCATCAGTATGTCACTGTACTCATTCATCACTTTATTAGAGTCAGTGTCTTTACTGGAGTCATCGTCATTTTCCCTGGTGGTCTGGGCTAACATATTCCCACTTAACCAGGTGTTGGCTCCCTTTTCTGGAGCTCCCCTGTTAATAACGGTCATATTGTCATTTCTTTTCTTACCCATCATGTTCCTAAGTTGGTCATGGCCACCATCTTCTTTACTCCCCACTAACTTAGGAAAGTCAATTTTAGGAGGTGCTATCTCCTCCTTACCACACATAGCCACACAACAAGGACCCATTTTAACCTCCCACTGTGGTGGAGTTTCCTTTGGGCCGTTCCGGCTCTTACACAAGCAACCGGATAGTTCTCCCTGCTTCCACAAGTAAAAAAATAATTTAGAGTTCCAACCTATAATATTTGGAATCTAAAACTCCCCCAACAACATGAGAACCAATGTCCCTGTCTGTCTCAACGACCACTCTGGACATCGGGTATTCTTTACCATCATTGTGGGTGCAGCTGACGTGGATCTTCCTTCCAGGAATCAGGTAAACATCAGATGTGGCCTCACCAGGGTCACTAAACTCCTTAAGTCTACAAGTCCAGTTACAGATTCCCCATCCAGTTCCACGGTACACAGATGTGGCTTCTCGTCAGATGGGTGGTCTATACTGCAAACTGGACAATTGCAGCATGAACACCCTTGCCCTTGGCTACTGTCCATCTGCACCACTGCACCCTTGGATTTGGGATGCTCCACCTCCTTTTTGGCAACCACCCTTTTCTGAGACTCCACCCCCTTTTTGGGTTTTCTGTGGCTTCCTTGCAGTGTCTTTAGACCCCAGTTCACACAGTTCCCCGTTATCTCCCTGAGCACCCTGTGTCTGTACTGGCCCCAGAAGGGAACTCACAAATCGGTCCACTGCTGCCACATCGCTGTGCAGCGACAGCTCCTGCTGTCCATGCACGATGAACTGGTACAGCTCCTCCATAGTATAAAGGCATGCTGCTCCATTCATGGCTGCTCAGCTCCCACGGACCTTCGTGGACCCGCCGATCCACCACAAGCCTCTTGAGTGTGCCGTCAAGTTTCGTGGACTCACCGATCCACCGCAAGCTGCTTCAAAAAGTTTTCGTGGACCCACCAATCCACAGCAAGCTGTTTATATCTACTGAAATATGTCTTAGGCCGTTGCTTTTAGCAACCAGGCTGTGTTGCCCTTAGCAACCAGGCTGCGCTGCCCGCATTCTCCACCATAATGTGATGACCTGCGTCCCGAATGTATGGGGGACACACGTCTGGCAGCGGGATTAAGTCACACAGGGACAATTTGGCATATAAACAGTCCAATGGTTTATTCAAATTCTCATGAACTGCACCTGTTCACATAACACAAAGTAGCCTTTCCTTGGCTTTTTACTAAGAACAGATAAGTGTAGAGTCTCTTTACTTCCGTGGATATGTCCACACAGTTCGTAGAAACATTTATGACCCCTCAGTCTGTTTCAACCACGGATCCAACCGCACACACTTTATGACTCCGCCAGAGTATGTTACTCAAGGTTTCCACACGGCCTTCACACACTAACCTCTGTTAGTCACATAAGCCCCTTCTTGGTGTTTACCTGCTGGAAGCTCTGCAGGGTGTAAGACTGGCTCCCTTGATGCCAAATGTCCAGGGAGATTCTCTCACTGAGCTCACCGGCCAGGTCCTAGGAACTGCTCATTCAGTGGTACCTGCTGACGGTCCAGAGCCTCAGGAGACTCTGCAGCTCCCTGGATTTCTCAGAGCCCTTGCTGGCCCTGCAACCCAAAACACTCTCCCCTGACAGAAACACAATATTCGTTTAACCTCATGGAGCCACACCCACAGGTAGTAAGGTGTGCGTAATCAGACCCACACACCCTTACCAGCACCTAAACATGACTCTGAATGCATTGTAAACTTTTGTGGAACTACAGGTCCCATAGTAACATTTTCAGTTCAATGTCACAGGGGACATTCTCCACTGCGACACATAGCAACCATCTGTGACGCCCTGGACTAGTCAGGTCGTCCCAGGTAGTCCCATGCACACACACCCCCTCCCTAGGAAGGTGACAGCAGCCAAACTTCAAAAAAACCCTTGTCACCTCCCTCCAGGTTTGATGTCCACACCAGGGTGGTGGGGCCAGGCAGTTGGCTCCGCCCACCAAGGAGTTCACAGGCCTGGAGGCGGGAAAAACAGTAGTTCTAAGTAGATTAGCTTTGACAGCGGAGTGGAGTAGTCAAGTTCAAGGGCAGACCTGTGACCAGGCATGCCATAGTCTACTAGGTGTCTGGGTTGGAGCCCAGTCACCTCTGGCAAGGAGGCAGACGGTGGTGACCACCTGCAGGAGCTGGGATTACAGCTGGTGGAACCGTAGGGACCGGGGTCGGGCGGTGGCCCGCCGGTAACGAACCGGTGAACCGATTGGAAACCGGAGCACCTGGAGGGGTACTCAAACCCAGTACGAGGCCCAGAAACAACTAGGCTAAGTCGAATCAGCTGATTGAGGACTGGACTTTAGGACCTTTCCCACACAAGACCCGACTGAAGACAACAGCCCAACAACTAGGGTAAAGCCACCGCCAAAGCATAGAGACCCAAGGGGCCAGCATCTGCGGGAAAACAGGGCTCTCCCGACACCCAGCAAGCCGGGGAGTGGACTACCGTTGCTTAGGCATAGGAGTCATAATGTCTACACTAAAGAGGTGCAGGAGAAAGGCGGAAACCACCAACCTGTTAAGGGGAAGCTGCAGCCAACGGCGGCGGGCACCGTTCATCATCCCGTTTGGTTTACCAGAGACTCCAGTGTGTTGTATCATAGGGAGTACACCAGTGCCTTCGGGCCGCGCACCGCACTAGCACCCAGCATGCACCCGCTCCCCCGCCTCAGCACCTCCCTCGGGCCCCCGGAACCATCACTCCCCTACCCACGGAGGGGTCAACACCAAGCTGCGCAACACCGTCCCCGGGAGGCCTAGTCAACGGCAGCGGTGGTGTCCATCCATTCACCACAACCCGTGGGTGGCGTCACAAACTTAAATCCCCTACAAACCACCGCGGCCCTGGCCGTGGAACTCCCCACCGAAGTCCCTGCGTGTAGCGCCAACCCCCTTTCAGAGCGACGTGACCCCCGGCTTCATGGAGAGCTCAAGTCACACACCGACGAGCACGGATCCGAGCGGCTCGGCAGCCAGCCGAGCTCGCGGAGCGGTACACATCGACTCTTCTGGCGTTACGAACAGGATTGAACCCATCCACTTACCTGTGGAAGTGCGCCTTGAAGTTATTGTCAGCGGAGTCCCCGTTGAAAAATTGCAGAATCCGCCATCTTGTCGCCTTCCTGTGGCATGACGTTTCCCGCTCAAGCCATCTTCTCCAAGCAAAAAGGGCGCGAAAGAGAGGCCCCACCCCCTGAGAGAAGAACGGTGCAGAAAGCAAGTGAAGTGCCCCGAAAAGACCACGGGGGAACAGATGGAAAGATGTCGGTGTTTCCGGATGGGAGCGGAGGGGCGCCTGCCACTGGAGCGGCGGGGCTCGGAAGGAGCAGTGGCGGAGTAGCCTTTGAGGACTGTGGCCTGGGTGAGCTTCCAGCTGTAACCGCTGCCTGGTTGGAGCGGGAGCTGGGTCGGTTCTGCATGAAGGTGAGGGCACAAAGTCTGCAGCAGGTGCTCGCCTGGAAGGCGGAGGTCCGCAGGATGGTTGCCATGGTATGGGCCCGTGAGCAGAGGGCCGCCACAGCCGTGGAGCGCCGAGATCAAGCCACGTAGACCCCCATGTCGTCCCTCATCAGCTGGGAGCTGGAACCCGCCAGTACCGTGACCAGTGAGCCCGAGGTAGCACAACTCATGGAGGAAGAGGTACCGTGTACGCTGCCCCCACCGCCGTTACCGCTGGAAGTTTACAGCCCAGGAAAATACTGCACCTGGATGGGGAGGCCGATTGATCGTCCGACCGTTGGCCAGTACAGTCCCCTGCGGTGGTAACTGCCCTGAAGTTGCAAGTTTTAAAATGGTTTAAAGCCCCGCTGCTATGGAATCCCGTGTTCCTTTGTTGAACGTCCCTGAGTTTCCCGTGGGACGCCATCCGGTACGCCGGGTGGAAGGAGCCGGACCCTGCCCGACTTGTTGAACGCCGCCGGGGTTGGAGCCTCGGTGGGCGCCATCAGGGGTCAGAGCCCCTTGTGGAGGACGGCAGGGAGTTGTGAGGAGCGAGGATGGTTCCTGTTACAGAGCCCGGGTCACCATACCCACACTGCAGGCAGTGAAGAAGGGGTCTTTCTGGACGGTGTCACTGTGAGTAAGTGTGGCATTGAGGACCCGTGCTGCCCTGTAGTGGACTGTGGGAAAGTGACTGGAGGAGGCTGCGTCGACAGCAAAGTCCCGTTTGTAAATAACCCCCTTTAAACGGCCTTCCCGTTTCACAACCTCCGGAGAAGCAGACTGGAGGATGGGCCTGCGGGAAACAGATGGCCGAGGCCCACCACCAATGCAACCATTTCTAAGGGGCAGCATCAAGGCGAGGTTTGTTTGGGTGGGTGAATGAAGGACTCGTTCCCGTTCCCGCATTAATAAAGTTGTATGTTTGTAACGTTTAAGAGGATCCCTCCCATAAGGTAAGATTTGAAAAAAAAAAGCATAATGTTTTGAAATGTTTTTATCTTTTTTCAGTTACAAAATAAATCGATGGTGGACGGGCAGCCCGCGGACAGTCTGCATTAAACCAAGGGGGAATGTGACGCCCTGGACTAGTCAGATCATCCCAGGTAGTCCCATGTACACACACCCACTTCCTAGGAAGGTGACAGCAGCCAAACTTCAAAACCCTTGTCACCTCCCTCCAGGTTTGATGTCCACACCAGGGGGATGGAGCCAGGTGGTTGGCTTCGCCCACCAAGGAGTTCACAGGCCTGGAGGCGGGAAAAACAGTAGTTCTAAGTAGATTAGCTTTGACAGCGGAGTGGAGTAGTCAAGTTCAAGGGCAGACCTGTGACCAGGCGTGCCATAGTCTACTAGGTGTCTGGGTTGGAGCCCAGTCGCCTCTGGCAAGGAGGCAGACGGTGGTAGCCGCCTGCAGGAGCTGGGATTACAGCCGGTGGAGCCGTAGGGACCGGGGTCGGGCGGTGGCCCACCGGTAACGAACCGGGGAACTGATTGGAAACCGGAGCACCAGGAGGGGTACTCAGACCCAGTACGAGGCCCAGAAACAACTAGGCTAAGTCGAATCAACTGATTGAGGACTGGACTTTAAGACCTTTCCCACACAAGACCCGACTGAAGACAACAGCCCAACGATTAGGGTAAAGCCACCGCCAAGGCATAGAGACCCAAGAGGCCAGCGTTTGCGGGCAAACAGGGCTCTCCCGACACCCAGCAAGTCGGGGAGCGGACTACCGTTGCTTAGGCATAGGAGTCATAACTTCTACACTAAAGAGGTGCAGGAGAAAGGCGGAAACCACCAACCTGTTAAGGGGAAGCTGCAGCCCGCTGCGGGCACCGTTCATCATCCCGTTTGGTTTACGAGAGACTCCAGTGTGTTGTATCATAGTGAGTACACCAGTGTCTTCGGGCCGCGTACCGCACCGCACTAGCACCCGGCACGCACCCGCTCCCCCGCCTCAGCACCTCCCTCGGGCCCCTGGGACCATCACTCCCCTACCCACAGAGGGGTCAACACCAAGCTGCGCAACACCATCCCCGGGAGGCCTAGTCAACGACAGCGGTGGTGTCCATCCATTCACCGCAACCTGTGGGTGCCATCACAAACTTAATTCCCCTACAAACCACCGCGGCCCCGGCCGTGGAACTCCCCACCGAAGTCCCTGCGTGTAGCATGTACCACCCCGCGGGCTCGGCTGCGACCGGCGAGCCGCTCGAATCCGTGCTCGTACTGCGGGTGGTGGCTCGAGCCTCTCACGGACCCGGGGGTCACGTCGCTCTGCAAGGGAGTTGGCGCTACACGCGGGGATTTGGGTGATGAGTTCCACGGCTGGGGCCGCGGTGGTTTGGTTTTGGATGATAGTTCGTGACGGCACCCACGGGTTGTGGTGATTGTAGACACCCCTGCCGCGGTGAAGGTATGGGGGCTCCCGGGAGAGGTGTAATGACGCAGCTAGGTGTTAACCCCTCCGTGGGTAGGGGATATTGGTCCCGGGGCCCGGTAGGCGAGGTGCAGGGTGATGTGTTGCGGTGCAGTGCGGTGGGTGCCTGATGGCACTGATGTACTCACTCTGACACAAGACACTGGAGTCGCTGGTAAACCAAACGGAGTGATGAACGGGGCCCGCAGCCGGCTGCAGCTTCTCCCAGAATAGGTTGGTGGTTTCCGCCTTTCTCCTGCACCTCTGTGTGTAAATGTTTGACTCCTATGCCTAGACACCGATAGTCCGCTCCCCGACTTGTATATGCCATAGGAGCCCGTTTGCCCGCAGACGCTGGCCCTTTGGGTCTCTATGCCTTGGCGGTGGCTTTACCCTGTATGGTTGGGCTCTTGTCTTCTAAAGGGACTTGTGTGGGATAGATCCTTAAGTCCAGTCCACAATCAGTTGATTCGACTCGGCCCTGTTGGTTCAGGGCTTTTTACTGGGTCTGAGTACCCTGCCTGGTGCTCCGGTATCCAGTTGGCTCCCCGGTTCGGTTCCGGCGGGCCACTACCCTGTCCCGGTCCCTTACGGTTCCACCGGTCATATTCCCGGTCTCCTGCAGGTGGCCACCACAGTCTGACTCCTTGCCAATGGCGACTGGGCTCCGACCCAGCCACCTGGTAGTCTCTTATCAGGGCACGGACACAGGACTGCCCGTGACCTTGACTGCTCTCCACTAGAACCTGAACTTGACTCTCCTAGAGCCCGAACTTGACTAACTGTTTTCCCGCCTCCAGGCCTGTGAACTCCTCGGTGGGCGGAGCCAACCGCCTGACTCCGCCCCCCCCTGGTGTGGACATCAAACCTGGAGGGTGGTGAGAAGGTTTTTAGGTTGGCTGGTGTCTCCTAACCGGGAGGGGGTGTGGTGTTGTATGTGACTACCTGGGACGACCCGACTAGTTCACCAAGCTGCGCAACACCGTCCCCGGGAGGCCTAGTCAACGGCAGCGGTGGTGTCCATCCATTCAACACAACCCGTGGGTGGCGTCACAAACTTAAATCCCCTACAAACTCCCCACCGAAGTCCCTGCGTGTAGCGCCAACCCCCTTTCAGAGCGACGTGACCCCCGGGTCCGTGGAAAGCTCGAGCCACCCACCGACGAGCACGGATCCTAGATGCTCGGCAGCCGTCCGAGCCCGCGGGGCGGTACACATCCACAACACCGGCGGTCGCTATCTAACAGGGCCTAGAGGTACCACTTGGCAAGTATATAATTGCACAAGTCGGATTATTTGCACATTCCCACAATCCAAATTTGTGAATATATTAACATAATCTTAAAGGGGGGAGAAGGTACCACAAACTTTTGTAAACTACCCAATAGTTATTTAAAATCCATAAGTGTTTCCTCATTATTAATTTCCTGCCTTGATTCATCAGGGGCTGGTCAGATTCAAATCCATACTGGTAATTTGAAAAATAAGATAGGACAAAGCTCTTGTGTGCTACCGTGTTTCTCCGAAAATAAGACCTTCCCCGAAAATAAGATCTAGCAGGAGTTTTCAGGGAGTCCTAAATATAAGACATCCCCCGATAATAAGACCTAGCCGTGGTCAATAATGAAGTGTCATGCAGCGGTAAAAAGTTAAAGACACTGTAGGACACTTCATTATAGAGAGCGGACACCCCCAAAGGACAGAAGAAAGAAGCTAGAAGACTCCGCGATCATACTCACCAGACGCCGACCGAGAGCAGGTGAGAGCATCAAGGCCCTATGGTGAAACACACACACACACATACCAGATCTCACACACACACACACAGACACACTACAGATTGCATCCACACACTCACCACACTCATATCGCTTGTTTCTTGGCGGCGTAAGGACCTGCGACACTGTGCAGTGAGCTTCCAGGACCTGCCGGAGGATTACATGGCTGGAAGCACGTGGTATCTCCGGATGTTGTGAGTGTGTGCGCGCATGATTGTACCGGTATGTGCGACTTCATGAGTGTGTGAGAGTGTATGCAATCAGATGTGTGACTGTGTTCTGATGTGTGACTGTGTTCTGATGTGTGAGTGTCGGCCAGACGCAGGGGAGTACAGCTGCTGGGAGATCACAGGGAGGAATGATGTGGAATGTGATGTGAGTGTATATGTGTGTGTGTGTGTGTGAGAAAGAGAGATCTGATGTATGTGAGTGTCAGCCAGAAGTAGGGGAGCACAGCTGCTGGGAGACCACTGGGAGGAATGATGTGGAATCTGATGTGTGTGTCTATATGAGTATGAGTGTGTGTGAGTGTGATGTGATCTATGCGAGTGTTAGCCAGATGCAGGGGAGTACGGCGTGCAGCACACCTGCTGGGAGATCACAGGGAGATCTGGGAGCCACACAGATGCCCGGGGCTAGTAAGTATGACGATCCTGGGAAGGGGGGGGGGGGTGTCTGCTTTTTGTGGAGGGTAAACTTACCCCCAACCCCTAAAAATAAGACCTAGTGCTTTTTTCAGAGCAAAAAAAATATGACTGTCTTATTTTCGGGGAAACAGGGCGCATACTGAAAAGATTTAAAGGGGTTGTCCACTACTTTGACAGCCTACCCTTAGGATAGGTTATCAATGTCTGATCGGCCGGGGACCGACACCCCGCACCCCTGATGTTCAGCTCGGTCCCGGTGGCGGCAACAAGCAGCCATAAATGCTCAGCTTTGGAGCTGCACCGTCTTCTGATAGTGGCATCGGCCGGGTACTGACCATCCATCTCCTATTGATTAGAATGGGATGCGGATGTGCAGTACACGTCCAAGAACAGCTGATCAGTGGGGGTGCGGGGTGTCCAACCCCAGCCGATCAGACATTGATGACTTATCTTAAGGATAGGCCATCAATGTCAAAGTAGTGGACAACCCCTTAAATTTCTTTTCAGTTTATAAATCCCCTAAAAATAGCATCACATAATGGAGATAGGTAGTGAGATAAGGGCAGATGTGCAAAAATGTCAATGCACTATAGAAACGTATAAATAAAATACCACCTAAGGGGCCTCATGCTGCCCCTGAGTAGACTTCCCTGCCTTGCCATGGAGGTTGGCATCCTAAATTACGCAAGTGGCGCCCCTGCTAACTGTCAACTCTCCCAGTGTGGATACCAATGTCACAATCAATCCTCAAACAAAGATTGGCTTGAAACCATGTTATTAATAATAACCATATTCATAGAGCATAGTGCATTCACTATATCCTGGTAGATCCGCCCTTTGTATTCAGGCCCCCTGATGATCCTGGAAAGCAGGAGAAATGTGTTGAGGCTGCACTAGCAGAAATGACTTCCCAAGGAAAGTGATCTTTTTGCTTGACAATTTGATATTCTTGAATTGGCACCTATTATTAAATATCAGTAATTTATGTACAGTGGATCAGGGTCCATACACTATTATTGTGGCTACGACTTTTTAAGTTAGGTGTCATGCTCTATGAATGTGGTTATTATTAGTAACTAGAAGGTGGCCCGATTCTAACGCATCGGGTATTCTAGAATTTATTGTGTAGTTAATGTATGTTTTTTGTTATATATATCGATGTTGTTGTGTGTAGTTGCCAGTGTTTGTGTAGGGCACTGTAAATGTTCTGGGTGTTGTCTGGGTGGGGGGGGTGTGAGAGCGGTGTTGTATGTGTGTTGCGTTGTGTGTGTTGCGTTGTTTGTGGAGCGCTGTGTGTCTACAGCGTTCTGTGTGTGTGGTGCTGTGTGTGTTGCACGGTTTGTGTGGGTGTGGAGTGCGTGTGTGTGTTTTGGGGGAGGTATGTTTTGTGCAGTGTGTGTGTTGCGCGGTATGTGCGTATATTTGTGTATGCCGCGGTGTTTGTGTGTTGGGTGTTGTGTGTGCGGCGTTGTCTGTGTGTGTGTGGGTGTCTGTGTAGGGTGGTGTTTGTGGTTCCCAGTGTGTGTGTGGTGTGTTGTGTCTTGCGCGTGTGGCACTGTGTGTGTGTTTTGGGGGGAGGTGTGCACCCCCATCGTGCTCCATCCCCCATGCTGCGCACCCCCCATCGTGCTCCATCCCCCATGCTGCGCACTCCCCATCGTGCTCCATCCCCCATGCTGCGCATCCCCATTGTGCTCCATCCCCCATGCTGCGCACCCCCCATCGTGCTCCATCCCCCATGCTGCGCACCCCCCATCGTGCTCCATCCCCCATGCTGCGCACCCCCCATCGTGCTCCATCCCCCATGCTGCGCACCCCCCATCGTGCTCCATCCCCCATGCTGCGCACCCCCCATCGTGCTCCATCCCCCATCAAGCTCCACCCCCCATGCTGCGCACCCCCCATCGTGTTCCATCCCCCATCCTGCGCACTCCCATCGTGCTCCATCCTCCATGCTGCGCACTCCCCATCGTGCTCCATCCCCCATGCTGCGCACCCCCCATTGTGCTCCATCCCCCATGCTGCGCTCTCCCCATTGTGCTCCATCCCCCATGCTGCGCACTCCCTATCATGCTCCATCCCCCATGCTGCGCACCCCCCATCGTGCTCCATCCCCCATGCTGCGCATCTCCATTGTGCTCCATCCCCCATGCTGCGCACCCCCCATCGTGCTCCATCCCCCATGCTGCGCACCCCCCATCGTGCTCCATCCCCCATGCTGCACACCCCCCCCATCGTGCTCCACAGTGACACATCAGACAGTATACACTCACACATCTGATCGCATACACTCACACCCACTTCTCCCTGTGCCCTCCGGTGGGCAGTCCCAGCAGCTGTGCTGCACGCCGTGCTCCTCTGCCGACACTCACAGATCCAATGGCATACACTCACACATCAGAACACACGCACACACCCGATCGCATACACGCACACACCCAATCGCATACACGCACACACCCGATCGCATACACGCACACACAAACTGACGATATCGCACATACGCGCTCAAACACTCACAACATCCGGAGATACCACATGCTTCCGGCCATGTGATCCTCCGGCAGGTCCTGGAAGGTCACTGCACGCACAGTATCGCCGCCGAGAAGTAAGCGATATCACTGGATGTTGTTGTGTGTGGATGCGATCTGATGTGTGTGTGAGGTGTGTGTGAGGTGTGTGTGAGAGTGAGTGAGTGTAATCTGATGTGTGTGTGTATGTTCTTATGTGTGTGTGTGCGTGTGTGTGCGTTCCGCCGCTGCAGGACCTTGATGCGCTCACCTGCTCCCGGTCAGCGTCTGGTGAGTATGACTGCGGGGTCTTCTTTCTTCTGTCTTCTCTCTTCTGGGGGTGCGTGCAGAGGTCCGGGCAAGCGGCTAATCCATGTGGGGGGCGGGGCCAGGCCGAGGCGAGCGGCCAATCCGTGGGGGGTCGGAGCCAGGCCGAGCCCAGAGCGGCTAATCCATGCGGGGGGCGGGGCCAGGCCGAGGCAAGCGGCCAATCCGTGGGGGGGGGGGGCAGGCCGAGCCCAGCGGCCAATCCGACAGTTGTCACTTTTATGACACTTACAGTGACACTGTCACGTGACACAATTTTGGAGCAAGACAGGCAGACAGAGTAAGGCAATTATATATATAGATGAGCGAGTCTCCCTTTCTCTCTTTCCCTCTCTCTTGCTCTTGCGATCAATAAATATGAAGCTCGGCTAGCCAATCACAGTAATGCCACAACCAAGATGGCTGCGGCATTACTGTGACTGGTTAAGAAACCCAGCATGTTTAGTGACTTCAAATCAGGCGCCAAACCTGCTGGGCGGGACATACGAATATTACGAGGTGAGAACACAAAAACTCGCAATATAACGAGTAACCCGAATACCATACTATCAGTGTGAGTAGCGACTAATAACAATTACACTTGCTCATCACTAGTTATTATCAATAACACAGTTTCAAACCAATCTTTGTTTGTGGATTGATTGTCATATTGGTATCCACTTGAGTTATCTAGGGTGCCAATCTTTGTGGCTAGGCAGGGCGGTCTACTTAGGGGCAGCATCAGGTGGTATTTTATATATATATATATATATATATATATATATATATATATATATATAGACGTGTCTCTAGTGTATTTGGCATATCTGCCCTTATCTCTCTGTCTATCTCTATTGTGTGATGTCATTTTTAGGTGATTTATATGTGACGCCCTGGCTGGGCCAGGTAGTCACAGATAGGCCCCTGTGTGACGCTCTGGCAGGAGCCGGGAAGACGGCTGGGTGGAACCGAGGTGGACCAGGACAGGGTTGTGGCCCGCCGATACCGACCCGGGGAATCGACTCGGAAACCGGAGCACAAAGGGGGGTACTCAGACCCTGAAGCTAGGTCCAGAAGCTACTGGGGGCTAGCTAATTAACTGATTGCGGCCAGGACTAGAGGCATCTCCTACGAGGCCCTCCTGCGCATGCGTCCTGCTGCGTTCCACGGACTGCGATGCATTTCACCAGTAGGACATCCTGCTTTCACAAGTTTAGCCATCCCACCCACCGGCTTTAAATGGCGACCGCCATTCACAGCAGGCACCTCAGGACTCCACATGATCTCATCCCACGGCACAGCTACGATCCTTCCCCCCCCCCACGGGAACCACCATTGCAATCCCCACCAGGAACTAACGGGGGCATTGTCCCTAGTGCACCCTTTCATTATATTACCTAAGCGGGTTCTTTTCTGTATTATCACAGGTTTTCCTAGATGGATATGCACACAGGGTCTTGATACCCTTTTATCCTCTAACTAAGTGAAACAAGGTTTGTCTTAGACCTGCAACACACATCCGTTTAATTTGTACGTGTGCGGTACGTATTTGCACGTACCGGAGACACGTACACACAGAGACCCATGTTATTCAATGGTAGATGGCACACACACGTAAAATCACACGGAACGTGTGTCCGTGTGGTAAGTACATCTATGCGCTTTTCTACCCGGACAACATGTCTGTTTTTGGCCGGCAGCACGCAGGCACGGACCCGCTTTAGTCTATGTGTCCGTGCCTGCATGGACCGCACACGGAGTATGTCCGTGTTCAGCACGTTTCGTGCGTGTGCGTTTTTACACTAGCGATCTTATTTATTTATTTTTTTTAATTAAATTCAGTATACTTACCTTTTTTTCTGCTGTTCTCAGTCATACTTACATTGGCGCTCGGTTTTTTTCTTCCCCCGGCTCATACTGCTCCCCGATCACCAGCGCGGCGAGGAACAGCTGTGCAGAGAATACGCGGCAACAATTACTTTGAATATGCCGGCCGCTCATTAATCAATCTCGTATTCCCTGCTTTCCCCACCCACAGACGCCTGTGATTGGTTGCAGTCAGACACGCCCACCACACTGAGTGACAGCTGTCTCACTGCACCCAATCACAGCAGCCGGTGGGCGTGGCTATACTGTGCAGTAAAATAAATAGATAATTAAAAAAAACGGCGTGCGGTCCCCCCCAATTTTAATACCAGCCAGATAAAGCCATACGGCTGAAGGCTGATATTCTCAGGATGGGGAGCCCCACGTTATGGGGAGCCCCCCAGCCTAACAATATCAGTCAGCAGCCGCCCAGAATTGCCGCATACATTATATGCGACAGTTCTGGGACTGTACCCGGCTCTTCCCGATTTGCCCTGGTGCGTTGGCAAATCGGAGTAATAAGGAGTTATTGGCAGCCCATAGCTGCCAATAAGTCCTAGATTAATCATGTCAGGCGTCTCCCCGAGATACCTTCCATGATTAATCTGTAAATTACAGTAAATAAACACACACACCCGAACAATTCTTTATTAGAAAAAAAACACTAACAAATTGCCTTGTTCACCAATTTTATAAGCCCGAAAAAGCCCTCCATGTCCGGCGTACTCCAGGATGGTCCAGCGTCGCTTCCAGCTGTGCTGCATGAAGGTGACCGGAGCTGCAGAAGACACCGCCGTCAGTATGTATGCTCCACAGGCCACCAGGGCCAGTATGTATTGTTATGATTCAGTGAACGAGGAGGATCAAAAGGGGCAAAAACTAGGAAAACCCAGAGAACCACCAGAGTGGTTGGAAACTAAGCTGACTGCAGACCTGTAACTGACAACACAACTAGAAGTAGCCGTGGGACGTGCCTACGAGGACCTAGTCGCCTCGACACAGCCGGAGAGTTAATTATTCCTAAAGAGAGAAAAACAAGGAAAACTAATCTGCCTCGGAGCAGTCCCCCAAATATATAGATAGCCCCCAAACATATAAAGCTGGGGAGACAAGATGAAACACAGTACACAAGTAGAAAACAGATTCAGCAAACATGAGGTCCAAACTATCTTGTATATAGAAAAGGACAAAAAAGAGCACTGTCTGAAGCTGTGCAATACCCTAAAAAACCAACACACCTGATAGGAAAAAGCTGAGACCACATGGCCTCTCCCCCACTATATCAGTACTCTGGTGTTACTGGAATCCAAAGCAAAACAATTAAATTAATTGCAGAATATGGAGCTGGGTACACAGACATTCCCAGCAGGGAATGATCCAACTCCACCCAGAACTCCACACAAGCAAAACCATGAGACAAGCCTTAGTACCACAAAAATAAACAACCAGAAAATGGAAACAAACCAGCAAGAGGTACATAGACCAAACATATCTGTAAGGAGTTCAGGTGGAAACAGAAGATAGGGCAGGCTCCAGAATGTCCACAGCATCACAGGAGACAACATTTATCACCGGCCCAGATCAAGAGAACACTACTCAGTTATATAGGCCCAGTATGAGTAGCCTGATTTCCAATCATCATCAGCTGTCTGGCTTCTATTAAGCAGACCAACACTACTACCAGCCCTGGCCACAAGAGGGAGCCCCAACCCGGAACCCAATCCAAATGTGTTCACAACATTGTATGCTCCACAGGCCACCACTGTCAGTATGTATGCTCCACAGGCCACCAGGGCCAGTATGCATGCTGCACAGACCTCCAGGGCCAGTAGGTATTCCCCACAGGCCACCAGGGCCAGTATGTATGCTCCACAGGCCACCAAGGCCAATATGTATGCTCCACTGGCCATCACTGTTAGTATGTATGCTCCACAGGCCACCAGGACCAGTATGTATGCTCTACAGGCCACCAGGGCCAGTATTTATGCTCCACAGGCCACCAGGGCCAGTATTTATGCTCCACAGGCCACCAGGGCCAGTATGTATGCTCCAAAGGCCACCACTGTCAGTATATATGCTCCACTGGCCATCACTGTTAGTATGTATGCTCCACAGGCCACCAGGGCCAGTATGTATACTCCACAGGCCACCATTGTCAGTATGTATGCTCCACTGGCCATCACTGTCAGTATGTATGCTCAATAGGCCACCAGGGCCAGTATGTATGCTCCACAGGCCACCACTGTCAGTATGTATGCTCTACTGGCCACCACTGACAGTATGTATGCTCCATAGGCCTCCAGGGCCAGTAGGTAAGCCCTACAGGCCACCAGGGCCAGTATGTATGCTCCACAGGCCACCACTGTCAGTATGTATGCTCCACTGGCCATCACTGTTAGGCGGGCTTTGCACGTTGCGACATCGCAAGCCGATGCTGTGATGTCGCACGCGATAGTCCCCGCCCCCGTCGCAGGTACGATATCGTGTGATAGCTGGCGTAGCGAAAATTATCGCTACGCCAGCTTCACATGCACTCACCTGCCCTGCGACCGTCGCTCTGGCTGGCGACCCGCCTCCTTCCTAAGGGGGCGGGTCGTGCGGCGTCATAGCGACGTCACACGGCAGGCGGCCAATAGCGGCGGAGGGGCGGAGATGAGCAGGATGTAAACATCCCGCCCACCTCCGTCCTTCCGTATAGCCGGCGGCGGCAGGTAAGGAGATGTTCCTTGCTCCTGCGGCTTCATACACAGCACTGTGTGCTGCCGCAGGAACGAGGAACAACATCATACCTGTTGCGGCACCGGCATTATGGAAATGTCGGTGAATGCAACGATGGTACGATAACAACGTTTTTGCGCTCGTTCATCATATCATCTAGCATTTACACAGTACGATGTCGAAAGTGACGCCGGATGTGCGTCTCTTTCGATTTGACCCTACCGACATCGCACGTGCGATGTCGCAACGTGCAAAGCCGCCCTTAGTATGTATGCTCCACAGGCCAGCAGGGCCAGTATGTATGTGGCGCCCTGGACAAGCCAGGACGTCACAGGTACTACAACAACACACCCCACACCCCGGCTAGGCACACCGAAGTCAAACAAAAATCCTTGTTGCCTCCCTCCAGGGGCTGATGTCCACACCAGGGGGTGGAGCCAGGCATTTGGCCCCACCCACCGAGGAGTTTACAGTCCTGGAGGTGGGAAAAGGAAGTCAGATGAGTTTTGAGAGGAGTTTGTGGAGGAGAGTGAAGTGGCAGTAGAGGAGACTGACTGTGTCCGGGTGCGTGGCCCAGGCACATACAGCAAGGTTGGCAGACGGTGGTGACCGTCTGCAGGAGAGGCTGATCGACGTAAACCGTAAGGACCGGGGACGGGCGGTGGCCCGCCGGTACCGGATCGGGGAGCAAAGAGAGGCCAGCACCATTCGGCAGGGCTTACGGACCCCGACCAGGCTAGGAGTCGCCGTAAAACCGGTCAAATCCGTTAGCGAAGGGAACCTCTGGGGTTTCCCAGCAGTCAAGACCCGATTGAAGGCAACAGCTCAAACCGTGAAGGGAAATACAGTCACCGCCAAGGCTACAGTTCCCAGGGCCAGAGCCTGCGGGCAAAAGGGGCTCCCTCAGCCTCCATCCAAGCTGGGGAGCGGGTTACCGGTGGGAAGCCATTGGAACCGTGAACATAACACAGGTGCAGGGAAAGGCAGTCACTGCCAACCTACCGGGAGAACTACCGCAGCCGTCTGTGGGACCCGTCCATCCAGCCGTTTGTTTTACCGGAGACTTTGCATTCATCATTGGCTGAGTGAGTACCACCATGCCGTGTGGCACCGCGCTGCCCCCGCGACCCTGCACCTCACCAGGCCCCGTGGCCCGCTTGCCGTCCCTCCCTCGCCGGGCCCTGGGACAACCAACCCCCCTACCCACGGAGGGGAGAAAACAACATCCAAGCTGCTCCCTTTCACCCGGGATCCCCGTCCAGAGCAACGGTGGTGCCACAACCTCACCACAACCGTGGGTGGCATCACGGACAATATCCCTAAACCAAACCACCCCCCTTTCACTCACGGGCGAGGAGCGCCGCTCAAGTCCCCGGGATCCGGCCCACCGCTCGAGCCACCAAGCAGCAGCAGCCGGACCCAAGCAGTGGGTGAGTGCAGCGTCCCCTCCCCGCCCGCGACAACTTGGCGTCACAAACAGGATCTTACCGCTCTGCCGTCTGGTAGAGGTGCGCCTTGTTACCGCCAGAGGTGTCCGGACGAAAATTTTGAGAAGCCGCCATTTTGGCCGCGAAAAGTCCCCGCTCGAGCGTCTTCCCGAGTAGGGGAGGTGCGAAGGCCAAAACTCCACCCCTGTAGAGGAGGAGCCGGAAAAAGACTAAGGGGGACGGATGGCGTCTGGCCGCATGTAGCCTGCGGGTATAGGAGCAGGGACGCCAGGACTCTGCAGTCTGCTAGTTCCTGGAACATACCGCTACCAACATGTCCGCCCCGTCCAGCTATGCAGAGGTTACGGAGACGATGCCCGGAACAGCAGTGTGGCTCAGGGCCCGAACGGCGGGGATCTGCCGGCGCTACCAGTGTCAGATATGTCTGCTGATGGAGCAGTGGACCGCTGAGGTGGAGGAGGTAGCTGCGGTCGCCCGGGTGTACGGAATGGAGGCCATGATGGAGGAGCTGGTGAGTGACCCACGCCCCTGTGTCCCCGAGGGACCGGCCGTTGCGGCTGAGGGACCCGGTCTACCCCCGGACCCCATGCCACCCCCGTCTTCCCTGCCCGTGCACCCCGCTGCTGCAGGTCCGTCTGAGGTGCACCCCCTCGTAACGGTAGCCGAAAGAGTGGCGAGCCCGGAGACTGCGGCAGCTGGCGGCAACCCGCCTGGCGCAGGGACAGATGATAGTGACTCCGGACCTGACACCGAGCCTGTTTCGGAGGAGGACGAGGGAGTCGTCGCCCTGTATGGCATTGAGGCCACTTACGTCCCCTGGAGCGGGAATAATGGATACCGGGCGGCCCTTCCTCGTCGCGCCTGCTATGCGCTGGAGGGGCTGGTATCTGTGTTCTTCCACCCAGGGCCGGGTGAGGAGGACGAAAGTAAGCAGTAATGGCAGCGGAGCCCCGCTGCAAGTTGTCCCCGTTGGGACCACGAGTGTACCGTTAAAAGTTGTGGATGATAAGTAAATCAACAGAAGATGTCACCTGATTGGAACTTTGATTGAACCGGCCGTTGCCGTCAACTGGTCCCCGTAGGGACTTCCTGCAACCGTTGCGTAAGGGACTTCTTACGGACAAGCTCGAGAACTGGCAGGGCAACCACAAACTAGTGGGATTTAAATAAAAATGTTTGGCTTGATACCGTTACCGCCTCCGGAGAGGCTGATTTGGGAGGATGGGCCTGGAGGAAAGGGATGGCCCAGGCCCGCCACTACTGAAACCGGTGGCGATCCTCCGGGGGTTCAGGGGTTCCCCATGGACGTGGGTCCCCTGAAAGATACCGTACCCGCTCGGGCAGCCTGGTGATGGACTGGGGCAAGGGGTGCTGCCCACTTCTTAGGGGCAGCATCAGGGCCAGGTTGTTTGGGTGGGAGAAGAGCGGAAGCCGTTACCGTTTGCAACGTTTAAGAACCGTACCTCCCGTTAAGGGAAGTTTATACAGCAATGCTTGTTTTAATGTTTATGTGTTTTTATCCCTTTTTCTACAGTTAACAAAAATAAAACCGATGATGGACGGGCAGCTCGCGGACGGTCTGCATTTTACTAAGGGGGAATGTGGGGCCCTGGACAAGCCAGGACGTCACAGGTACTACAACAACACACCCCACACCCCGGCTAGGCACACCGAAGTCAAACAAAAATCCTTGTTGCCTCCCTCCATGGGCTGATGTCCACACCAGGGGGTGGAGCCAGGTGGTTGGCCCCACCCACCAATGAGTTCACAGTCCTGGAGGTGGGAAAAGGAAGTCAGATGAGTTTTGAGAGGAGTTTGAGGAGGAGAGTGAAGTGGCAGTAGAGGAGACTGACCGTGTCCGGGTGCGTGGCCCGGGCACATACAGCAAGGTTGGCAGACGGTGGTGACCGTCTGCAGGAGAGGCTGATCGACATAAACCGTAAGGACCGGGGACAGGCGGTGGCCCGCCGGTACCGGATCGGGGAGCGAAGAGAGGCCAGCACCATTCGGCAGGGCTTACAGACCCCGACCAGGCTAGGAGTCGCCGTAAAACCAGTCAAATCCGTTAGCGAAGGGAACCTCCGGGGTTTCCCAGCAGTCAAGACCCGATTGAAGGCAACAGCTCAAACCGTGAAGGGAAATACAGTCACCGCCAAGGCTACAGTTCCCAGGGTCAGAACCTGCAGGCAAAAGGGGCTCCCTCAGCCTCCATCCAAGCTGGGGAGCGGGTTACCGGTGGGAAGCCATTGGAACCGTGAACATAACACAGGTGCAGGGAAAGGCAGTCACCGCCAACCTACTGGAATAACTACCGCAGCCGTCTGTGGGACCCGTCCATCCAGCCGTTTGTTTTACCGGAGACTTTGCATTCATCATTGGCTGAGTGAGTACCACCATGCCGTGCGGCACCGCGCTGCCCCCGCGACCCTGCACCTCACCAGGCCCCGTGGCCCGCCTGCCGTCCCTCCCTCGCCGGACCCCGGGACAACCAACCCCCCTACCCACGGAGGGGAGAAAACAACATCCAAGCTGCTCCCTGTCACCGCTCCCGGGATCCCCGTCCAGAGCAGCGGTGGTGCCACAACCTCACCACAACCGTGGGTGGCGTCACGGACAATATCCCTAAACCAAACCACCCCCCTTTCACTCATGGGCGAGGAGCGCCGCTCGAGTCCCCGGGATCCGGCCCACCACTCGAGCCACCGAGCAGCAGCAGCCTGACCCAAGCAGTGGGTGAGCGCAGCGTCCCCTCCCCGCACGCGACATGTATACTCCACAGGCCACCACTGTCAGTATGTATGCTCCACTGGCCACCACTGTCAGTATGCATGCTCAACAGGCCACCAGGGCCAGTATGTATACTCCACAGGCCACCACTGCCAGTAGGTATGCTCCACAGGTCTCCAGGGCCAGTAGGTATGCCCCTCAGGCCACCAGTGTCAGTATGTATGTTCCTCAGGCCACCAGGGCCAGTATGTATGCCCCACAGGCCACCACGGTCAGTATGTATGCTCCACAGGCCACCAGCGCCAGTATCTATACTCCACAGGCCATCACTGTCAGTATGTAGCTCCACAGGCTACCAGGGCCAGTATGTATGCTCCACAGGCCACCACTGTCAGTATGTATGCTCCACTAGCCATCACTGTCAGTATGTATGCTCAACAGGCCACCAGTGTCAGTATGTATGCCCCACAGGCCCCAGTAATATGTATGCCCCCTACTGACTCAGTAATGTCTATGCCACTTACTGACCTCCATATTTTCATTGAATCTTTGTATTGTTTAACTTACTATTTGTTTATGAAGGGATAGTATATATTCTATATACAGTATTGGGTAGAACTGAGTTAATTATATTAGTCCAGCCTTCTAAAGCCATCACAATTTCTCATGCAGCCCCATGGGAAAATTAATTTCCCACCCCTGATCTAGACACTAGATTGCCAAATGGATGGCTTATTGTATGTTCCATGTTCTTCCCTTATTTTCTCCTTTTGAGTTATTTAATATCATGCCAGACATTTTTTTGATTTATGTTTTAGTTTAATTCTTAGTGCCAAAAGAGATTTTGCACTAAGAATGCGCTTGCTGACTTGCTTGATACTTTGCAATACCTTTGTACTAACTTGGTAATTACAAGCATAGAGATGAGTGACAGCTCTATAACACAGCCAAACCTCATAGCATATAGACTGGGCTCAGCCTGTACAGTCTGTTCCATACATCCCCACTCAGGGTCAGCATCAACACCCGGAAAAGTGCCGTTGCCCTGGATAGCGGAGGGGCCAACTCGCCATCGTCAGGGGCGAGATCCGGCGGACCGCACTTCCATAAATACTATTAAAGTGCTTCGAGCACGAGGATTCATAACCTTACTGTTGTGAATACATTTTCCAGTTTGGGGCTCACTCTTGAGTAGAGATGAGCGAACCGGTTGCGGTTCGGCTCGAGCTTGGTTCGCCGAACGGAGGTCTGGTTCGAGTTCGGGTCGGCAAACCGGTTCGGCGAACCACTCGAACCCATAGGAAACAATGGGAGGCAATCACAAACACATAAAAACACATTATAAATGTACACATACAGTTAATAAACATTGCCATAACACTTACCGGTCCCTGGGATGCGTCCTGCACTCTGTTTCCTGCCGCTACTCCTCCCGATAATCGCTGCGTCCTCCTGGTAACCAGCAGTGATGGCAGGACCTACATGACGTCATCAAAATAGCATGTGACCAGTCACGTGTCTGTTATCTCATTGGCTACAGACTGGTCACATGACTATGACGCGTCATGCTAGGACCTGTCATTGCATCTCTCTGGTACACGGTGCACGTTTGTGTATCGCTGTGTACCGGCGACATGCTCCAGCACACGGTCGACTCCCCGTTCTGCTTCTCCGTTCCCTTATTGACTGGCTGACACAGCCGGTCAATAACGGACATCACCGTTGCCATAGCAACGCGCATGGTAGCGGTGACGGTGACGTCACCACTACCACACGCAGCGGCACCGGAATCACGTGATCGGAGCAGCGTTGCTATTGCAACCCGTCGCTTACAGCCGGGAGCCTGTGATCACCCTCACAGAGTGATTTCTGCACGGAGCACAGCGTCCTTTCTCTCATGCTGTCTAAAGTAGCAGAGCTGCATGTGTTGAGAAAGAAGGCAGAAGAGCAGGATCGTGGAAGGCTGAGAGGGGGTAATAAACATGGAGTCCCTAAGTGTGTCTGTGTATTTATTTCTATTACAGTATTTTTTTTCTATGGTGTTTCTTTTTAACCCTTTATTGGAGATTCTTAATGGCCTGGTCAAACTTGCCTGACATTAAGAATCTATGGCTTAATACTAACTAGTAAAACAAAGCTAGTATTAACCCTTATTACCCAGCAAGCCACCCGGCTTCAGGGCTGCTGGAAGAGTTGGATATAGCGCGAGATGATGGCGCTTCTATGAAAGCGCCATTTTCTGGGGCGGCTGCGGACTGCAACTCACAGGAGAGGCGCCCACAAACCTCGGGCTAACCTGTGCTGCGGATTCCAATCCCCAGCTGCCTAGTTGTACCCGGCTGGACACAAAAATGGGGCGAAGCCCACGTTGTTTCTTTTTTTTTTAATTTCATAAAATTCATGAATTAATTAAAAAAAGGGCTTCCCTATATTTGTAGTTCCCAGTCGGGTACAAATAGGCAGCCGAGGGTTGGGGGAAGACCGTAGCTGCCTGCTGTACCTGACTAGCATACAAAAATATGGCGAAGCCCACGTAATTTTTTTGTAGTTTTTTGGCAAAAAAAAATAAAAAATGCTTCCCTGGATTTTCCATTCCCAGTGAAGGTAACACCAAGCAGTCACTGCTTGGACTACCCATAGCTAGCAATACAAAAAATGCAGCGGGAGCCCATATATATATATTTTTTTTAATTATTTATTTAAATAACTAAAAACAAAAAGGGCTTCACTGTATTTTGATTGCCTGACATCACAGTGCTGTAAAAATAAATTTAAAAAAATGACATAGCGCTCCGTGGTATTTTTGATTTTCAGCGCAGTTAAAGCAGACAGCTACGGGTTGCCACCCCCATCTGCTTGGCGTTACCTTGGATGGCAATCAAAATACAGGGAAGCCCATTCATTTTTTTTATTTAAAAAAATAGTTAAAAAAAAAATGACGTTGGGTCCCCCTATTTTTGATAGCCAGATAGGGTAAATCAGAAGGCTGTAGCCTGAAAACCACAGCTGGCAGCTTTACCGTGGTTGGGGATCCAATGTGGAGGTCACCCCAGACTCTTTTTTATAATTATTTTATAAATAATAATAATTACAAAAAAAAAGTAGGGTCCCCCCCAAACTGGATCACCAGCCAAGGTAAAGCGGACAGCTGTGGTCTGGTATTCTCAGGGTGGGAAGGTCCATAGTTATTGGCCCTTTACAGCCTAAAAATAGCAGGCCGCAGGCGCCCCAGAAGTGGCGCATCTACTAGATGCGCCAATCCTGGCGCTTCACCCCAGCTCATCCCGTGCCCTGGTGCAGTGGCAAACGGGGTAATAAATGGGGTTGATACTAGCTGTAAGTTCACTGACATCAAGCCCAGCAGTTTGTGATGTCATGGCGTCTGTCAGATACCTGACATCACAAACTGTCAGTACTAACAAAAAAAATAGACAGAAAAAATGTATTTGAAAAAACACTCCCCAAAACATTCCCTCTTTCACCAATTTATTGTAAGAAAAAAATAAGGGGGTCCCATGACGACTCTGGACCGTCTAGAACAGGGGTGGGCAATTAATTTTCCCATGGGGTCGCATGAGAAATTGGGATTGGTTTAGAGGGACGGACTAATATAATTACCTCAGTTCTACCCAATATACTACATTACTACACCCCCTCCATATACTGCACCTGCAATAAACTACACCACTACACCCCTATATACTACACCTGTATTATACTACACTCCCTCCATATACCTGTAATATACTACACCCCCATATACACCTGTATTATACTGCACCACTATATAATACACCTCCGATATACTACATCATTACACCCCTATATACTACACCTGTAATATACTACATCACTACACAGCATATACTACACCTCTAATATAGTACACCTCCATATAGTACACCTGTAATATACTACACCTCCATATAGCACACCTGTAATATACTACACCTCCATATAGTACACCTGTAATATACTACACCTACATATAGTACACCTGTAATATACTACATTACTACACCCCATATACTACACCTGTAATATAGTACACCCCCATATAGTACACCTGTAATATACTACATCACTACACCCCTATATAGCACTCCTGTAATATACACCTCCATATAGCACACCTGTAATATACTACATCACTACACCCCATATACTACACCTGTAATATAGTACACCCCCATATAGTACACCTGTAATATACTACATCACTACACCCCTATATAGCACTCCTGTAATATACACCTCCATATAGCACACCTGTAATATACTACATCACTACACCCCATATACTACACCTGTAATATACTACACCTCCATATAGTACACCTGTAATATACTACATCACTACACCCCTATATACTACACCTGTAATATACTACACCTCCATATAGCACACCTGTAATATACTACATCACTACACCCCATATACTACACCTGTAATATACTACACCTCCATATAGTACACCTGTAATATACTACACCTCCATATAGTACACCTGTAATATACTACACCTCCATATAGTACACCTGTAATATACTACACCTCCATATAGTACACCTGTAATATACTACATCACTACACCCCATATACTACACCTGTAATATAGTACACCCCCATATAGTACACCTGTAATATACTACACCTCCATATAGTACACCTGTAATATACTACACCTCCATATAGTACACCTGTAATATACTACACCCCTATATACACCTGTAATATACTACATCACTACACCCCATATACTACACCTGTAACATACTACACCTCCATATAGCACACCTGTAATATACTACATCTCCATATAGTACACCTGTAATATACTACACCTCCATATAGTACACCTGTAATATACTACACCTCCATATAGTACACCTGTAATATACTACACCTCCATATAGTACACCTGTAATATACTACATCACTACACCCCATATACTACACCTGTAATATAGTACACCCCCATATAGTACACCTGTAATATACTACACCTCCATATAGCACACCTGTAATATACTACAACTCCATATAGTACACCTGTAATATACTACACCTCCATATAGTACACCTGTAATATACTACACCCCTATATACACCTGTAATATACTACATCACTACACCCCATATACTACACCTGTAATATAGTACACCCCCATACAGTACACCTGTAATATACTACACCTCCATATAGCACACCTGTAATATACTACACCTCCATATAGCACACCTGTAATATACTACATCACTACACCCCATATACTACACCTGTAATATAGTACACCCCCATATAGTACACCTGTAATATACTACATCACTTCACCCCTATATAGCACACCTGTAATATACACCTCCATATAGCACACCTGTAATATACTACATCACTATACCCCCCATATACTACACCACTATATACACCTCCATATAGCACACCTGTAATATACTACATCACTATACCCCCCATATACTACACCACTATATACACCTCCATATAGCACACCTGTAATATACTACACCCCCATATGTCACACACCCTGCTCCCCATACAGCCTGCACCCCCATATCACACACACTACACCCCATACAGCCTGCACCCCCATATCACACACACTACACCCCCATATGTCACACACCCTGCTCCCCATACAACCTGCACCCCCATATCTCACACACCCTGCTACCCATACAACCTGCACCCCCATATCTCACACACCCTGCTCCCCATACAGCCTGCATCCCCCAGATCACACACACTACACCACGATATGTCACACACCCTGCCCACATATCTCACCCTGCCTGTACACCAACTTACCCCTCTCAAACACTCTGCACCCCTTCACATCCTTCTGTCAGTCTGCAGCCCTCATATGCCACTCACTCTGCAACCCCATCTTCCCTCATATGCCACTCACCCTGCAACTCCATCTTCCCTCATATGCCACTCACCCTGCAACTCCATCTTCCCACATATGCCACTCATCCTGCAACTCCATCTTCCCTCATATGCCACTCACCCTGCAACTCCATCTTCCCTCATATGCCACTCACCCTGCAACTCCATCTTCCCTCATATGCCCCTCACCCTGCAACTCCATCTTCCCACATATGCACTCACCCTGCAGCCCCCTCCCCCTCATGTCCCCTCTTTTCTTATTACCAGTTATCATGTGTCCACATCTCCTTCAGGATTCAGTATCTTTGCTTTCTGCCCGGCATCCCGTGTCTCCTCTCACACAGTCACATGAGCGTGACGTCATCGCAGGTCCTGCAGCATGAATTATTCCGTCTGCTGTGCTGCTCCTTCTCCTGCAGGGCGGACGGGAACTTTTAAAGTGACACACGCAGCGCAGTACTGACAACGTCAGAGCGCGCGCGTGTGTCACTGACAATTAGTGCCGGCAGGGAACAGAGGAAAGACTCCTGCGTTCCACTGCCTGCACTTACTGTGCGGACCTGCACAGGATCTCTCCCTGCTCGGCACGCTGCAGCCCGGATCCACTGTACCGGCTGAAGACGGGCGGGCCGGTCACAGAGAGTAGGCGGGCTGGATGTGGCCCGCGGGCCGCCCCTTGCCCAGTTCTGGTCTAGAATATGATGGGGACATGCTCAGGGAACGTATCCCCCATTTTCTAGGAGTGCAGACCCTCCATGTGAGGAGTGTGGGTGCAATGAATCTGCACTCACTCTCCCCGGGTCCACAGCAGCAGAGTCCATGTCGTAACGGTTGCTACGAAAGCTGCAATGCCCTGCTCATGAGGTAAGGGCATGCCTAATCAGGATAACTATTCTACATTTACAAATATTGGTATTTGCTGATATTATTGCTATTCCACCTACTATATATTGGGGATAGGATCTTGGAGATGGAATACCCCTTTAAGTCCAGTTATCCAGCTGAATGAATACTAAACAACAGAGCTCGCTATTTAGATGTGTTTTCTTGTGGTGTATAACGGACTCTCATGTTTGTTAGTTGTTCAGCAGGGCAACTATAAAATCAAATACCTCCATTTGGAAATGTAAAGAAAAATGACGTGGGGTTCCGCCTATTTTTGTAGCCAACTAGGGTAAAGCAGATGGCTGCAGCCTGCAGACCACAGCTGGCAGCTTCAACTTGACTGGTAATCCAAAACTGAGGGCACCCCACGCTGTTATTTTAAATTAAATAAATAATTTAAAAAAGAAAAACACGTTGGGGTCCCCCCAAAATTGGATCACCAGCCAAGGTAAAGCGGACAGCTGGGGTCTGATATTCTCAGACTAGAGAGGTCCATGGTTATTGGACTCTCCCCAGCCTAAAAATAGCAGCCCGCAGCCGCCCCAGAAGTGGCGCATCCATTAGATGCGCCAATCCTGGTTCTTCGCCCCAGCTCATCCCGTGCCCTGGTGCGGTGGCAAACGGGGTAATATATGGGGTTAATACCAGATGTGTAATGTCACCTGGCATCAAGCCCTGGGGTTCGTGAGGTCAGGCGTCTATCAGATACCCGACATCACCAACCCAACAAACACATTTTTATTTGAAAAAACACTGCCCAAAACATTCCCTCTTTCATCAATTTATTAGAAAGAAAAACAAATCCAGGTCTGCTGTAATCCAAGCGGTTCCCATGACGATCCATACCATAGTCCCTGTCCCTGGGAGAGCAATGCAGTGACCTGAGCTAACATCAATAGGTCAGCCCAGGTCACTGCAGGGCATGACAAGCGCTGCTGTCAGGAGCGAGGTACATTACCTGCGCTGATCTCCGGCACTGCTGATAGCATACATGTCACTGACTTCAATGACCTTTACAGCCAAGTATCGCGAGAGCCTGTGACGTCACCGCTAGTGACAGTCTCTGGTCGGCAGCGAGAGGAGGAGATGTGACAAGCGGCGGCCATCGAGGACAGTGACAGCTGAGGTCGGGAGGGTGGGACTTCATCACCGCAGGTAAGCCGAGCGGGGCCATGTGTGCGGAGTGCCAGGTGGGCGGAGCCAAGCGGGGTAATGTGTGCAGAGTGCCAGGTGGGTGGAGCCAAGCGGGGTAATGTGTGCAGAGTCCCAGGTGGGTGGAGTCAAGCGGGGTAATGTGTGCAGAGTGCCAGGTGGGCGGAGCCAAGCGGAGCCATGTGTGCGGAGTGCCAGGTGGGCGGAGCCAAGCGGGGTAATGTGTGCAGAGTGCCAGGTGGGAGAAGCCAAGCGGGGCCATGTGTGCGGAGTGCCAGGTGGGCGGAGCCAAGCAGGGTAATGTGTGCAGAGTCCCAGGTGGGTGGAGCCAAGCGGGGTGATGTGTGCAGAGTGCCAGGTGGGCGGAGCCAAGCGGGGTAATGTGTGCAGAGTCCCAGGTGGGTGGAGCCAAGCAGGGTAATGTGTGCGAAGTGGGTGGAGCCTACTGGGGCCACGTGTGTGGGCGGCGGAGTGCAAAGTGGGTGGAGCCTAGCGGGGCCATGTGCGCTGAGGACGCCAGTGCTGGGGACTGCATGGCTGGGGACAGGTGAATGTGAGTGTGAGTGTGTGTGTGTGCGTATATGCCGATTGCAGGAGGGGGCGGAGCCCAGCGGGGAAGTGTCGGCTCCCTGCACACGTAACTAGGATAAATATCGGGTTACTAAACAAAGCGCTTTTCTTGGATACCCGATGTTTATCTTGGTTACCAGCTTACCGCAGGCTGCCAGCGATGGCTCCCTGCACACTGTAGCTGTAAAAATCCCTGCTTTTGCTGATAGAACCATTCTCGAACCGTTCTCAAACATAACTCAAACTGCCGAACTTTTACCAAAAAGCTCAAGTTCGAGTTCTATTTAGAACACCCCCCAAATCACTCGAACTGGAGAACCGCGAACCACGAACCGCGCTCAACTCTACTCTTGAGGTCAGTGCTGGCGGTGCAGTTGATTTGTGGAATGAAAGCCACACACCTGTGGAGAACTGGCAATCAGGTCTCTCAGATTGGGCTCAATGATATCCTGTGTGTTAAGGACATTCTGAAACCAGCCCTGCTCTCTATCAGAACTAATCTCAGATAAGTTGGTCTTGTACCTTTGCTTATTGTTTGCACTTTCTTGTTGTTTTTCTGCTTTGACACTAATGCTTGATTCCTATTTTGCCTGTGTGGAGTTCCTGTTGGAATTGGATCATTCCCTGCTGGGAGTGTCTGTATACCCAGCTCCATGATTCTGCAATGTATTGTGTTTTGTCATGCTTGGTATTAATTCAGTCCCTCATCTATATTAGTGTTTTTGGATCCCAGTAACATCAGAGCGCTGATATAGTGGGGGAGAGGCCGTTTGGTCTCAGGGTTTTTCCATATCAGACGCGCTGGTATTTATTAGGGTTTTACGGCTGCAGACAGTATTCCTTCCTATCCTTTCCTATCAAGATAATTTGGGCCTCACCTTTGCTGAACCTGTTTTTCTAGCTTTGTGTTGTGTTTTGCTATATCACCATAGTCTTTACATGTGGGGGGCTAGCTATATCTTTGGGGATTGGTCCGAGGCAGATTAGCTTTTGTTATATTTCTATATGTAAGAATATTTAGTTCTCCAGCTGTTTTGAGACAAATAGGTCATCGTAGTCTCGTTCCTCGGCTACTTCTAATTGTGTGTCAGGATTAGGTCTGCAGTCTGTTAAGGTTTCAGCCACTCTGGTTACTTTTTGGGTTTCCGCATTTTTTGATCCTCCTCGGTCCCTGAATCATAACACCTTACATTGTAAAATTGACTTCCCTCTCACAAATAAACCTCAGTGAGTGAAAGAGGACCGGATTGGGGAAAGTGGTGATCGGTGAGTATTTTATTGAACTTACATTAAACAACACATGTATTTAGTCAGGTTTAGGAAATAAAACATTTGTTATGATTGCTTTTTACTGTCATTTATGTTTACTGTGGAAACAAAAGATCCTCGTAAAGTGCAAATCCAAGAGAGAAAAATTGTTTTACTTTCCACATATCAAAGACAAAGGGGCCGACTCATCAAACGTAGCATTAAAAAGTCATTGTGTTGCACAATGCATATTTCCACTAACAAATTGCGACGTTTGGAGTTGATTAATTCAGCTCTGCCAACATATGTCACTATGATTTTCACTACAAAAGTGACATAAAGGGAATCTGTCAGCACGTTTTTGCTATGTAATCTGACAGCAGCATAATTTAATCTCAAAGAGCGTGATTTCCAGGATGTGTCACTTGTGCAGCAGCTTGCTGTAGTTTCAATACAATCAGTGTCTTATCATCAGGGTATTATCTCTGAAACACTAGGTGTTGATTGCAAGCCAGTGCAGCTAATACATGTAACCCTGAACCTACCACTAATTGACAGCCTGCTTACAATGTACATAGGATGCTGTCAGGGGTGTGGGCGGGATTACACACAGCTCAGCATTCATACCAAGGCTACATCTACAGCAGAGAAAACAGGAATTTTATCAAAACTACACCAAGTCATACATTGCTGGAATCAACCTATCTTCTGCATCATGTTACTTTCAGATTCCAAAGCAAAAACCTGCTAACAGATTTCCTTTAAATTATAGCTGAAATGTCCTCCAGTCTGCTACTGAATCAGAAGTGGACACAGGCAGAAAAGGCCCCCCCTTACAAGAATAATATATGGGCCCTTTGCAGCCCAAGAGCTCATAATAATGCAGAATTCCACCTGCTTTTGAGATATACATGGCCCCTCACCTCTTTTGCCTGTCTGGTTGAACAAGTTGCACTAATGATGTGTCCGCCCCTGTACAGAATATTTCTGACTTTGGCTCATTTGCAGCTGAAACATGTGCCAAATTAATTAACGGTGTGCGCCTCTTGGTGGCTCTTGTGCATCTTTCTCCCGTGGTTTCTGGATCAACACAGAAATACAAAACACCAGGGTTGTTTTGCCTTTTTTCCCAAAGTTTTACATGGGGTGTAGATTCAAGTCCACTTACAAACTGGGCAAAAGATTTAAGGCCCCCTTACATGCTTTGATTTATTTGACGATATGTCGTCGGGGTCACGGATTCCATGACGCACTTCCGTCATCGTTAGCGACGTTGTTGCGTGTGACACCTATGTGCGACTCCGAACGATCGCAAATAGGTTGAAAATCGTTTATCGTTGACACGTTGTTCAGTTTCAATATATTGTTCGTCGTTTGGAATGCAGCAGACATATTGGTACGTTTGACACCCTGCCAACGACGAACAACATCCACACGACCGCCTTGGTCAAACAATATATCGCTGAACGATGTTGCATTGTTTGTGAGATGTGTACGTGTGACCGCTACTAAACGACCTATGCGTGATCTCGGAAAATCGTAACTATGATCTGGGCGTGTCACATCGCTACTGAGATCGTCAGATAAGTCGTAGGCCTTTACAGGAGACTGGGACACTGCGCTTACATTAAACATGTTGTCCCCTCTCAGAAAATCCCAATCCCTGGGGGCAGTTTGTTATAATAAAAACACATTGTCCCCAGGTCCAGTGCTGAGTCTTTGCCAATGTTCTCGATGTCTGATATTGGCTGCAGCTCTGATGTCACAAGTCATTGATAGTGAGACAACCAAACTGAGCTATGCAGGTATGAGTAGAGCGTTCGGTCTAGATGGGCAGAGCTGCTGAGCTCACTGATCGGCATTATGTCAGAACTAAAGCCAATATCAGAGACCCGATGCAGCAATTGAGATTCAGCAGTGCACCCGAGGACTGATATTTTTTGAAAAAAGGCCAACCTCTTTCAATTCATTCAGGCAGTGGCTGTTACAAGTCAACCCCAACACTCTCATGGAGATGGACAAACCAGGAGAGATGTAAAACCAGAAATCCATAGGTCCCAAAAACTGAATAGTACTTGCCCTAGACCTGAACCTGATTTCTTCCTGCCTGACGGCGGAGGTTGATGCACTAAGATCACGCAATGGTGACCCTACTTATCGATGGCTGACCCTGAGTGTCCTTCACTGCATCCTGAGCTATAAACCAAGTGTAATACAAAAGCAATAAACATAAATGAAGTGCCCACAGTCAGATGGGGAGACACAGGGCTAAGAATGTGCAGATATGTTCATACAGGAATGATGGAATACAAGAAACCAAAAAGAATTACAGAATATGTAGAAACCCTCCCAAACCTAAATGAAACAGAAAAGGGGATAATTGGGAAGGGATTCACACAAACACACTACAGGGAATAGTAATGGCTTGGTAACCTTAATCGAGGAGCTGGGACTCCAGACAACCATCCTTCTAGAAATATAGCCAGCACTGAGGCATGTGAGAAGTAGAAATAGCACCTCCCAAAATGTGATTGGGCAAGCCAAGCGAGAAAGTGAAATAGAAATAGAAGTGAAACAGAAAGGCAAAGCATTAAAAAGACAATACAAAAGATCCTTCATCAGTTGGAACAATGCAAAACAGGCTGTGGTCCAACCAAGAGGGAAACTATCAACCGGAGATCACCTATTTGAACCCCGGAGTCGAACCATGACAGTGGCAAGGCTATCTAAAACATTTCCAGTCTGAAAAATCCCCTAGTATAAAAAAGTCTCTAAAAATAAAACACTGTTTACAGAAGAATGTTTATGTCTCATTATCTTCATCCTGTGAAACATTTCTAATCTCAATGCCAGTAGTTGGAAGTCTTCACAATTTTCTTAGCCAGCTGGCTCAAGATTTAGTGGAAGGAGTTCTTCTGAAGGCTATTCTTCAGAACTTGTCACTGCTCAAATAAGAATATTCTGAGACTCATCATTGACATTATGACATTTTTATTAGCGGGACTTTGTCAGCTCAGAATGACTGTTCTAGCCAAGTACAGGTGCTCGATGCACCCTTGGTTTGGCCAAACATTGTCTTCCATTTATCTCCGCCCTTCTCTATAAAGCCCAAGCTGTTAATGAAAATAGAGAGAATGAGAGGCAGGGGAGAAGCAGCACTTCAATGTTTGGCCACAAGAAAGGGGGCTTTACATGCTGCGACATCCCTAACAATATAGCGTCGGGGTCACGGTGTTTGTGACGCACATCCGGCGTCGTTAGCGACATCGCAGTGTGTAACACCTATGAGCAACCTTTAATGATCACAAAAGAGGCAAAAATCGTTGGTCTGTGACACGTCGTTCATTTACCAAAAATCGTTGTCTGGTCAGTAGCAAGGTTGTTTGACGTTCCTGCGGCGTCACACATCGCTATGTGTGACACCGCAGGACCGACAAACATCTCCTTACCTGCGTCCATCGGCAATGAGGAAGGAAGGAGGTGGGCGGGATGTTACGTCCCGCTCATCTCCGCCCCTCCTCTGCTATTGGGCGGCCGCTTAGTGACGCCGCAGTGACGTCGCTATGATGCCGAACGCACCTCCCCCTTGAAGGAGGGATTGTTCGCCTGTCACAGCGACGTCGCTGCAAAGGAATGTGCGTGTGACGCTGCCGTAGCGATAATGATAATCCCCAACTGTTGCGCGAACAACGGGAGCGGGTGCTATCGCGCACGACATCGCTAGCTATCGCTAGCGATGTCGCAGCATGTAAAGCACCCTTAAGAGTGCCCTGAGTGCCTGTGTTTGGTTTGAACAGGCATTTGTTGCAGACAGTCTCTTTAAGATCTTTGGCCCTCTCTAATGTGTTTAGGAGAGCCCTCTGGAAAATTCAGCGTCTGGCAGAAGTACTCTCAAGAAAACAGTTTTGCAATAACTTGTTCCTGCCAGACTCTTGAACAAACAGTAACAAGTGAATAAAAACATATCAGTTTCAACTATGTGTTGGAAGCTCAGTAGCACATTGGAAGCCAAAACACTGAACTAGATAACACAGACTGTGTAAGTAGAAATAATTGTCCTCTTAGATATCAGCAGTTCAGTGTATAACTATTGGTTTATTTGCAGTATATTATTTTTTTCTCACTCAGTGTTTCCTCGCACTGGCACCAGTGGTTCGGTTCTAAGTCCCTATCAACAGAACGTTTGAATACACGAATAGTACAACACAGGGTCATCATCAATGCATTACAGCCAATACTGGTGTATGGGGCCCAGAAGAAAAGAGGGGAGGGCCCGTACTGGGTGAGACATACTACATAGCCTGCGCTGATGTTGCACAATCAAATGGCAGACTGCGTGGCACACTGGGACCTGAGATAATTACTTTACTTTGCTTTATTAAGCCTCAGGGCCCCAGTCATAGTCAGAGCTATTTACATTGTATGGCTCAAGCAGAGGGGATGGCCACATCTGACATCAGTGATGTTAGTCACTGCCGGCCTGCCCAGCTGTTCCTAAGTTGCCAGCACATTCTGGGCCCTTGCGGCACATTACAATATTTTTCAAACTATAAGACCCACTTTTGTCCCCTCAAATTTGGGAGCAAAGTGGGGGGTGCATCTTAATGTCCAGATGACGGGATGAGCCAGGATGTGTCTGCTATTAAAGTAAATTAATATTCACTGCTCCCCACGTCCATAATCCAGCCCACCTCTCAGCACTGAAGCCAAGCTAGTGCTAAGAGGTGGGCGGAATTATGGGCATGGGGAGCAGTGAATATTAATTTTCTTTAACACGTGATTTCCACAGCCACCGCCTACTTCAGCTGGCGCCGAGATATGGGCAGAATTATGGGTGCAGGGAGCAGTAAATATTCATTTTGGATTAGCCGGAAGCTGACGTTGGTGTGTGATTGGGGGCGCATATCAGTGACATCATGCGCTGACCATTGCGTGCACTCTGAAGTCAGTTGTCATCATCAGAAAAGGACACCGCACACCAGGGGAGCATAGGGAAGGTGAGTAGAATCGTTTATTTTTTTGTATTAAAAAGAGCACCATGAAACTGGACATAGATACCAGAATGAGGGACATATGTACCAGGTTTTACCCATGATGGGGGCCATAAAAACAAGGATAGAGAGCATATATATCAGGATGGGGATCATATATATCAGGATGGTGGACATATTTACAGCGATGGGCACATATTTACCAGGATAGGCCACATATATGCGAGGATGGGCCAAATATATACCAGGGCGGGAAACATATATATGGGGATGGGTGACATATACACCAGGATAGAGGACATATACACCAGGATGGGGGACATATACACAAGGATGGGGGACATATACACAAGGATGGGGACATCTATATCTGGAAGGGGTCCATGATGGGGGACATTAGTACAGAATTGGGGGACATTTCCTTATAACAGTGCAGTGTCAGCAAGCATATGCGCCAATATGAGCCGGCCAATAGAAGCGGAGGGGCGGAGATGAGCGGGACCTAAACATCCCGCTCACCTCCTTCCTTCCGCATTGCTGGTGGGACGCAGGTAAGATCTGTTCATCGTTCCCGGGGTGTCACACCCTGCGATGTGTGCTGCCTCGGGAACATTGAACAACCCGACGTGCAATTTTTAGGAAATGAACGACGTGTATGCGATGAACGGTTTTGCATTCAATCGCAGTCGCACGTAGTTGTCACACGCTACAACAGCATTAACGATGCCAGATGTGCGTCACTTACAACGTGATTCCGCCGACACATCATTAGATATGTTGTAGCGTGTAAAGCGGGCTTAACCCTGCATCATGACGCTTTTTTTGCTTAAAATGTTCTTTTAATATTTTCCTCCTCTAGAGATTAGGTGCATCTTATGGTCCAGTGTGTCTTACAGTCTGAATAATACAGTATATGCAAGAGTTGAAGACTCGAAAGAGATCAGGTATGCATGCCCACACACCCACTCGCCAGTCTCGTCCGACCTCCTATTCCAAAATACAACTTCCCACTGGCCCACAAATCCACTACTCTTCTTCTACCCCCATCCCTGCTTGTGCTGTATGAAGGTGGAGGCTGTCTCTGTCTGCTGCCTGTCTGCAAACTATTAAATACTACTACAAGTTGAACCCTACTGACTGCTGCTTGCCTGCCTACAATAAGGTACAATTGCCTGTTTAAGGGTGCTTTCACATCAGCGTTTTTTTAACTGCAGCAAGAATAGATTTTTTGCCACAAAACCGGATCCTTTACAAATGCATTGTCATTTAAATGCATTTGCAATGGAATCGCAGCAAGATGTGGTCATTTGCGGTTGCGTGCGGCATGCACTGGATCCGGTGTTTTGCGGTATTTTATCTTTTTTCAAAAACGCTACTTGTAGCGTTTTTGACCTCGGACAAAATAACGCATCTCACTGGATCTGTGATATTGCGGCAGTACCTGCAATGCAGTTCAATGAGCGCCCTATCCTGCTCTACCGGAAATTACCGCATTCTGATAGGCAGGGTCCTGTTGTCTCTACTGAGCATGCCCAGAAAGTAGTTCCTCCCCCGTGCTTTCTGATATAGTAGAACTGCATCGGTTGAAGAAGACAGAAGAAAGAAGACAGAAGACCAGGATCATGGAGGTGTGAGAGGGAGTAATAAAGATAGAGTCCCTAAGTGTGTCTGTGTATTTATTTCTAATAAAGTATTTTTTCTCTGTGTGATGTGTTTTTTTTAACCCTTTATTGGAGATTCTTAATGGCCGTGTCAAACTTGGCCTGACATTAAGAATCTCGGGTTTTATACCAGCTGGTAAAACAAAGCTGGTATTAACCTTTATTACCCAGCGTGCCACTCAGCACTAGGGCCGCTGGAAGAGTTGGATACAGCGCCAGAAGATGGCACTTCTGAGGCGTCTGCGGACTGCAATTTGCAGTGCGGGGGCCCAGAAAGCTTGGGCCACCCTGCGCTACGGATTCCAATCCCCAGCTGCCTTGTTGCACCTGGCTGAACACAAAAATTGGGCGAAGCCCACGTCATTTTTTTTTAATTATTTCATGAAAATATGACGAAGCCCACGTCATTTTTTTTTAGTTTTTGGGCAAAAAAAAAAAAAAAGGCTTCCCTGGATTTTCCATTGCTAGTGAAGCTACTGTGGCGCCCCAGGACCTGGTCGCCACAACAGCATTGCCCTCCCAAAAGGGTTAATGTTGAGCCTGGAGGTAATTGGGAGATCTATTGGCCAGTAAGTTAACACTCAACACAGTTCTCCCTCCGGCCAGCAGGGGGAGCTCTGAACCTGGAACTTCAGGGAGCATTCCTTAAGTCTGGCTGGAAGGAGGAAGTGTTAGTTAGTCTGGAGAGAGGAGCGAAAGAGTGCAGACGCAGAGTAGTGCTGCCTTGTAAACTGGGGCCTAGAGCTGGGATAGCTTGGCCCAGTGAAGCAAGGGGAGCAGAGAGGCACAGCAGAGACTCGGACATCGGAGTCTGTAGTTGCCAGGGCATAAAATCCATCCCTGGTAGCTGAATCCGGAGGGCAGGAGAGCTGTAAGCCCCCTGCCCCAGAAGCAATCTGAAGGTACAACTGCATCCCAAGGGCCTGGTGTGGGCTCCAGCAGAGAAGCACCAGAGAGGGCCTGCGCAGTCTACCACACAGAAGAGGGGACGAACAACAAGTCCCAGCAGCAAGAGGGCAATTGCGAACCCAAAGTGCAGTGTCCTAAAACAGCAGAGAAAGATTAAGGAGTAGGCCTCATACTCAACTGGCCAAAGATCACCCCAGGCACTTCTAGGCCGGCCGGATCATCTATACCATCTGTGACGGTCTCCCTGGACTAAGTTTCTGCCGAGTAAAAGAGGAGAAGGTAAAGAGACTACTGTTTGTGCCTGTTTCTTTCATTGCTTGTCGGCCCTGCACCGTGTTAGTCACGCAGCACCATAGACTTCCACAAGCACCAACTGTGCCCCGGGCATTGCTCCACCTGTGGGGAGCAGTACTAACATTGCTGCCATAACATCATCCCGGTGGCCTCACACAGCAGCGGCGGCTTAATAGCCGCATACCACAGGTGGCGTCACGAACACAAACATTAAAGTCATCAGCCACATATTCAACTGACACCCACCAGGGCCACGGAGCCGGGCCCAGCCACCACTGACTACCACCGGACTAGTCCGGCCCGGCACCGGGTGTCCCATAGCCCTGGGGTGGGCGAGTCAAATTTTGGCGTCACGAACAGGATTTCGTGCCCGGTCCCACCGGGTACTGTGCGCCTGCCGGAATTGTGCTTAAAAGACTGTGTACTGGCTGCAGACCACCGCCGCCATTAGCCTCGCCGAGCGCAGGAAGAAGGGGGGCGTGCCTGACAAAGAGCGCGAAGGGAGCGCGCCATCAGAGCAGAGCGCTGTTAACCCCGCGCGACCCGGAAGAAAATTTGAAAAGTGAACGGAGCCTGGTAAGGTTCACTAAGGGGGAGGAAGATGTCCGACTCAGAGGGAGGGCAGGTGGCTGCCATAGCCCGAGACGCCGCAGCACCAGCAGAAGCAATCCCAGTCGCCGTCGCCCCGGCCCCCACTGTAGCGCCGGTAATGCCGATCACCATGCCATACATACCGGGAGCAGAATGGCTGCCGCAATACTCCGGGGAGTCCCATACCTTGAGTGACTTCAGAGAAAGCCTGCACAGCTTATTCCGGGTGTATCCGCTGACTGAGAGCCAGAAGGTGGGCATATTAATGGGACAGCTAGCCGGCGCAGCCCAGCGTGAAGCGAAGTCATGGCCTGATACAGATAAAGGGACAGCAGCCCAGATACTGGCCAAGCTAAAGAGTACGTTTGACACTCGCACCGCAGCAGAGATGAAGATGAGATTCTTTGGGTGCAAGCAGCGGGCCACAGACAGCATAAGGGACTATGCCCTAAACCTGCAAGAGGCCCTGAAAGCAGTTAAACAGGTGGACCCAGAGAGTGTACGTGAAGAAGACAAACTCCTAACTGAGCAGTTCATAGAGGGGCTCCTGTCAGATGCCCACAGGACCCAGCTGCGTATCCTGGTCCTGCAGAACCCTGCTCTGGACTTTGCCAAGTTTAAGGACCAGGCCATCAGGGTACTGAGAGAATCTACGCCGAATGACCCAGTACCCCTCCGGCCTCCTGCTATCACGTACCCCGGGGTGGTGCCTGCAACACGAGCCACTGCAGGGGCTGAGGCGCAGTCCCTGGATAAGGATCCCACTGCGGAGCTCAGACAACAGGTCCAGGAGCTGACCAAGACAGTGGCTGCCCTTGCCAAGACCGTGCAGTCTCTACAAATGACCCCCTCGCCTGCGAAAATCGAGTTGGCTTCCAGCCCAGAGGACGTCCCATGGGTGCGACAGAGAAGGATTCCGCCGACCCGAGGCAGAGACACAGACCGGTACGATTCAACAGGACAACCGATCTGCCGCAACTGCAACCAGGCGGGCCACATTGCACGACGCTGTCCTTTAAATGGGCCGAGCCTGGGGCCAGGAGCCGACCCCCAGGTGTAAGGAAGCCCGGCTCAACCCCCAGCCGCAGCAAGTATGTGGGAGGACGACCGGTCCTTCCTATTGTGCTGGATGGGATCCCTTTGAATGCCCTCCTGGATACGGGGTCCCAGGTAACAACCATCCCCCACAAACTGTACAAAAGATATTGGGCCGATTCAGACATTGACCATGGCCCAGATGATGATTTAACAATTGTGGCCAGTAATGGTCAGCCCTTACCTCAGATTGGGTACAAAGAAGTAACCATTAAAGTGGGGCGGGTGGAATTGCCATGTCAGGGGATGATAATTGTAGATATTGATCGCAAAGAATCTGACCCACTGCTAACTCTTGGTACAAATGTGATAGAAAATTGTATTGCCGAAGTGATAATTTTGTTACAACAGGCGTCTGAAACTGCCAGCTCCGGGCAGCAGCGTGTCCTACAGAGGGAGATCAGAGCCCTGATGAGGAGGCAGCAGGTAGAGCTGGCCGGAGGAGAAATTGGCAGTGTGAGGGTAAGTGACCCCCTCCCCATTGTAATACCCCCAAGAAGTGAAATGTTGATATGGTGTCGGGCAGCAATAGGCCTCAAGGGTCAGGATTACCATGCCTTGGTAGAACCAATGTATTCAGACAGTAGGCCTGGAGTCCTGATAGCCAGAGGGGTAGCGGACGTCCGCAAGGGGAGAGTGCCCGTCCGTGTCCTGAATTGTGGGGAGGAGGAGGCCAAATTGCCCCGGTATGCCACTGTGGCAAAATTGTACACTGTCAGCAACAATACCATTAAAGCAGTGGAACCCTTGATCCCGTCCGACCAGGCGGAAGACAATGGCTCCAAGGGGCAGCCGGAAGACTGGTGCCAAAAATTACATGTGGGCACCGACTCCACCCCCTCACACCAAAAGCATGGGGTTTACCGGGTGGTACAGGAGTACGAGCGGGTCTTCAGCAAACACCCCCTAGATTTTGGGCAGGTGAAAGGGGTTCAACATCAAATCCCCACGGGTGATCATCATCCCATTAAAGAAAGATACCGCCCTGTACCCCCCGCACAGTATCAGTGTGCCAAGGAAATGTTACGGGAAATGAAGGAGGCTGGGGTTATCAGAGATAGTTGTAGCCCCTGGGCAGCTCCACTAGTGCTCGTAAAGAAAAAAGATGGTACAATGAGAATGTGTGTAGATTACAGGCAAATTAACCGCATTACACATAAAGATGCCTATCCACTACCCAGAATAGAGGAGTCACTAACAGCCTTAAAGTCAGCTAACTATTTCTCCACCTTGGATCTCACCAGTGGGTATTGGCAGGTTCCCGTGGCAGAGGCGGACAAGGAGAAGACTGCATTCACGACACCAATGGGTCTCTGTGAGTTCAATTGTATGCCATTCGGGCTCTGCAACGCCCCAGGGACATTCCAAAGGTTGATGGAGTGCTGCTTGGGCCACCACAACTTCGAAACCGTGCTGCTGTACCTGGATGACGTAATAGTCTACTCCAAGACTTATGAGGACCACCTGAAGCACTTAGCAGAAGTTTTTGAGTCCTTGTCGAAATATGGCCTGAAGATCAAGCCGTCCAAATGTCACCTCTTGAAGCCAAAGGTACAGTACCTGGGTCATGTGGTCAGCGCAGAAGGTGTGGCACCTGATCCGGAGAAAGTCACGGTAATTAAGGACTGGCCAAGACCCACCACGGTGAAGGAGGTGCGGCAGTTCCTTGGACTGGTGGGCTACTACCGAAGGTTCATTGATGGGTTCACCAAGATAGCAGCGCCCCTTCAAGATCTCCTGGTGGGCCAGCCGAAGCAGGCTAAGAAGCAGAGCCCTCCATTTGAATGGGGCAGCCAACTGGAAACATCCTTTGTCCGGCTGAAAGGGGCTCTCACGGGAGAAGAAATTCTGGCCTACCCTGACTACAGCCAACCGTTTATACTGTACACAGACGCCAGCAACGTGGGACTGGGAGCAGTTCTGTCCCAGGTACAGGGAGGCAGAGAGAGGGTAATAGCGTACGCCAGTAGGAAGCTTCGGCCCACGGAAAGGAATCCAGAAAACTACAGTTCCTTCAAGCTGGAGTTCCTCGCTATTGTGTGGGCAGTGACTGAACGCTTCAAGCACTATCTGGCATCGGCCAAGTTTACCATCTTCACGGACAACAATCCGTTGACACACCTGGCAACAGCCAAGTTAGGTGCGATGGAACAGCGATGGATGGCCCGGCTGTCTAACTTTGACTTTACCATCAAGTATCGGGCTGGCAAGAAGAATAACAATGCTGATGCGCTGTCCAGAATGCCTCACTTACCCGAGTCTGGAGAAGACCTGGATGAACTCGAAGAGATAGAGTTACCGGCTTTCCATCACCAGGGTGTTTCACAGTGTGAGCATGCTGTGGGAGTGAAGCGCTTAAACCAGCACGAGGTCTCGGTCAATCCATTACTCCACCATAATTGGGAAGAAACACAGAATGGTGACCCGGCCGTGCGATTGGTCAAAGAGAAGCTAGCGCAAGCTGAGACCCATCTTGGCCCAGACGCTCCAGAAGAAGCCCAGCAGCTGTGGAAGGAGAGGGGACGACTGTTCACCTACCAGGGCAAGCTCTGCAAGAGATATGTCAACTATCGAACAAATGAACTTGTCTGGCAGATAGTGGTTCCGCAGAGGGATGCTCCAATGGTCCTAGCAGCGTATCATGATAACGCAGGGCACTTCGGGTGGAAGAAGTTGGAGGCCTTACTCCGTGATCGGTTCTACTGGGTGCACAAAATGTTTTCTTTTTCTTTGATTGCGAAAATGGACAATTGGGCCACTGGACTATGGGTGGCCAACACCTAAATTGTTCATAGTTAGCACCAGTGTGCTCAACACCCCTGAAGAAAAACCCGTCCGGCGTGCATAGAGTGGGGTCATCAATGCTCTGACGCACGCCCAGAGCCTACGTTGGGGGTTTGAACGCGGCGGGTCCCCCATGGAGCAGTGTAATGGACACCCGGCAGGGAGCCACACTGGACTCTTATAGTAATGTTTAAGGTTGTAACGTTAAAGTAATTGCGCCTCCCATAATGGGATGAAATGTTCTAACATGTCATGTTTGTCTCTACAGTCCGGGAGTACTGAATTTAACTAAGGGGGAGTGTGGCGCCCCAGGACCTGGTCGCCACAACAGCATTGCCCGCCCAAAAGGGTTAATGCTGAGCCTGGAGGTAATTGGGAGATCTATTGGCCAGTAAGTTAACACTCAACACAGTTCTCCCTCCGGCCAGCAGGGGGAGCTCTGAACCTGGAACTTCAGGGAGCATTCCTTAAGTCTGGCTGGAAGGAGGAAGTGTTAGTTAGTCTGGAGAGAGGAGCGAAAGAGTGCAGACGCAGAGTAGTGCTGCCTTGTAAACTGGGGCCTAGAGCTGGGATAGCTTGGCCCAGTGAAGCAAGGGGAGCAGAGAGGCACAGCAGAGACTCGGACATCGGAGTCTGTAGTTGCCAGGGCATAAAATCCATCCCTGGTAGCTGAATCCGGAGGGCAGGAGAGCTGTAAGCCCCCTGCCCCAGAAGCAATCTGAAGGTACAACTGCATCCCAAGGGCCTGGTGTGGGCTCCAGCAGAGAAGCACCAGAGAGGGCCTGCGCAGTCTACCACACAGAAGAGGGGACGAACAACAAGTCCCAGCAGCAAGAGGGCAATTGCGAACCCAAAGTGCAGTGTCCTAAAACAGCAGAGAAAGATTAAGGAGTAGGCCTCATACTCAACTGGCCAAAGATCACCCCAGGCACTTCCAGGCCGGCCGGATCATCTATACCATCTGTGACGGTCTCCCTGGACTAAGTTTCTGCCGAGTAAAAGAGGAGAAGGTAAAGAGACTACTGTTTGTGCCTGTTTCTTTCATTGCTTGTCGGCCCTGCACCGTGTTAGTCACGCAGCACCATAGACTTCCACAAGCACCAACTGTGCCCCGGGCATTGCTCCACCTGTGGGGAGCAGTACTAACATTGCTGCCATAACATCATCCCGGTGGCCTCACACAGCAGCGGCGGCTTAATAGCCGCATACCACAGGTGGCGTCACGAACACAAACATTAAAGTCATCAGCCACATATTCAACTGACACCCACCAGGGCCACGGAGCCGGGCCCAGCCACCACTGACTACCACCGGACTAGTCCGGCCCGGCACCGGGTGTCCCATAGCCCTGGGGTGGGCGAGTCACTACCACCAAGCAGTGGGATTAGTAGCCAGTAGCTGCTTGGGTTACCCTTAGAAATAGAAAATACAGCGGGAGCCCACGCATTTTTTTTACCCCTAACCCTATGGTTATGTGTTTGGGGTTTTTTTTTTATTATTATTTTTTAATGAATTTTAAAAAAAAAAAAAGCATTTTACTGCTCACTCATCCTTACTCCTGACCACACAGCCAGTAAAACAAGTAATCAGACCAGCTGACTCCAGTGTCGGCCGATTACTTGTTCTGTGTCCCCCTGCATCCCTCGCAGCGCGTGCAAGCTGTGAGGTCAGCTGAGTTCGGTCGGCACTAGAGTCCGCTGATCTGAACTCAGCTGAATTCCAGCTTGCACACTGCGATGGATGCAGCGGGACACAGAACAAGTAATCGGCCGACACTAGAGTCAGCTGATCTGAACTCAGCTGAACTCCTGACCACACAGCCTGCACATGTTCACACGTGATCGGCAGAAGGCAGTGAATGCTGTTATCCTGCATCCATCACATCATGTGCGGGCTCTGAGATCATGAGTTCAGCTGACTCCAGTGCTAGACGATTAAATTCTGTGTCCTGCTGCATCCATCGCAGCAGCCATAAAAAGTAGTAGTAGAAGGATCTGGTAAAATAAAGTCCGGTGACTTCCAGTTGCATGCAGTGCACTTGGAATGCACAGGATCCGGTCAAATGTGTTTTACGGTATTTTACTTACAGACAAAAAAAAAACACTGATGTGAAAGCACCCTTAGAGGGGATAGTGTAGTAATGTAATACTTTTCCGCTATACACAACATGTGTGATAATAATTATTAGGGCCAGTTCACATGGCGGATCTTCAAGCAGAAGTTTGGTGTGGACATCTACGACGGCCGCTTCCTTCATGACTCTCATTCATCTCTATGGGAGACAGCGATGAGGATTATGGAGCAGCTGGGTTTTGGGACTGTGGAAGGTTTGAAGGGTGGACATGAAGCTGGGGTGGAGTGTGGTCAGAGTTTCAAAGGGGCCCAAAAATTTGCCAGTATGGATCCCAGAAAACTGGTGGTAACCCTGGTGCAGCATGCACAATGAGGGGCATTGTAAAAAAAGCCACATAAACCCAATTTCAAGTCAGTAGGATACACTGGGAGCTGCTGGTATCCATTTATCAGATCTGTCAGAGTAGTGTGATTTCTGTTATAAAGTGAAGCCAATATGCAAGTGTGAACAGAACCTAACCCCCCCCCACAGTAAATAACATACTAAACAAAACCAAATACATTCATAATGCAGGTAGATGTGGTGGCATTCTAAACCACAAGATGCATTCAGGCTTACAAAAATATATAAAAAATTCTTCTGTCGCTATGTAATTAGAGAACACGCTTGCTTTCAGAGCTGCAAGGAAAACAAAAGTCTTTTGTTTTCAGTTCAACTAGTATTTAGCTAATGACTCGAAAACACGCAGAATAATGGTTTTATGTAACCAAGAGTTGAAGTGCATCTATTTACAGACATGCCCTTAAAATACTCAACACGCAGGTGACACTTAAAGTGAATTTCCACCTTTTTTTTAACACCTTGTAAGTTGTAAGTTCAAGATTCTTTACTAATAAATATGTTAATACATTTTTGTTTATCGTTTCAAGGTTTCCTTTGAAAAATCAATTTTGCAGCAGACTCTAATTTTACCGAGTTCCATGTACAGTCATGGCTAAAAGTTGTGAGACTGACACCTATTTTGCTTTTCATAATTTGCTGCTTCAGAGGTTTTAGATCTCTTAAGGCCCAGTCACACACAACGACTTACCAGCGATCCCGAAAACGATGCGACCTGATAGGGATCGCAGGTAAGTCGCTGGGAGGTCGCAGGTGAGATGTCACACAGTCATGCAGGAACAATACAGGTCGCAGTAGCGACCTGTATAGCGATCTCAGTAGTCACTGGGACTCTGTCACACAGTGTGAAAAACACAGCGATGGGTCCTGCCCAGCAGGACATCGCCTTTGAAGAAAATGGCCTGGACCATTCTGCAACGACTAGAGATCTCACAGCAGGGGCCTGATCGCTGGTAGGTGTCACACATAACAAGATCGCTAACGGGATCGCTACTGCGTCACAGAAACCGTGACTCAGCTGCGATCTCGCTAGCGATCTCGTTATGTGTGACGGTACCTTTAGTCAGATGGTTCTATGATTACTGTTGTACAATTATCAGTATTTTATAGGCTTTTAAACTTTTATTGACAAATACATAAAGTTTATGCAAAGACTCAATATTTACAGCTCTGCCCCTTATTTTTCTAGGCTACTGCAATTCACCTTGACATGATGGATATCAGCTTCTGGGCCAAATCCTGGATGATTATCCATTCTTGCCTGACCAGGACTGGAGTTTAGCACAACTTTATGTGTTCTTGTTTATAGACCAGCTTTTTAGAGAATTTTCAACAACGTTCAATAGGGTGAAGTTTCCTGGCCATGGACCCAAAATTTCAAAGCTTTGTTCACCATCGTGCTGTTCATCACCAAGTTGCTCCTGATCATTGGGAGAAGTTGCTCTTGGAGGATGTTAGATTCCATTCTTTATTTAGGGCAATGTTCTTAGCCAAAATTGAGTGAGCCCAAATGAAGTATGAAAAGTCACCACAAAAGAATGGTCTGAGAACGAAGCTTTATAGGAATCGATGGGAATTATGGGACATTACTCCACCGGATGACATCAGACCTTCCAGGATTTATTTTTAATTAATAAATTGGAGAACAAGAGAGCATACGGAAATCCTTACTCAACAAATCAATTAGCTCAGAACTTCAAGGATTTTTAAATTCAATAAATTGGTAAACGAGGGAGTGGGGGAGTGTTTATTGAAATAAACTATTTTCCTATCTATTGTTTTTTGTTGTGTTTTTTTTTTTTTTTTTAAATCTATACTTACATGGTTGGTAACAGGGGTGTCTGATAGATACGTACATATGCATTACAACCCCTGGGCTTGATGTCAGCTGTCAAGTTACAGCGAACATCAAACTGAAAGCTATTTCCCTGATTGCCACCGCACTAGGGCAATCAAGAAGTGCCAGGCAAAGCACCAGAATTGGCACATCTAATGGATGTGCCACTTCTGTGGCAGCTGCAGGCTGCTTTTTTTTAGGCTGGGAAGGGCCAAATAACCATGGACCCTACCAGCCTGATAATACCAGCCCCCAGCTATCTGCTTTACCTTGGCTAGTTATCAAAAATAGGGGGGACGCCAAGCCGTTGTTTTTTTTTTTTTTAATTATTTATGTAAACAATTTAAAAAAAAAAAAAACAAAACAGTGTGGAATCCCCTCTATTTTTCGTAGCAAGCAAAATAAAGCTGACAGCTGCAGGTTGCAGTCACCACCTGTATACTGTAACTGCACTGGTTATCAAAAATAAGCTGGAGCCCACATCTTTTTTCTTTCTTTATTGTTCACAGCAGTGAACAGGCAACTTCCGCATGCAATAAAACTTCTTGATTGATTGCACTGCAGCCTTTCAACAAACTTTATTAGCATGTGTGTGTCACACCCAGGGATATGGGGTACTCAGTTCCGGGCGGTATACGTCTTGGTAATGTCACGGTGGTGGCCATTACCCGGTTCCCTGAAGAATGTCACAACTGGGGTTGGTGGTAATTGCAGCCTGGATGGTAGGCCCTCTGCAAGCAGGGCCGGGCCCCAGAGGATTGGTGTTGTGACAGACGTCGGAAGACGATAGTCCACACAGAGGTATAGTGCAACTGGTTTTTACTCACTGCTGGTAGGTGGTAACAGGTTACCCGAGGCCGGCTGGTTTCACCTTTAGGTCCCCTTCATCCCAGTGCCAGTGTAGTAATCTGGTACCTTCTTCCCCTGCATCTGTCTCTGGTAAATGGGTCCCCATGACGTAGAGCAACTGGGGGTCCCTGTCCAGTGGTTTGTCCACTTCTGTCCGCCTGATGGTAGCGTGAACCCTGTGGGGTTGGAGTCTCTGGTCCTGTCCACAGTTCTCCCTTTGCTACTGAGTCTTCAGATTCTTTTAGGGCCAGCGAGGTCCTTGATGGTACCCTCACTGTGCAGGTGTTAACAGGTCGGCTTGAAGCTCTTTCCTGTCCTAGGGTCCTGTACTCCGTCGGTGCGTAGTTCTGGGAGTACTCCACCGTACTCCACCGGCAACTACTCTCCTGAGTACCAGGTCACTGTCAACCCGAGTCAGGACGTCACTTGGCTTCCACCTTCACTCCTCGCCTGCCTGACACTTACTACTCTCCACAGTCTGTCCCTCCCACATGGTCAACTAGTGGACTGGACTGACTCCACCTCTAGGCGGCCATGCATTGGTCCAACCCTAGCTAAGTACCATTGTATGGGATATTGTTGGGGAAAAACTGCGATTACCTGGGCTTTTGGTATTACCGGCACTGGGTCTCCGGATCCCTAGGGGGTAGGCCCTGCATCCTTGTGGGGATGCAGAACCTTGTAGCACCCTGATGGTCTCAGTGGCGCTACACGTGCGGTACCCCAACTCTGAACTCGGACAAAGACTTTTTTAAAAGTTTGTGTTCGAGTCTGAGACATGGACAACCAGTGTCCAGTACGAATTCCGAACTTTACCTTTCGGGTTTGCTCTTCCCTACTCATGAACAATGATTCTTCCAGATGTTCCAAACAAACTAAAGGGGGCTTCATCAGAATGAATTTGTACCACAAATATGATTTTATAGGGAATGTGTAAATGTGATGCCCTGGACCACATGGGGTCACAGGTAATAACACCTACCACATTACACACACCTCCCCCATCCCCTGTGAGGACACACCCATCACCCGAAAGGGAGACCCGATGCCTCCCTCAGGGCCAGTAGGGCACACCAGGTGGGCGGAGTCAGGCGGAAAGGCACGCCCACTGAGGAGACTACTGGCTTGAGGCAGGAAATACAAAGAGTCTAAGTTGGGAGAAGAGAGTAGAGTGTGAGAGTGAGAGGAGTGAAGTTGGAGAGCTGTCAGGGACCCGGGTAGGAGCCTGGGACCCTTGAAACGTCAGGCAGGCAGACGGTGGTGGCCATCTGCAGGAGTACCGGTACAGCAACCGGAGGAACTGTAGGGACCGGGCCAGGGTTGGGGCCCACCAGGCCTGAACCGGGGAGTCAACTGTGTACCGGAGCACCAGAAACCGGGTACTCAGACCCCGTCCTAGCTTAGAAGCCACTGAGTTTAGGCAAATTGACTGATTGCTGGCTGGACCTCAGGAGTTCATCCACACCCAAAGTCCCGAAAAAAGGCAAAAGCCCACCGATACCGGGTGAATGCCACCACCAAGGGCCAAAAACCCGATGGGCCAGCGTCTGCGGGCAACCGAGGGCTCCTTTGGCAGCTCAACGCCGGGGAGCGGGTTACCACTGTCCAGGCAGGGGAGCCGAAAAACCACAACAAGTGGTGCAAGGGAAAGGGGCCACCATCAACCTCACAAGGGACACAAGCAGCCGGCTGCGGGACCCGACCATACCCGAACTTTGGTTTACCAGTGACTCTGAGTGTGAATTAATCGTGAGTACACCAGTACCATCCGGGCATGACACTGCACCGCAGCACGGCACCCTGCACCCCGACAACAACACCGTCGCCATCAGTCCTCCCTAACCGGGCCCCGGGACACACCGCCCCCTACCCACGGAGGGGCTAACATCTAGGCTGCGGCCGCAACACTGATCCCGGGAATACCCTCCACTTCAGCCGCAGCGGTGGTGCATCCTGTCACCACGACCCGTGGGTGAGGTCACGACCCGTAGGACGACAACGCGGCCCGCCTGGCTGCGCGCCTCATCCCACACCACCACCCTACTGCCTTCCCCTTAACAGAGCGACGTGGCCCCCGGTCCGGAGGCGCTCGTGCCACCGACAACCCGAGCCCGGACCTCGAGCGACTCGGCCTGAGCAGCGGAAAAGCGGCCGGGCCCCTCTCAGGGCGGTACATAAATGGTTTAATTTCAGTTTGGGGAATGACAGACTCACTTTAAAAGAGTTGTCCTGACTTAGAACAAAAGTCTGCAGCCATAGATATGTTCTGGCACATAGAATTTAAGCCGCGTCTCTAGCTTATCAGTATTGAGTCAGGTGTCAATCAATGTGCTGTATTGTTCTCTTCTGCCTCTCACTGTGTTCTGAGCTGTAACTAACTACTCCAGGCATGCCTATAAGATTGAAAACTGGAGGCTGAAGGTAGGAAGAAAGTTAATTTTCTCCCAGTAGTAACTGTGCTTTGAGTGCGGTGGCTGCACTGCTTTAGACCGCTAGTAATCTGCAGATCAATCCGATATGTGTAGGTTAATAGTGTTTTGGGGATATGACAGCTTCCGTTCAGTGCTGCAGTTTGTGGGCATGCAAAAGGGATTGTCCAGTAGTAATTTTGTAACTGATGTAAATCTTTCAGCTGTAATTAAAGAGAACCAGTAGACATGCCCACGGGGTCTGAGGTTACTCGTCACCAGGCCGGGTCCTTCTCCTGGGTCACCACGGTGGCCTTGCCCGGTCCCGTGACCCCAGTGGAGTCAATAAAGGATGGGGATGATGGGAGTAGTTGTTCATGACGCCACCTGTGGTGTGCAGTAAGTATTAGCCTCCGCTGCGGGGGTGATTCGCAGGGGTGAATGGTGACGCATCTTGGTTGCTACAGATCTCCACATTTAGAGCTGGGTCCCAGGGATGTTGGGAGTAATAGTAGTCTGTGGCACCGGAGTGCAGGGGCGCAGGTAGAGATGGGATGACACAGAGGGAGTGCAGTTCAAGAGCTTTACTCACTGGAAGCACATCGCCGTTTGAGTACCACGCTGCGCTGTGATGGGCTTCAACCGATCCCAGATACTTCGGAGGTCAAGGCCGATGTTTCCTTCTGTGCATCACATTTCGACGGTTTCCCTCCACCCCAGCTCCTGGGCCGTGGAATGGGTCACTGGTACCTTCTGCACTTTCCGTGAACCCTGGGATCCCTCTTCTTTCCTAAGAACCCAGGTCGAGCTTCCAGCTCCAGACCACAAGTCCTGAACCGTCCATGTGTTTGCTTATCTCCTCCTGAGTGCAACCTGGCGCTGGCTGCGCCCGGAACAGACTGACTATTGTGTGAGATGGCTCTCAACTACCCCTGCTGGTGCCCTGCCTCCCAGGTTCCTGAACTAGTGAGCAAGAGGTCCCATACCTCGTGATGGTTATCCCAGTACCTACCCTAGCCCAGTCCCAGTGGAAGAGTTCCCGTGTTATGTGTTGGTTGAGTGTGTTGTTGGTGGTGATTACCGGTGACGACTTCCTTTGTATCCAAGATGAATACTGCACCTCGGGGGAGGTGCAGTACCCTGTGGTGCCTGAAGCCGCAGGGGCGCCACAAAACAATCTTGATTTTCATATATAAAGTAAAGCCAGTACTATACTGGCGCTGAATGTAACTGTGCCACCCCAGCAGCGGATCAAACTGCTCAGATCCGTGGGCAATGTCCGTTAGTGACTCGAGGGTCTCTGGACCCGGGGGCTTCGGTCCACACTCTAAAGTAAAAGTGGATATTTACAGGGAGATTATAGTTCGTGACGCCACCCGTGGTGTGCCGTTATTGGGAGTACCGCCGCAGGCATTGTTGGGAGTACCGAGGGTGATGGAATGGGACAGCAAGGTGTCGTTACCCTCCACGGGTAGGGGTATGCCCCGGAGCTCTGGAAGATGATACTGGCTGCCATGACGGGGAGACTCATGTACTCACTCAGCCAGTAAGCAGACGCTGACAACCGGGTAAACCAAGTTTCTGGGTGCCGCTGCCCCTCAAGGGGAGCTCGTCCAGATCCCATCCCCTGCAGTGCTGCCTGATGATCTGTGACCTGCCTCCTGGCACAAAGTTTAGATTCACTGTAGTGGCCCGGTAGTCTGGAACTTGCTGGGCCCTGATCCTCACTGTGGCTAAGTGTGGGAGCCAGCTCTCAGGGCTCATGCTTGGGATTTTAGTGGGCTGCGTATATGGAAGTCCCTATCCCCCTCGTTGCGCTAGTGCCCCGATTCTGGAGCTAGTGGGAACAGTCCATAAAGGCTCCACTCTTTACAGGTTAATTTCCGGGTTCTCTGAAGCTTCTCCCCGACCTAGGGTTCGTGTGCCCCGCCGTGATTTCGGTCCCAGACCGATGATAGGACCAGGCTGCCGACCTTTCACTTAACAGGTCCAGGCACCTTGCCTCAATCCCCTGCGACCGGGGGTCCGACTCCTCTAGGTCCAGACCACTGTGTGCAACCTAGACAGCTACTCTGGGGAGCCACCGCTCCCTGCTTCTTCCACTTCCCTTCACTTCACTCTCCTTCATTTCACTGACACTCTCCTGACCCTCCCTACCTGACCCCTAGTTGGGCGACCCTATTCCGCTTAAGCTGCCCACTGGTGGGTGTGGTGCAGGGTGTTCCTAGGATTTGATTGGCTGTTGGAGGCAGGATAGGGACCCAGAACCATGAGAGACTTGAATACTGCACTAAGGGAAAAGAGCGTGCAGCACCCTGTGACGACCTGATAGTCTAGGGGCGTCACATAACCATACCTTTTATTCTAAACTTTGATGTTTTATTTCAGAAATATGTGCAAGTGAAATTACAGCAATATGCTTTATTTGATTGACAGGTGCAACAGGAGTGGGAATATCTGGGTCAGGTTTGGCTATCTATCCCCCTGTCTGACTGCTTGGCCTTCTTCCCCTTGTCACCGTCATACACGCTAATTCCAGCACCTGCACACTATCATTTGGAAGTATTGCATAAAAATCTTCACTAAAATGGCATCGGAGTCTGTGCCTGCACATAGCGCTATCTCCAGTGCCATCTTTGTGAACACTGTCTGACTTTAATTTTTTAAATCTGGCTGACCTGGATCAGATTATAAACCCCTCTAAAGTCGAGTTTAAAGAACCATTTAGCACCCAAAATCTTGTTAAAAATAGGTCCAGAATAAGAGGCATAGGATACAGCTCATGAACCATTATTTGGTTATGTGCTGCCCCTGAGGCTTCCGTCGCCACAGAGACATTGCACCTCAGCCAGAGGTGTGATGTCCCATCCTGGGTAAGGAAAGGGTTAAATGCTGGTCCACAGGCAAATCTGCACTACACCATTATTAGGCACACACAGGGACCGGGGATAGTGGCAGCTACCCTCCCATGCTGCATGCTGGGAGGGGCCGTAAGACCCATCCCTGCTCCCATAGGGTGGGAGCTTAGCAACAGGGAGGTGGGAGGAGCCAACAGCTAGTGTTAGAGTAGAAGCAGGAATCAGTTCATTTCAGTTTACCTCAGGGAGTGAGAGAGTGAAGACTGTGAGGAGAAGGAAAAAGAGGTAGTTACCTCAAGAAAAGTCTGAAGAGAGCTGAGTTCCTGGTGAAGACCCTGAGGCCCAGATAGGCTCAGGTGACACAACAACAAGACTTAAAGAAGGAAGAAAGGATTCCAGGGCCACAGACAGCTTTCAGGCTAGTGGCCTGTTCCACAGAAAGATCAGGTGGAGGGATCAAGCTGCATACAGGGGACGGTCCCTAGAAACTGGAGGAAGAGAAGTCAATTCCAAAGGTAAAAACCGAGGCCCAGGGTAGTTGCAAGCGCCCTGTGCCACAGCCCACAGCAGAACCTCTGGAAAGGGGGTAGAATACCCACTAGGCAAGCCCCCGGCCCGGAGGCTGTAGTGGAGGCCAAGCCAGGTACATCCAGCAAAGGCAAGGCTTAGAAGTCAGCTGAAGAAAGGAACACAATAGAAGGGTGCACTGGCTTTTATTCCCAAATCTACCCGGGATCGGCGGAGGTCCCTGACAGTGGGTTCCAGCAGTCTAAAGGCACCAGTGTGCTTCAACCCAGGAACTGTGAGTAAACAACTTGAAACTGCACCCCCTGGTGTTGCCTCTGTTATTTCGCCTGCACTATATCACCATTGCATAGATTTCCATCATTGCATAGACTTCCATCACTGCATAGACTGTAATAAGCACCAACAGTTTCCCCGGGGCACCGCTCCACCTGTGGGGAGCAGGACCATCCAAGCTGCCATTCCACCAGCCCCGGAGGCCCCATACAGCAGCGGCGGCTTAATAGCCGCAAACCACAGGTGGCGTCACGAATATAAACTTTAATAATCACCCCCACTGAAGCCATATTAATTGACTCCCGCCAGGGTCACGGAGTCGGGCCCCGCCACCACTGACGACCCCCCGGACTAGTCCAGCCCGGCACCGGGTGTCCCATAGCCCTGGGGAGGGCGAGTCAGTTACGTTCACAGAAGTCCAGGCACGGTCGTAGTCCACCATTTATTTTTTTTTTAACAAAGAATAAATCTGCAGCCACAGGAGACGAGGATGGCTTAATGTATCCACTAGCCAAACGCTCCATTATATGATCTTTAAGAGATAGTCTCTCAGGGCCTGACAAGTTATACAGTCTGCATTTGGGCAACTTTGCCCCTGGCTTCAACCTTATGGTGCAGTCATAAAGTCTATGAGGCGGCAACTCCTGACAACCCTTCTCAGAGAACATATCACCAAAATCTGAGAGAGGATCTGGAAGACTGGTGGTTATTAAATACAGGTTCCTAGACAGTGTTCCTTACAATAAGAGCTCCATTTAATTATGTCTTGGGTTTTCCAATCAACAATGGGGTTATGTAATGCAAACCAGGGGAACGCTAGTACAATTTGTATAGGGAGGCCCTTAAGCACATAACACAATATGAGCTCTGAATGGACTACTCCTATGTGGAGTTACAACCCCTCTACACACTCAGCAAAATCCCATTGAGAAAGAGATGACGAGTCAATGGAAAAAAATCCATACTAGACTAGATAATCCCTTCACCTCTAGGCCAGAAAAACGTGCAAACTGTTCATCAATAATGTTTGTTCCCGATCCACTGTCCAGAGAGACCGTTTTTCCTTGGGCAGAGAGGGACAGGTACTAACAAAGTGTCCATTTTTGCCACAGTAAAAACAAACTCGTTCCCTTTTAGGAGTTGAGGCGTTTCTCCCCCATGGGACATCTCTCCAAGCTGCATGGGCTCAGGTAAGCTTCCGGAGGTAATGTCAGTACAGTAATTTCCTCCTAGAGAATCTTGGTATTATGAGACCTCTGTCGGAAATGGTGATCAATACAAATTATAGGAGACATGGCACACTCAAGAGATGGAGGAGTTTCATATATTACCGATGCCTCCTTTACTCTGTCGGACACACCCTTAAAAAAAACCTGGCTTTTGAGCGCAGGTTCATTTCATTGAATGTCCAGGGACCAATGCCGTAATATGGGGTAATAATCATCTACTGGCCAATTCCCCTGATGCAGTTAAGTGATTTTAGACTTGGCTAAAGATTCTTGTCTGGATCATCATAGATAAGGCCAAGTGCAGAAAAAAAAATCCACTGGTAAAAACACAGGTGGCACATTCTTGTGGGTCCCAACTCAGGAGCGAGACTACAGTTCCCACCATCTGTACTTCACTACCAGAGGAGTGGGGACGTAGACAGAAGTACAATTTACATGCTTTTTTAAAGGTAACAAATCGGCTGCGCTCCCCCTAAAATCTTTCCAGGAGGGGCAGTTTGGGTTTGTATGTACCGGCAACCAAAATGGATTGTGCCTGTGGGGGGACTGTGCTTGTTGCTATATCGCCCTCTTTAATTCAGCCTCCTGGAGAGACAAAGCCTGCAACTACCTTTATAGGTAGCAACTGGGTCCATGCTGAAAATGTAAGTATGGCCAGCTATAATATCGCGATGACTACGGGATAGCGGGGAACCGGGGCTCCTAAGCTGACCCTCAATGTACGGGTCCCTATGCTAGCCCTAACATCAGGTCAGGGATACTCCTAATGATAGAGAGGCTTCAGTCTTCTTCCTGGCCCTTTTCCTGACCAGTCCTGATCTTATTCCCTCTCCCCCTTCCCCCAGTACAGGACAGGAGTGTGTTTTCACAGAAATAGACAAACAAAGGAAAACAAAACTCTGTCACTCAAAACGCACACATAGACGTATAAGACATATAAGACAATAAAAGATAAGAAGGAAAACAAGAGCAGGAAGGAAGCAACAAGTCAACAGGGGTAAAATCAGCAACCGCTCCAAGCAAAAAGCAACACTTTCACCAGAAAGTCTTCAGCAAAGCTCACAAACAAAACAATAAACTATAGCTGGCATGGGTAGAAGATTTCAAACAGCATAAATAGCAGGGAAAAGATGTGATAGGTCTCCCCACAACATGTGATTAACAGAGCATGCATCCTAGCAGAGATTGACTCTTGCTAGCCTACTTGTGAATCAGCACACAGTAGGTCAATGCCTGAGTCTGCCTGTATTGATCCCAGACACCAGAGAAACCATCAGGCGGAGTGTCAGAATCTGCAATGTGAACTGAGCCCGACCTTTGTGTAAAACTCTATGTGACACCCATAGTATTTATGTTATACACACTGTAATGAGGTTACTCACTCAGCATGCTTCTCAAGGTAGCAACAGGAACACTTTTCATTTAAAAGTTCAGCAGGTTTATTGCTCCTTCATAAACTACTCCTACAGCACAGAAACAAAACAGCTTTTTCCAGCATAAAGTCCCAAACAGAACATAAAACATCCACACCTGTATCTCTGCTGGTTCGCCCACACAGGATCTCTCACCAAGATCCCACAGGAAAAGTTCCAATCTCTTGAGACAGATTCTGTCTGTCTATAGCACCTCTCACACACTCCACCATGTGCCAAACCACAATCTCCAGTTTACATATCAGGAGCAACACATCCATGGGTGGGGGTATGTAGGTTGCCAGACCCACCCATCTCTCCAGCTACCTATGAACCTGGCCCTATTGAATGCCTTATCCAAAACTTGTGAAACTACGAGCACCAGCACAGACATCCAGGGTCACACCACTTGTGTGGTGCATACCAGCCATTAACAATGTAGCCAGTCACGATCTTACAAGACTAAAGAGTGCTTTACACGCTACGACATCGCTACCGATATATCGTCGGGGTCACGTCGCTAGTGCCGCACATCCGGCGCCGGTAGCGACATCGCAGCATGTGACACCAAGGAGCGACGATCAACGATCGCAAAATCATTCAAAAACGGTGATCGTTGACACGTCGCTCCTTTCCTTAATATCGTTGCTGCAGCAGGTACGATATTGTTCGTCGTTCCTGCGGCATCACACATCGCTATGTGTGACACCGCAGGAATGACGAACATCTCCTTACCTGCGTCCACCAGCAATGAGGAAGGAAGGAGGTGGGCAGGATGTTTCATCCCGCTCATCTCCGCCCCTCCGCTTCTATTGGCCGGCCGCTTAGTGACGCCGCAGTGACGTTGCTATGATGCCGAACACACCTCCTCCTTGAAGGAGGGATTGTTCGGCGGTCACAGCGACGTCGCTGACAAGGAATGTGCGTGTGACGCTGCCGTAGCGATAATGTTCGCTACGCCAGCGATCACCACATATCGCATGCACGACGGGGGCAGGTGTTATCGCGCTCGCGACATCGCTAGCAATAGGGTGTAAAGCACCCTTAACACGTGAAAAAAAATGATACACATGTGGGGAATATAACATTTTATCATATGCAATCAATTTAGTTTGATTGGCAGTTACAATTAAATGTTATAACTTAGATAACATAACAGTCCTATAATATAGTTTCTCTAACACATAACTGTACTTTTGATTTCTATTTGAAAAATCGTATGAAAATCTAAATTGCTCCAGGGCCATAACATTTCATTTCTTGTAAATCTGTTGATTTCACAGAAATACTTTTGCTTTTCTTGTCATCTTTCAGCAGCAGAACTACAAATACGAGATTCTCCCTTCCTGAAATGATAGGACACATAATAACAAATAGTCGAATGAACTGTCAGCCTATATAGCCAAATACCGAGCAGCCTCACTGTGTTTATCTGTCTTTCCTGAGGGCCAGGTCATGTGTTGAGGAATGTACTTGCTATCTTACATTTATGTCTATAGCTTTTATTTCTTATCTCTTATTTATCTTTATTTGGGGACCTAAATGGGACTCATATTGCTTTACTACAGCTTTATAGAAGTGTATATGCATAATATGTATATCTATATGAGTGATGTGATATGTCAGTTTATGTCATCGTTACTATTCATGGAATGCAGTTTGTATTCCCCTTCTCGTCAGATTCTGCAATGGCTCAGGCATATGGTATTTTCTATGGCAGCGCTGTGGCTGGTGATTCCTACTGTTATATAACAGAATTCCCATTGAAATATATTTTTTATTAAGTATTTAAACCACACAACAGAGTGATAATTGTGAGAAAAATTCAATACAAAATACAATGTTGCAAAGGGATATCCAAGAAGATAAAAATGTACAGAAAATGGTCTTAGGACAAAAGGGGGCCTAACTAGCCTAATATAGCCCTACCTTTTGTTCACCCTAATTTTTATGGTGCCCCCCGCTCCACGAAAGCAAGTAATAAAAAGTAAAATAAGGGGGGAGGGTATAACAATACTGTCCAGACATGAAAAGTGAAGGACAGTACGTTTTCACCAAAATGATATTGGTAGCCATATATTTTACTTAGCTTCTTGACATATTGTGTTCATACAGATTATCAATGGTAGGACAGTCCAAATAAGTTCTCCTCTCATTCAGAAAGAGTGAGGTATAGCTGACACTATAACTGTCTCATTTTGGACCAAATTGGTTGCCACTTTGTCTGTGTCTCGATGCGTTTCTCCACAAATTGGTTCCTCAGGAGGCTCTTGGATGTACAGTCCATAATTCAATAGTAGTGATAAGACGTCAAGCAGATTAGGACACTCAGATTTATTTATTTTTTACATCTGTGCATGCGCCCCTGCCACACATAGCCTTCACCGCAGCGTCTTAAACAAAATAGCGCCTGATATTGCGGTACGCGCATGCACGGACTCTGACGCCATTTTAATTAAGACAGAATTACTGTGGCAATGCGTCATGCCGCCAGCAGTAACAATGGCGGCATGGCGCGATATTTAAATAAAGAAAAGGGGGCATGCAACACAAGACGCAAAGAGGTGGAATATATGCTGAGGACCCAACCCTCATAGGCCCGCCCCTGATGCACACATCAATTAAAGTGCAGTGCATTTCTGCAGCTTTGATTAAAGATATTTCTGCAATTAAGCATCCCATATTTCAACAAAATGTATGCCTGGATTCAGCATCCTAGTGCCTGTATGGCTGTGCCTTTACTTTATATAGCAAAATCCTGGTCGTTGGTTCCCTTTAACCTCACAAAGCTGAGGGCAGTACAGAGCTCTGATATTTGCTCCCCATACATGGTTCATTCCTAGAAAGATGGTGTGCCATTATGATGCGTCAAGTGACCAAGGATGATTTGGTCTCCACAGAGGCATTATTGTCATCTAACCTCAGAGATATGAGGAGGGGATAGTGAGATCTGACCCTTTGCTCTCCCTACATTGATAGACATTCCTTACAGGGTGGAGGACTCATATAATGGGTTAGGTGAGTAAGGATGATTTGATCTCATATAGAAGAACCATTTAACCTCAGGGATGAGGGTAGTACAAAGAGCTCTGCTTCAGTTCATCCTTCCATCAGGATGTTGAACTGTTGGGATCAAGTCAGACCATGTAGTGATAGTATCCTACATTAAGCGACAGGAATGCACTTGATCCAAAGCCCTTTGCAGAGAAGTGAAAACTGGTCATCAGGGAGGCAATTTATTCAAAGTCCTTCTAAGCAAGGTGGAATATGATTAGGCCATGTTGAGTATTTGGTCAGTATTTGTAAGCCAAAATCAGAAGAAAAGTATCATAGAAACACGGACACAAATTTTGCACTTTTTACCCATTCCTGGTTTTGCTTACAAAATACTAACCAACTACTGAATATAGCCTTTGGTGGAAACTAATCCATAGCAGCTGTCAGCTGTGCACATCAGAGGGATTTCCAACATTCTACAGGGTGGACCATAAGTATGGATACACCCTGATAAAATGGAAGTGTAATGTAAAGAGAGAGAGGGGGCTCACCAGTCCATAGGATCACCAGCTATAAAATTCGGGGGCTCACCAGTCCATAGGATCACCAGCTATAAAATTCATTAGGGCAGGTGCAAAGATTTCCAACACTGATGGTGTGCAGCAGAAAATAGAAGGTAGAAGCAAAATTAGCACAACCGTCCAATTATAAAAAGTCTTCCTTTATTCTTGCATATTGAAAAAAAAAATTCAAATATGTAGAACTGGTGGAGGAAGGATGAACTAGATGGACCTAGGTCTTTTTTTCAACCTAAGTAACTATGTAACTATGTTGATAAAACAACAGAAATGGATCCATGCCTGCAGTCAAAAGTCTGATGCGTTTCGGGAAGTTGCCCTTAGGCTACGAAACTTTAGACTACAGGCATGGATCCATATCTGTTATTTAACCAACATACTTGAAAACATTTTTTAATATGCAAGAATAAAGGAAGACTTTTTATAATTGGACGATTGTGATAATTTTCCTTCTAAAATGGAAGTGGTTGCTAATATCAACTTAACGTTTGTGGCATATTAGTAAATCGGAGGAGCCAAACATTTGAGGCCGGGTGACGCCCATGGAGGCCATCTGCAAAGCCGCCATTTTTAATTCAATTTTAATTTTATTCAATGGGAAGGGGGTCATGTGACACATCAAACACAGAGAATTGCACAAGAAAAACAATGAATGGTGTGCTCATTTTTAATGTAGCTTTATTCATTATCGAGTTATAGACACGTTTGTGACATGGAACAATGACAGTAACCCATTAAAGGATGTGCTCAAAGTGCTGCCCATTGTGTTGAATTGTCAACGCGATTCTCTTCTCTCACTTTTGACACACCGAGAGCAATGCCACAGATTCAGGGTCCAGGATGTGGGGCACCTGAAACAACAGATACAGGAGGCCTGTGGTAGCATTTCTTCTGCGGTATTGCTCTCGGCCATATAAAGAAATTGATTTATGGGTATATACCCTGTTCCTAGATGGTATCTTTGCCCTCTCTAAGATCAGTTCTGTAAAATTCACTTTGCGCAAGTTCAGTCTGCTGACATAACACATTTATCTCTAAAAGTCAACTTTCCGATGGCAATTGGCTAAAGTGGGCTACCTCAATACAAGCCTTGACTCTCACTGTTACATATCTTACGTCCTATAGTGTGTTCTAAGGTAAATAAGACTAGCGTTAATTCCTATGGTGCTCTCCTTCAACTGAAATCAGTAGGTTGAAATATCAGTGTATTACTCACATCCTTCTACCGATGACAAGAGGAGACTTCACAGCAGAGCTTTCTAGGTCAATATAGATTACATCAATAGAGTGGGAGTACCTTTTTCTTCTTTGGAAAAAATAAGAGTCAGAATGTATCAAAGGTTCTTTATCCAGTCATATAACTAAAATCATGTCCATTTGCTCAGAAGAAGCAGGATTCCAGGTAGGTTATTAGAGTTAATTTAACCAGAAACATGTTAGCTTGATAGACTGAGCAGCCTCTTAAGGCCGCTTTACATGCAGCAACATCGCTAAAGCGATGTCGTTGGGGTCACGGACTTTGTGACGCACATCCGGCCGCGTTAGCGATGTTGTTGCGTGTGACACCTACGTGCGATCAAAAAAGGTCGCAAAATCATGCAAAATCATTAATCGTTGACATGCCCCCCTATTCACAAATATCGTTGCAGCTGCAGGTACGATGTTGTTCGTCGTTCCTGCGGCAGTACAAATCCCTATGTGTGACACCGCAGGAACAAGGAACCTCACCTTACCTGCGGCCGCCGGCAATGAGGAAGAAAGGAGGTGGGCGGGATGTTCATCCCGCTCATCTCCGCCCCTCCTCTTCGATTGGGTGGCCAACTAATGACGTCGCTGTGGCGCCGAACGAACCGCCCCCTTAGAAAGGAGGCGGTTCGCCGGTCACAGCGACGTTGCTAGGCAGGTAAGTAGTGTGACGGGTCCGAGCGATTTTGTGCGCCACGGGCAGCGATGTGCCCGTGACGCACAAGCGATGGGAGCAGGTATGCATTCTAGCGATCTCAATAGTGAGATCGCAGCGTGTAAAGCAGCCTTTAGAGTTCCTATCATTTTTTGAGGCATTATGCCCTGGAGGTTCTGGAAAATTAGCCTTTAGCAAAAATAGACCTTCCCAGAATGGTTTCCATTCCTTTTATTTAAAAAACACAAAAAGCCCGTGTATAGGAATATCTTTCACAAAGTGTTTGGCTTTAAACTCACCAAATGTCATAGCTGCATCAGATGCTTTTCAGACTACAGACTCTGACACTCCTCACTATGCTTTCTATGGTGCTTCCGAGTTGCACACGCAGGCTCGGGCGTTGACCAGCTGTGTGCTCATTAGTGAATGGGCTATCAGGAATTAATTTCTGCTTGCCTGCTAGTTACCTTTTGGGTCACATGTTGTGGGAGACCTATCACAGGTTTCTACACACCTTTTTAAAATGGAGGAATCTGTCTTGCCATGTCGACTATAGCTTTCGCCAAACCGGTCTGTGTGTTATTGTGTTCCAGTAACTGGTGATTTATAGCATGTTGCTTGGTGTGCTGTGGAATTCCTCCTGTCATCTGGTTATTTCCACGCTGCTCTTTATTTTCTTCCTTATCATTTGTTGTTTGATTACTGTGTGACCGTGCTGCATGCTAGAGGTTTAGTTTCCCCAGTTTGTCCATATCTGTGGGTTCTACCACACCTCTCCTGGTCCTCCTCTGGGGTGAGAGAGAGGGGGTATTAGATCAGGGCTGGTCAGGAGCAGGGCAAGGAAGGTTGCCCAGATATCATCACCATTAAACTTATCTCTGAAAGTAAGGTCTGTTAGGGCCCCCAAGCTTGAGGGCCAGTCTAGGCGCCCTGGTCCCCTGTTATCTCATCACACACTGTGACAATAACACAAGAATAAACAGAGCAACTCCATAAGGATATTCTTACAAACAGTTTAAAAATAAAGAAAATTAAACAAAGGGCAAGATTCATAAAATCTTCACACCAGAATTCCGCCAGAAATGCTTTGAAAAGTTGCAAAATTTAGGCGCCACATAGAGTTGTGCCTACGTTTTTTAAATTTTGGTGTTTTAAATGGGTGGAGATGGTGCCTGAAGGGGGTGACTGGAGAGCAGCAGTGTTGTGACACCACAGCTCGTCTAATATCCGAATTACACATCGGTTCCATTTCTGAAGAACAGGGTGAAAGTGATTCAGTGGCCAAGTATGTCTGGTGCTCTGAATCCAACCAAACACCTATGGGAAATTCTGAAGAGACAAGTTGTCATCACTCTGCATCCGGCATCCAGGCTCTAAAATAGGTCGTTTTGAAGGAATGCAAAAACCTGTTGCATTATGTGGCCACTTTGTTCATTCCATGCCATGCCTAGAAGACTTGGTGCTGTACTTAAAAATCATGGAGGTCATATAAATACTAGATGTAGTGCTTTTTGATGGGGGGTATATTCATTTTTACATAATTGAATTTGAGTAAAACTGAAGATTTTGTAAATCAAAGTTATAACCGTATTTTCCTTTTTATGAGTTAAAAAATGTTCTATAAAACAGATTTTTGTCAACATTTTGGAAACTGTTCCTGCATTCAGTGAGATATTGATTTAAATCTTACTTTCCCAAGTGGGTGTATTCATTTATGTTGAGCACGATTTATCTAATGCCTGAAACTAAATGATATACAGTACGTTCCTTATATTTTCATACTTTGGGAATATAAAATGCGATCTTATGCAATCAATTTTATTTGGAAATTACAATTACACTTTATATCTGTTATCTAATTTCTGTGATTAACCATAAATATTTTTTTTTCTATTTGCAAAATTGTAAAAAAAAATAAAAAGGAAAAATGCTCTGGGGCCATAACATTTCATTTCTTGTAAATCAGCTGATTATATGGAAATACTTTTGCTTTTGCTTTTATTGTGTACACACACACTCCCATGAGAAACTTGACACGGAAGACTAAGCAATAGATAACTAAGAAGTATCATAGCCTCTTTCACAGCAGTTGCATACTTTAGATAGGTGTCTGCCAAACTACCGTGGATGCTATTCCTTCATACTGAGCTGAGCTGAATGTGCATCTGTTCCCCATATGATGAGGATATGTGCACATTACGTCCTTTATAGGCAGATTCCGCCAGGGACCCACCTGAAAAAGAGCTCAATTAAAGCTAAAAAAATTAACATAATGCAAGAAAAAATATTAAAAAAAGAAATATCAGCTCACCCAGTCCAAAAGTATATACATAGATATTGGTGGTGGTCACATATCTCCTCCGGGCCGGCTCCCAAGAAGCAACAGACAAACTAGGGAAAACCAAAGTTCAGCTTCCGCACTGGAGATTCTCCTCGTATTTTAAAAATGAAAACTTTATTGAGGACATGTTAAAACAGAATCATAAAACTTGGAATTGTCGCGCCCAGGGATATGGGGTACTCGGTTCCGGGTGGTATACGTCTTGGGAATGTCACGGTGGTGGCCGTTGCCCGGTTCCGTGCCCTGGGCTTTTTGTAATGGGGTGTATTTACAGGGGATTTAGGTTAGTGTTTATACGTGATGCCACTTGAGGTGTTGAGGCTATATATGTGGAGCCACCGCTGCAAAATGTCACTACTGGGGCTGGTGGTAATTGCAGCCTGGATGGTGGGCCCTCCGCAAGCAGGGCCGGGTCCCAGAGGATGGGTGATGTGACGGGCGTCAGAAGAAGGTAGTTCACACAGAGGTATAGTGCAACTGTTTTTTACTCACTGCTGGTAGGTGGTAACAGGTTACCCAAAGCCGGCTGCTTTCACCTTTAGGGCCCCTATGTCCCAGTGCCAGTGTACTAATCTGGTACATTCTTCCCCTGCACCTGTCTCTGGTAAATGGGTCCCCGTGGCGTAGAGCAACTGGGGGTCCCCATCTGGTGGTTTGTCCACTCATGTCCGCCTGACGGTAGCGTGAATCCTGTGGGGTTGGAGTCTCTGGTCCTGTCCCCGATTCTCCCTTTGCTACTGAGTCTTCGGATTTTTAGGGTCAGCGAGGTCCTTGATTGTCCACTCACTGTGCAGGTGTTAACAGGTCGGCTTGAAGCTCTTTTCTATCCTACGGTCCTGTACCCCGTCGGTGCATAGTTCTGGTAGTACTCCACCATACTCCACCGGAAACTACTCTCCTGGCTACCAGGTCACTGTAAACCCAAGTCAGGACGTCACTTCGCTTCTACCTTCACTCCTTTCCTGCTACTCTTGTCTGACTACTGTTCCACAGTCTGCCCCTCTCACCTGGTCAACTAGTGGAATGGTCTGGCTCCACATCTAGGTGGCCATCCATTGGTCCGACCCTAGCTAAGTACCGCTGTATGGGGGATTTTTGGGGAAAAACTGGGATTACCTTGGTTTTTGGTGTTACCGCTACTGGTCTCCCGGAGCCCTAGGGGTAGGCCCTGCATCCTTGTGGGGATGCAGAACCTTGTAGCACCCTGATGGCTTCAGGGGTGCTACGGAATCACATAAGGTCTTAAGCGTTTCAAGCGCACACGGTCTTAATCATACTGTCAGAAGGACCTTCTATGTATATGTTCAGTATTTTTCAGCTTCTTTTAACCACTTCAAGTTTTTGAAACCTGTAAAGTAGCTGAAATCCGTGAACTGTCCATTCTTCATTCCAAACCTGCTCATTTATTAATACATAGCTAACAAAAAGAAGACGCTTAAAGGGAACCAATCACCAGGATTTTCGTATATAAGCTAAAGCCAGTGCTATACTGGCACTATCAGGTTGAGTCTATACATACCTGTAGTGGTCAGCTCAGATGTTTAGGTTTTGAAATCCAAGAAAGTAAAGTTTATAAAATTAGCTGCTTATTGAATGACAGCAGCAAAGGAGCAGATATTATATTCCTAGTTATCCCCTTCCCCTGTTAGAATTAGCATAAGTATTATACAAACAATTCACTTTGTCTCTTGTAGGATCTGTGCGAGGTCATATCCATGTAACCTGGAATACAGCTTTGTTTGCTGAGCCCCCACCCCTTCTGGTCACATGGGTATGATCGCACACAGGTTCTGCAAGAGACACAGTGAATCGTTTGTAAAATACTTATGCTAATTCTAACAGGGGGAGGGGATAACTAGGGATATATTATCTGCTCCTTTGCTGCTGTCACTCAACAAGTAGCTAATTTTATAAACTTTACTTTCTTGGATTTCAAAACCTGAAGATCCGAGCTGACCACTACAGGTATGTATAGAATCAGCCTGATAGTGCCAGTATAGCACTGGCTATAGGTTATATAAGAAAATCCTCGTGATTGGTTCCCTTTAAGGGGGTTGTCCAATACTTGGACAACCCTTTCTCATTCTACTTGTCGGCCCCCATAAAAATAAATAATGCTACACTCACCGCCGGTGTGGTCGTGGTTCCAGCAATGTCTGAAGTCGCATTCCCCGGCCCATGTGACATTGTTTAGACACGTGAGCTCCGTGACCAATCAGTGCCTCATTTCTGTCGTCCCGCCTTTGGATATATGAGCAGGATGTGAGCACTGCGTTGACTATCTGATTAAATGTCTTAGGGTGGGGAAAAGAAAGCCAGTGCTGATTGGTCACAGGGCTCACGTTCCATAACAAAGTCATGAGGGCCCCAGGAACACAATTTCAGACATCGCTAGAACCGCAGTCACACCAGAGGTGAGTATAGGCCTATTTATTTTTATGGGAGTAAACAAGGGGAATGAGAAGGGGTTGTACAAGTAGAGGACAAGAGCTTTAAGAAATAACAGCAGTGACATTTTCCTGAACCATATTTCTATAGCAAAAACTCAGCTACAGTTGAAACCAGAAGTTTCCATACACTATCTAAAAAGACAAATATGTGTGTTTTTCTCACTATCACATGAAATCAGAATAAACCTTTCCCACTTTAGGTCAATAAGGATTACTAAAATTATTTATTTTTGCCAAATTGCCAAATGCTAGAATAATGAGAGAGAGAGAGAGAGAGAGAGAGAGAGAGAAAGAGAATGTTGTAAGGCATTTTTATTACTTTCTGCAAAATCAAAAGTTTACATACATTTCATTAGTATTTGGTACCATTGCCTTTAAACTGCATGACTTGGGTGAAACATTTTGGATATCCTTCCACAAGCTTCTCACAATAGTTGGTAGGACTTTAGGCCCATTCCTCCTAACTAGTGATGGGCGAACCACCCGATGTTCGGGATCGGGAGCCTCGCCCGAACTGTTTGTAAAGTCCGTATTTGGGGTCAGAGATAGCGTGAACCTACGTCTGAACCCCGAGCTTGGACTTTACAGTAAATGGATGGGGCGGAGGGGGCTGTAAAATAAAGAATATAGTTAATAATAAACATTGTCATTATACTTATCACTCCCGTGACGGTTTCTGCAGACTCTGTCTCCTGGCCGTTTCTGCTTCCAGGACCGATCATTAACTTCCGGCGGTATTCACTGCACTGCTCGTCACTCGGCAGTCTACGGCTGTTTTTGGTTGTGTTCGCGGTGACGTCAGGGTTCATCCGAAACCATGGCTTAGCCATGGACTCGATTGAACTTTGACTATCACTGTGCAAGTCTCGCATCAGTATCACCCGGCACGGCACACACTCTCCTGACAGGAGCGGGTCGGCTGCATGTATTTCCCTGCAGCTGAGGTTCTCCTGCCCGGAGAGTGTGCACCGTGCCGGTGATACCGATGTGAGACTCGCAGGAGTCATACTCAAGTGGAATCATACCCTCACTGTCAGCATACTTCTCACTCTGTATATGTCTGTACAGAGCGATGAAGCAGACCTTACATTGCTCTACTTGCTTCTTGCTCTGTATATCTCTGTACAGAGCGATGAAGCAGAGCTGATATTGCTCTACCTGCTACTCGCTCTGTATTTCTGGACATATCCAAGTTTGACCTTTGCTTTTGGCAATTTCTGTGGCTTCTGGTGATGTCACAACTACAGAGCAGTTACTTCTGTTCTGCTATTCTCTGATATTCTCACTCTGGCAGGGTGTCTCTGCTGGTGTCTTGCTGATTGACAGTTAGCCCTGCCTGCTTAACTGGAAGGAGCTTGCTGTAAATCAGTATGACGTTGAAGCAAAGGGCCAGGGACCACTGCAATGCAGACTACAGAAAAACAGAGTTTATTTACAAGCAGCAACAGGCAACTGCTTCGAAGTAGCGGAAAGGGGGTATAAGGAATTGAAGTGGTAATAAACAAGTAAACTGCTTAGCTGGGGCAGACTACAGCCGTCGCCTCAACTATCACAAAACAAAGTGGGAATAGTACAGAACAATAGAAATACACTTAGCTACACTACGCTACAGTCTGACTGGCCTCCACTACTGGGGCCACGCGGCTACTGCGCTCTAATGACTCCACACTACCCTACGCTCTAACCAAGATGAGTGAATGCAAACTCATAGTACTGTTGTGAAAAACCGCCTCTCTCCTGGGATAGCAGGGCTCATTGGCGCACACTTCTGTTGGTATATGCAACAGACAAGGACTTCTATGTTTGTGTGAAGGAGGACTTTATGCTGATCTAACAGTAGATGACGATGTTGTGTAAGTTTTCCTTACTCACTGTATTTGTAAAAAGTCTTTTGTTTTCTTCCTGGTTTTGGTTTCTCTTCCTGATGCAGTGCTGTATGACTGTGCATATTATTACCTCATGCTCCAAGAAGTAAAGAGCTTGTTATCCCATGTAATCTGCTCTGGGAACTTTCTTCTACACCTGGGAAGCTAGAAGCTGTGCATCAGGTTATGGGACCAGGCACCCCAAGATTCCCAGGCATTCCAAAGATTCCCAGGCACCCCAAGATCCCCAGGCACCCAAAGAATCCCATGCACCCCAAGATCCCAGGAAGAAAGACACCCAAAATTCCAGGCACCCAAACATCCTAAACACTGAAGATACCAGACACCCAGGACACCAAAAAGCTCAGCAAGACCCTTCTGAATGCAGAAGAATTTTTCAGAACAATTCTCTCCAAACAAGTAAGACAAGTTAAAGATAATGAATAGCACAGAGCTAAAACTCACAGTAGCTAAGCTGAATAATGAGAACTATCAGTTATGGAAGTTCAAAGTGGAGATGTTATTGTTTAAAAAAGATTTATGGGAAGTAATCACTACAGAAAGACCCAATGATAATAATCAGACATGGGATACGAAAAACAGACAAGAGCTACTATCAGCCTATTAGTGGAAGATTCTCAATTAATCCACATAAGGAATGAGGATACAGCACAGGGAATGTGGGAAGCATTAAGAAAGCTACATGAAAGACTCAGATTAAATTACAAGTTATATCTGCTAAGAAAGCTTTACAGTATGAAACTGAGTGCAGATAATGATATGCAGAAGCATATATTCTCTATGATGGAAGTGATATCACAGCTGAGATCAATTGGTGAAGATATTAAGGATAGCCACATAGCAGCAATATTATTGTGCAGTTTACCGGATTCATACACTGCTTTAATAAATGCACTAGAGACAAGACCTGAAACAGACATTACATTAGAGTTTGTGAAGACCAGAGTCATAGATGAATATCAAAGAAGGAAAGAGCAAACAAATGATTCTACTGAAAAAGATGGTGGAAATGCTCTTAAAGCTACAGAATCAAAGAGACCCTATAATAAAGAGACAAGGAAATGTTTCAGATGTAAGAAAAAGGGACATTTAAAGAAAGACTGAACTATATGGAAAGCAGAACAACAGAGATTACACCATAAAGAGAATACACAGAAGGTGAAAAACACATTCTCTGATTCATGTGTAAATAATTGGAATGGCACATTTAAAGTAACTGATAAGAAATCATCATCAGGTTGGTTTATTGACTCAGGAGCAACAAGTCATATGACAAGTAATAAGAGTTTCTTTACTGAACTTGATTTAAATAAGAAGGAAGCCATTAATCTTGCAGATGGGAGCAAAATAACTGCGGAAGGTATTGGACAAGGAACGCTAAACTGTTCTAATAAGTTTGGGCATGATTCAAAAATACTTGCACAGGATGTGTTATATGTTCCAGAATTAGAAGGAGGATTGTTATCTGTAAAACGTCTAACAGCTAAAGGACTTAGGGGTACTTCTCACATAGCGGGATCGCTAGCGAGATTGCTGCTGAGTCACAGGTTTTGTGACGTACCAGTGACCTCATCAGCAATCTCACTGTGTGTGACACTAAGCAGCGACCTGGCCCCTGCTGTGAAATTGCTGATCGTTACACACTGTTCTGGTTCATTTTTTGCTCGTTGGTCTCCCGCTGTGCAACACTCATCAGCGTGTTTACCTTTGGGAGACCAGCGAGCACCGACTCTGTGTAAGCAGTGACGCTGGGAACCAGGGTAAATATCGGGTAACTAAGCAAAGCGCTTTGCTTAGTAACGCGATGTGTACCATAGCTACGTATACAGGGAGCCAGCACTGGGAGCCTGTAAGCGGTGTATGCTGGTAACCAGGGTAAATATCGGGTAACCAAGCAAAGCACTTTGCTTGGTTACCGATATTTACCCTGGTTTCCGGCGTACACTGCTTACAGCTTGAGAAGACAAATCTCCACTTTCTGAAGAAGAAGCTCATAAATGGATAAAGGCAACAGAAACAGAAATAAAATCCATGCATGACTCAAAGACATGGACACTGACAGAATTACCAGAAGGAAGAAAAGCTATAAGATGTAAATGGGTTTTTAAAGTAAAATACCAAACGAATGGCACAGCTCAACGATACCAAGCAAGACTCGTAGCTAAAGGTTATTCTTAAAAATATGGAGAAGACTATGATGAAACATTTGCTCCAGTTGTCAAACATACTAGAATAAGAACTTTATTTGAAGGTGCAGCAGTGAAACAATGGAGTTGAAGCATCTGGACGTAAAGACAGCATTTTTGAATGGAGATTTAACAGAAGATATTTACATGGAACAGCCTCCAGGATTCAAAAATAAAAGTAACCCGAACATGGTTTGTAAACTACAGAAAAGTATATATGATTGAAAACAAGCTGCTAAAGCGTGGAATGATAAAATCATTGAAGTGCTCACAAATGAAAAATTTCAAAGAAGCAAAGCTGATCCTTGCCTATACACAAAAAGACTTATGGACAGATAGATCTATGTACTCATATACTGTATGTTGATGATATTTTAGTTTGTTTTGAAAAAGAAAGGGATAAAGAGATACACTGGGCTGAATGAGTGACTATATAACTGCACTCTGCAGGAGTTCTCTCCTCACACGGGCTTTTGGGTAACCAGGCAAGCCACCGGCTGGGGCTGCTGGATACCTGTGCCAGCCTCCTGCCATGCATCGCCCATCCTGTGGGGTAGGAGGAACCTCGACTCCCCCACTCCTGAAGCCCGCTTCACATACTACTGGTGCATGCTGCATATGTTGTCAGCTCCACGGTTTCCAGTGCAGGCACTCACACCACTCAAGCTTCTAAAGCACATGACGGACCTCCTGCAGAGTGCAGTCATCTTGTCACTCATCCAGCCCAGTGCATTTTGCAGGCAAGTTATTGCTTATCTTATTTCACCTTGTACAATCTGTTTGATTACCAGTTTGCACAGCGGTGTTCTGTGAGTGCTGTAGTTCACTACCATTACTTAAGAGGGAACTTCTCTTCTGGCACTTGTTTGCTGGGCTCCTCTGAGTGACGTCTTCCCTTCTGACAGGTTCTGGCCTGGCTAAAGTCTGGGTCACAGTCCAACTTGTGGAAAGCTTGCAGCTGGCACCATATTTCTTCCCACCCCGTACTTATCGAATTCTCCTCAAGCAGCGTTCCATAAGATTAAACCACATCAGAGGCACAACCACTCGTATATCTCTCTCAGTCCAGTCTCTCTTTTGACAAACTCTTTCCCACACTTTCTTTGCTGGGTTAAACCACAAACAGTCCAGAGGAGGGGAGACGTCGGCAAGTCTAACACACACCTGGAACAGGGGGCACTGTTCTCTTAGTTACCCAAAGTATCCAGTTCTGTGCTTGCCAACACCTGCATATTACTCTTCCTGCCACTAAGAAACCCTCTATCTATTCCTATCCATATAACCGTACTATATTTATGACACACCATAGCTTACACTTTAAAGTAGTCTAAAACACTCATTATGTGGTCCACTTTAATACAGCACCTAGTAGGAGTGGGGGAACCCTGACCGCCTCCTACAACGTCAGCAGCCATACCTCCTCGACAGAGTCACCCAGAAGAGCTTTTGTGTTGACATTAAGTCAAATCAAGCAGCAGACTTGCTGCCAGGAGTGGTCTATTACTGCTTTGAGCTGGAAAAAAATCGGCACCAGGCAGAACATGCAGGTAAGCAACAACCTGCCTGCCAGTTTTTAGCCCCATGATAAAAATATAAAATAGTCCCAGATAACTCTTTTAAGCCACACAAGCAATATAGTTTGCAGCAGTTTGTGCCTTAAATTATGTTAATGTTATTAGACTGCCTGTGGCCCCAACCCTATCCACTAAGCACCCCTAAAAAATTGATGCCTAAAAAAATTGAAAACAAAATATTGCAAATTATTGTTCATATATGCCATTTGCTATAATTTACTATTTTATTTTCGTTATGTCCGAAAACTGGTGAAGATGGAATGATAAATTCCACCCAGAGAATGGGTCTACTCCATTCCCTTATCTTGCAGAGGAAAACTAGTACAACTACAAACAACAAGCATCACCTGGTATTAGATGGCTGATACTATAACTCTATAATATTAATGAAGAAAAAACAAAAAGCCAGCACTAAATGTGCACTTCAGCACTAACAATTCCAAACTGTACTTATAAAAATTTTGAGATTTTTGGCAAAAAATTGCAATTTCTTGAGCTGCCTCGCCACGTCACGGCAAATCTCATTTGAGGCAGTCCTACACTAAAATATTTTTATAAAATGTGCCATACGGCCCCACATATGAATAGTAGAACTGCTCTTAGCAGCACTCACCTTGTCTATTTCAATCCCGTACCCATGACTGAGTCATGGCTGTGGGCGGGACAGGTCCAAGCAAATGCTGCATGAAGTAAATAGCCTGTGGACAAGGCCTGATGACTTAATGTGAACAGTCACCAACCGCCAAAATCTAGACAGATGGAATACATCCCAAATTGGGGTGCATAGCAAGGTGGAGGTCAACCACCGACCAATTCAATGAAGAAAAAACAAAAAGCCAGCACTAAATGTGCACTTCAGCACTAACAATTCCAAACTGTACTTATAAAAATTTTGAGATTTTTGGCAAAAAATTGCAATTTCTTGAGCTACGTCGCCACTAGAAATGAGCGAACCGGTCCCGGTTCGGCTCGAGGTCGGTTCGCCGAACGGAGGTCCCGTTCGAGTTCGGTTCGTCGAACGTTCGACGAACCGAACTCGAACTGCATAGGAAACAATGGCAGGCAATCACAAACACAGAAAAACACCTAGAAAACACCCTCAAAGGTGTCCAAAAGGTGACAAACAACTCACAACACATGGGAAAGTGAAAAGGACATATACTCATGTGAAAACAAAAGAGCTGGACAAGGAAAAAGAGGAGGAGACACAGATATATGAGTATATGCAAGGAAACATCGATTCCATTATTGTGCAACTTGAGCCCTGCTCATTTTAGGCTTCCAATCTTGATAAATTGCCTGAGCTCGCCACGTACGCCTTGGGGATCTTGTCGTGTCCTGCAGCCAGCGTTCTCTCGGAACCTGTCTTCAGTGCTGCTGGGGGTCTGCTGGCAGATAAGCACACATGTCTGTCCACTGACAATGTGGACATGGCTCTCAGAGGACTTTTCTTCCCCTGGGTCAGCCAGGGGAGGCGAAAGGCACGCGTATTTTTGAGAGTGCTTCATGCAAAGCATCTTTTTCATTTTGAAAAGGGGGGTCAACTGATGCCAGTCAAGTGGGGTGTGTGTGGCCCAATTAGTGGAAATGAGGGAGACTGTGGTTGGAGTCCCCTCGCTGTGTTTATAAAAGAACCAAGATGAACAAGTCATGGCTCTCAGAGGACTTTTCTTCCCCTGGGTCAGCCAGGGGAGGCGAAAGGCACACGTATTTTTGAGAGTGCTTCATGCAAAGCATCTTTTTCATTTTGAAAAGGGGGGTCAACTGATGCCAGTCAAGTGGGGTGTGCGTGGCGCAATTAGTGGAAACGAGGGAGACTGTGGTTGGAGTCCCCTCGCTGTGTTTGTAAAAGAACCAAGATGAACAAGTCATGGCTCTCAGAGGACTTTTCTTCCCCTGGGTCAGCCAGGGGACGGGAAAGGCACGCGTATTTTTGAGAGTGCTTCATGCAAAGCATCTTTTTCTTTTTCAAAAGGGGGCTCAACCGATGCCAGTCAAGTGGGGTGTGTGTGGCCCAGTTAGTGGAAACGAGGGAGACTGTGGTTGGAGTCCCCTCGCTGTGTCTCTAAAAGAACCAAGATGAACAAGTCATGGCTCTCAGAGGACTTTTCTTCCCCTGGGTCAGCCAGGGGACGGGAAAGGCACGCGTATTTTTGAGAGTGCTTCATGCAAAGCATCTTTTTCTTTTTCAAAAGGGGGCTCAACCGATGCCAGTCAAGTGGGGTGTGTGTGGCCCAGTTAGTGGAAACGAGGGAGACTGTGGTTGGAGTCCCCTCGCTGTGTCTCTAAAAGAACCAAGATGAACAAGTCATGGCTCTCAGAGGACTTTTCTTCCCCTGGGTCAGCCAGGGGACGGGAAAGGCACGCGTATTTTTGAGAGTGCTTCATGCAAAGCATCTTTTTCATTTTGAAAAGGGGCATCAACTGATGTCAGTCAAGAGGGGTGTGTGTGGCCCATTTAGTGGAAACGAGGGAGACTGTGGTTGGAGTCCCCTCGCTGTGTCTCTAAAAGAACCAAGATGAACAAGTCATGGCTCTCAGAGGACTTTTCTTCCCCTGGGTCAGCCAGGGGACGGGAAAGGCACGCGTATTTTTGAGAGTGCTTCATGCAAAGCATCTTTTTCTTTTTCAAAAGGGGGCTCAACCGATGCCAGTCAAGTGGGGTGTGTGTGGCCCAGTTAGTGGAAACGAGGGAGACTGTGGTTGGAGTCCCCTCGCTGTGTCTCTAAAAGAACCAAGATGAACAAGTCATGGCTCTCAGAGGACTTTTCTTCCCCTGGGTCAGCCAGGGGACGGGAAAGGCAAGCGTATTTTTGAGAGTGCTTCATGCAAAGCATCTTTTTCATTTTGAAAAGGGGCATCAACTGATGTCAGTCAAGAGGGGTGTGTGTGGCCCATTTAGTGGAAACGAGGGAGACTGTGGTTGGAGTCCCCTCGCTGTGTCTCTAAAAGAACCAAGATGAACAAGTCATGGCTCTCAGAGGACTTTTCTTCCCCTGGGTCAGCCAGGGGACGGGAAAGGCAAGCGTATTTTTGAGAGTGCTTCATGCAAAGCATCTTTTTCATTTTGAAAAGGGGCATCAACTGATGTCAGTCAAGAGGGGTGTGTGTGGCCCATTTAGTGGAAACGAGGGAGACTGTGGTTGGAGTCCCCTCGCTGTGTCTCTAAAAGAACCAAGATGAACAAGTCATGGCTCTCAGAGGACTTTTCTTCCCCTGGGTCAGCCAGGGGACGGGAAAGGCACGCGTATTTTTGAGAGTGCTTCATGCAAAGCATCTTTTTCTTTTTCAAAAGGGGGCTCAACCGATGCCAGTCAAGTGGGGTGTGTGTGGCCCAGTTAGTGGAAACGAGGGAGACTGTGGTTGGAGTCCCCTCGCTGTGTCTCTAAAAGAACCAAGATGAACAAGTCATGGCTCTCAGAGGACTTTTCTTCCCCTGGGTCAGCCAGGGGACGGGAAAGGCACGCGTATTTTTGAGAGTGCTTCATGCAAAGCATCTTTATCATTTTGAAAAGGGGCATCAACTGATGTCAGTCAAGAGGGGTGTGTGTGGCCCATTTAGTGGAAACGAGGGAGACTGTGGTTGGAGTCCCCTCGCTGTGTCTCTAAAAGAACCAAGATGAACAAGTCATGGCTCTCAGAGGACTTTTCTTCCCCTGGGTCAGCCAGGGGACGGGAAAGGCACGCGTATTTTTGAGAGTGCTTCATGCAAAGCATCTTTTTCTTTTTCAAAAGGGGGTTCAACCGATGCCAGTCAAGTGGGGTGTGTGTGGCCCAGTTAGTGGAAACGAGGGAGACTGTGGTTGGAGTCCCCTCGCTGTGTCTCTAAAAGAACCAAGATGAACAAGTCATGGCTCTCAGAGGACTTTTCTTCCCCTGAGTCAGCCAGGGGACGGGAAAGGCAAGCGTATTTTTGAGAGTGCTTCATGCAAAGCATCTTTTTCATTTTGAAAAGGGGCATCAACTTATGTCAGTCAAGAGGGGTGTGTGTGGCCCATTTAGTGGAAACGAGGGAGACTGTGGTTGGAGTCCCCTCGCTGTGTCTCTAAAAGAACCAAGATGAACAAGTCATGGCTCTCAGAGGACTTTTCTTCCCCTGGGTCAGCCAGGGGACGGGAAAGGCACGCGTATTTTTGAGAGTGCTTCATGCAAAGCATCTTTTTCTTATTCAAAAGGGGGCTCAACCGATGCCAGTCAAGTGGGGTGTGTGTGGCCCAGTTAGTGGAAACGAGGGAGACTGTGGTTGGAGTCCCCTCGCTGTGTCTCTAAAAGAACCAAGATGAACAAGTCATGGCTCTCAGAGGACTTTTCTTCCCCTGGGTCAGCCAGGGGACGGGAAAGGCACGCGTATTTTTGAGAGTGCTTCATGCAAAGCATCTTTTTCTTTTTCAAAAGGGGGCTCAACCGATGCCAGTCAAGTGGGGTGTGTGTGGCCCATTTAGTGGAAACGAGGGAGACTGTGGTTGGAGTCCCCTCGCTGTGTCTCTAAAAGAACCAAGATGAACAAATCATGGCTCTCAGAGGACTTTTCTTCCCCTGGGTCAGCCAGGGGACGGGAAAGGCACGCGTATTTTTGAGAGTGCTTCATGCAAAGCATCTTTTTCTTTTTGAAAAGGGGCATCAACTGATGTCAGTCAAGAGGGGTGTGTGTGGCCCATTTAGTGGAAACGAGGGAGACTGTGGTTGGAGTCCCCTCGCTGTGTCTCTAAAAGAACCAAGATGAACAAGTCATGGCTCTCAGAGGACTTTTCTTCCCCTGGGTCAGCCAGGGGACGGGAAAGGCACGCGTATTTTTGAGAGTGCTTCATGCAAAGCATCTTTTTCTTTTTCAAAAGGGGGCTCAACCGATGCCAGTCAAGTGGGGTGTGTGTGGCCCAGTTAGTGGAAACGAGGGAGACTGTGGTTGGAGTCCCCTCGCTGTGTCTCCAAAAGAACCAAGATGAACAAGTCATGGCTCTCAGAGGACTTTTCTTCCCCTGGGTCAGCCAGGGGACGGGAAAGGCACGCGTATTTTTGAGAGTGCTTCATGCAAAGCATCTTTTTCTTTTTCAAAAGGGGGCTCAACCGATGCCAGTCAAGTGGGGTGTGTGTGGCCCATTTAGTGGAAACGAGGGAGACTGTGGTTGGAGTCCCCTCGCTGTGTCTCTAAAAGAACCAAGATGAACAAGTCATGGCTCTCAGAGGACTTTTCTTCCCCTGGGTCAGCCAGGGGACGGGAAAGGCACGCGTATTTTTGAGAGTGCTTCATGCAAAGCATCTTTTTCTTTTTCAAAAGGGGGCTCAACCGATGCCAGTCAAGTGGGGTGTGTGTGGCCCAGTTAGTGGAAACGAGGGAGACTGTGGTTGGAGTCCCCTCGCTGTGTCTCTAAAAGAACCAAGATGAACAAGTCATGGCTCTCAGAGGACTTTTCTTCCCCTGGGTCAGCCAGGGGACGGGAAAGGCACGCGTATTTTTGAGAGTGCTTCATGCAAAGCATCTTTTTCTTTTTCAAAAGGGGGCTCAACCGATGCCAGTCAAGTGGGGTGTGTGTGGCCCATTTAGTGGAAACGAGGGAGACTGTGGTTGGAGTCCCCTCGCTGTGTCTCTAAAAGAACCAAGATGAACAAGTCATGGCTCTCAGAGGACTTTTCTTCCCCTGGGTCAGCCAGGGGATGGGAAAGGCACGCGTATTTTTGAGAGTGCTTCATGCAAAGCATCTTTTTCATTTTGAAAAGGGGCATCAACTGATGTCAGTCAAGAGGGGTGTGTGTGGCCCAGTTAGTGGAAACGAGGGAGACTGTGGTTGGAGTCCCCTCGCTGTGTCTGTAAAAGAACCAAGATGAACAAGTCATGGCTCTCAGAGGACTTTTCTTCCCCTGGGTCAGCCAGGGGACGGGAAAGGCACGCGTATTTTTGAGAGTGCTTCATGCAAAGCATCTTTTTCTTTTTCAAAAGGGGGCTCAACCGATGCCAGTCAAGTGGGGTGTGTGTGGCCCAGTTAGTGGAAATGAGGGAGACTGTGGTTGGAGTCCCCTCGCTGTGTCTCTAAAAGAACCAAGATGAACAAGTCATGGCTCTCAGAGGACTTTTCTTCCCCTGGGTCAGCCAGGGGACGGGAAAGGCACGCGTATTTTTGAGAGTGCTTCATGCAAAGCATCTTTTTCTTTTTCAAAAGGGGGCTCAACCGATGCCAGTCAAGTGGGGTGTGTGTGGCCCAGTTAGTGGAAACGAGGGAGACTGTGGTTGGAGTCCCCTCGCTGTGTTTTACATGCTTTTAGAAGGGCATGACATGGCTTGGAGGTTGACTTTCATCATCTGCAAACTGTTGGCTACCAAAATGCTGCCTTTCCAACAACTGTGGTTATAGACAATGAGGAACATACTGATGAAGATGAGACGCAGATACCCGATTGGGATGACAACTTAAATATTCGGTCAGGGCAAGAAGAGGCTCGGTCTGAGGGGGAGGGGAGTGCAAACACAACAATTGATGATGAAGTTCTAGATCCCACCTACTGTCAACCCACAGTCAGACAATCGAGGAGGTCAACAGAGGCGGTGGAGGAGGATGCAACCGACGTCGAAGTAACCTTGCGCCTTCCTGGACACAGTCGGAGCACTGGTAGCACGTCTACAACTGCATACTCAGCCACGACTCTGCCTCTGAGCATTATTCGGGGTGGATCAACAGGTCGCATGGCCTCTAAGCCTTGCCTAGCCTGGTCCTTTTTTGACATAAAAAAAGATCGCCCAAATTATGTGATCTGTAACATTTGGCATGGTTATCTTACTAGAGGTCAAAACCTCAGCAGTTTGACAACTTCTTCCATGAATCGTCACATGAATAAATATCATATGGCCTGGTGGGAAGCTCACCGTGCTGCAATGCGGCCTAGCGGAGCCAACCATCCACCGCCTGCCCCTTCCAGTGCATCCGCGCGCTCGTCATCTTCTAGGACTGTGGGGACAGCTGTCACACCTGTTTTTCCACCCACAACTTCCACCACTGTAACCGCAACAGGCAGTTTGCTTGGTAGGTCGTCAGTTGGTTTGGAAGGGGAAACAAGTGATTGTGTACAGCTCTCTCAAACATCGATAGCACCAACGTTGGATGAAGGCAACATCATGTCTCCGCCTGCACTTTCCTCACAAACCTGCATTTTTCAAGGGACACCCTACTCAACACCGTCTACACACAGCAGCCAGATCTCTGTCCCTCAGATGTGGTGAAATAAAAGGCCACTTCCTGCGACCCATGACAAAGCTAAGAGGTTGACTCTATCCCTCTGTAAGCTGTTGGCTACCGAAATGCTGCCTTTCCGCCTAGTGGACACACAGGATTTTACAGACCTTATGTCTGTCGCTGTGCCCCAGTACCAGATGCCTAGTCGCCACTACTTCTCTAAGAAAGGTGTGCCCGCGCTACACCAGCATGTCACACACAACATCACCGCTTCCTTGAGAAACTCTGTGTGTGAACGGGTGCATTTCACCACAGATACTTGGACCAGTAAGCATGGACAGGGACGTTACATGTCGCTGACTGGCCACTGGGTAACTATGGTGATTGATGGTGAAGGGTCTGCTGCACAAGTCTTGCCGTCCCCACGACTTGTGTGTCAATCCTCTGTCTGTCCAAGTTCCGCCACTGCTTCTGCATCCTCCACCTCATCTGGGTCCTCCACCTCCGCCCCAAGCCTGCCTGGTCAGGCCACCAGCGTTCTCACTGCGCAGAAGGAATCATGCACCCCTCATTACTATGCTGGCAGCAGAGCGCAACGGCATCAGGCGGTCTTTAGCTTGACATGTCTTGGGAATAAGAGTCACACAGCTGAGGAGTTGTGGTCAGCTCTGCGGTCCGAGTTTAATAAATGGTTGTCTCCACTCAACCTGCAGCCTGGTAAGGCCGTGTGCGACAATGCTGCAAACCTGGGTGCGGCCCTTCGCCTGGGCAAGGTGACACACGTACCTTGTATGGCTCACGTGTTGAACCTTGTCGTCCAGCAATTTTTAACACACTATCCCGGCCTAGATGGCCTTCTGAACAGGGCACGAAAACTGTCTGCTCACTTCCGCCGTTCAAGCGCCGCAGCTGAGCGACTTGCATCGCTCCAGAAGTCTTTCGGCCTGCCGGTTCATCGCCTGAAATGCGATGTGGCGACACGCTGGAATTCAACTCTCCACATGTTACAGCGACTGTGGCAGCACCGCAGAGCCCTGGTGCAATACGTCATGACGTATAGCCTGGGCCAACGAGATGCAGAGGTGGGGCAGATCACCCTGATGGAGTGGTCTCAGATCAAGGACCTAGGCACCCTTCTGCACAGTTTCGACATGGCGACGAATATGTTTAGCGCTGACAATGCCATTATCAGCATGACGATTCCAGTCATTTACATGCTGGAGCACACTCTAAACACTATTCGGAGTCAGGGGGTGGGACAACAGGAAGGGGAGGAACTACAGGAGGATTCATATGCGCAAGACACAACAACATCACCAAGGTCCAGACGTTCATCATCACCAACGCGGCAGGCATGGGACCATGGGGGACAGGGATCAACAAGGGCGCATGATAGCAGGCGAGATGTTGAGGAAGGTGCAGGAGGACATGAAGATATGGAGGACGAACTGTCCATGGACATGGAAGACTCAGCAGATGAGGGGGACCTTGGTCAAATTTCAGTTGAAAGAGGTTGGGGGGAGATGTCAGAGGAAGAAAGAACGGTTAGCACCTCTATGCCACAAACACAGCGTGGACATGGTCCGCATGGCTGCGCAAGACACATGAGTGCCTTTTTGTTGCACTACCTCCAACATGACCCTCGTATTGTCAAAATTAGAAGTGATGATGACTACTGGCTTGCCACACTATTAGATCCCCGGTACAAGTCCAAATTTTGTGACATAATTCCAGCCATAGAAAGGGACGCACTTATGCAGTAGTATCAGCAGAAGCTGTTACTCGATCTTAGATCCGCTTTTCCACCAAACAACCGTGCAGGTGCAGGGAGGGAATCTCCCAGTTGTAACTTGACAAACATGGGACGGTCTCGTCATCTTCAACAGTCTACACGTACCAGTAGGACCGTATCTGGTGCTGGTAACAGCAATTTAATGGAATCTTTTCATAATTTTTTTAGACCCTCCTTTGCAAGGCCACCAGAGACAACAAGTCTGACACATAGTCAACGGCTGGAGAGGATGATACAGGAGTATCTACAAATGAACATCGATGCCATGACTTTGCAAATAGAGCCTTGCTCATTTTTGGCTTCAAATCTTGAAAAATGGCCAGAGCTATCCAGTTACGCCTTGGAGATTTTGTCGTGTACAGCTGCCAGCGTTGTCTCTGAACGTGTCTTCAGTGCTGCTGGGTGTGTGCTGACAGATAAGCGCACGCGTCTGTCCAGTGACAATGTGGACAGACTGACGTTCATCAAAATTAACAAGTCATGGATCCAGAAGGAATTTACAACCCCTGTGTCATCCTGGGGAGAGTAAATGCTTGTGGATTTGGAATGTGCTTGATGCAAATCTAGCTGTGAAGTGTACAACTATGGCACAACTGCTGCCACTGAATGGGTGGGTGTGTGTGGGGCACAATTTTTGGAAAAAAGGGAGGCTCCGCTTTGAGTAACCCTTGCTTACATTGTTTTTAAAAGGAGCCAAGATGACCAAGTCATGGTTCAGCAAAGACTTTATCTACCTACCCCGGTGTCATGCTGGGGACGGTTAATTATGGCGTATTTTTGAATGTGCTTGATGCAAATCAAAACATCCTGTTTGCAACTAGGGCACAAGTGCTGCCACTGATGGGGTGTCTGTGTGCCCAATTTTTGGAAAAAAGGTAGACTCCGCTTGGAGTAACTCTTGCTTGCTGTGTTTTTAAAAATGATACAAGATGAACAGATCTGAAGGCAAGATGAAGGCAACATCATGTCTCCGCCTGCACTTTCCTCACAAACCTGCATTTTTCCAGGGACACCCTACTCAACACCGTCTACAGACAGCAGCCAGATCTCTGTCCCTCAGATGTGGTCAAATAAAAGGCCACTTACTGCGACCCATGACAAAGCTAAGTGGTTGACTCTATCCCTCTGTAAGCTGTTGGCTACCGAAATGCTGCCTTTACGCCTAGTGGACACACAGGATTTTACAGACCTTATGTCTGTCGCTGTGCCCCAGTACCAGATGCCCAATCACCACAGCTTCTCCAAGAAAAGCATGCCCGCGCTACACCAGCATGTCGCACACAACATCACCACTTCCTTGAGAAAATCTGTGTGCGACAGGGTGCATTTCAACACAGATACTTGGACCAGTAAGCATAGACAGGGTCATTACATGTCACTGACTGGGCACTGGCAAACTATGGTGAGAGATGGAGAAGGGTCTGCTGTACAAGTCTTGCCGTCCCCACGAGTTGTTTCAATCCTTCTTCTGTATGTAGAAGTTAATACACTGCTTCTGCCTCTTCAACCTCGTGTGGGTCCTCCACCTTGGCGCAAACCCTGTGTGGTCAGGCCACCCTTCCTTGCAACTGCGCACAAGGACTACCACACACCTCCTTACTATGCTGGCAGCAGAGCTCAATGCCATCAGGCGGTCAAAGTTTTACTTTGAAATGTATGGGAAATGTGAGTCACACCGCTATTCCAGAGAATAGTAGTCAGGCAGGGTCAAAACATTAATTGAGGAACAGGAACACAATGGGACGGCCAGGACTTAATCAGAAAACAAGCAGAGGTGAAATGCGGATCGGCCAACAAGGTACATAAACAGCAAGCAGGAAAAGTAGTCAGGTAACAAGCACACAAAATCATAAAACTGAACTGGGGGTAAAATTAACCAGAGGTTCATAGCTATGTCTGGCAGTGGTCTGCAGACAGGATGGGCATAAAAAAGGGTGTGGTGTCTTCCCATTGGTTGTAGCTGAATGATGGTATTTCATCTGTGAGATACCCACCAGCTACATTCAGCCAGAGATTCTGCATCTGTCAAGGTAATGCAGCCCAGTGGGTGAGCATAACCTGCGTCCACCTGCGCCGCTGGCATCGACTACTCTCCCATCATCAGCACTATTCATGAAAGGAACACGTTGTCACCTGGCGACCGGAGTACAAATTGGCGGAGCGGACTCCGTTGGTGACTTAACAGCCGTGTGCGGCAATGATGCAAACCTGGCTGCGGGCCATCCTCAGGGCAATGTGACACACGTGCCTTGTATGGCTCACGTGTTGAACCGAATTCTCCAGCAATTTTTAAAACACCATCACGGCCTACATGGCCTTGTGCAGCGTGCACGCTCGCTATGTGCTCACTTCCATCGTGCGCACACAGCAGCTCAACAACTTTCATCACTCCGGAAGTCTTAGGGTCTGGCAGTTAAACGCCGGAAATGCGATGTTCCGACATGCAGGAATTGGAATCTGCACATGTTGCAGCGTGTGTGGCAGCACCGCAGAGCCCTGCTGAAATACGGTATGACATATATCCTGGGATAACTTGATCAAGAGGTGGTGCAGATCACGCTGCTGGAGTGGTGTCAGATCAAGGACCTATGCACCCTGCTACACAGTTCACAAATGTCGACGAAGATGTTTAGCACTGGCAATGTCATTCTCAGCGTGACAATTCTGGTCATCTACATGATGGAGCACAGTGTAATTATTATTCGGAGTCAGGTGTTGGGACAAGAGGAAGGGGAGGAAGTACAGGAGGAGTCATATGCGGAAGGGATAACAAGATCTACGAGGTCCAGATGGTCAGCGGCACCTATGCGGCATTCATGGTGAGGGAGAGGGATTAACAAGGGCGCATAGTATCAGCAAAAAGTGTTGATGAAAGTGCAGGAGCCCATGAAGAAATGGAGGACGAACTGGCGATGGGCATGGAAGACTCAGCAGATGAGTGAGAGCTTGCTCACATTTCGGTTGTGCGAGGTTGTGGGGAGAGGGCAGAGAAAGGAGGCACGATTCTCACCTCTCTGCCACCAACACACCAAGGACTTGGTCCTCCTGGATGCACAAGACACATGAGCGCCTTCTTGCTGCACTACCTACATGACCCTCGGATTGTATGAATTTGAAGTAATCCTGAATACTGGGTTGCCACACTGTTAGATCCCCGGTACAAGACAAAATTTGGCGAACTAATTCCTGCCATAGAAATGGACGCACGTATACAGGAGTATCTGCAGAATGTGGTACGCAATCTTAGATCTACTTTTCCACTAAACACCAGTGCTGCACAGAGTGAATCACAACGCTTTGTCATGGATAGGAGGAAATGGTCTTTTACTTGTCCACATCGGAGGGACTGCTGTGCTGAGATGGCGTTGAGTACGGTGTCCCTGCACAGTTGCACTTTTGGTCATATCCCAAAATGAGTTGAAAAAGGACAGATGCTGTTGGAAAGGGGAACAGGTGTGTTGGAAAGGGGAAAAAAGTTTTGGTCCGTGGATTTGGTGGTTAAGCAACTGTAACATTTGCTGAAGAAACACCATCTGTTACAGTGGGACTGGCAGATTTGGATAAAGTGGTATATAATCTGTGACCGCTATATAACGAAAATTAATAAGAAAAGAAAGAGAAAGGTATATATCCCCATCAGCAGTCAGTGTCCACCGTGCTCCCAGTTGGAAAAGGAGAGGTTGGCAACTGGAAGGTTTGGTGGAGGATACAGAGCTGTGTGGCTATGAAGCTAATAGTAGCCTGAACCGAGTTAGACGCCATTCGGATCTGGAGACTGTGAGCCCTGTTAGCGTCACAGGGTCCACATGCCCACCCAGCCCAGGAACTCACTGTTAACAACACAGGGGCCATTGAGTACGCTGACCGTGTGCGTAGGGGCCACACCTGTGGACAGCAGGCGCATCAGCAGCAGCAGGCCTGTTAATGCCACTGGGCTGCACAAGCAGGACTGGTAGGACAGGAGCTGGTCTTAACCGTTCTGCGTTACCAACTGTGGTGGTGGCCTGCATCCACCACCCTATCCCTGCCTACCTCTGGCCTAAAGCCGCAATGGGTTCAACACATGGAGGTGTGCTCTTTCGGAGCATAATAGAAGACTGCGCACCTCCTTGTTGGCTCCAGCCCCTTTTATAACCTGGGTCCGCCCCAAACCAGGGTGAACCACAATGCACCTCCTGGAGACAAAAGTAGAGTGACACGTCATGAGTGGCATAACTAGCGTCCTATTTGGAACCGCAACTTCAATGATGACCTCATGGCTGCCATGACCCAAACACCTCACCAGTCATCGTCTGACCATCAATAATGCGGTGACAAGTCATAGGTGTGGGCCTCTGCAAGCCATTTGGGAGGACACCTGATGCCCTGTGGTCTATATGGGACCCCCACATCAGGGCCAGGGCCAAAGAGTTCATTACCGGACCTAGTCTCAGATGCAGGAAGTGCCTGAGCATGCTCAGTAGCATGAAATACAGTCTCTGAAAAAAGACTATCAGCTTTAGCATGGTGTCTAGGCACAAAACAGGACTTAGACCCGGCACGGAATGCAAGCACCTGTGCAAAGAGGCTTTTCACACTTAGTGTGGGAGCATGCGCTGTATCCCGAAAAGAAGACTTAGCGTCAGGAATAACACAGTCAGGCTGAGCATACTCACTACGCGAAACACTGTAATTATGCTGCAGCTGCGGTACATCGGCACACGCATGCGCACTAGCTGCCTCTCCACACTTAGACGTGGAGGGGAAATTGCTCTTGGAGATGCTGTCTATGAACAGAAGGAAAAGCTAAAGGAAGCCTGACTTTCTATCCCTCCGAATTATGAAATGCAGCAATGAATTCCATGAGTTTGCTATAACATTAGCGTAGCAAAATGTGCATGAGGGTGTGATGTAGAGGTGCTAGAAATAGCTTGTCACCAGTGGGGCACTAATGGAATACAACAGCCAGTTCTATGATGCCACTAAATGGCAGTATTTTGTGCTATCATTATAGCTTATTAAAAACAGAGCAGGAGGTTGTCATGCAGAGGTGCTGCACATAGATTTGCAGTAGTGTGAATAGACAAAAGTACAATAGCCACATTTAGGATGCCACTAGGTACACTGAGTGTTTGCTAGTATAATGGCTGAGTTTAAAAAAGTTTGAGTGTGCAATGCAGGCAGACGTGCTGCAAATATGTTTACAATAGTGTGAATAGACAAAAGTACAATAGCCACGTTTAGGATGCCACTAGGTACACTGAGTGTTTGCTAGTATAATGGCTGAGTTTAAAAAAGTTGGAGTGTGCAATGCAGGCAGACGTGCTGCAAATATCGTTCCAATAGTGTGAATAGACAAAAGTACAATAGCCACGTTTAGGATGCCACTAGGTACACTGAGTGTTTGCTAGTATAATGGTTGAGTTTAAAAAAGTTTGAGTGTGCAATGCAGGCAGACGTGCTGCAAATATCGTTCCAATAGTGTGAATAGACAAAAGTACAATAGCCACGTTTAGGATGCCACTAGGTACACTGAGTGTTTGCTAGTATAATGGCTGAGTTTAAAAAAGTTTGAGTGTGCAATGCAGGCAGACGTGCTGCAAATATGTTTACAATAGTGTGAATAGACAAAAGTACAATAGCCACGTTTAGGATGCCACTAGGTACACTGAGTGTTTGCTAGTATAATGGCTGAGTTTAAAAAAGTTTGAGTGTGCAATGCAGGCAGACGTGCTGCAAATATCGTTCCAATAGTGTGAATAGACAAAAGTACAATAGCCACGTTTAGGATGCCACTAGGTACACAGAGTGTTTGCTAGTAAAATGGCTTAGTTTAAAAAAGTTGGAGTGTGCAATGCAGGCAGACGTGCTCTGCAAATGTCTTTGCACTAGTGGGACTATAGCAAAGTCCAATAGCCACGTTTAGGATGCCACTAGGTACACTGAGTGTTTGCTAGTAAAATTGCTTAGTTTAAAAAAGTTGGAGTGTGCAATGCAGGCAGACGTGCTCTGCAAATGTCTTTGCACTAGTGGGACTATAGCAAAGTCCAATAGCCACGTTTAGGATGCCACTAGGTACACTGAGTGTTTGCTAGTAAAATTGCTTAGTTTAAAAAAGTTGGAGTGTGCAATGCAGGCAGACGTGCTCTGCAAATGTCTTTGCACTAGTGGGACTATAGCAAAGTCCAATAGCCACGTATAGGATGCCACTAGGTACACTGAGTGTTTGCTAGTAAAATTGCTTAGTTTAAAAAAGTTGGAGTGTGCAATGCAGGCAGACGTGCTCTGCAAATGTCTTTGCACTAGTGGGACTATAGCAAAGTCCAATAGCCACGTTTAGGATGCCACTAGGTACACTGAGTGTTTGCTAGTAAAATTGCTCAGTTTAAAAAAGTTGGAGTGTGCAATGCAGGCAGACGTGCTCTGCAAATGTCTTTGCACTAGTGGGACTATAGCAAAGTCCAATAGCCACGTTTAGGATGCCACTAGGTACACTGAGTGTTTGCTAGTATAATGGCTTAGTTATAATGAGTTGTAGTGTGCAATGCAGGCAGACGTGCTCTGCAAATGTCTTTGCACTAGTGGGACTATAGCAAAGTCCAATAGCCACGTTTAGGATGCCACTAGGTACACTGAGTGTTTGCTAGTATAATGGCTTAGTTATAATGAGTTGGAGTGTGCAGAGGACAAGAGGGTACAGTGGCAGGATTGTGGTGCTCTGGGTAGAGGAATGGAAGCCTGCCTTTCTATTCCCTCCTAATGGTGAAATGCAGGGAGGAAATCCCTGACCTTGGCTGCACAGACGCTGTTGCTGTTTTCAGGACCTGTCACCTATGGCTCTCTGACCCTGCCGGTTTGAGCCCTTAAAAGGACTGCTATAAAGTGCTCTCCCTAAGCTGTCTAACGCTGTGTATGCAGCGCATACAGCTGTATTGGCTATAGGACTCAGGAGGACGGAGCTGCGACAGTGATGTCTGACACCAAAGACGCAGAAGGCAGATAATGGCGTCCTGGAAGAAAATGTCCGGTTTTATAATGCAGGGACATGTGACATGGACATCCTATCACACATGCCGTTGCTTCTCTGGCTCAAAGTCCACTTAGCTGTGTGTGTGTCTGGGATTGGCTGACATGCTGGCCCGCCCCACAAGACGCGCGCGCTTAGGGAAGGAAGACAAGAAAAAAAAAAAAAAAAATGGCGATCGCCATTATAGAAACAGCAGTGATCTGAAGGCGCTGTTCACGCACACTATACACTGAAATGTCATAATAGTGTGATTCACAGAGTGACTTACACTATTACAGCAGAAACCAAGCTATGATTTAGCTGGTTTTTTGCTGCTAGAACCGTTCTCGAACGTTTCTAGAACTATCGAGCTTTTGCAAAAAGCTCGAGTTCTAGTTCGATCTAGAACAGGCCCCAAAATCACTCGAGCCTAGAACTGGAGAACCACGAACCACGAACCGCGCTCAACTCTAGTCGCCACGTCACGGCAAATCTCATTTGAGGCAGTCCTACACTAAAATATTTTTATAAAATGTGCCATACGGCCTCACATATGAATAGTAGAACTGCTCTTAGCAGCACTCACCTGGTCTATTTCAATCCCGTACCCATGACTGAGTCATGGCTGTGGGCGGGACAGGTCCAAGCAAATGCTGCATGAAGTAAATAGCCTGTGGACAAGGCCTGATGACTTAATGTGAACAGTCACCAACCGCCAAAATCTAGACAGATGGAATACATCCCAAATTGGGGTGCATAGCAAGGTGGAGGTCAACCACCGACCAATTCAATGAAGAAAAAACAAAAAGCCAGCACTAAATGTGCACTTCAGCACTAACAATTCCAAACTGTACTTATAAAAATTTTGAGATTTTTGGCAAAAAATTGCAATTTCTTGAGCTGCCTCGCCACGTCACGGCAAATCTCATTTGAGGCAGTCCTACACTAAAATATTTTTATAAAATGTGCCATACGGCCTCACATATGAATAGTAGAACTGCTCTTAGCAGCACTCACCTGGTCTATTTCAATCCCGTACCCATGACTGAGTCATATTTTAGTGTAGGACTGCCTCAAATGAGATTTGCCGTGACGTGGCGAGGCAGCTCAAGAAATTGCAATTTTTTGCCAAAAATCTCAAAATTTTTATAATAAGTACAGTTTGGAATGTTTAGTGCTGAAGTGCACATTTAGTGCTGGCTTTTTGTTTTTTCTTCATTGAATTGGTCGGTGGTTGACCTCCACCTTGCTATGCACCCCAATTTGGGATGTATTCCATCTGTCTAGATTTTGGCGGTTGGTGACTGTTCACATTAATAATAATAATAATAATAATAATTTATTCATTTATATAGCGCTATTAATTCCACAGCGCTTTACATACATCAGCAATACTGTCCCCACTGGGGCTCACAATCTAAGGTCCCTATCAGTATATTTTTGAATTGTGGGAGGAAACCAGAGTACCCGGAGGAAACCCACGCAAACACGAGGAGAACATACAAACTCCTTGCAGATAGTGTCCTTGGTGGGATTTGAACCGAGGACCCCAGCGCTGCAAGACTGCAGTGCTAGCCACTGAGCCACCGTGCCGCCCGAATACATTAAGTCATCAGGCCTTGTCCACAGGCTATTTACTTCATGCAGCATTGGCTTGGACCTGTCCCGCCCACAGCCATGACTCAGTCATGGGTACGGGATTGAAATAGACCAGGTGAGTGCTGCTAAGAGCAGTTCTACTATTCATATGTGAGGCCGTATGGCACATTTTATAAAAATATTTTAGTGTAGGACTTCTTCAAATGAGATTTGCCGTGACGTGGCGAGGCAGCTCAAGAAATTGCAATTTTTTGCCAAAAATCTCAAAATTTTTATAATAAGTACAGTTTGGAATGTTTAGTGCTGAAGTGCACATTTAGTGCTGGCTTTTTATTTTTTCTTAACTCTATAATATTAGTATATGTGAAACATACACATGTTAACCTGAGTTAACCAGCGTTAAATACGTGTTTGTTTCTAGCACTTTTTGTAAAACATAAATACTTATTTGTCAATAATTAAAATATATCAATCTCAGTACCATTGATTATGCCTAAAGTGAGTGGCAGCGCCAGAAAGAAACTTTTTGTGACACAACTGATTTTACCTTTAACTGATGGAGCTACAGCTGCTGTAAAAAGCCACTTGTTGAGTGGCTTAAAATCTCAATAACTCTGCCAAAAGAGTAGCCCAGGACTAACTGACAACTGGTGGTTACTAGTGATGGGGGGATCCCCCCGATGTTTGGGATCGGGAGCCTCACCCGATCGTTTTGTAAATATCAAGATAACGCAAACGTGCGTCCGATCACCAAACTTGGGCTTTACAGTTATAGGATGGGGCGGTGGGGGGGGCTGTAAATAAAGAATATAGTTAATAATAAACATTGTCATTATACTTACAGGTCCCACAACGCGTCCTGCAGGCTCTGTCTCCCGGTCATTTCTGCTTCTGAGTCCGATCATTGCTGTGCCCCCGGGTTACAAGGACCTTCCGTGACGTCATAGTGTGACGCCCTGGGCAAGCCAGGGGTCACAGGTCACCACACCACCACACCCTACACCCCAGTTAGGAACACCAAGGCTACCAAAATCCTTGTTGCCTTCCTCCAGGGGCTGATGTTCACACCAGGGTGTGGGCCAGGCGGTTGGCTCCGCCCACCGAGGAGTACACAGCCCTGGAGGCGGGAGAACCAGGCAGATAGAGTTTGGACAGGAAGAGTTCAGTTAGGGAGGTGAAGGAGTAAACAGTGGAGTTTGGAAGTGAAAGAAGAAGGAAGTAGTAGTGGAGCTAAAGAGAAAAGCTGAAGTGACAGAAAAAGTGAGAGTAGTAAAGCCTGAAGTTGGTCCGGCTGTGTGCCCCGGACAGTGACAGCAAGGTCAGCAGACGGTGGTGATAGTCTGCAGGGGGACTGCTCGGAGGTTGCTGGAAGGACCGCGGACGGGTAGTGGCCCGGCGGTCTGGAGCAGTTTACGAAGAACAGTCAGCACCAGGGCAGGGGCCTTTCGGATCCCGGCAAGGCTAGGAGTCGCCATAATTTGCCAAATCCGTCAGTGAAGGGGACATCTGTCTCCCAACAACCAAGTCCCGATTGAAGGCAACAGTCCAACCGTAACAGAGAGACACCGCCACCGCCAGGGCACCAGTTTCTCAGGGCCAGCGCCTGCGGGCAAAGTAGGGCTCCTCCGGCCCATATCCAGGCCGGGGAGCGGGTTACCGGTGGGAACCCATCGCAACCATTATCAACATAGGTGCAGGACAGAGGGACCGTCACCGTCACCGACTGGGGAAAGCAAGTGCAGCCGTCCGTGGGAACCGTCTTTCCAGCCGTGTGTTTTACCGAGAACTGTGTCATCGTCTCAGGCTGAGTGAGTACCACAGTGCCGCAAGGCACAGCGCTGCCCCCGCGTCCCTGCGCCCACCAAGCCCTGCATCACCCACCTCATCACTGGGCCGCGGGATCACCAACCCCTACCCACGGAGGGGCAACACAACAACTGGCTGCTCCATACCATCCCTCCCGGGATCCCCATACAGAGCAGCGGTGGTGTCAACAAATCACCACAACCGTGGGTGGCGTCACGGACAATAAACAATCCCCACACCCAAAACACCCCTTTCACTCACGGGCGAGGAGCGCCGCTCGAGTCCCCGGGATCCGGCCCATCGCTTGAGCCACCGAGCAGCGGCAGGCCGCAGCAGCCGCGGCAGCCGGACCCGAGTAGCAGTGGGAGAGCGCGGCGTCCCCTCCTCCGCCCGCGACAACTGCCATGTGACAAGTCTGGTGGTAATGTTGTACAGACATTGGTTTACAGACTGGTGACATGGTATGACGTCATCGAAGGTCCTGTTAACTGAATCATCCCCTCACTGTCAGCCTGTTTTTCGCTTTGTTCAGAGTGATGTAGCAGAGCTGACAATGATCTTTCTGCTTCTCTGTCTGTAGAGCCACTTGTTTTTACAGAGTGATGAAGCAGAGCTGACATTACTCTACCTGTAGACTACCTCAGACTAAGGAGTTTTTTATAATAAAGATGGAGTCTCTAAATGACGTAGTGCTCCGCTGTATTTTTGATTCTCAGCGCAGATAAAGCGGACGGCTATGGGCTGCCACTCCCATATGCCTGGCTTTACCATGGCTGGCAATCAAAATACAGGGAATCCGATTAATTTTCTTTTTAATTATTTAAAAGAATAATTAAAAAAAATGCATGGGCTTCCGCTGTATTTTGATCGCTAGTCAGGTAAAGCCGGGAAACTGGGGGCTGTAATTCTCAGCAGCCCGCAGCCGCCCCTGGAAATGGTGCATTGTTTCTTAGCGCCATTTCCAGGTGCTTTACCTGGTTCATCCAGTGGCCCTGATGGCAGTGGCACACTGAGTAATAACGGGGTTAATACCAGCTTTGTATTCTCAGATGGTACTAAAGCCCGAAATGCATGGTGTCACGCCAAATTAGACATGGCCACCATGAATTTCTAGGAAACAGTAAAAAAAACACAACACAGAGAAAAATGTTTTTATTAGAAATAAAACAAAAAAACATTGTGAGACTCCATCTTTATTATAAAAAATCCATGGTCCACAGGTACAGCAATGTCACATCTGCTTTATCACGCTGTACTGACAGTCTATACAGTGTGTGAAGCAGAGAAAGCAATGAACAATGTCAACTCTGCTTCATCACTCTGTACAGACAGTCTATACAGTGTAAGAAGCAGAGAGAGCAATGAACAAAGTCAACTCTGCTACATCACTTTGTACAGACAGTCTATACAGTGTGAGAAGCAGAGAGCAATGAACAATGTCAACTTTGCTTCATTACTCTGTACAGACAGTCTATACAGTATGAGAAGCAGAGAGCAATGAAGAATGTCAACTCTGTTTCATCACTCTGTACAGACACTCTATACAGTGTGAGAAGCAAAGAGAGCAACGAACAATGTCAACTCTGTTACATCACTTTGTACAGTCTATACAGTGTGAGAAGCAGAGAGGGCCATAAGCAATGTCAACTCTGCTACATCACTCTGTACAGACAGTCTATAATCACTCTGTACAGACAGTCTATACAGTGTGAGAAGCAGAGAGAGCAATGAACAATGTCAACCCTGCTACATCACTATTTACAGACAGTCTATACAGTGTGAGAAGCATAGAGAGCCATGAGCAATGTCAACTCTACTACATCACTCTGTACAGACAGTCTATACAGTGTGAGAAGCAGAGAGAGCAATGAACAATGTCAACACTGCTACATCACTCTGTACAGCAGTGGCCATACAGAGTGAGATGCAGGCTGACACTAAGGCCGGAGTTCCACTTACGTGTGACTCGTGCAGTCTCGCATCAGCATCACCTCGAACGGACTGACACTCTCCGGACATGAGCACCGACCGCTCCTGTCAGGAGAGTTGCAGCCATACAGGGTGATGCCGATGCGACACTAGCACAGTGACTGTAAAAGTTCAGTTACCAGGACCTTCGAGACGTCATAGTCATGTGACCAGTTCGTAGCCAATGAAGTACTACAGCATTCACACGTGACTGGGTCACATGGCTATGAGGTTATTGAAGGTCCTACAGTAGTCCAGTGTGGGCAAAGCAATGATCGGACAGACGCGGAAGGAGAAGCGCAGGGAGGCAGAGTCTACAAGACGCGTCGCAGGACCTGTAAGTATGATCATAATGTTTTTTAAATAATGTGCTTTATCTATCTTTATAGTTCGGGATCGCCCATCCCTACTCGCTACTCCTAACGAGTAATCACAAGGATACTCATGGAGTAACGAGTAGCCCGAACACCGTACTACTCGGCAAGTACCGAGTAGTAATGAGTATACTTGCTCATCCCTAGTGGTTACCATTTTTCAACTTAGGCCAGGTTCATATCAAATAAAAAAAAAAAAAGTGAGCCAGTGTGTGAACATGAGATTACAAGCTGCATGTACACCAACTCATACTCCAGCTCAATTTTTATTTTTTTTACATTTTTTTTTTTAATCTCTTGTATTCAGTACAGATCTGGTGCGGCCCCCTTTTCAGCGAGCTGGGCATTTCATCTAGTGCTTCCCACGGCTGTGTGTCCAGTTGGGACCCAGCCACTCTCTGCCCTTATTCAGATTGATGTATGTTGACACATGGTGAGGTTTTAATTTTAGAGAGTGTAAGTACTGTCCCAAATTGGGTACACCTTGTCGCGGTGGGATGGCTTTACACTTTTTTGATCAAAACAGTGTTTACTAAGTACCCTACAGTCCCTGACAAAAGTTCTGTCGCTTATCCATGTTATGTAAATAAAAACTTATAACCTGACTTTAAATTCATCCATTGGTTTCATAAATTACTCTTTTGAAAGCTGAAACCCTCCCAAATTTGGTTTAGATTATGAAAATAAAGTTGCTGCAAAGCTGAAATGTTGATCATTTAATGAACACAAGTCAGATTTTGGCAAGACAAAAGTTTTGTCGCCTTGTCATATAATGCACCCAATCCTAGTTTACATCCTCACCTGTGCTCACTAAATGATCGGTTAATTAATGGGTGTGTATAAAAAGAAACCAAGCACCCCAGACCTTCAGTTGAACTGCAACTTGACCTCTAACAGCATGCCAAAAATCCACCCTGTGACCAAAGCCTTGATTATCAAGAGGCTGAATACCAGATCCACTGCAGAGGTGGCTGGCACCTTTAATGTGTCTCAGCGTCAAGTACAAAGAATTAAAAAAAGTTTTGAAGAGACTGGAGATGTTTTTGACAAGCCTAGGTCTGGCAGACTCCGCTATATAACTGCTCAGGAGGAACGTTTGTTGGTTAGAAAATCCAAAGCCAGCCCCTCTTCTACTCCAGCAGAGCTCCAAAAGACCTGGTCACCTCTAGTCCTTGTGTGAACTAGAACAGTTTGTAGGATTCTGTCTCGAAATGGCCTCCATGCTCGAATCAGTGCCCAGAAGCCAGCACTCAACAAAAGGCAATTAAAAAAACGTGTGGCATTTGCCAAGTCCCACAGCCTGCTAAACAGATGGACGCTGGAAAAGTGGCAGAAGGTGGATTTCTCTGATGAACTTCAGTTGAATTACATCACAGCCACCGCAAATACTGCAGGAGACCTACTGGAGCCCGTATGGATTCAGAAAACAGTTAAGTTTGGTGGTGGAAAAATCATGGTCTGGGGTTACATTCAGTATGGGGGGTGTGCGAAACATTTGCAAGGTGGAAGGCAATATCAATAGCCTAATATATCAAGAAGTATTAGCTACCTCTTACATTCCCAATCATAAAAGGGGTCAAATTCTGCAGCAGGATGGTGCTCCATCTCATACATCCATCTCTACAACAAAGTTCCTCCTGGCAAAGAAGATCAAGGTGCTCAAGGACTGGCCAGCCCAGTCACCAGACATGAACATCATTGAGCATGTTTGGGGTAGAATGAAAGAGGAAGCTTGGAAGACAAAACCAAAGAATATAGTTTAACTCTGGGAGGCATGTAAGACTGCATTCTTTGCTATTCCTGATGACTTCATCACTAAATTGTATGAATCATTGTTGAACCGCATGGATGCAGTCCTTCAAGCTCATGGAAGTCACACAAATTATTAAATATGGCTCTAATAGCACCACAACGTCATTCACCAGTGTAATGCAACATATCTTTGTATTAGAAGTTAATTATTTGTTTGAATTTTACATTACTTTCTGTGGGCGACAAAACTTTTGTCTTGCAAAAATCTGACCTTCCTGTGTTCATTAAATGATCAATATTTCAGCTTTGCAGCAATTTTATTTTCATAACCTAAACCAAATTTGGGAGGGTTTCAGCTTTCAAAAGAGTAATTTATGAAACCAATGGATGAATTTAAAGTCAGGTTATAAGCTTTTATTTACATAACATGGATAAGCGACAGAACGTTTGTCAGTGACTATATTTATTCATATGCATTATACTTTTATTTAGTTACAGCAGGGTATATGTTTATATTTTTTTATCTTGGGTGTTCATATCACATTTTAGCCCTATGTCAGTGGCTCCATTGAGGCATCCGACTGCAGCCTTGAAACACTATCCTATCCGCAGTCACTGTGCTCTGTCGGACCACATTTTCAACAGTGTTAGTCTTTTTGAGACTAGTACAAATTTGATCTTGTTTTTTCTGTCTACATCAAAAAGATGGACATTGTCGAAAATGGGGCCAGATAGAACTCAAAGTGACGCCATCTACTTTATTAAAATCGATGATATTGTCAGCAAATGCCTTTTTTCAGGACTACCAAGAGAAGCGCCAAACGATGTGTGGCTAAAATTTTATGTTAACAGCATAGCTTAAGACTGAGTTGTAACATACTTATTTTTAGAGGCAAGGGGATTGAGGGCACTACGAATATTATGGGATCAACCAATAGGCATATCTCAAAAGTTACAAATGAAAGGAAAGAAAGAATATTCAACACTACTGGGAACACCAATATAAACAAAACGTGAACTTCATTTTACAAATATATATATATATATATATATACAGTACAGACCAAACGTTTGGACACACCTTCTCATTCAAAGAGTTTTCTTTATTTTCAGGACTCTGAAAATTGTAGATTCACATTGAAGGCATCAAAACTATGAAGTAAAACATGTGGAGTGAAATACTTAAAAAAGTGTGAAACAACTGAAAATATGTCTTATATTCTAGGTTCTTCAAAGTAGCCACCTTTGCTTTGATTACTGCTTTGCACACTCTTTGCATGTTCTTGATGAGCTTCAAGAAGTAGTCACCGGAAATGGTTTTCCAACAGTCTTGAAGGAGTTCCCAGAGATGCTAGCACTTGTTGGCCCTTTTGCCTTCACTCTGCGGTCCAGCTCACCCCAATCCATCTCGATTGGGTTCAGGTCTGATGACTGTGGAGACCAGGTCATCTGGCGTAGCACCCCGTCACTCTCCTTCTTAGTCAAATAGCCCTTACACAGCGTGGAGGTGTGTTTGGGGTCATTGTCCTGTTGAAAAATAAATGATGGTCCAACTAAACGCAAACCGGATGGAATAGCATGCCGCTGCAAGATGCTGTGGTAGCCTTGCTGGTTCTGTATGCCTTCAATTTTGAATAAATCCCCAACAGTGTCACCAGCAAAGCACCCCCACACCATCACACCTCCTCCTCCATGCTTCATTGTGGGAATCAGCCACGTAGAGTCCATTCATTTACGTTTTCTACAAAGACATGGTGGTTGGATCCAAAGATCTCAAATTTGGACTCATCAGACCAAAGCACAGATTTCCACTGGTCTAATGTCCATTCCTTGTGTTCTTTAGCCCAAACAAGTCTCTTCTGCTTGTTGCCTGTCCTTAGCAGTGGTTTCCTAGCAGCTATTATACCATGAAGGCCTGTTGCACAAAGTCTCCCCTTAACAGTTGTTCTAGCGATGAGAAAGTGTGTCCAAACGTTTGGTCTGTACTGTGTGTATATATATATATATATATATATATATATATATATATATATATATATATATAATAGCGGCATGCTATTCCATCTGGTTTGCGTTTAGTTGGACCATCATTAATTTTTCAAAAGGACAATGACCCAAAACACAACAAGGGCCAACAAGTGCTAAGCATCTCTGGGAACTCCTTCAAGACTGTTGGAAGTCCATTTCCGGTGACTACCTCTTGAAGCTCATCAAGAGAATGCCAATAGTGTGCAAAGCAGTAATCAAAGCAAAAGGTTGCTACTTTGAAGAACCTAGAATATAAGACATATTTTCAGTTGTTTCACACTTTCTTAAGTATTTCATTCCACATGTTATCATTCATAGTTTTGATGTCTTCAATGTGAATCTACAATTTTTAGAGTCATGAAAAAAAATAAAGAAAACTCTTTGAATGAGAAGGTGTGTCCAAACTTTTGGTCTGTACTGTATATATATAAAATATATATATATATATATATATATATATATACACATTAAAAGCAATTAAAAAGACAAGAAAGGTATGCAGTGATGTCGAATAGATGTGCCCATGAGGCTAAGGCTATGTGCGCACGTTGCGTAATTACATGCAGTTACGCTGCGCTTTGTAGCGCAGCGTAACTGCATGCGTCCTGCATCCCCTGCATAATCTATGGAGATTGTGCAGGGGCCGTGCGCACGTGGCGTCTTAGAGCGCAGCGATTCGGCTGCTGCCCGAAGCGCTCGTTCTAAGAAGTGACATGTCACTTCTTCCGTGCACTTTGCCGGCAGCCCCTGCTCTGTCTATGGCAGGAGCTGCAGGCAGAGCGCATGGAATCGGCTTTTTTTTTTTCACTACGGACATTTTCGGCAGCGATTTGAAGCGCACGTGTGCTCTTCAGATCGCTGCAGAAATTTCTGCAGTGAAGTACGCAACGTGCACACATAGCCTAAGGGTACCTTCACACTTTAGCGATGCAGCAGCGATCCGACCAGCGATCTGACCTGGTCAGGATCGCTGCTGCATCGCTACATGGTCGCTGGTGAGCTGTCAAACAGGCAGATCTCACTAGCGACCAGTGACCAGCCCCCAGCCAGCAGCGACGTCCAAGCGACGCTGCGCTTGCACGGAGCCGGCGTCTGGAAGCTGCGGACACTGGTAACTAAGGTAAACATCGGGTATGGTTACCCGATGTTTACCTTAGTTACCAGCGCACACCGCTTAACCTAGCGTGTGCAGGGAGCAGGAGCCGGCACTGGCAGCATGAGAGCTGCGGAGGCTGGTAACGAAGGTAAATATCGGGTAACCACCTTGGTTACCCGATGTTTACCTTGGTTACAGCTTACCGCAGGCTGTCAGACGCCGGTTCCTGCTCCCTGCACATTCAGGATTGTTGCTCTCTTGCTGTCACACACAGCGATGTGTGCTTATCAGCGGGAGAGCAACAATAAAAAAACAAACCAGCACTGTGTGTAACGAGCAGCGATCTCACAGCAGGGGCCAGATCGCTGCTCAGTGTCACACAGCGAGATCGCTAATGAGGTCACAAAAAACGTGACTCAGCAGCGATCTCAGTAGCGATCTCGCTGTGTGTGAAGTACCCCTAACACCTAAAACACTCATTGCCAGTTATCACAAACACTTGATTGCAGTTGTTGCTGCTAAGGGTGGCCCGACCAGTTATTAGGTGAAAGGGCAATCACTTTTTCACACAGGGTGCTGTAGGTTTGGATTTCTTTTTCCCTTAATAATAATGACCTTTATTTACAAAATGCATTTTGTGTTTACTCATGTTATCATTGTATAATATTTAAACAACTACCATTAATCTGCTTGGATACAGCACTCTGTGAACAGCCAGTTTCTTTATCTATGACCTTTGTGGAGTGTGTCACTGGACACCTACTGCCTACTGGACATCTGTCTAGTCCGCAGTCTTCCCCATGATTGTGTAGCTTACTGAACCAGACTAAGGTACCATTTTAAACGCTTAGGAAGCCTTTGCAGGAGTTTTGTGGTGTGTGACATCGCTATGTGTGACACCGCAGGAACGTCGAACATCTCCTTACCTGCGTCCACCGGCAATGCGGAAGGAAGAAGGTGGGCGGGATGTTACGTCCCGCTCATCTCCGCTCCTCCGCTTCTATTGGCCGGCCTCTTAGTGACGCCGCAGTGACGTCTCTATGACGCCGAACGCACCTCCCCCTTGAGGGAGAGATTGTTCGGCGGTCACAGCGACGTCGCTGACAAGGTATGTGCATGTGACGCTGCCGTAGCGATAATGTTCGCTACGGCAGTGAGCACCAAATGTCGCAAGAATGACGGGGGCGGGTGCTATCGCGCTCGACATCGCTAGCAATCGCTAGCGATGTCGCAGCCTGTAAAGCACCCTTAAGTCTCATCATGGGCACACCTGCTTGACATCTCTACATCCCTTTTTTGGCTTTTTAAATGTTTTTAATGTTTGTCATCATAGATTGTTTTGTATATATTTTTGTAAAATGAAGTTCTTGTTGGTGTTCCCAGAAGCGTGGCACATTCTTTCTTTCTTTTCATGTGGAACAAACTTTTCTAACACCGAGAATGGAAACACTCTGTCGTCAATGCACTCAAACATTTCCAAAAGAAATAACAAAGGGAAGGCATAATACAGAGTTCTAAAAATTATGTTTCATAATTGCTTAATGCAGGGAAATCAGTGAAATGTTATAAAACAGCACTCAAATGAATGGCAACAGTAAAAAAGAACTATTAACATTAACCAAGTGAATATTGATCCCACGACATCCGGAGAGTCTCTGCTAAAACTCTGGAGCCTGGTTCAAGTGAACGGGGCTTCATAGTTCACTCATGGTCATTTCTCACGAGCGGTGACATCAGTAAGCTTATGTGACGCCCTGACACTGCAGGTAGTCACACATAGGCCCCCACATAACACCTTCCCTCACCTAGGTTACACACAGCCAACCAGAAAACCCTAGTCACCTCCCCCAGGGAAAGACAGGCACACCAGTGGGCGGGACCAGACGGAAGGAAACGCCCACCTAGGGGTCTGGAAAGCCCGGGGCAGGAGAGTTGAGAGTCGAGAGTAGAGAGTGGAGTGGAGTGGAGTGAAGGCCAGGCCTCTGCTATAGGCCTGAGGCTGATCTGACAGGTGTCAGGGTCGGAGCTCGGACACATTGGCTAGGTGGCAGACGGTGGGCCCGTAGCTAGCAGGAGACGGGAAGACGGCTCAGCAGACCCGAGGTGGATCGGGACAGGGTTGGAGCCTGCCGGTACCGACACCGGAGACCCTACCGGAAACTGTGCACAGAGGGGGTACTTGGACCCTAAACCCAGGACCGGAAACAACGGCCTAGCTAATTAACCGATTGAGGGCAGGACTATAGGTCCTGTCCCAATTTAAGTCCCGAAAAGAGACAACCACCCACAGAGAGAGATAGGGCATCCGTCAGAGCCTGTAGAGTCCATGGGTCAGCGTCAGCGGGCACGGGTCTCAACAATATTACCGGGAGAAGACTCCCGAGTTCCAGACCAGGAAGTCCACAACACTACAGCACAGTGCAGAGCGAAGAGATACAAACCACCAGCCCAGGTGGGGGACCAGAATACACCCGGCCGCGGCGGCTGGCCACCATCACCTTGGTTAACCAAAGGACTTGTCTGATTTTTTTAATCGTAAGTAAGCTGAGACTCCCTGGTCTGACCAGGCCCGGTTCCTGCCATCACCGACCCCTGCACCAAGTCACTGGGTCCCGGGGCCACCATCCCTACCCACGGAGGGGTTAACAACAAGCTGCCATCCCATCTCCCTGGGTGTCCCACAACAGCATCGGTGGTGCCACATCTCACCACACACCGTGTGTGGCGTCACAGACAGCTTACTACCATCCCCGTACAAATACGTCTCCTTTTAGTCGGAGTGTCCGCGCGACCCCGGGGTCCGGCAGGATCCCTCGAGCCGTACCGTAGATCCGAATCCGAGCAGCGCCGGCTGCTGGCACGGGGGCGGCACAACTAAATTTCTGGCGTCTCGAACAGGATACTTACCCGTTCACTTACCTGGTGAAAGTCAGTCTTGTTTTGGACTGTCAGCGGTGCTCCGCTGCGAAATTTTGGAAAACCGCCATTTTAGCCGCCATTTTTAGGTGCGAAAAAGGACAATCCAGTGTCGCGGGCAGAGGAGGGGACGCTCTCCCACTGCTCGGGTCCGGCTGCTCTGTGGTGGCTCGAGCGGTGGGCCGGATCCCGGGGACTCAAGCGGCGTTCCTCGCCCGTGAGTGAAAAGGGGATTTTGATTGTGGGGGTTTTGGTTATTGTCCGTGACGCCACCCACGGTTGTGGTGATATTGGTGACACCACCGCTGCTCTAGACGGGGATCCCGGGAGCGGTGACAGGGAGCAGCTTGGTTGTTATTTCTCCCCTCCGTGGGTAGGGGGTTGGTTGTCCCGGGGCCCAGTGATGGGGTAGGGATGGATGGCAGGCGGGTTACAGGGCCTGGTGAGGTGCAGGGTCGCAGGGGCAGCGCTGTGCCGCACGGCATGGTGGTACTCACTCAGCCAATGATGAGGACACAGTTCTCGGTAAAACACACGGCTGGATGGACGGGTCCCACAGACGGCTGCAGTGTTGTTTCTCCCGGCAGGTTGATGATGACTGCCTTTCCCTGCACCTATGTACGGTAGATGGTTCCGATGGGTTCCCACCGGTAACCCGCTCCCCAGCTTGGATATGAGCCGGAGGAGCCCCTTTTGCCCGCAGGCTCTGGCCCTGAGAAATGGTTGCCTTGGCGGTGGCGGTGTCTCCCTTTCTTGGTTGGACTGTTGCCTTCTGTCGGGACTTGGCTGTTGGGAAACCCAGGAGGTTCCCTTCACTAACGAATTTGGCAAATTCACGGCGACTCCTAGCCTTGCCGGGGTCCGTAAGCCCCTGCCAGATGGTGCTGGCTTCTCTTTGCGTACCGGTCTGGTACCACCGGGCCACCGCCCGTCCACGGTCCTTACGGTAGACTCCAATCAGCCACTCCTGCAGACGGTCACCACCATCTGCCAACCTTGCTGTCTCGCCCGGGCCACACACCCGGACGCTGTCAGTTAGTTGCTCCACTACTACTTCTCCTCCTTCCACTTTCACCTCCAAAACTAATCTGTCTGTTTTTCCCGCCTCCAGGACTGTGAACTCCTCGGTGGGTGGGACCAACCGCCTGGCCCACCCCCTGGTGTGAACATCAGCCCCTGGAGGAAGGCAACAAGGGTTTTGTGTTTGACTTCGGTGTGCCTGCTGGGAGTGTGGGGTGTGTTGGTGTTGTTCTCTGTGGCCCCTGGCTTGTCCAGGGTGCCACACCAGCATCTTCTTCACCGAGAAAGGGTGCGAAGCCGAAGCCCCGCCCCCTGGGAACACGGCCGGAAGGAGGACCCTGAGGCCGAAATAGAAACTAAGGAGTGGAGCAAAAAGAATGCTCGCAAAAGACCAAGCGGGAGCAGCGGGAAGATGTCCTCACCCAATGCTGATGGCGGGGCCACGCTGGCTGCTGGAGCAGCGGCGCTTAGGAGTGGCAGAGGCGGAGTGCTACTTCTTACAGAGGAGCAAGAATCGGATCGCTTACCCCAAGGGACCGCTGCCTGGCTAGAGCGGGAACTGGCGAGGTTCTGTGTCCGGGTGCAAGCCCAGTCGCTGCAACAGGTGCTGGATTAGAAAGCGGAGGTCCGGAGGATGGTGGCCGTGGTGTGGGCCCGTGAGAGCCGAGCCGCCCATGCAGTGCCGCATCGGGAGGAAGGAACACAGACCCTCCCGGCCTTGCTGGTCTGCCCGGAGCCTGTTCCTTACATGGCTGGGGAGTGCCGGCCCATAGAGCTCTTGGAAGCGACCTCATCGCCTGCTATATCGCCTCCGTTCCCGATAGAAGCCCGGAGTTCCGGGATGTATTGCAGCTGGTCTAGGGATGCTGTTCCCCGGGTGCTGAGTGAGCCACACAGCCCTATGCAGCAGTGGTAACAGATTCCCGGCTACCCTAGTTATGTGTCCCCGTTGGGACCGTTCTGCAGTTATACCATTTTAAACATGGACCACAGCCGTGAACTGGCAGGCCAACCCAAGAACTATTGGTTCTTCTAAATAATTACCGTCCACCTTCATACAGCACCGACCCGGTCTCTGGAGAGGCAGGTTGGAGGAAGGGCCTGCGGTAGAGTCGGCCGAGGTCCGTCACCACCCTCCAGACTGTGGGGACCGTAGCAAGCATTGTCGGGTAAGGAACTTATTACCCGGCCCGTGAGGGCGCTATCTGGGCCCGTTCCTGAACTTGAGTAAAGGGGTGTCACCTGTCTTAGTGGTGGCACCAGGGAACAGGTTGTTTGGGTGGTGAGGGTGAACAGAAGGTGGCCCGGTCCGTTAGCAACGTTTAAGCCTTGTGCCTCCCGTAAGGGAAGAAAGTTACCTTGATGTAAATATGTTATTATACTTGTAAACCTGTTTTAAACCCTTTTTCTACAGTTCCAGTTTAATAAATGGTGGTGGTCGGACAGCCCGCGGATGGTCTGTGTTTAACCAAGGGGGAATGTGACGCCCTGACACTGCAGGTAGTCACACTTGGGCCCCCGCATAACACCTTCCCTCACCTAGGTTACACACAGCCAACCAGAAAACCCTAGTCACCTCCCCCAGGGAAAGACAGGCACACCAGTGGGCAGGACCAGACGGAAGGAAACGCCCACCTACGGGTCTGGAGAGCCCAAGGCAGGAGAATTGAGAGTCGAGAGTAGAGAGTGGAGTGGAGTGAGTCCAGGCCTCTGCTATAGGCCTGAGGCTGAACTGACAGGTGTCAGGGTCGGAGCTCGGGCACATTGGCTAGGTGGCAGACGGTGGGCCCGTAGATATCAGGAGATTGGAATATGGCTCGGCAGATTCGAGGTGCACAGGGACAGGGTTGGAGCCCGCTGGTACCGACACCGGAGACCCGACTGGAAACCGTGCACAGAGGGGGTACTCAGACCCTGAAGCCAGGACCGGAACCAACGGCCTAGCTAATTACCCGATTGAGGGCAGGATTATAGGTCTTGTCCCAACCTAAGTCCCGAAAAGAGACAACCACCCACAGAGAGGGATAGGGCATCCGTCAGAGCCTGTAGATCCCACGGGTCAGCATCAGCGGGCACGGCTCCCAACAGTATTACCGGAAGTCCAGACCAGGAAGTCCACAACACTACAGCACAGTGCAGAGGGAAGAGATACGGACCACCAGCCACCAGGCCACCATCACCTTGGTTAACCAAAGGACTTGTCTGAATTTTTTAATCGTAAGTAAGCTGAGACTTCCTGGTCTGACCAGGCGCACCGGTCCCTGCCAAGACCGTCCTCTGCACCAAGTCACCGGGTCCCGGGGCCACCATCCCTACCCACGGAGGGGTTAACAATATACTGCCATCCCATCGCCCCGGGTGTCCCACAACAGCAGCGGTGGTGCCACATCTCACCACACACCGTGGGTGGCGTCACAGACAGTTTACTACCATCCCCGTACAAATATGTGCCCTTTTAGTCGAAGTGTCCGTGCGACCCTCGGGTCCGGCAGGATTCCTCCAGCCGTACTGTAGATCCGGATCCGAGCAGCGCCGGCTGCTGGCACCGGGCGGCACACTTACATGACAGAGGGCAGCGCTGCCCACCAGCAAGAGCGGTGATGACGTTGGTAACCTTACATGACCTCATGAGGGAAATAGTGAATATTAATTTTGTTTAAACAGCATAGGGCATGTGTAGAAGTCTCACTCCAACCAATCACAGATGATGGCACAGAGGGTGGGCAGCGCAAGCAATGAATATGCATCTTATTTAAACATAGGGCGAGTAAGCAGTCTGACAACAATCTTATCTTCGATAATGTATAATCTCAATAATCTCCTGCTCTTACCCTCATTTGCTTCTTTTTGCAGCCCCCCTACTTCTTATTACCACCATTTTACAGCGCTTAAGTTCAGGTCCTGATTCACTTATATGAGGCTTGGGTGTGGGTAAAACCCGGGACCAAAGGTTTGCCTAAAGTCCGGCCGAACCTGAATATCCACAGGTCTGCTCATTCCTAAATATTAGGGATCAAACAGTAACATGAAAACCAAGGAATACACCAGACAGGTATTAGAAAATTGAATAATGGGTATACAGAAACTATAGAAGCTTACAGAAAGTATCCCAATTTAGTAAATGAAAACAATATTTTTATTAAGTAAATATTAAAAAAACATCAAAGCATACATTTAGACTTTACATAATATATTACCCAATAAGGGGGCACAAATGGGTAAGTACTTTTTCATTTCTTAATAGACTATCGTTATTAATAACATTTCGGTGGTAGGATATGGAGATTAGGGACCCGTGACTGGAGGTGCCATATTGAAAATTAGAATGCCAACCTTCATGGCAAGGTAGTGTGACCTCACTGTAGGAAACAGATAATGGCACTATGCCTTGCCTCAGTAGTGTGTTATATGTTGTATTAAGTCTAAATGTTTGTTTTGAAGGTTTTTAATATTTAATAATAAGAATTGTGTTTTTATTCACTGAACACATCAGACAGGTCAGGGAAAAAGTTGTGGAGAACAGTAAATCAAGGTTAGGTTATAGAAATTAATAGTCCATGCTCTGACCATCTCACGGAGCACTCAATCTGTCATCCAAAAATGGAAGCAGTGTGGCACAACTGCAACCCACCAATACATGGCCACCTACCTAAACTGACATTCCAAGCAAGGAAATGTCTAATTAGAGAAGCAGCCAAGAGGCCCATGGCAACTCTGGAGGAGCAGCAGAGATCTACAGCTGAGGGGGGAAAGTCTGTCCACAGGACAACTATTAAGGGCACGTTACACGCTACGATATATCTAACGATATGTCGTCGGGGTCACGTCGTAAGTGACGCACATCCGTCATCGTTAGACATATCATAGCGTGTGACAGCTACGAGCGCCTGTGATCGAACAAAAATACTCACCTTATCGTTGCTCGTTGACACGTCGCTCATTTTCTAAAAATCGAATGTCCTTCTGCGCGCCGGTTATTCATCGTTCCCGGGGTAGCACACACCGCTCCGTGTGACACCCCGGGAACGATGAACTGCAGCTTACCTGCATCCCGACGGCAATGCAGAAGGAAGGAGGTGGGCGGGATGTTATGTCCCGCTCATCTCCGCCCCTCCGCTACTATTGGCCGGCCTCTGTGTGACGTCGCTGTGACGCCGAACGTCCCTCCCCCTTCAGGAAAAGGATGTTCAGCGCCCACAGCGAGGTCGTTTGGAAGGTAAGTACGTGTGACGGAGGTTACCGACTTTGTGCGACACGGGCAACAAATTGCCCGTGCCACACAAACGATGGGGGCGGGTGCGATTGCAAATGCGATCGCACGACATATCGACACGTGTAAAGCGGGCTTTAATCGTAAACTCTGCAAATCTGTTTTTTATGGAAAAGTGGCAAGAAGAAAACCATTTTTGAAAGCAAGCCAAAAGATGTCCTGTTTGCGGTTTGCAAAAAGCCATGTAGGAGACACAGCTATCATGTGTGAGAAGGTGCTCTGGTCAGATGAGACCAAAGTAGAACTTTTTCTGATGATTGTAAAATGCTTTGTGTGGCGGAAAACTAAGGGGTACTTTGCACACCACGACATCGCAGGTGCGATGTCGGTGGGGTCATGTCGAAAGTGACGCACTTCCAGCGTCGCTCTCGCCATCGTAGTGTGTAAAGCATAGATGATACGATTAACGAGCGCAAAAGCGTCGTAATCGTATCATCGGTGTAGCGTCGGCGAAAACCATAATTACCTTGCGCGACAGTCTGATGTTGTTCCTCGCTCCTGCGGCAGCACACATCGCTGTGTGTGAAGTCGCAGGAGCGAGGAACTTCTCCTACCTGCGTCCCGCCCGCCAATGCGGAAGGAAGGAGGTGGGCGGGATGTTTACATCCTGCTCATCTCCGCCCCTCCGCTGCTATTGGCCGCCTGTCATGGGACGTCGCTATGACGCCGCACGACCCGCCCCCTTAATAAGGAGGCGGATCGCCGGCCAGAGCAACGTCGCAGGACAGGTGAGTGCATGTGAAGCTGGCGTAGCGATAATGTTCGTTACGCCAGCTATCACCATGATATCGCATCTGCGACGGGGGCGGGGACTATCGCACTCGGCATCGCAGCATCGGCTTGCAATGTCGTAGTGTGCAAAGTACACCTAACACTCCACATCACTCTGAAAACACCATCCCCACCATCACACATGGTGGCAGCATCAAGCTGGGGGGATTTTTCTACAGTGGGGGCAGGGAAGATGGGCAGAGTTAATGGGAAGATGCATGAAGCTCGATCTTGAAGGAAAAACCATTAAGAGACAGCAAAAGACTGGGGTGTAGATTCATGTTCCAGCAGGACAATGACCCTAACCATACTGCCAGAGCTTCAATGTAATGGCTTAGATCAAAGAATATTCATTTGTGTGAAAGTCCCAGTCAAAGTTCAGACTTAAATCCCATGGAGAATCTGGGTCAAGACTTAAAAAGTTCTGTTCACAGATGCCTCCATCCACTCTCACTGAGCTAAAGCTATTTTGCAAAGAAGAATGGGCAAAAATTTCAGCCTCTAGATGTCCAAAGCTGGTAGAAACATCCCCCAAAAGATTTGGAGCCAGAGTTGCAGCAAAAGGTGGTCTTAGAAAGTATTGTATCAGGGGGCTGAATACAAATGCATGTGTCAATTTTCAGACTTATATTTTTAAAATATTTAGAAAACCATGTATCATTTCCTTTACACTTCCCAAATACTTGATAGTTTGTGATAAATCACATAAACTCCTAAAAAAATACATTTAAGTGGAAAAGTTCAGGGGTAGGCATACTTTTTCAATGCAGTTTATGGTTACTGTGGTGCGGCTGTTGAAAGTGATTAGTGTGCCACGCTGCTATTTATTATTACCAGTTGGACCCTTCTTTAAAGGGAACCTATCATGTAAAAAATCACTATTAACCTGCAGATATGGGATTATTTACAGGCAGTGGCGTAAATAGAATCTGATGGGACTTGGTGAAGAGTTTGAGCCTGAGCCCCCCATATGTTCATCCGGTGTATGGGTCATTTTAACATTATAAATCCTATAAATATGTGTCGCCCTGGGCAAGCCAGGGGACACAGGTCACACACCACCACACCCCACACTCCAGGTAGGCACACCTGCTAACCAGAAATCCTTGTTGCCTTGCTCCAGGAGTCGGTTGATGCACACCAGGGGGTGGGCCAGGTGGTTGGCTCCGCCCACCAAGGAGCTCACAACTCTGGAGGCAGGAAGTAACCAGGCAGTTAGAGTCGAGCGAGGGACATGAGAGAGTGAACAGGAGTCTAGTCCTAGGAGAGGAAGAGTGAAGGTCTGCAGAGAGGCAGACGGAGCCAGGGGCCTAGGTTGGAGCCTAGGGCCTCGTAGAGAAAGTCCGGCAGACGCTAAGTGCCGTCTGCAGGGAGCCGGGGAGACAGCTGGTGGAACCGCAGGTAGTCGGGGCTGGGCAGTGGCCCCCCGGTACGGAGTCGGGGAGCCAGCTGGAAGCCGGAGTGCAGGAGAAGGGTGCACGGAAGTAGAAGAAAGGACTTACACCATCAAACTGGGTCAGGGGAGAAACAACAACCGCAGCCGTCTGAGGGTACCCGTCCATCCAGCCGAGTGTTTTACTAAAAACTGTGTCATCGTCTCAGGCTGAGTGAGTACCACAGTGCCGCAAGGCACAGCGCTGCCCCGCGTCCCTGCGCCCACCAGGCCCTGCACCTCCCAAACCATCACCGGGCCCCGGGATCACCAACCCCTACCCACGGAGGGGCAACACAACACCTGGCTGCTCCGCATCACCATCCCCGGGATCCCCATATTGAGCAGTGGTGGTGAAATCACCACAACCGTGGGTGGCGTCACGGACAATAAACTATCCCCACACCCAACAAACCCCTTTCACTCACGGGCGAGGAGTGCCGCTCGAGAAACCCCCGGGATCCGGCCCACAGCTCGAGCCACCACTGAGCAGCGACCGCCGGACCCGAGCAGAAGGGGTGAGCGCAGTGTGCTGACACCCTCCTCCCCGCCCGCGACAACTTGGCGTCACGAACAGGATCTTACCGCTCTGCCATCTGGTAGAGGTGCGCCTTGTTACCGCCGGAGGCATCCGGCGGAAAAATTTCAGAAGCCACCATCTTTGGCGCGAAAAGTTCCCGCTCGAGCGTCTTCTCGAGCAGTAGAGGCGCGAAGGCCAAAACCCCGCCCCGAGAGAGGAGGGGCCGGAAAGAGCTAAGGGGGACGCGATGGCGGCTGGACGCGTGTAAGTGTGGCGTCGCAACAAACAAACTGGAACCCCCGATCCATCGACCCTAACGGAAAATGTCCGCCCCGCCGAGCTATGCGGAGGCGGCCGAGCTGGTGCCCGGGACAGCGGCATGGCTGAGGGCCCGAACGGTGGAGATTTGCCGCCATTATCAGAGGCAGATTGGCGGGCTGATGGAGCAATGGGCCGCGGAGGTGGAGGCGCTAGTTGCCGTAGCGCGAGTGTATGGAATGGAGGAACCGGAGAGTGACCCACGCCCCTGTGTCCCGGAGGGACCGGCCGCTGCAGCTGAGGGACCCGGTCTGATCCTGGCTCCTAGGTTGCCTCCGTCCTACGTGCTCGCATGCTGCACAGCACCTGGCCCGCCGGGCGTACATCCCCCCGTGATTGCAGCCCAGGAAGTAGCAAGCCTGGAAGCTACGGCGGTTGGAAGTTACCCGACTGGTGCGGAAGCTGTTGATGGTGACTCCGGGCCTGACACCGAGCCCATGTCGGAGGAGGATGGGTCCGCTGCAGCCGAAGAATCTGAGTAGGGCAGCGGATGCCCGTTGCACCGTCCCCGTGGGGACCACCAGAAGTTTGCTGTTTGTTTGTTAAGTTTGAAAGTTTGAAATGATGAAAATGAAAATGACCGAGTACTTCACCTGATTCACCGTGTGATTTGCAACCGGCTGGAGCCGGCACCGTTGTCCCCGTGGGGACCGTTTAAGTTTATTTGCATGGGAACTATCCATGGACAAGCCCGTGAACTCTGCAGGGCACCACAAACGTTAAGTGGCTTGTAAATATGTTGGGTACCGTTACCGTTTCCGCAATGCCGCCTCCGGAGAGGCAGGTTGGAGGGAGGGCCCTGAGCAGAGCAGGCCAGGGCCCAGCCACCAAAGGAACCGGTGGCCACCCTCTGGAGGGGAAGGACAGATCCCGCTCGGGTGACTTGTGCTGGACTGTGGGTCAAGGGGTGCTGCCTGGGCTTTAGGGGCAGCATCAGGGCCAGGTTGCTTGGGTGGGAGAGAGCGGAAACCGTGACCGTACACCGTTGCAACGTTTAAGTAAATGTGCCTCCCGTCTTGGGAAGAGTTTTTGATTAAAAATGTTATTGATGTTTGATTAACCCTTGTTATCCCCTTTTACAGAAAAATAAAACCGGTGTAGGACGGCAGCCCGCGGACGGTCTGCATTTTGCTAAGGGGGAATGTGTCGCCCTGGGCAAGCCAGGGGACACAGGTCACACACCACCACACCCCACACTCCAGGTAGGCACACCTGCTAACCAGAAATCCTTGTTGCCTTGCTCCAGGAGTCGGTTGATGCACACCAGGGGGTGGGCCAGGCGGTTGGCTCCGCCCACCAAGGAGCTCACAACTCTGGAGGCAGGAAGTAACCAGGCAGTTAGAGTCGAGCGAGGGACATGAGAGAGTGAACAGGAGTCTAGTCCTAGGAGAGGAAGAGTGAAGGTCTGCAGAGAGGCAGACGGAGCCAGGGGCCTAGGTTGGAGCCTAGGGCCTCGTAGAGAAAGTCCGGCAGACGCTAAGTGCCGTCTGCAGGGAGCCGGGGAGACAGCTGGTGGAACCGCAGGTAGTCGGGGCTGGGCAGTGGCCCCCCGGTACGGAGTCGGGGAGCCAGCTGGAAGCCGGAGTGCAGGAGAAGGGTGCACGGAAGTAGAAGAAAGGACTTACACCATCAAACTGGGTCAGGGGAGAAACAACAACCGCAGCCGTCTGAGGGTACCCGTCCATCCAGCCGAGTGTTTTACTAAAAACTGTGTCATCGTCTCAGGCTGAGTGAGTACCACAGTGCCGCAAGGCACAGCGCTGCCCCGCGTCCCTGCGCCCACCAGGCCCTGCACCTCCCAAACCATCACCGGGCCCCGGGATCACCAACCCCTACCCACGGAGGGGCAACACAACACCTGGCTGCTCCGCATCACCATCCCCGGGATCCCCATATTGAGCAGCGGTGGTGAAATCACCACAACCGTGGGTGGCGTCACGGACAATAAACTATCCCCACACCCAACAAACCCCTTTCACTCACGGGCGAGGAGTGCCGCTCGAGAAACCCCCGGGATCCGGCCCACAGCTCGAGCCACCACTGAGCAGCGACCGCCGGACCCGAGCAGAAGGGGTGAGCGTAGTGTGCTGACACCCTCCTCCCCGCCCGCGACAAATACATACAAGTTGCCCCCCCTCCCCCTTCATTGTGTAGTAATATCCCCCATCCTGTGCTTATGTCTCCCATCCTGGGCCACTTCCTGGTAAATATATCCCCCACCCTGGTAAATATGTCCTCCATCCTGGTAAATATGTCCACATCATGGCCCCATCCAGGTGTATGACCCCCTCATGGCTATATCCTGGTATATATGGTCCCATCCTGGTATATGTTCCCATCATAGCCCCATCCCGGTGTTTGACCCCGATCATGGATAGATTCTGGCATATATGGCTCCATCCTGGTATATATGGCCCCATCCTGGTATATAGCCCCAACCTGGTATATGTCTCAAGCATGTCCCCATCATGATTTATAACCCCCATCCTGGTGTAAAGCCCCTTGTCCTGGTATATAGTGCCCCATCCTTAAATATAGCCCCCTCATCCTGGTATATAGTGCTGGTATATAGCTACCTCATCCTGGTATATAGTCAGCTCACCCTAGTATATAGTCACCTCATCCTGATATATAGCCACCTCATACTGGTATATAGTCACCTCATCCTGATATATAGTCACCTATCCTGATATATAACCACCTCATCCTGGTATATAGTCACCTCATGATGGTATATAGTCACATTACTCTAGTATATAGCCACCTTATCCTAGTACACAGACACCTCATCTTGGTATATAGCCACCTCATCCTGGTATATAGTCACCTCATCCTGGTATATAGTCACCTTGTCACGCTGTACAAAGGGCTGGTAAGTAGTAGTACAGCGAATTCACCACTAGGTGGCAGCAGTGTAGTGAAGGAGAGTCAAAGTAACACTGTAACAAAAAGGAGGCTGAAGTACAGCAGAGTAACTTCAGCAGGCAGTTCACAGGTGAACCACCAGGGGGCAATAAAGTAGTCAAGCAGACAAGGTGTGGTCGGGAAGTCAAGTCACTGCAGAGAGAGGATCAAGATCAGGTCAGAAAACAGAACAGAGGTCGGATGCCGGGAGATCAGGTATGGAGAGGGAAACACAAAGGGCACAGGGAAAAGAAGACAAGACCGGAAGGTGCAGAGACACAAAAATGAAAGGAGGAGGAACCAGAATTCTTAAATAACTGACAAGAGTGGGAAGTCAGGGACTGTGACAGATGGACGAACGGGGGTATAGGTCAGGGCACGGTAACTAGGAGTCAGATCAAACAGAAATCTCCCCAGAGCAAGTCACAGGCTGCAGAGCAAAACTATACCCAGCACTGGAATGCTTGTGCAGCGACCAGATATAGTGTTTCCTGAAACCAGAATGAGGTTGATGGGAGTTAATCCCTGACATGACCAGGTCAGGTCTGGGAAACTTTGGAGAGGGGAATACTAGTCCTGAATCATGACACACCTCATCCTGGTATATAGCCCCCTCATCGTGGTATCTAGTCACCTCATACTGGTATTTACCACCTCATCCTGGTATATAGTCCCCTCATATTGGTATATAGTCACCTCATCCTGGTATACAGCTACCTCATCCTGGTATATAGCTACCTCATCCTGGTACATAGCCACCTCATCCTGGTATATAGTCACCTTATCCTGGTACATAGCCACCTCATCCTGGTATATAGCCATCTCATCCTGGTATATAGCGCCCCATCCTTGAATATAGACCCCTCATCCTATTATATAGTCACCTCATCCTTTTATATAGTCAACTCATCCAGGTATATAGCCACCTCATCCTGGTATATAGCCCCCCCATCATGCTATATAGCCCCCATCCTGGTATATAGCCCCCACCACGTCGCACACAGTAAAAAAAAAAATAATAATAACAAATTATTGTACTCACCTACCCTGCACTCCCCCAGCGTCCTCCTGTGACACTGGCATGCCGGCAACTAACCAGTGCGTAACAGCGCAGGACATGACGTCAGTGTCATGCGCAGCCACTTAGACCATAGCTGTCAGTATATTCTCTGTTCCCCATGCTCAGGATTGTGTGCGTGGGGAGCAGTGAATATTCATTGCCTTAATCGGTCGGCACATCGCAGTGCATTGACCAGACAGGTCTCTGTACTGCGATGTGTTTCAGCTGGATGCATGCGGATACACATCAACCTGAATCAGGGGCTGTGGCCGGCAGGCCCCCTGCATCCTCGGGCCCGGTTACAGTGGCGACCTCTGCGAGCGCGGTCATTACACCCCTGTCTACAGGGAAATAGTGTTTTGAACCTCCAGATTAACGCCATATCTGTAGGTTAATAGGTTCCCTTTAATGACTTCACTTATTTCCTTCTGATTATATAGTGCCAGCATATATTTCAGCAATATACTATTTAGACCTCAGTCAGACAAGACTATGGTGGATATTGTATATGGAAGCATTATGGCCGGCACTGTATACGGGAGTGAACTATGGCAGGCACTGTAAACAAAGGTATTTTCTTGCTCGTACAGTGTAAAGAATCTATGACAATAATTAAGCATGACAATTAAGAATGTATACAGTACATTCTCTGATAGGCTCTGTTATGGGGGAACCTGGCAGACAACTATGGCAGGCACTTAAGGCAAAACCTGAGTAGTTGTACATGTCAAAGTGATTAAAAAAAAACTACAAATGCAAAAATACCAGTCTTACAACATCACATTCTTAGCATAATAGGGGAGTTTATAACTAAGCAAAGATATGGACCACAAATTACTACAGCCACTACAGTCATAAAAGGCAGGTGTGCTTTTTTATTGTATCTGTACCTCATCGCCTTTATGATATCCACAGAGCAGTGATGATTATGAAGAGAGTTTAACGTCTTAAAAAATGAATCCGTGACTTGTGCCCCAGCATGATACGTGCGTGGTGTATTTTTATAACTGCAGAGTATTACTGGTCTGCAATCCGGCTATGTGAAGCTTTAGTCTGATATACTTGGTGTCACAGTTTTAGAACAAAAGTAAAGGGTGCTTTACACGCTGCGACATCGCTAGTGATTGGTAGCGATGTTGCGAGCATTAGCACCCTAAGTCCTATGCTCGAAGTTTCTTGTGAATCTTGTCTGCCTGTTTATATTTCATTGTCATCTGGAATATATTTTATATGTACATGATCTTGTGATCACTTGTTTACTTACACTGTGGTGTGGAATTTTTTATTGAATAAATAACTGTTTATATTGGGAATATTTGGTAATATTTGTACGAGCATTAGCACCCGCCCCCGTCATTGGTGCGATATGTGGTGATTGCTGCCGTAGCGAACATTATCGCTACGGCAGCGTCACATGCACATACCTGCTGTGCAACATCGCTGGAGACATCGAACAATCCCTCCTTCAAGTGGGAGGTGCGTTCGGCGTCACAGCGACATCACTGCGGCGTCACTAAGCGGCCGCCCAATAGCAGAGGGGCGGAGATGAGCGGGACGAACATCCCGCCCACCACCTGTCTTCTTCATTGCGGGCGGCTGCAGGTACGAGGTTGTTCCTCTTTTTTGTGGTGTCACACATAGCGATGTGTGCTGCCGCAGGAACGACAAACAACCTCACTACTGACGAGACAACGATTTTTGGTAAGTGAACGATGTGTCACAGACCAACGATTTTTGCCTTTTTTGTGATCGTTTAACGTCGCTCATAGGTGTTACACGCTGCGATGTCACTAACTGCGCCGGATGTGCTTCACAAACACCGTGACCCCGACGATATATATCGTTAGTGATGTTGCAGCGTGTAAATGGCCCTTTAGATTTACTTCAATGCCCATGTCCAGTTAGAATTCCAGCACAGCAGGCACAATCTAGGCATCACTAGATCATGCTTGCAGAACATAGCTTCAGTCCACAAACTGTACAAATCATAGCAGCACATATTGGGAACGTACCTAGGTGAGTATTTTTCACTTTATCAGTTAGTACTTTTAGAGGGCTATGGTCATCGCATCTGAGGAGGGCTGTGGGGCTATCATACCCTGTGGAGGGTTGTGACTGAAAGCCATCATACTAAGTGGTGGTGGGGGGCACTGGGGGATTGAGGCTATCATACTGTGTAGTGGGACTGTGGGGGCTATCATACAGTATGGGGAGTATATTGGGAGCCACCTTACTGGGTGGTGGCTGTGGAGATCATCATATTGCCTGGGGGCTGTAGAAGTCTTCATACATTTTGGAGGCCATCATACTGTGTGGTTGGGAGGGCATTACCCTGTCTGAGAATCTGTGAGAATACTATACATGTGGGTTAATTATAATGTGCAGGGGGCTATAAGAGCCAACAGAAGTGGAAAAAGCCAGCAACCATCTTGGAAAAACTCTGAAGCTTTATTGTGAAAAATCCATAAAAAACATAGAGTGGATAAAAAGTTCAGCGTGTAGACAAGGGTCTACGTGTTTCAGGCCTAACATAAAACTGGCCCTTAATTTTTATCTACTTTATGTTTTTTATGGATTTTTCACAATAAAGCTTCAGAGTTTTTCCAAGATGGTTGCTGGCTTTTTCCACTTCTCTTGTTCATCGCTATTACACCAGGATCCGGCCTGATGTGCCTGGCACCATCCACCATTTGAGATACATATAGGTCTAGGCAGGGGTGGGATTCAGCCGGTTCTGTCCGGTTCTGGAGAACCGGTTGTTAAAATAGCAGCCGGTTCCCAGAACCGGCAAGAAACAGCTCTGGCGATCTGGTTCCCTGTATTCATTTGTGTTAGTGTCTCTTTAAGACACTAGCACAAATGAATCTCCATACCTCCGCGCCGCACTTCCTGGTTCAGTGCAGCCTGTCAGCTCCCTGATCCAGCGTGCAGCGACGTGCTGACGCTGCAGAGGTGACGGCAGTGAGAGGAGGGAGCTCCTCCTACTGCCGTCTGTCAGCGTCAGAGAGCCGCGGGGGAGGACGGGAGACACAGGAGAGGCCGGTGCTTGAAGCAGGTAAAACGCTCATTGACCCGAAGATGCAGGGAGCAGGGAGAGGACATGGCAGCTATATGTGGAGAACAGGAGGCCACATAAGATAGGAGCTATATGTGGCTATATGGGTAGAGGAGGCCATAATAGGATGGTATTTGCATGGAGAAAGGGGCCATAATGGGACAGGATCTGCAGGGGGAAAGGGGCCATAATGGGACAGGATCTGCAGGGGGAAAGGGGCCATAATGGGATGAGATCTGCAGGGGGAAAGGGGCCATAATGGGATGGTATCTGCAGAGGAATGAGGCCATAATAGTATGGGATCTGCAGAGGAAAGAGGCCATAATGGGATGGTATTTGCAGGGGGAAAGAGGCCATAATGGGATGGGATCTGCAGGGGGAAAGAGGCCATAATGGGATGGGATCTGCAGGGGGAATTAGGCCATAATGGGATGGTATCTGCAGGGGGAAAGAGGCCATAATAGGATGGGATCTGCACGGGGCATTAGGCCATAATAGGATGGTATCTGCAGGGGAAAGAGGCCATAATGGGATGGTATCTGCAGAGGAAAGAGGCCATAATAGGATGGGATCTGCAGAGGAAAGAGGCCATAATGGGATGGTATCTGCAGGGGAAAGAGGCCATAATGGGATGGGATCTGCAGTGGGAATTAGGCCATTATGGGATGGTATCTGCAGGGGGAAAGAGGCCATAATAGGATGGGATCTGCAGGGGAAATTAGGCCATAATAGGATGGTATCTGCAGGGGAAAGAGGCCATAATAGGATGGGATCTGCAGGGGGAAAGAGGCCATAATAGGATGGTATCTGCAGGGGAAAGGGGCCATAATGGGATGGGATCTGCAGGGGAAAGGGGCCATAATGGGATGAGATCTGCAGGGGGAAAGAGGCCATAATGGGATGGGATCTGCAGGGGGAAAGAGGCCATAATGGGATGGGATCTGCAGGGGGAAAGAGGCCATAATGGGATGGGATCTGCAGGGGGAAAGAGGCCATAATGGGATGGGATCTGCAGGGGGAAAGAGGCCATAATGGGATGGGATCTGCAGGGGGAAAGAGGCCATAATGGGATGGGATCTGCAAGGTAAAGAGGCCACATGGGATGGAATCTGTTGGGGGGGACCTCATAGGAAGGGATCGGCAGGGGGCAAGAGACCACATGGGATGGGATCTGTTGGGGGAAAGCAGCCACATGGGATGGGATCTGTATGGGGGAAGGTCGCCCATTCCAATTTTAGCAGGGCTCCTTTAGTAATAATTTTTAAAAACTGTAGAAAAACCCTTTAGTACAATAAGAGTGACAGTGACTGGAACAACTGATACTGGACAGGAGAGTGAAGGTATAGGAGGGGAAGAAGGGGAAAGAGATTATACTTTAAATAACTTGTATTTTTGGTTGAGGAAAGTGTGTGAAAATGGGTGTGGCTAACAAAATGGGTGTGGTTACATAATGGGTGTGGTTTTTAAATGGGCGGGATTTAAAGAGAACCTGTTGTTAAAAATTTTAATCCCACCCCTGGGGCTAGGTGAGCTGTGATTACATTATTCCTACTGTTTAGGGGCTATCATACTTTACATGGTGGTATGGTAGACCAACAAAATGTGTGAGGGTTGTGAAAGGCATCATACTATGTATGTAGAGGGGTCTTGGGGCCCTCATGCTGTGTGGAGGGCTATGGGGTCTATTATCCATTGTGGGAGGTGGTGGGGGCTATCATAGTGTGTAGGGGGTTATGTGGGGTCAATTGTACAGTGTATGGCGCTTATTTGGGGCCATTGGGGGCTGAAGGAACCTTCATATTTTAGGGAGTCAACATATTATGTGGGTGTGGTTGTGGGGGTATTATACTATGTATGGTAATCTATAGGTGTACCAGACCTTATGAGAGGCCTGTTTGTGGCATTATACTGTGTAAGGGGGCTGTGGATGCATAATACTGTGCAGGATGCTTGAGGTAATTGTGAAGCCTCACAGGTGTTGTGTCGGTGCATTACCTTCAGGAACTCCACGTGGAGGAACAGTTTGGTCACAGGTAGGGAACCTTCTCTTTAGGATTTCCGTGACGCCACTCTCGGTATTGCGGTCAGGCTGACCGCCACTGCAGATTAAGGGGTGCCTGGGGCTGATGGTGGGTGCAGTCAGTTGTAGTGGCCTCCCGAGAGTGAGGCAAGCCCCAGGACCCTGTGTAAGTGTGTGGAACCACAAGGCACAGAATGACTCAAACAAAGTCCAGACAGTCTTTCAGGGCTTTTACTCACAGTTAATGGCAGGGTGAGTAACCCGGGCATAGCTGGGATGAACCAGGCTGGAACCAGGTATCCTTCCGGCTGGCTGATGAGGGTGACTACCAACTCGCCTTCCTAGCCTTGTGTGTTTTGGGGTGACCCCTACTTGAAGCCCTGCTGGGGTCGCCCAGGGAAGTTGCTGATGCCTCTCTCCCCTTCTTTTGGCCCATTTTCTTGTAGCCTGGTCCAGGTCACTCCATTGTGGGAGGCTGCTTGCCTCCTGTGAACTATGGGCCCTCTCTTTGCTACGTGGCTCCGGACTCTGTGGTGGTATGGTGTGGGTCTGATGTGCCCCGACCGGCAGGTTTGGCAGGAAAAAAATTGAATAAATCTATGCACTGGGACCTGTTACCCTTGCGGGCCTTGTACCTCCCTGGCAGTCCCCTTACTCTGCCACTCCTTTGCTCTCTCTAGCCTTGGGTGGATTTCGGGTGGCACTACCAGGTGACCGATCTCCCCCGTTGGTAGTTACTGCGCGTACGTTGTCTGACTAGTGGCAGCCTCAGGTCTTCTCTTAGCGTCTGTTCTCCCTGAGCTCCACTTCAGACTCGGCTAACTCCTTCGTACTCTGTCTGCCTACGCAACCTAGCAACCAGGCTCTCTTCCACACCCCCCTGAGTGGACATGGAGGCCACACCCCCTCCTTGATTTTCCAGTGGTCCACCCAAAGGTAGATGTGTGAGACCTAATTACTATGCGCCTGTGTAGTCACACCTCGGTCAGCCTTCTGGATTACCTGTATTGTACTGCCCCCTGCATGGGTGCAGTACTCAGTGGTGCCTGACCAGGTCAGGGGCACTACATTCCCCCTTAGTTATCACCAGCACGTCCTCGGGCTGCAAGACAACATTTTAAATGCATAAAAACGGTAAAACATTTAAAACATTTTAAAACCACCAGGTACCATACATCACCACCCTCCACCCACAAGTCTGTTAACCCACCCAAAACCCTCTCAGGAGGCAGGTCCTTTTAGTAACCAGGTCTGGGTCAGCTCTATCCCAGCCTTTCCTCCAATCTTCCTCTCCAGTCGAGCTGCGCCTTCAGCCACTTCTGGCAGGATGTAGAGGCGTCTTTCTTGGTCTGGTGGTTTCAGGGTATACCTGGCCTGGTGGAGCCGCGCCTTCAGCCTCTTCTGGCAGGATGTAGAGGCGGCCTCCACAGTTGGTGCTGACCAGGTACCCTCTTTGTGGTGGAGAGCCAGGCCCCATAAACAGGCGTGCTCCCTGTTCACAGGCGAGCCAGGCCCCTAAACATGCTGGCTCTGGTGGTGGTACCATTCAAGGTAACTATACACACTGCGAGAGTTTGTGGCTATAGCCAGTTCATAGCCTATGATCCATTTCTCAAAAGGGTTTCTCACATAAGTTCATGTGGGCACATCTCTTCAACTTTGTAAACGTTGCAAATTGGTCAAAACTGTAACTTTGCTGTACTTCTTAGCTTACATGGACTCTTCTTCCTCCTTACCAGGGCTTGGGCCTATAGGGCTGCGGCACCTGTCATTTTCTATATTTCTGTCATCGTCATCATCTGTGGTTGTATCTTCTGCTGGTTCTTTGCCTTTATTGGTGTCTCTTTCTAGTTCTTTATCTTCTTCTTCTGTTTCTGTTTCTTTTTCTTGTTCTATTCTTTCTTTATCTTTATCTTGTTCTGTTACTGTTGTTACTGTAGACTTTGGGGTTTGGGCAGAAGCAGCTGGGCCACAATCAGGATTTCTAGGACATGGCGTAACGTCTAGCGCATACCAACCACGCTCTCCTTGATGTTTTGTGAACTCCACTAAGTCTCCCATGTACAGATTTCTTCCTGGATGTCCTCTTGGTAAAAGTGCTCTGACATCTCTTCTGCTCACAAATATGCCCTTCTTCATGCCAGGTGTAACGATAAAGCCATACCCTGATTTTAAGCTGAAGTCTTCTACCACCACACAGCAAAGGGATCCCCTTTCCTGGTAGCGAGCCTTCCTTAGGTGTTGCTTATCTTCAAGCTCTCTAGCTGTAACATCATACCGGTCTGGGGACTGCTGTGCTGCTGCCAGTTTTGCGCGGGTGCGGCGCTGGGCTCTGGTTGTGGGGCTCCTCGGCACCACAGGCCCCCAGGTTACATACATGCTTGGGGCCAGTACTGTCAGCTCTTCATCAGCAGAGGGTGTTGGGCTGTCTTCATCCCAGCGGGAGTATGGCAGCATCTCTGGCTCTGGGCCTCTCCTCCCCCTTAGTGCTCTTGAGCACTCCTCTCGTTGTAGCGCTGGGGATGGGTCCTCATCAGCAGGCCAGGGCGGTGGGCTTTTTATCGTGGATGATACTGGAGCCTTCTTGTGGGAATGCGGAGGGAGCAGATACTGGTCCACCATCTCCTTTGGGAAATGGGCCTCCAGGTCCGCCTTAACCTTTAAGTATACAGGGTCTTCTCCTTCTGGCGGGGATGTGGGACCCGGTTCCCTGGACTGGGGAGTGGTGTCTGCTCTGGCCTTACAGGCTGGGGTAGATGGCCTTGTGGCCTTGTCTTGGCGGGCCGCGCCTAGCATGGTGGCGGCCTGGTCTTGGTGGGCTGACCCTGGCGTGGCTGCGACCTGGTCTTGGCGGGCCACGTCTAGCATGGCGGCAGCCTGGTCTTGGCGGGCCGAACCTGGCGTGGCTGCGGCCTGGTCTTGGCGGGCCGCGCCTAGCATGGCGGTGGCCTGGTCTTGGCGGGCCGAGCCTGGCGTGGCTGCGGCCTGGTCTTGGCGGGCTGAGCCTGGCGTGGCTGCGGCCTGGTCTTGGTGGGCCGCACCTAGCATGGCGGTGGCCTGGTCTTGGAGGGCCGAGCCTGGCGTGGCTGTGGCCTGGTCTTGGCTGGCCACGCCTAGCATGGCAGCGGCCTGGTCTTGGCGGGCCGAGCCTGGCGTGGCTGCGGCCTGGTCTTGGCGGGCCGAGCCTGGCGTGGCTGCGGCCTGGTCTTGGTGGGCCGCGCTTAACATGGCGGCGGCCTGGTCTTGGCGGGCCAAGCCTGGCGTGGCTGCAGCCTGGTCTTGGCGGGTCGCGCCTAGCATGGCGGCGGCCTGGGTCAGCATCGCCCCTGCGGCGTGGATGAGTGTCGCGGCCGCGGTGGGATCTTGGCAGGCCGGGCAGGGCATCGCTGCAGCGGCCTGGGCTGGAGGGGCCGGGTTGTGCGTCGCTGCTGCGGCGTGGTCTTGGTGGGCAGGGCCTGACATGGTGGCGGCCTGGGCTTGATAGGCTGGGCGTCGCTGCTTCTGGGGCCTCCGCGGGGACTGCGGGCTTCACAGCGGGGATCAGTGCACTCGTGCGGGCAGGGGCAACACAGGACTCACCCAGGCTTAGCATCATTGGAGTCCGAGTAGTCATCGCTCGGCCCGTCGCTTGCCTCTCCGTCCACTTCTTGTGGGCCCAGGCGACTCCAGCCATCTCTCTGAGCTCTGCGTGTCCTTCCCGGATCTGCTGCATCACCTTCGCCTCCAGCCTTTCACACCACTGGTCCAGCTCCCAGTCCGACCAGGCAGCGGAGCCCAGCTCTGGATCGCTGTGTGTGAACGCCATTTTCACTGCACGATCCTTACTCAGCAGCAGGCTTGTGACTCCTTCTCCTTCCCGCCGTCTCTGCACACCTCCGCTCTCATCACTTGCGAGGTCAGGACTCTGCAGGGGTTCTCTCGGTAGCCACACCACTTCGTTGGCGGTAACTTCTTCTAGCGGGGGCTCCTGTTGTGCTTTGGCGTGCTTTTCATGGTGGCAATATGGCGGCGCTTCCAATTTTTCAAGCGGACCGCCGAGGCACATGGTCACCTGTCTTAACAGGTCTAGTCCTTATCCTGTTCGTGATGCCAGATGTGAAGCCCCACAGGTGTTGTGTCGGTGCATTACCTTCAGGGACTCCATGTGGAGGAACAGTCTGGTCACAGGTAGGGAACCTTCTCTTTAGGATTTTCGTGACGCCACTCTCGGTATTGTGGTCAGGGTGTCCACCACTGCAGATTAAGGGGTGCCTGGGGCTGATGGTGGGTGCAGTTGTGGCGCCCTGGACAAGCCAGGGGCAACAGGTAATTACATCACCACACCCTACACCCCGGTTAGGCACATCAAAGCCAGACACAAAACCCTTGTTGCCTTCCTCCAGGGGCTGATGTCCACACCAGGGGGGGCGGAGCCAGGCGGTTGGTCTCCGCCCACCGAGGAGTTCACAGTCCTGGAGGCGGGAAAAGCGCAGTTTAGTTTTGGAGGTGAAAGTGGTAGGAAGGAAAGTGGTAAAGGAGCAACTGACTGATAGCGTCCGGGTGTGTGCCCCGGGCGAGACAGCAAGGTTGGCAGACGGTGGTGACCGTCTGCAGCAGTGGCCTATCGGAGTTGCCGAAAGGACCGTGGACGGGCGGTGGCCCAGCGGTACCGGACCGGTACACAAGGAGAAGCCAGCACCATTGGCAGGGGCTTTTCGGACCCCGGCAAGGCTAGGAGTCGCCGTGAATTTGCCGAATCCGTTAGTGAAGGGGACCTCCTGGGTTTCCAAACAACTAAATCCCGACAGAAGGCAACAGTCCAACCCAGTGAGAGAGACACCGCCACCGCCAAGGCAACAGTTTCTCAGGGCCAGCGCCTGCGGGCAAAAGGGGCTCCTCCGGCCCATATCCAAGCCGGGGAGCGGGTTACCGGTTGGAACCCATTGGAACCGTCAGAAGTACATAGGTGCAGGGAAAGGCAGTCACCGTCAATCTGCCGGGGAAAAGCACCAGCAGCCGTCCGTGGGACCCGTCTTTCCAGCCGTGTGTTTTACCGAGAACTGTGTCATCGTCTCAGGCTGAGTGAGTACTAACGTGCCGTGCGGCACAGCGCTGCCCCTGCGACCCTGCACCTCACCAGGCCCTGTAACCCGCCTGCCATCCACCCCTACCCCATCACCGGGCCCCGGGACAACCAACCCCCTACCCACGGAAGGAGGAATTAACAACAAAGCTGCTCCCTGTCATCGCTCCCGGGATCCCCGTACAGAGCAGCGGTGGTGTCACCAAAATCACCACAGCCGTGGGTGGCGTCACGGACAATCATAAATCCCCACAATCAATCCCCTTATCACTCACAGGTGAGGAGCGCCGCTCGAGGCCCCGGGATCTGGCCCACCGCTCGAGCCACCACCGAGCAGCGGCCAGACCCGAGCAGTGGGAGAGCGCGGCATCCCCTCCTCCGCCTGCGACACAGTCAGTTGTAGTGGCCTCCCGAGAGTGAGGCAAGCCCCAGGACCCTGTGTAAGTGTGTGGAACCACAAGGCGCAGAATGACTCAAACACAGTCCAGGCAGTCTTTCAGGGTTTTTACTCACAGTTGATGGCAGGGTGAGTAACCCAGGGGTAGCTGGGATGAACTAGGCTGGAACCAGGTATCCTTCCGGCTGGCTGATGAGGGTGACTACCAACTCGCCTTCCTAGCCCTGTGTGTTTTGGGGTGACCCCTACTTGAAGCCCTGCTGGGGTCACCCAGGGAAGTTGCTGATGCCACTCTCCCCTTCTTTTGGCCCGTTTGCTTGTAGCCTGGACCAGGTCACTCCAGCTGCTTGCCTCCTGTGAACTATGGGCCCTCTCTTTGCTACGTGGCTCCGGACTCTGTGGTGGTATGGTGTGGGTCTGAAGTGCCCTCACCGGCAGGTTTGGCAGGAGAAAATTGAATAAATCTCTGCACTTGGACCTGTTACCCTTGCGGGCCTGGTACCTCCCTGGCAGTCCCCTTACTCTGCCACTCCCTTGCTCTCTCTAGCCTTGGGTGGATTTTGGGTGGCACTACCAGGTGACCGATTTTCCCCGTTGGTAGTCACTGCGCGTACGTTGTCTGACTAGTGGCAGCCTCAGGTCTCCTCTTAGCGTCTGTTCTCCCTGAGCTCCACTTCAGACTCGGCTCACTCCTTCCTACTCTGTCTGCCTACGCAACCTAGCAACCAGGCTCTCTTCCACACCTCTTGACTGGACATGGAGGCCACGCCCCCTCCTGGATTCCCCAGGGGTCCACCCAAAGGTAGATGTGTGAGACCTGATTACTATGCGCCTGTGTAGTCATACCTCGGTCAGCCTTCTGGATTACCTGTATTGTACTGCCCTCTGCATGGGTGCAGTACTCAGTGGTGCCTGACCAGGTCAGGGGTGCCACATAATCATACAGTGTATGGGGGTAAATGGGAGACATCATATTGTGTTGGGGACTATGAGGGCCATCATACGTTGTGTGGGCTATCATACATTATACTGTGTTGGTATGATTATGGGGGCATTATTACTTTACGTGTGAATCTGTAGGAGCATAACACTGTGTGAGGGCCTGTGGAAGGTCTTATACTGTGTAAGGGGGCTGTGGGTGCATCAAACTGTGTTATAGGGCTGTAGTGGGCATCATACTGTGTCAGTATGATTATGAGGGCATTATTCTGTGTGCGCATGGTTATGGGGCATTATTAATGTATGTGCAAATCTGTAGGTGACTAACACTGTGTGAGGGCCCGTGGGAGGCCTTATAGTGTACAAGGGGGATGTGGATGCATCAAACTCTCTGGTAGGGCTGTGTTGGAGGGGTTTATTTTGGAGGGGGGGGCTGGATGGAGCATCATACTATGTTGGCTGTAGGGTTATTATACTATGTGGGCAGCTATCAGAGGCAGCTTACTGTGTGTGTAGGGCTATTAGAGCTATCACACTGTGTAGGGGGTTGGGGGTGTTGTGCAGCTGTCGCGGGCGGGGAGGAGGGTGTCGGCACACTACGCTCACCCCTTCTGCTCGGGTCCGGCAGCTGCTCAGTGGTGGCTCGAACTGTGGGCCGGATCCCGGGGTTCCTCGAGCGACACTCCTCGCCCGTGAGTGAAAAGGGATTTGTGGTTGGGTGTGGGGATTGTTATAGTTCGTGACGCCACCCACGGTTGTGGTGATTTCACCACCGCTGCTCTGTACGGGGGCTCCCGGGGATGGTGATGCGGAGCAGCCAGGTGTTGTGTTGCCCCTCCGTGGGTAGGGGTTGGTGATCCCGGGGCCCGGTGATGGAGATGTGTGGTGCAGGGCTTGGTGGGCGCAGGGACGCGGGGACAGCGCTGTGCCTTGCGGCACTGTGGTACTCACTCAGCCTGAGACGTGGACACAGTTTGTACGGTAAACCAAACGGCTGGTAGGACGGTCCCACAGACGGCTGCACCTGCACTCCCGGTAGGTGACGGTGCTGTCCCTCTTCCTTGCACCTATGGTTGACTTGTGGTAGCGGTGGATTCCCTCCGGTTACCCGCTCCCCGGCTGCAATCTGGGCCGGAGGAGCTCTACACTTTGCCCGCAGGCGCTGGCCCTGAGAAACTGGTGCCGTGGCGGTGGCGGTGTCTCTCCGGTTCAGGTTGGGCTGTTGCCTTCAATCGGGACTTGGTTGTTGGGGGGTCTACGTCCCCGTCACTGACGGATTCGGCAAATCTGGCGACTCCTAGCCTTGCCGGGGTCCGAGAGGCCCCTGCCCTGGTGCTGACTGTCCTTCGGAACACTGCTCCAGACCACCGGGTACACAGCCAACGGGGTCCTTCCAGGAACTTCCAGACGGTCCCCCTCCAGACAGTCACCGCCGTCGCTGACCTTGCTGATCTGGCCCTACACAAAGCTGGACCCTTCAGGCTTTCTTCCTCTTCTGTCACTTCACTTGCTTTCCTCCTTTTCCACTTTCCTACTTTCACTTTCACTTTCTTAACTCCTCTGCTTAGCTCCTCACTCCTGCTCCTCCCTGAGCTAATCTCTCCTGTTTACTCCTTCATGTCCCTCACTGGACTGCCTGGTTTTCCCGCCTCCAGAGTTGTGAGCTCCCCGGTGGGCGGAGCCAACCGCCTGGCCCACCCCCCGGTGCGCATCATCAGACTCCTGGAGGAAGGCAACAAGGATTTGTGGGTTAGCTGTGATGTGCCTACCTGGAGTGTGGGGTGTGGTGGTGTTGTGACCTGTGTCCCCTGGCTTGCCCAGGGCGACACATTCCCCCTTAGCAAAATGCAGACCGTCCGCGGGCTGCCGTCCTACACCGGTTTTATTTTTCTGTAAAAAGGGGTAACAGGGTTAAGAAAACATAAATAACATTTTTAATCAAAACTCTTCCCAAGACGGGAGGCACATTTACTTAAACGTTGCAACGGTATACGATCATGGTTTCCGCTCTCTCCCACCCAAGTAACCTGGCCCTGATGCTGCCCCTAAAACCCAGGCAGCACCCCTTGACCCACAGTCCAGCACAAGTTACCCGAGCGGGATCTGTCCTTCCCCTCCAGAGGGTGGCCACCGGTTCCTTTGGTGGCTGGGCCCTGGCCTGCTCTGCTCAGGGCCCTCCCTCCAACCTGCCTCTCCGGAGGCGGCATTGCGGAAACGGTAACGGTACCCAACATATTTACAAGCCACTTAACGTTTGTGGTGCCCTGCAAGTTCACGGGCTTGTCCATGGATAGTTCCCATGCAAAACTTTAAACGGTCCCCACGGGGACAACGGTGCCGGCTCCTGCCGGTTCAATCACAAGCAAATCAGGTGAAACTTCGGTAATTTTCATTTTCCTTATCATTCTTCAAAACTTTTAAACAACAACAAACTTAAACTCACTGGTGGTCCCAACGGGGACGGTGCAACGGGCATCCGCTGCCCTACTCCGGTCCTTCAGGCTCCAGTGCTCCTTCCAAGGGAGGGGGCGCGGCGCTTGCTAGGGCCTCTGGGCTGCCCTTCAATCTAGCGTCCAGCGCAAACCACCCTCGCTCCCCAAAGAACCGAGTGTACTGGATGATATCACCCGGCATCAGATTACGGCCAGGATGCTCCTCGGGCAGGTGGGCATTCACATCCCGCCGGGCTACAAAAACTTCGGCCTCCAGGCCCGGCTCGTAGATGAACCCGTAGCCCCAGCGGACATCAAACCGCCTCACCTGCCCCACGTACAACGGTCCTCGGGCACGGGAGGTCGCCCGCCGGAGGTGCTCCTTCTCCCGGATCGCTCTGGCCACCAGTTCGGCCTTTTTCCGCTCCCTCTCCTCGATCTCCAGGCCCAGCGGTACCGGCTCCCTATCCCAGTACGGCGCTGCTGCCAGCGCCGGCGCACGGGTCGGGCCCCGCGGGACATCCAAAATGTTACCCACTGTCAGGAAGGTGGGCGGCGTATCCCGCGGTGTCATGGCCTTGGGCGCTGCCTTGCAGCAACAACCCGGCGCCACCTCAGCCGAGGTGTGGGGGATGGGCATAGGGGCTTTCCGCTGCCGGGCCTTCGGCTCTGAACGGGTCATCGGCTTCGGCTCGGGGGTTTTTTCAAGGGATGCCTCCGGTTCTACTTTCGGCGTCTTCCACGGTAACACCTCCGGTGTGCCGCGGGCTCCGGCTACAGGTCGGCCCGCCTGGGCGGGGACGCTGGGTACTGCTACCGGTTGCGGTGGTAGCAGGCCTAGTGGCGGGGTCACGGCCTCCGGGACGGGTGGCGAGGGAGGCAACGGGGGGAGAGGGCTTGGACCGGGCCCCACAGCTGCGATGACCGGCCCTGCAAGGGCATCGGGACGTGGGTCACTCACCCTCCCTTTCTCCGCCTCCTCCTCGCGTCTCCGCACGGTGGCTATAACGTCCGCCATGTCGGCCTCCCACTCCTCCATGAGGAGCTGCATCCTGACCTGCAGCCTTTGATAGAGCTGCGCGGTTCGGACCTCCACCCACGCTGCGGTTCCAGGCGCGGGGGCTACGGTGTCGCGGGACGGCATCCACATGGTGGCTTCTCTGTTTGCTTCCAGGAACGGTATTCTTGCAAGGTCCTGGCGTCCCTGCTTTTATAGCTGCGACTACATGCTGCCAGCCGCCATCGCGCCCCCTTAGCTCTTTTCGGCCCCTCCTCTCTCGGGGCGGGGTTTTGGCCTTCGCGCCTCTACTGCTCGAGAAGACGCTCGAGCGGGAACTTTTCGCGCCAAAGATGGCGGCTTCTGAAATTTTTCTGCCGGATACCTCCGGCGGTAACAAGGCGCACCTCTACCAGACGGCAGAGCGGTAAGATCCTGTTCGTGACGCCAAGTTGTCGCGGGCGGGGAGGAGGGTGTCGGCACACTACGCTCACCCCTTCTGCTCGGGTCCGGCAGCTGCTCAGTGGTGGCTCGAGCTGTGGGCCGGATCCCGGGGTTCCTCGAGCGACCCTCCTCGCCCGTGAGTGAAAAGGGATTTGTGGTTGGGTGTGGGGATTGTTATAGTTCGTGACGCCACCCACGGTTGTGGTGATTTCACCACCGCTGCTCTGTACGGGGGCTCCCGGGGATGGTGATGCGGAGCAGCCAGGTGTTGTGTTGCCCCTCCGTGGGTAGGGGTTGGTGATCCCGGGGCCCGGTGATGGAGATGTGTGGTGCAGGGCTTGGTGGGCGCAGGGATGCGGGGACAGCGCTGTGCCTTGCGGCACTGTGGTACTCACTCAGCCTGAGACGTGGACACAGTTTGTACGGTAAACCAAACGGCTGGTAGGACGGTCCCACAGACGGCTGCACCTGCACTCCCGGTAGGTGACGGTGCTGTCCCTCTTCCTTGCACCTATGGTTGACTTGTGGTAGCGGTGGATTCCCTCCGGTTACCCGCTCCCCGGCTGCAATCTGGGCCGGAGGAGCTCTACACTTTGCCCGCAGGCGCTGGCCCTGAGAAACTGGTGCCGTGGCGGTGGCGGTGTCTCTCCGGTTCAGGTTGGGCTGTTGCCTTCAATCGGGACTTGGTTGTTGGGGGGTCTACGTCCCCGTCACTGACGGATTCGGCAAATCTGGTGACTCCTAGCCTTGCCGGGGTCCGAGAGGCCCCTGCCCTGGTGCTGACTGTCCTTCGGAACACTGCTCCAGACCACCGGGCACACAGCCAACGGGGTCCTTCCAGGAACTTCCAGACGGTCCCCCTCCAGACAGTCACCGCCGTCGCTGACCTTGCTGATCTGGCCCTACACAAAGCTGGACCCTTCAGGCTTTCTTCCTCTTCTGTCACTTCACTTGCTTTCCTCCTTTTCCACTTTCCTACTTTCACTTTCACTTTCTTAACTCCTCTGCTTAGCTCCTCACTCCTGCTCCTCCCTGAGCTAATCTCTCCTGTTTACTCCTTCATGTCCCTCACTGGACTGCCTGGTTTTCCCGCCTCCAGAGTTGTGAGCTCCCAGGTGGGCGGAGCCAACCGCCTGGCCCACCCCCCGGTGCGCATCATCAGACTCCTGGAGGAAGGCAACAAGGATTTGTGGGTTAGCTGTGATGTGCCTACCTGGAGTGTGGGGTGTGGTGGTGTTGTGACCTGTGTCCCCTGGCTTGCCCAGGGCGACACACAGCAATCATATATTGTGTAGGAACCCTCATACCATGTGGGAACTATAAATCTATGGAGGATGACACCATATTGTTTGAGGGCTGTAGGAGCTTTCAGGCTCTGTGCGCACTAGAGCTTTTTACCCGCGGATTTACCCGCGGATTTGCCGCGGAAATTTCTTGAGAAATGTCTGCAATCTTTGTGCAGACATTTCCCAGCAAATTCTATGGTAAAAAAAAATAGCTGTGCGCACTGGTGCGGATTTTTCTCAAGAAATTTCCTTGAGAAGAATTTCTCGAGAAACTTTCTTGAGAAAATGAACATGTCCATTATTTCCGCAGGTACCCTGCGGATTTCGGCAGTACAGCCTGCAAAAATCCGCAGGGAACCACCCGCGGGAAAATCGCGGCAATTCCGCGGCTATTCCGCGGCTAATCCGCGGCAAATCCGCATGCGGATTTGGTGCGGATTTTTTCCGGAGGTCCGGAAATCTTTCACTCCCAGAAGTTTCTCAAGAAATTTTCTTGAGAAACTTCACATTTCTAGGGCGCACATAGCCTCATACTGTGTGGGGACCCTCAAGACGTGTGAAGGGGCCTGTGGGAGCATAATTCTGTAGAAGGTGGCTGGGGGTGCATCATATTGGGTGGGCGACTGTTGGGGTAATCATACTATGTGTGGGGCCATCATATATTGTGGGGTTTTAGGTTGGGTTTGGGGGTTAAACTGTGTTTGGCAGGCTGTGGGGGCATATACTGTGTGAGGAATGTGGGTGCATCACATTGTGCAGGGGGCCATCATACCCTCAGCTACAGTGAGAGGTTCTATAACAACCATGATATTGGGTGGGGGATGTGAGACGCATCATACTGTTTAGAGGGGGCTGTAGGCACATCATATTATGTGGATGGCATGTGTTATGCTTCATATTGAGCAAGTGTGGGTGCCATCATACTGTGTTTGAGTCTGTGGTGGCCATCATTCTAAAAGGGTTGTCATATTGTGCAGGAGAGGGCTGTGGGGGTCCATTATCAGGGCCGGCGTCAGCACCCGGCATACCCGGGCAAATGCCGGGGCCCTGGAGAGCCGGGGGGGCCCACTCGGCCTCGTCAGCTCTGGTGCACCTTGGCCGGGGCCCACTCTCCTTAGTTCTGCGGTCCCCGGGCCGAGTTCCGGGGACCTCAGTCCTCGGCAGGAATCTGCGGCGCCGTCTCTTTAAGGCGCGCAGACTTCCTGGTTTGAACTTCATCTGTGGGCGGAGCTACAGACCGGCATCCTGCTCAGTCCCACAGATGAGAGTTGCAGTGCCAGCCAGCGACCCCCAGCACAGCGTGTCCCTCCGGCGCTGTGTGGGCCCCCTCTCCACCGTGACCTGAGCGGTATGTGCCCTCCCCAACCCCGATTTATGCCCCCCCCCCCCGGAGCCGCGCGTGTCTGTCTCTGTCTGTATGTAGCAGAGCTATGTGTGTATGTATATAGCAGAGCTATGTGTGCATGTATATAGCAGAGCTAGGTGTGTATGTATATAGCAGAGCTATGTGTGTATGTATATAGCAGAGCTATGTGTGTATGTATATAGCAGAGCTAGGTGTGTATGTATATAGCAGAGCTAGGTGTGTATGTATATAGCAGAGCTAGGTGTGTATGTATATAGCAGAGCTAGGTGTGTATGTATATAGCAGAGCTAGGTGTGTATGTATATAGCAGAGCTAGGTGTGTATGTATATAGCAGAGCTATGTGTGCATGTATATAGCAGAGCTATGTGTGTATGTATATAGCAGAGCTATGTGTGTATGTATATAGCAGAGCTATGTGTGTATGTATATAGCAGAGCTAGGTGTGTATGTATATAGCAGAGCTAGGTGTGTATGTATATAGCAGAGCTATGTGTGTATGTACATAGCAGAGCTATGTGTGTATGTATATAGCAGAGCTAGGTGTGTATGTATATAGCAGAGCTATGTGTGTATGTATGTGGCAGAGCTAGGTGTGTATGTACATAGCAGAGCTAGGTGTGCATGTATATAGCAGAGCTAGGTGTGTATGTACATAGCAGAGCTAGGTGTGTATGTATATAGCAGAGCTATGTGTGTATGTATATAGCAGAGCTATGTGTGTATGTATATAGCAGAGCTATGTGTGTATGTATATAGCAGAGCTATGTGTGTATGTATATAGCAGAGCTATGTGTGTATGTATATAGCAGAGCTAGGTGTGTATGTATATAGCAGAGCTAGGTGTGCATGTATATAGCAGAGCTAGGTGTGTATGTACATAGCAGAGCTAGGTGTGTATGTATATAGCAGAGCTATGTGTGTATGTATATAGCAGAGCTAGGTGTGTATGTATATAGCAGAGCTATGTGTGTATGTATATAGCAGAGCTAGGTGTGTATGTACATAGCAGAGCTAGGTGTGTATGTATATAGCAGAGATATGTGTGTATGTATATAGCAGAGCTATGTGTGTATGTATATAGCAGAGCTAGGTGTGTATGTGTATAGCAGAGCTATGTGTGCATGTATATAGCAGAGCTAGGTGTGTATGTATATAGCAGAGCTATGTGTGTATGTGTATAGCAGAGCTATGTGTGCATGTATATAGCAGAGCTAGGTGTGCATGTATATAGCAGAGCTAGGTGTGCATGTATATAGCAGAGCTAGGTGTGTATGTATATAGCAGAGCTAGGTGTGTATGTATATAGCAGAGCTATGTGTGTATGTGGCAGAGCTATGTGTGCATGTATATAGCAGAGCTATGTGTGTATGTATATAGCAGAGCTAGGTGTGTGTGTATATAGCAGAGCTATGTGTGTATGTATATAGCAGAGCTATGTGTGTATGTATATAGCAGAGCTATGTGTGTATGTACATAGCAGAGCTATGTGTGTATGTATATAGCAGAGCTAGGTGTGTATGTATATAGCAGAGCTATGTGTGTATGTATATAGCAGAGCTATGTGTGTATGTACATAGCAGAGCTATGTGTGTATGTATATAGCAGAGCTAGGTGTGTATGTATATAGCAGAGCTAGGTGTGTATGTATATAGCAGAGCTAGGTGTGTATGTATATAGCAGAGCTATGTGTGTATGTATATAGCAGAGCTAGGTGTGTATGTACATAGCAGAGCTATGTGTGTATGTATATAGCAGAGCTAGGTGTGTATGTATATAGCAGAGCTATGTGTGCATGTATATAGCAGAGCTATGTGTGTATGTATATAGCAGAGCTATGTGTGTATGTATATAGCAGAGCTGTGTATGTATGTATATAGCAGAGCTATGTGTGCATGTATATAGCAGAGCTATGTGTGTATGTATATAGCAGAGCTAGGTGTGTATGTATATAGCAGAGCTAGGTGTGTATGTATATAGCAGAGCTATGTGTGTATGTATATAGCAGCGCTGTGTGTATGTATATAGCAGAGCTATGTGTGCATGTATATAGCAGAGCTATGTGTGTATGTAGCAGAGCTATGTGTGTATGTATGTGGCAGAGCTATGTGTGTATGTAGCAGAGCTATGTGTGTATGTATATAGCAGAGCTATGTATGTAGCAGAGCTATGTGTGCATGTATATAGCAGAGCTATGTGTGTATGTATGTGGCAGAGCTATGTGTGTATGTATGTAGCAGCGCTGTGTCTGTATGTATGTATCCAGCAGAGCTGTGTGTGTTTGTCTGTATGCATGTATGATGTGTATCTATGTATGTCAGTGTATATGACTGTATAGATGTGTCAGTTCTATATGTATTTTTGTGAGTTTGTCGTTAAATATGTATATGTATGTGTACGTATGTGTGTCTGCGTGTGGATGGGGCCCACTGGGACTCTTCCGCCCGGGGCCCACAAAAACCTGGAGCCGGCCCTGTCCATTATATTGTGTTGGTTTCATCATACTGAGTGAGTGGCTGTGTGAAGCTACCATGTTGTGCAGAGAGGATGGTGGGGTATTATACTGTGTGTGGAAGGCTGTGGGGGCATCATATTACATTGGGGTAGTCATGTGTGGTGCATTGTTGGGGACATAACAATGTATGAGGGGGCTGTGGGGGCCACCATACTGTGCATTGGGCAATGGGTGCATCATACTGTGGGTGTGGGAGACTCACACTGTATGATGGGCTATGGGTGGTCATAATACTGTGTGTGTGTGTGTGTGGGGGGGGGTTCTTGAGCTATCATAGTGCATGTGTCGCGGGCAGAGGAGGGGACGCTGCGCTCTCCCACTGCTCGGGTCCGGCCGCTTCTGCTGCGGCTGCTCGGTGGTGGCTCGAGCGGTGGGCCGGATCCCGGGGACTCGAGCGGCGCTCCTCGCCCGTGAGTGAAAAGGGGATTGATTGTGGGGATTTATGGTTATTGTCCGTGACGCCACCCACGGTTGTGGTGATATTGATGACACCACCGCTGCTCTAGACGGGGATCCCGGGAGCGGTGACAGGAAGCAGCTTTGTTGTTAGTCCTCCCCTCCGTGGGTAGGGGGTTGGATGTCCCGGGGCCCGGTGATGGGGGGATGAATGGATGGCAGGCGGGTTACGGGGCCTGGTGATGTGCAGGGTCGCAGGGGCAGCGCTGTGCCGTACGGCACGGTGGTACTCACTCAGCCCAATAATGAGGACACAGTTCTCGGTAAAACACACGGCTGAATGGACGGGTCCCACAGACGGCTGCGGTGTTGTTTCTCCCGGCAGGTTGATGGTGACTGCCTTTCCCAGCACCTATGTACGGTAGATGGTTCCGATGGGTTCCCACCGGTAACCCGTTCCCCAGGTTGGATGTGGGCTGGAGGAGCACCTTTTTGCCTGCAGGCTCTGGCCGGGGAAACGGTTGCCTTGGCGAAGGCGGTGTCTCCCTCTTTTGGTTGGACTGTTGCCTTCTGTCGGGACTTGGCTGTTTGGAAACCCAGGAGGTCCCCTTCACTAACGGATTTGGCAAATTCACAGCGACTCCTAGCCTTGCCGGAGTCCGCAAGCCCCTGCCAGATGGTGCTGGCTTCTCTTTGCGTACCGGTCCGGTACCGCCGGGCCACCGCCCGTCCACGGTCTTCACAGTAAGCTCTGATAGGCCACTCCTGCAGACGGTCACCACCGTCTGCCAACCTTGCTGTCCCGCCCGGGCCACACACCCGGACGCTGTCAGTCAGTTGCTCCACTACTACACTTTCCTCCATCCACTTTCACCTCCAAAACTAAACTAAACTGTCTTCTTTTCCCGCCTCCAGGACTGTGAACTCCTCGGTGGGCGGGACCAACCGCCTGGCCCACCCCCTGGTGTGAACATCAGCCCCTGGAGGAAGGCAACAAGGGTTTTGTGTCTGACTTCGGTGTGCCTGACCGGGAGTGTGGGGTGTGTAGGTGTTGTGCTCTGTGGCCCCTGGCTTGTCCAGGGCGCTACATTCCCAATTAGTTAAATGCAGACCGTCCGCTGGCTGCCCGTCCATCACCGGTTTTATTTTCACCAACTGAAAAATATGAAAACGGTTAAACGGTAACACACATACAAGTATAATAACATCTTCCCACATCGGGAGGTACTCTTACTTAAACGGTTGCAAACGGTTACGGCTTTCGCTCTCTCCCACCCAAGCAACCTGGCCCTGATGCTACCCCTAAACAAACAGGCACCACCCCTTGACCCCAGTCCTGCACAAATTGCCTGAGCGGGTTCTGTCCTTTTCAGGGGACCCACGTCCATGGGGAACCCCTGAAACCCCCAGAGGATCGCCACCGGTCCTGGTGGTGGCTGGGCCCCAGCCTGCTCCACTGCGGGCCCTTCCTCCAATCTGCCTCTCCGGAGGTGGCAACGGTGAAAGCCACAACAACAATATTTACATGCCACTAAGTTTGTGGTTGCCCTGCAAGTTCTCGGGCCTGTTCATAAAGAGTTCTTTATGCAACACTTTTCATACGGCCCCCACGGGGACAACGGTGCCGGCAACAACTGGTTCTAATCAAGGCTGAATCAGGTGGCAAATCAGATGACTTCATCGGTAGATTATTCTTATTATTTTTAAACTTTCAAACTTTAAACAGTACTTTCTTAACACACACACAGTTTTTTCCCCCTTTAAAGAACAGTTTCCCTGTACCTAAGTGGGGGTCTACCTAGGTTGGGACGAGTAGACCTCCGGGGTCCAGTGTCAGTGGGGACAGGCAGTGGGGCAAGGGGAACAATCAGTTCCTCCTCCCTGCTATCGTGTGGGGCAGGCGGAGGCATAGCGGAGCTGGGTACAGGTTCATCCCTGGGCACTGGCTGATGGTCGACCACTTCCATCACTTCTTCATCCACGGGTTGTGGGAACAGTATCACTGGAAGAATCACTGCGCCATTCTGCGTGGGCCAGTCCGCTGGGAAGTCACCCATCACGGTGTGGATTACCTCTTTTGCCTTCTCCGCCGGTTTAGGAACCGGAACTTCAGCTGTTGTTCTCAATGCTGGTGGGCACCTTTTCAGATGGTCCCGGGAAACCGTGGCCAAAGTACCCCCTTGGTCACGACTGATCTGGTAGGCCTTCCCATCTTCCCATCCTGTGGGCTGTATGACATATGGGGTTTGCTCCCATTGATCATCCAGCTTGTGGGCCCTCCTCTTTAGGGGCGGGGTTTTGGCCTTCGCGCCTCCACTATTCGAGGAGACGCTCGAGCAGGAATTCTTCGCGCCAAAGATGGCGGCTTCGGCAAATTTTCAGCCGGACACCTCCGGCAATAACAAGGCGCACCTCTACCCAACGGCAGAGCGGTAGGATCCTGTTCGTGACGCCAAGTTGTCGCGGGCGGAGGAGGGGACGCTGCACTCTCCCACTGCTCGGGTCCGGCCGCTGCTGCTGCGGCTGCTCGGTGGTGGCTCGAGCGGTGAGCCGGATCCCGGGGACTTGAGCGGCGCTCCTCGCCCGTGAGTGAAAAGGGGATTGATTGTGGGGATTTATGGTTATTGTCCGTGACGCCACCCATGGTTGTGGTGATATTGATGACACCACCGCTGCTCTAGACGGGGATCCCGATAGCGGTGACAGGGAGCAGCTTTGTTGTTAGTCCTCCCCTCCATGGGTAGGGGGTTGGTTGTCCCGGGGCCCGGTGATGGGGGGATGAATGGATGGCAGGCGGGTTACGGGGCCTGGTGAGGTGCAGGGTCGCGGGCGCAGCGCTGTGCCGTACGGCACGGTGGTACTCACTCAGCCCAATGATAAGAACACAGTTCTCGGTAAAACACACGGCTGGATGGACGGGTCCCACAGACGGATGCGGTGTTGTTTCTCCCGGCAGGTTGATGGTGACTGCCTTTCCCTGCACCTATGTACGGTAGATGGTTCCAATGGGTTCCCACCGGTAACCCGCTCCCCAGCTTGGATGTGGGCTGGAGGAGCACCTTTTTGCCCGCAGGCTCTGGCCCTGGGAAACGGTTGCCTTGGCGGTGGCGGTGGCTCCCTCTTTTGGTTGGACTGTTGCCTTCTGTCAGGACTTGGCTGTTTGGAAACCCAGGAGGTCCCCTTCACTAACGGATTCGGCAAATTCACGGCGACTCCTAGCCTTGCCGGGGTCCACAAGCCCCTGCCAGATGGTGCTGGCTTCTCTTTGCGTACCGGTCCGGTACCGCCAGGCCACCACCCGTCCACGGTCTTCACGGTAAGCTCTGATAGGCCACTCCTGCAAACGGTCACCACCGTCTGCCAACCTTGCTGTCCCGCCCGGGCCACACACCCGGACGCTGTCAGTCAGTTGCTCCACTACTACACTTTCCTCCTTCCACTTTCACCTCCAAAACTAAACTAAACTGTCTTCTTTTCCCGCCTCCAGGACTGTGAACTCCTCGGTGGGCGGGACCAACCGCCTGGCCCACCGCCTGGTGTGAACATCAGCCCCTGGAGGAAGGTAACAAGGGTTTTGTGTCTGACTTCGGTGTGCCTGACCGGGAGTGTGGGGTGTGTAGGTGTTGTGCTCTGTGGCCCCTGGCTTGTCCAGGGCGCCACACATGGGTCTAACATTGTAAATGGAGGGCCTCGTAATGTGTATGTGGAAACTGTGGGGACATATTGTGGGGACATATTGACATACTGTGGGGCATGGTAGTGACATAATATTTTGGCAACATTATGCTGTGTTGGATGTGGAAAATACTGTGAATGCAAACTATTTGAAAGAATTCACAGTAGGGGTATCATACTGTACATGGAAGCATTTTAGAGGGCATCATATTGTGTAGGGGCCATAAAAGTGGTATTATAGAAGACGAGAAGGGAATTCTATAGGGGCAAAAATACTGTGTAAGTGATGTAAAATATGTCCCTTTCCCTGTCTTTAAATTATCCACATCAAGAAATATTGCTGCAGAGCTACCGTGTTTTTCAAAAAATAAGACACTGTGTTATACTTTTTTTGCACCCCAAAAAAGCACAAGGGCTTATTTTTGGAGGAGGTCTTATTCTTGGAAAAACATGGTTGGGGGTAATGTACCCCAAAACCTTATAGTCTTCACTACTTTTTCATAAAATTAAATTTTTATTAAATAATCAATCACAGACATACATAAGGTTCAAGGTATAAAGAGCCCAAGTCCTGGTTGCTGACCCCAAATGGAGCAACCGTTTTGTCATGCAGTAGTGACCACAGCAACCCAGGTATCTTACATCCGTCCGCATGGAGTCTAGGTCCAGAACTGGCGTACAGCAGCTGGGTTGCTGTGGTCACTACTGCATGACAAAACGGTTGCTCCATTTGGGGTCAGCAACCAGGACTTGGGCTCTTTATACCTTGGACCCTGACTATCTATGGAGGTTGGTCCTTCTGTGGGATGAAATTCACCACCCTAATACATCCTTAAGGTCGTTTGGTTCTCTGATTCTGGTGGCCGTAACAACTGTCATATCCAACACAATACGTCTGAAGTGACAATAAAGCTGATTTGGGCTCATATATAATAAGGTGATTATCATCCTGATGAGATACCAGATGGATCCTAGGATCACAATATCCTCGTCACTAGCCCAGTGATCAATAGGACCGTACTCACTCCGATATCTAAATAAGGAGTTTATCAACAAATTGTCCTCAAGCCCCTGATGAGCCCTACACTATTAAGATGTTAATGGGCGAAACGCGTCGGGCACTTTTGAAACTGTGGGCACTCCTGTTTTAAGAATTGTGTGTCTCAAATATGTCTTTAAATTGAGCACACTAATTATGTGCTGAGTACCTTTTGAACAGCATATTTATTTAAACTGTGCTTTAAAACTACTTCTCTGAGCACACTGACAGATTTGACAAATCATAGACAACCCCTAAGCCCCACCCCATAATCATTGCTGTACTATCAACAACATATAAGTCACCCCGGACTGTGCACTGTCTTCTCACCGTGGTGATAATACTCTGGGAATTCAATCTACCAGAAGGGGTGCACTATATCTATCATAGGGAGGGCTCAATATAGGGACCTAGTCGTCATTGAACGGGGGCGTCATTGACCTAGGACGCCGACCCCCGTAGTGTAGGAAGGAAACAGGATAGGGATATTGTCTCTTCGCTTCCTCCTCACTTTTTATTCAAGTGTTTATGTATGTCTGTGATTGATTATGTAATAAAAATTTAATTTTATGAAAAAGTAGTGAAGACTATAAGGTTTTGAATCAACATCTACTTTATATGACTAATTTTGGTATATAATTTTTAGGGTAATGTACCCCCCAAAAAAACAGACCTCCCCCACTTCCCAGGATACTCATACTTACCAGACCCGGACGTCTGCTTGGCTCCCAGGTCATCCTGTGATCTCCGGTGTGCGCTCCCAGCAGCTATGCTGCATGCCATCCTCCCCAGCTTCTGGCCAACCCACTCACATACATTAGATAACACACACAGCAGATCACACACAGACTCACTCATCACATCCAGCATTACAGAATGCTTCCATCCCCAGGGAACGATAGGAGGAAGTTACGTGTCCGCAGTTCCTGTAAGCAAGCATTGCGACAGATCCTTGCACTCCACTGCACAGCCTCTCAGGATTCTGCCAGCGAGAAGAAATCGGTGTCACTGGATATGGTAAGTGTGTGAGATCTGATTGTGTGTGATCCGATGTTTGTGTATCTGATTGTGTGAGTGATCTGATTGTGTGTGATCTGATTGTGTGTGATCTGGTGTTTGTGTGTGTGATCCGATGTTTGTGTGTGTGATCTGATTGTGTGTGTGATCTGATGTTTGTGTGTGAGATCGGATGTGTGCGGGAGTGCGATCACTGCAGGTCCTCTGCTCGGCATCTGGTGAGTGTGATTACGGGGTGTCTGCTGTCTATAATGAAGTGTCCTGCAGTATTCTTTAACTTTTTTAGCTACGTGGACACTTCATTATTGAACCGCGACTGGGGTTTATTTTTTGGGGAGGGCTTGTATTTGGCCTTGCTCCGAAAATATTGAAAATCCCTCCTAGGGCTTATTTTTGGGGGAGGTCTTATTTTTGAAAAAACACAGTAAGTAAATGTATTGTTAATTGTTTTCATTTCTCCTCTCAATTGCAGTATTATTAACTTGCTAAGTTTGTTATGATTTATGTTAGCCTCAAAGGGGTATTAGCAGATATATTTCTTGGAGGTGTGTACTTCTTCCTCTGTATGACGTTGACCAATCATAGACAGCAATAGACATGCGGGAAGAAAGAAATCCTCAGAATAATTTAGAACAGGCTTTCTCCTAAACTCAATGAACTCACCGAAGAGCTGTGAGTGATTACAAAGTGCCAGGACGATAGCAGAGAGGACTGTGATTACAGTGATTGGATACACCTTATAGCTTTTGTGGCACCCCAGGGTTCAGTTGCCACAAATATACCTGTACCTGGGCAGGGAAAGATCTCCACATTAGGTAATCCCACATACAACATTTCCACTCCAAGCCTGGAGGGGGAGCTCTACAAGTCGAGTTCAGGTGAGGTCCCCTTTAAATCCAGGTTTGGAGGCGGAGTCAGAGAGACAGTTGACAGTTGGAGAAAAGGAGACTGTGCGAGCAGAGAGTGAGGGAAGACATCAAAATGGAGAGGGCAGTGCTTAGCCCACACAAGTAACTGTGTGACCGCCTGAGGGATCAAAAGTGAGGCAAAAGAGGAGTGACCGGGGAGGTGGAGCCTGACCGATTCATCCCCAAGGAACAGCGCTGATTATCGGACACCGGCGTCTGAGATTGTGAGGGATCTAATCTGCCCAGCAATAAAGACCGGGGGCCAGGGAGACTGCAGATCTCCTGGCCGCAGCAGCACCTGAAGGCAAAGCCGCTACACAGAGCTTAGGGACCGCAGTGAGTACAGCAGTGCCCCTTAGAGAAGCTCCCGCTGCCTGCCATACAGGTGAAGACAGTGAGAGAGGGACAAGGTATAGCTACAGGCAGCCTAGTATGAAGGAGAGACATAGCGCAGCAGGGAGGCCACACAACTAACCTGGTGCAGAGATCCTGAACTGTTCCTAGATTACCCAAAAACTGTAACATCAGAAACTGAACCCATTTTTAATAACACCTGCAAGTAAAACCTGGTCAGAGTTAATGAATTGGTGTGACGCTCTTTATTTCTTTCATCTGAAGAGCCATAGGCTGCTGCACTAAAGTGACAGTTGAAAAGGCTGTGAGGAAAAACGGCTGCCATATCTGTGTACTACTAAAACTGCCCTGGGGACCCCGCTTCACCTACGGGAAGCGTTAACAACTGGCTGCCTAACCATCACCCCAGAGGTCTGACCTGCAGCCCCAGTAACCATACTGGAACCGTAGGCGGCGTCACAAAATACTTTTATTTATTTATTTATTTTTTTCTTTTTTTTAATTTTTATTATTTATTGACTTTCAGCGACCACCAGGGCCACGAGACCGGGCACAGGCCCCCATGACATAATCCCATTAACCAACACTTTCATCTCATGGCATTTACTGTAGGGGGAAGTAATACCTCAAGATCTTTGTCTCATCACAAACATGTCTACATATTTTGAAAGCTGAAAGAGGTATATAATCACACTCAAGTCTGTCCTGTTCCTGGCACTTTGGAATTAAACATGGCTTTGTAGTGAGATCAATGAGGAGAGCAGGGCTGCCTGACATTACATGTCTCAGACAGGAGGAATCGCTTCTAAGTTATTGAGGGGGCATGTTCTTTTTTCTACTGTATGTTGTTGCCTGCTTACGATTGGTCAACATCATACAGAGGAATAAGTTCCCACCCCAAGACAAAAATCTCTGCTTTTACCCTCTTGGACGTAACATAAATTATAACCTAAACTTTACAAGCTGATATCTCTGAATCAATATAGAAATTAAAAAATAAAAATAAGTTTGATTCAGCTTCAGAGCAACTACACTGATGAGTGAAAGGGTAAAAATGTTATGAACTTTTGACTTTCAGGCTCCATATCTCACCATCCACTACAGCTTTGAGCATGAGACTTCCTTCATTTTATAGACAATCATGTTGGCTGTCTCATACATAAATTTGATTTGCAACTATTTAGAATATAATTACTTATGTAGATTCTTCTCATGTCAGTGCATCATTCCAGTTTTGCTCCTGGTGGTGGAAAATGTTTCTTCCTCTATATTACAACTTACATCCTGTTCTCACATTCCCTAATAGCTCAGTGTGTTATTAGGTTGATTCCCAAGCGAAAAGTCATTGGTTTGAATTGAAGAACAGTCATGAAGAAGAAAATCTTCCAAGAAAAAAGAAACACTATCATTCAGCTCATCGATAGTAGTCTCTCAACCAAGAAAATTGTCAAACTACATCATGTGAGTGTCATGACAGTTGGAAGAATATGAAATTAAAGCCCTCTATCCATTCAAAAGTCAAGAGGTGGACATTCAGGCAAAATATTGGAGTCAACAAGTCGGGTCATTGCAAGATCTTTTAGTTCTGGTATGAAACACGGCAGTGGAGGTGGCTCATATGCTTCATAATAGTGAGATCACAGATGTTCTTGCAAGCAACGTGCAATGCACAACATTACACAAGTCTGGAATGGTGGCCAGAAAAAGGTGAAGAAGTCTCAACTTCAATATCATCATAAGAAACGTTGGTTCGAGTTTGCAAAAAATGTCGATAAGTGGACAGTAGAAGATTGGAAATGGGTGATTTGGAGTGATGAGATAAAAATCAATAGATTAGGCTCTGATGGGTGCAAAAGGGTCTTGAAGAAACAAAGGAAAAAGGTGCTAATGGATCAAAAAATTTAAAGAACTGTCAAGTTCGGTAGAGGAAACCTGATGATATGGGTATTTTTCACAGCAAAAGGCATTGAATACTTGACCAGGATTGATGGTGGTCTCAATGCTTAGCTATATGTGAGTTTCCTACAAGACTTGTTATTTCGAACACTCGGATACTATGGGTATGAAAAGGACGAAATAGTTTTCCAGCAGGACAACTATCAGAAGCATATGTCGAAATGAGTGAAGAAATGGTTCATTGATAATGAAGTTGAGGTGTTGGATGATTGGCCACCACAGTCCCTAGACTTCAACCCAATCGAACACTTGTTGGTAGAGTTGAAGAAAAAGCTGTACCCAAGTAAGTCAACCCGTATGCATCAACATTTGGAACATATAGAAGAGACCTGCGATCAGATTTTTGCTTGATACATGCTTGAATCTGATTAAGAGCCTGCTCAGAAGGATTCAGGCAGTGTTGAAAGCCAAAGGTGGATTTACAAAAACTAACAAAATAATTAAAATGTAAATTTTTTAGGAGCAAAACAGTGACAATGAGAAGGATCTGCATAGCTAGTCATATGCTAAATAGTTGCAAGTCAAATGTATGTATGAGATATCGAAGCTGATTGTCTATAAAATAAAGGTAGTCTCACGCTCAAAGCTTAAAAAAAACAAAATCCAAAACATAGAAAGACTCAACACAAAAGAATAATTGATTTTGATAGGTATTGACTCATTATAGTTTTTTGAGGCAATTTGGAGAATTCATGTTAGAAGCTGTAGTGGATGGTGAGATATGGAGCCTGAAAGTCAAAAGTTCAAAACATTGTTACCCTTTTGCTTGTCAGTGTATTCCATGATGTGGCCAATTTAACATGGTAAAACTTTTGAAAGGTTATCTATAAATGGGTGATCCAGCAATATGAAAAGTGTATCTACAGATCCATCTTGCCTGCACCTTTAATTTACTAATATGCTTTCATTAGCTCCAGTGTCCTCTTTGCATTTTGCAATCACATGTGATTGTAATGTCTGGATTTCTCAACATTTCCGCCGGAGTCACGGTTGAATGCTCCATGAGTCTCCGCGTCATCCAAACACAACAGCAGCAAGCACGTCCATTGGAGAATTATGGAATGTTATTCTGTCTGTCTAAGCAGGCCATTAGGCCATCATTTAACGGCTGCACTCGGCATGTGTAAATTATATTACCTCATCCTTTGATACATTGACAGTATATAATTTATCTATGGCATTAACATAATTATTATGTGTGACTGCTTTAGTTCTTTATTCATTTTGCATCTGGGGTGTTTTCAGCTCTGCTGAGTGATTACGATCGTTTTACCTCAATTTCAATGAGCTTGTGTAGGTTGGGAATAAATAAGGAAGTTGTTAGAAAAGAGAGCAGTCAAAGATGTATAAATGGTGAATTCTGATGCTAGAAGCATTCCCAGGGTGGAAATACTGCTATAATATAGATTATATGAGGTCTAACATCTCAGGGGGTACAGGGGAAGAGTCATTGGACACTGGTCACTTCTGCATCGGTACACCGCTTCCGATCTGCAAACTTGGCACTTCAGCAGGAACGTGTAGTGGCGCTAGCAGGCCACTTCTGAAAAGCAAGGGTTCTCCATACCTGCTGCAATAACATCCCCAATAGAGATTCTTTCCTGTACTGATAGAGCTGCCCTACTCTTTAGTTGGCACGAACAGGAGTTGATGGGAAATTGAAGAGTCCAACTATCATTTAGTTGACAGCAATCTTTCCCGACTCCCTTATACATGGAAACGTATTGCCAAGCCGAACATGGCTGTGTTGCCTATGAGAGTGAGTGCCCCTGCTAAATTTATCTGGTAGTGGCTTATGTCACTACCAAACAAAAGGTTTGGGCAACTGAATTCAATCCTTATGTCCCTCAACATCCACTAGAAAGGGAGCCACCATATACATGAAATGGTCAGCCAAAATCAGAAGGTTCAATGGTGTTTTATCTAATGTGCATGGGGACTTTTAATATCATCTATGCCCACCTGAGCTGCAGTACCATGGACACCCCAGCCAAAGCACCCCCAACACACACTTCCCACAACTGCCCCCTTGTGTCTCCTCACCCCATGAAAAAATGCATTCCCTTGTCCTATCACCTAAAAGCTGTTTTCTCCTATACGCCATGCCACAACTGATCTTGCCAGTCTCTCAAGCCCCCTCCACTTACGCACAGTCTCAAAAGCTCTCTATTTTCTAACTTCTCTCTTTATTGTTTTCCTGGGCTGTGAGAGTGGGATGATTATGGCCCCCACTCAATGGTGTAACTCGAGTTCTATGAGCCCTAGGGAAAAATTGGACCGGATGTTGCTGACATACATTCCTACCCATGGCACTGTTAGCCTATAAAGACATATTTTCTCCTCTCCCCCACCTCACTTAAAAATATTAATAATACTAATTTTTAATATATTAAATCCTACAGAAAACGCATCAGTAAGATTGTAATACTTGCACGTAAAATAGTTATACAGTTAGCAAATTCCAAGTATTATCACTATACTAATACTGAACAAAGACCAATATTACCAATAATACCACTATACAAGAGTAAACTAATCCCTCCATGCTATGACTATAGTTTTTGAATAACCAATACTAATACGTCAATAATATTACATACAAGGGACAAATACTGCCTTTCCTTGACCACATATTACAAGCATATACCGTGGTGAATAGAGCTGATCAAATCTTTTGAAATTTCAACTCTCAAAGTTTGGCAAATTTTTCCCAAAAATTGCAGTTACCCTGAAAAGATGTGTATGACACTTTGAGGTCTCCTAGAACAGTATCCAAAGCCTTTCAATCACTTTAATGCCTTAATTATTAACCTAATAATAACCAACAGACCATTTAATGACAGCGTGCAATGACAGACTTTTAAAACAAAAAAAGTCCAAAAATTATCCGAAGTCATTTGTGATCAGGGAAATACAGTAGTTCTGTGCAGAACATTGACTCATATTCACCTTGGCATGTGAGAGGCAATATCATCCTGTTATATGTGATGTGTCATATATTCTATAATGCCCTCCACTTCCTCTCCATTAATACACTTGCCAGAAGCACAGGATGCCAATTATGAACGGTGTGTGGTAGTAATACTGTCACGAGGGTCTCCCATCCTTGATAGATGTGTGACAGGTTTGGGATCTTATGCTGGCATCATACGGGACGATATATCGTGCAATCGCATGAGCGATCGTACCCGCCCCCGTCGTTTGTGCGTCACAGGCAATTCATTGCCCGTGTTGCACAAAGTCGGTAACTGCCGTCACACATAACTTACCTCCCGCACGACCTCGCTGTGGGCAGCGAACATCCTCTTCCTGAAGGGGGAGGTACGTTCTGTGTCACAGCGAAGTCACACAGCCGCCGGCCAATAGAAGCGGAGGGGCGGAGATGAGCAGAACGTAACATCTCGCCCACCTTCTTCCTTCTGCATTGCCGGCGGGACGCAGGTAAGCTGTGTTCGTCGTTCCCGGGGTGTCACACGGAGCGATGTGTGCTGCCTCAGGAACGATGAACAACAGAAGGACGATGAGGTGAGTGTATTTTTGCTTGTTCACAGTCGTTCGGAGGTGTCACACGCTACGACATCGCTAACGATGCCGGATGTGCATCACGAATTCCGTGACCCCGCTGACATATCGCACGATATATCGTACCGTGTGACGCCGGCATAAGTCTGAAATTGGCTTGTGAGACACTGGATTTGCGTTCTGCAAGTGTTGATGACTTTCTTTGCTGGTAGTTCCTTGTTAGTCCTATCTCAGGTGCAGCCAGTTTTGGACCCCTCACTTTCCCTTTCTCTAGGTGTCCTATCACTTGATGCCAGTTCTAGAATATCATCATTCTGAACTGACCACCATGGAGCGAGGAGGCCTCTTAAAACTGCTAAAGCTGAGTCCCTTGTAGTCCTGGTGTTTGGCTGCAATAGTTGGTGTTTATCCTTTTTGTCTATGTTCCCCTGTCTGTCTTCCTTCCACTGTGTCTTATTGCTGTGAGTGAAGCGACAGTTAGGGACTAGGCACATGCCGCTGATGAGGTGAAGGACTCATATAGGGATGTTAGGGGAACTCAGGGTTCAGACACAGGTTAGTGGCAGGAGGTGACCCGTTCCCCACTCCCTATTTTTAGGGCCTTCCTCTAACTTTTCATCCCTATTGTAACCTCTGTGCTGCATCATGCGTTCCCTTGCCTCAGCGTCAAAAACACAGCTGATGCCAGTACTCCCACATTTTCAGCTGTCACAGGTTATCATTTTCTTTTACACTACCCCATCCATTGCCCATTTTTCTTTTGCCACACATTTTGTTCTACACTACAATTAACTTTTAACAATGTTTTCCCCCACAATTATACGATTCTTACCAAAAAAAGATGATACAAGAAATGCTAGTTAGACAGGTATATGTGTACCGCCCCCATGCCAGCAGCCGGGCTACTGCTGTTGCTCGGATCCGGAGTCGCGGTGGCTTGAGGGGTCTCCGGACCCAGGGGTCACGTGGCCACTCGATTAAATGAAGGGGGGGAGATATGTACAGGGTTTTTTTGGAAAGTTTGTGACGCCACCCACGGTGCGTGGTAATGTGAGGGACCACCGCTGCCGTTGGGGAGCCCGGTGACGATGGTGTGGCAGCCTGATGTTTAACCCCTCCGTGAGTAGGGGGTCTGTGTCCCGGGGCCCATTGATGGTTGGGATGGTATTTGGGTGTCGTGGGGGATAGGAACAGGGGTCTTCAATGTACTCACTCAGTCCTGGAATAACACCGACAGCTTGTAAACCAGAGTTCTGAGCACAACTGCAGCCTGCGGGGAGCATGCTTGGATCCGTGCCCCTGGTGTTGCTGTTCGCTTGTGGGTCCTTGGCACCTTCTTCTCTGTTGGACCCGTGGGTATAAAACTCTTCGGGTCCCGCTCACCCATATGGCCAACGGAGTAAGCTTGCTCTCAAGGTTCACGTGTAGGATTTCTTTGGACTGTAGTGGGAAACTTCTATCCCATTGGTGCGCCAGTACCCCGATTTTGGAGCGGGTTGGGGATGACACTTGAAGTGTTCACCCCCCACCGGGCAAACCACCGGAACACATGAAGCTACCTTCCGGCCCGGGGTCCACGCACCCCGTCGTGCCCTGGCCCCTGCCCGGTGATAGACCAAGGCCGCCGGCTGCCCTCCTCGGCAGTCCGTGCCCCCTGACACTTTCCCCCGCGACCAGGTTCCAGCTCCTACCAGGCTTAGACCAACGCCTGCCACCTAGTACTCAGGAGCCCTGCTCCGTGACCTCTCCCTTTCACTTCCCAAGTTCAACTGTCACTTTCCTCACTCTCCCCTCACCAACCCCCCATGTGGGAGGCCCTATTCCCTTCAGGCCTCCCAATGGTGTGTCTGGTAGATTAAAGTGGTAAGTGTTCCTAGGATTTTGATTGACTAAGCTGTTAGCAACACTAAAGGACCAGGATCCGTAACCAAGGAGGGTGGGTACCGTGCAGAAGGGCAGAGTGCACAATACCCTGTGACAACCTGATAGGCCAGGGCATCACATTCCCCCTTGGTTAAACGTAGCTCGTCCGCAAGCTACAGGACGACAGAGGTTTATTTTGTTTTGCTCAAACTGGAATAGGAAAAACATAAATAATACACTTTTATTTATTCAATGGGTCCATCCCACACAGGGGAGGTAATGCACTTAGCGTTACTAAAATACTACTTTATTAAGTGTTCGTCGCCCAACGGTGGGACGCTACCGGTTTTTATGGTAACGGAGGCTCAACGTACTCCGTTGCAGACCCTTCCTGCGATAGTCCAGTCCCAACATCCCAGATCCCAATAACCCACCACCCAAACAACCTGTTCCCCCTGGAAACCTAAAGTGTGTCCGTGACCGGGGTAAAGTCCCGAGTGTTGTAACTTTGACGACTCTGGCTGGCACAGGAGGTGCAACTATTATACAACAAGAAAGGATAAGTTATGCTCAACCGCTGTGGTCCTGGTGCTCGGGAGAAAAAATATAACCAATGTTTAGGAGAACCCCGGCACACAGTACAAGAAAAATTGAACAGTCCAGGTATGGTATGCTTGAATGATTTTTATTTTCACAATTAAACAGTTGTGTGCCGGGGTTCTCCTACACACAACTATTATACAAGACACAAGTTTGTGTTGGTCACGCCAGTCCTGTGACCGTGGTCCATTTTTACTTAATATATATAAAAATGAACGGAGTACATGTACCGGGTGTACACATTTTGTCAATTTTCTAGAAAATCTGGTAAGTCACTCTTTTCATTAAAAACTGGTTGATTTACTAACATTTTCTACATGAAAAATAACAAACTTTGGAAAATAATAAACGAAAACACCGATACCTAACATTCTATGGCATCACAACTGTTGGTACTGTATATTTAACACTCTAGTAATAGATTATCGGGTCCCGTAGCCATGCTTCTTTGCGACTACGGGCTACTGACGCCGACACATACCCTTCCTCAAACACCACATGCTTGGTTACCTCCAGGGCATACCAGCCCCGCTTTTCGCAATACCGGGCATAGGTAACCATCTCCTCAGGCTGAAGATCACGCATTTTGTCGAGGCCTGCTTCGCGGATGAACCCCAATTCCTGCTCGGGGTCAAACCGCTCCACAAGGCCACGGCACCGCGGCCCTTTCACTCGGCAAGCAGCGTTCCTTATCTGCTCCTCTTCCTCTCAATCACGGGCGGCAAGCTCCCATCATCGCCGGTCTCGGGTTGCAATATCGGATTGTAACTGGTATTGCTGTTGTTCTCAGTAGGGGGCATCAGCGTCCGGCCTCAGCTCCCTATCTGGCTCTGGCTTGGTTTGAACTCTAAAATAGGGGGCCTCTGGAGAAAAAGTGCAATAGGGTCTTACCCCGGTAGACTAGGGGCGATATCAGAGCAATCCTACTCACCAAGTAGGGTTGTGACAGTCACAACACCTGTAACAGCCTAAATCTGGATCACGGCAGCAGTACCCCAGGCGGTTTATAACAGAGAGAGGTAGTAGAACGGGGCTTTCAAACACCGCGCCAATGATCACTGATGATATCTTGGATTAATGTAAACTTTTATTTTTCCACAGGTCTACGCGTTTTGGGAGGCTCAGCTCCCTTCCTCAGGACCGATAGGCATAAGATTTGATAGAGATTTGATGTATCTTATGCCTATCGGTCCTACCTCTCTCTGTTGATTTGAACTCTGGCGGCCCCAACAGCCGTCGGGATACCGCGCGGTAATGGAACAGGCAGACCTCTTGGTTCCATTTCTGCTGGTGTAGATAGATTAACCGACTGCTCCGCAGCCAGGGTTGCAGGGCTCGGGTGCTCCGCCTCTGAGGACGGGCCCGGTGATGCGGCCGGGTCTGGTCTGGCTGGTGTCTGGGGGACCGCTGCCATGGCTGGAATGAGGGCCTTGCTCTGGATCTCTGCAGCTGGAGACTCTGGTAAACATACTGAAGGTTCCACTGCCGGGGTTGGTGGGGGCAGCTTGGCGTCCGCCGAGGATGGGGTAATCGGCTGTGGAGTGCTCATCGCGAGCGGAGACGGTCCGGATCCCTCAACCACTTTGGCTGGATTTGTGCAATCAGCAGGGACTGGGTAACCGCTTACCCTCTCTTCAAGTGGGATTTCAATACTAGCCAAGATAAAGCCACACGGCTGGAGGCTGGTATTATCAGGGTAGGGAGCACTACGTTATGGGGAGCCCACCACCCTAACAATATCAGCCAGCAGGCGCCCGGAATTGCCGCATCCATTAGATGCGACAGTCCCGGGACTCTACCCGGCTCATCCCGAATTGCCCTGGTGCGGTGGCAATCGAGGTAATAAGGTTAGGTTAATCATGACAGGCGTCTCCCCGAGATACCTTCCATGATTTACCTGTAAGTGAAAGTAAATAAACACACACAACGAAAAATCCTTTATTTAGAATAAAAGAGAAAAAAAAACCCTCTTTTACCACTTTATTAATCCCCAAACAGACATCCAGGTCCGAAGTAATCCACACGATGCTTTCAGCTCTGCTACATGAAGCTGACAGAGAGCGCCGTAGAACACGAGCTGTCACCGGAGACTTCACTCAGGTAGTGCCTGCGTGTGTGTGTCTCTCTCTCTCTCTCCTCTCCTCTCTCTCTTCTCTCTCTTCTTTCTCTCTCTCTCTCCTCTCTCCTCTCTCTCCTCTCTTTCTCCTCTCTCTCTAATCTCTCGCTATCTTCTCTCTCTCTCCTCTCTCTCCCCTCTCTCTTATCTCTCTCTTCTCTCTCTCTTTTCCCTCTCTCTCCCCTCTCTCTTCTCTCTCTCTTCTCTCTCTCTCTTCTCTCTCTCTCCTCTCTCTGCCTCTCTTCTCTCTCTTCTCTCTCTCCTCTCTCTCCTCTCCTCTCTCTCCTCTCTCTCCTCTCTCTCCTCTCACTCTCCTCTCTTTCTCCTCTCTCTCCTCTCTCTTTCTTCTCTCTCTTCTCTCTCTCTTCTCTCTCTTTCTCCTCTCTCTCTCCTCTCTCTCTCCTCTCTCTCTCCTCTCTCTCTCTCCTCTCTCTCTCTCTCCTCTCTCTCTTCTCTCTCTTCTCTCCTCTCTCTCATCTCTCTCTCCACTCTCTCTTCTCTCTCCCTCTCCTCTCTCTCTCCTCTCTCTCTCCTCTCTTTCTCCTCTCTCTCTTCTCTCTTTCTTCTCTCTCTCTTCTCTCTGTTCTCTCTCTCTGTTCTCTCTCTCTCCTCTCTCTCTCTCTCCTCTCTCTCTCCTCTCTCTTCTCTCTCCCTCTCCTCTCTCTCCTCTCTCTCTCCTCTCTTTCTCCTCTCTCTCTTCTCTCTTTCTTCTCTCTTTCTTCTCTCTCTCTTCTCTCTGTTCTCTCTCTCTGTTCTCTCTCTCTCCTCTCTCTCTCTCCTCTCTCTCTCCTCTCTCTTATCTCCTCTCTCTCATATCTCTCTCCTCTCTCTCAACTCCCTCTCTCTTTTCTCTCTCTTCTCTCTCTTCTCTCACTCTCTGTCTCATCTCTCTCTCATCTTTGTAGCTGAATAATCTACTTCTCTTTTCTCTACTGCAATACAGAGGTCAAGATTACCAAATCTCCCTATGCTTTTCATTACAGGCAGTGGCTCCATGGGTAGTGCTGCTGCCGAAGAAGAATTAGTTCATGTGTTCGAGTTCCGGCCGTCCCGGTAAAGAATTTAATTTATTTACAATTATTAATTATGTATAATTATAATTTAATTTAAATATGCACTGAGGGGAGGAGCCGGACATCAGCTGTGAGCCGCGGGGCACACCTCTAAAATTGGAGCAGTTCACGGAATGAGGCTGCATTGCTCTCTCCTCTCTCTCTTCTCTCTCTCCTCTCTCTCCTCTCTGTCTTCTCTCTCTTCTCTCTCTCTTCTCTCTCTCTTCTCTCTCTCTTCTCTCTCTCTCCTCTCTCTCCTACCTCTCCTCTGTCTCTCTTCTCTCTCTCCCTTCTCTCTCTCTTTTCTCTCACTCTTCTCTCTCTTTTCTCTCTCTCTCTCCCTCTCTTATCTCTTCTCTCCTCTCCTCTCTTCTCTCCTCTCTTCTCTCCTCTCTTCTCTCCTCTCTTCTCTCCTCTCTCTACGCTCTCTCTCTCACTGATCACTCATCTCTCTCTCTCTCTCTCTCTCTGTCTCATTTCTCTCTTATCTTTGTAGCTGAATAATCTACTTCTGGTTTCTCTACTGCAATACAGGGGTCAAGATTACCAAATCTTCCTATGCTTTCCATTACAGGCAGTGGCTCAATGGGTAGAGCTGCTGCCTAAGAAGAATTAGTTCATGAGTTTGAGTTCCGGCCGTCCGGTTAAAGAATTTAATTTAAATTCTGATTATTATTTATAACTATAATTTAATTATGCACTGAGGGGAGAAGCCGACCATCAGCTGTGAGCCGCGGGACACACCTCTAAAATTGGAGCAGTTCACGGAATGAGGCTGCATTGCTCTCTCCTCTCTCTCCTCTCCCTCTTCTCTCTCTCTCTTCTCTCTCTTTTCTCTCTCTCTCTTCTCTCTATCTCTCACTCTTCTCTCTCTCTCAGACCTGGCGATGATCAGCTGATGCGGTCACCTGATGGAATCAGCTGACACTATAAGTCGAGCGGTGAGGCCGGCTTTTTACCGCTAAACTATCAGCTGATGCTGTCGGACAGGAGTCTGCACAGAAGTGTGTAGTTTTTTTTTTGCTTTGTTTTTTGCACTGATGCATGAGCTGATTGTATAAAAGCCGTTTATACAATCAGCTGCTGTGTCATATGATTCAGGCACCTAAAACCTGACACATCATCTGATCGCTTTGGCTTCCAGCAAACCGATCAGATGATATTGGATCCAGATTGGACGGTGCGGGACCCTTGACCCAGGATTACTGCGGAGGGGGTTCTTTATTTCAATAAAGATGGAGTCACTAATTGTGTTGTGTTTTATTTCTAATAAAAATATTTTTCTGTGTGCTGTTTTTTTTTTTTATCTGTACTAGAAATTCATGGTGGGCATGTCTTATATTAGCATGACACCATGAATTTCGGGCTTAGGGCCAGTTGATAATATACAGCTAGCCCTAACCCCATTATTACCCAGCGAGCCATCCGTCACCAGGGCACTGGAACAGTTGGATACAGCTCCAGAAGATGGCGCTTTTATGAAAGCACCATTTTCTGGGGCGGCTGCAGACTGCAATTCGCAACAGGGGTGCCCAGAAAGCTTGGGCACCCTGCGCTGCGGATTCCAATCCCCAACTGCCTAGTTGTACCTGGCTGGACACAAAAATTGGGCGAAGCCTACGTAATTTTTTTTTAAAATTATTTCATGAAATTCATGAAATAATTAAAAAAAAAAGGGCTTCCCTTTATTTTTGGTTCCCAGCCGGGTACAAATAGGCAGCTGGGGGTTGTGGGCAGCCCGTAGCTGCCTGCTGTACCTAGCAAGCATAAAAAAATATGGCGAAGCCCACGTCATTTTTGGGGGGGGGGCAAAAAACTCCTGCATACAGTCCTTAATGGAGTATGTTGAGCAGCTGCTGTTTGCTGTCTGTCTGTATGGAGGAGAGCAGACAGCAGCTGCAGAACTACAAGGCTCACAGCATCCTCTATCCAGGACTGTATGCTGGAGGGAGAGACAGGGGGAGAAGAACTACAAGGCACAGCATGCTCCATTCACTAGTGTATGCAGGAGAGCATGCAGCAGCTGCAGACCTACAAGGCTCAGCATGCTGCATCCAGGACTGTATGCTGGAGGGAGAGACAGGGGGAGCAGAACTATAAGGCTCAGCATGCTCCATTTACTAGTGTATGCAGGAGAGCAGACAGCAGCTGCAGAACTACAAGGCTCAGCATATTCCATCCAGGACTGTATGCAGGGGTTTTTGCCCACCCAAAAAATGACGTGGGCTTCGCCATATTTTTGTATGCTAGCCAGGTACAGCTGGCAGGTTTGGCCCTTTCTTTAATTATTTCATGAATTTCATGAAATAATTAAAAAAAAAAAGCAAAAAAGAAAACATGGGCTTCACCCCATTTTTGTGTCCAGCCAGGTACAACTAGGCAGCTGGGGATTGGAATCCACAGCACAGGTTGGCCCGAGCTTTCTGGGCCCCTCTGCTGAAAATTTCAGTCCGCAGGTGCCCCAGAAAATAGCGCTTTCATAAAAGCGCCATCATCTGGCGCTGTATCCAACTCTTCCAGCAGCCCTGATACCGGGTGGCTTGCTGGGTAATAAAGGGTTAATACTAGCTTTGTTTTATTAGCTAGTATTAATCCAGAGATTCTTAATGTCAGGCAAGTTTCACCCGGCCATTAAGAATCTCCAATAAAGGGTTAAAAAAAAAAACACCACACAGAGAAAAAATACTTTAATAGAAATAAATACACAGACACACTTAGAGACTCCATGTTTATTACTCCCTCTCACCTCTCCACGATCCTTGTCTTCTGTCTTCTTTCTCCTTCAACCCATGCAGTTCTGGTACATCAGACAGCACTGCATGGGAGGAAGAATGCTGCTGCTCCCGTGCAGTCTAATCACTCAGTGAGTGAGCAGAGGCTGCGGGTTGTAAGCGGTGACGTCACCGCTGCCACCATTGTAATTGTAATCTGACAGGTGGGTTACTATATCAACAGTGATCTCCGATCACCTGATTCCCGGTGCCGCTATTCACTGGCTGTGGCATCCAGTCCCTGCATGTGGGCTGACTCTGTAAAGAGCGCCGACATGCAGGATCGGGGAACCAAGCATGTGCCCAAGCATCTCACCGGTACACGTAGATGTTCAAACGAGCACCGCGTACTGGAGAGATGCACTGACAGGACCTAGCATGACGTCTAGCCATGTAACCAGTCTGTAGCCAATGAGATAATAGACATGTGACTGGTCACATGCTATGACGACGTCACGGAAGGTCCTATCACCAGTGCTGGTTACCGGGAGGGCGCAGCGATAATCAGAAGGAAAAGCGGCGGGAGACAGAGTCTGCAGGACGCATCGCGGGGACCTGTAAGTATAATGGCAATGTTTATCAACTGTATGTGTACATGTATAATGTGTTTGTATGTGTTTGTGTTTGCCTGCCATTGTTTTCAGTGGAGTTTGAAGGTGTTCGTCGAATGTTCGCCGAACACACCCGCCGTTCGACGAACCGAACCGAACGTGAACACTATGGGGGTGGCTCATCTCTATTCTTGACGCCAGGTTTTTTGAGATGTACTGCCCCCATGCCAGCAGCCGGGCTACCGCTGCTGCTCGGAATCTGGATCCACGGTGGCTCGAGGGGTCTCCGGACCCGGGGGTCACGCGGCCACTCGATTAAAAGAAGGGGGGGAGATATGTACAGGGGGGTTTTGGAAAGTTTGTGACGCCACCCACGGTGCGTGGTAATGTGAGGGACCACCGCTGCCATTGGAGAGCCCAGTGACGATGGTGTGGCAGCCTGATGTTTAACCCCTCCGTGAGTAGGGGGTCTGTGTCCCGGGGCCCGTTGATGGTTGGGATGGTATTTGGGTGTTCTGGAGGATAGGAACAGGGGTCTTCAATGCACTCACTCAGTCCTGGAATAACTACACCGACAGCTTGTAAACCAGAGTTCTGAGCACCACGGCAGCCTGCGGGGAGCACGCTTGGATCCGTGCCCCTGGTGTTACTGTTAGCCTGTGGCCCTGTCCTTGGCACCTTCTTCTCTGTTGGGCCCGTGGGTATAAAACTCTTCAGGTCCCGCTCACCTGTATGGCCAATGGAGTGAGCTTGCTCTCAGGGTACACGCGTAGGATTTCTTTGGACTGTAGTGGGAAAGTCCTATCCCATCGGTGCGCCAGTACCCCGATTTTGGAGCGGGTTGGGGATGACACTTGAAGTCTTCACCTCCACCGGGCAAACCACCGGAATGTGTGAAGCTACCTTCCGGCCCAGGGTCCACGCACCCCGTCGTGCCCTGGCCCCTGCCCGGTGATGGCCCAAGGCCGCCGGCTGCCCTCCTCGGCAGTCCGTGCCCCCCGACACTGTCCACCGTGACCGGGTTCCAGCTCCTACCAGGCCCAGATCAACGTCTGCCACCTAGTACTCAGGAGCCCTGCTCCGTGACCTCTTCCTTTCACTTCCCAAGCTCAACTGTCACTTTCCTCTCCAACCCCCCATGTGGGTGGCCCTACTCCCTTCAGGCCCCCCAATGGTGTATCTGTAAGGTTAAAGTGGGAAGTGTTCCTAGGATTTTGATTGGCTAAGCTGTTAGCAGCACCAAAGGACCAGGATCCGTAACCAAAGACAGTGGATACTGTGCAGAAGGGCAGATTGCACAATACCCTGTGACGACCTGATAGGCCAGGGCGTCACATATGTACAGAAAGAAAAATGTGGCTGCAATATGGTACAGCTGTCAAATTGAACTAGTAAAATAGTTGTACAATAACAGACATGCACAGTTTAAAAACCATTCCAGCGTTTATTTTTTTTCAGTGCTGGAGTGATGCTTCTAATGTAAGGTCCCTGATCATAGTATTATACTCACCCACTAGCATCTCCATCTCTTATCGGCGCAGCTACAGTCCTGCCTCGCCATCTTGGGACCACAACTTCTGACGGCCGAAAGTCAAAAGTAACAGTCGCAAGCTCTCAATGCAAGCCAAGAGCATGAACAAGGCTCTCATAGACTTACATTGGAAAGTGACTTCCAGCTCGCTCCAGCAAACACTGGAGAGCACCAGCAGGTCACAAACTACTGGAGATCAATGAGAGCGGCAGTGTGAGGGGCACTGCAGCCAGAAACTTGAGATGCTGCCCCCTGACTGCTGGCCCCTCTGCATGTTTAAATAGATGTCTCCCCCTAGAAAGACACTGACCTGCCGCCCCCGCCTCCTGTGGTTTGACTGGCCTAAGCCCCGCCTCCTGGATACATATCACTGTGCTGCCCTGCTTCCGGCCTCTCTACTGCAGGACCCGGACCTGTTTGGACAGCCGGACACAGGGACCCGCTCCTGGATGCGGTATGAGAGCTATCAGCAGGGAGGTAAGCGTTTCAGCTCACAGCACTGTTAGCTGTGAGCGGCTCCCTCTCTGCTGAGGCACAAGCGATGTGTGCCAGTGAGCGCGGCGTTCTATGGGAACGACCCGCCCGCTGGTCCGCTTGTGCTCGTCATTCTGTAAACACCCTTAACCCCCTCCCTCCCTCCAGCCTCCCCAAAAATCAGCATGGAGGAAAGCGTCCTGCTCACAGCGCTTTTAACTGTGAGCGGCTCCCTCCATGCTGAGGCTCAAGCTATGGGCGCCGGCGAGCGGCGTTCTGAGGGAACTACCCGCCCGCCGGTCAGCTTGAGCCGCCATTAAGTTTTAAAAAAGAGCGCTTCGCGCTTTTTGTCTTTGGCCCCGCCTACCTGCCGACCAGCCGCCGCTGCCCAGCCACCGCCGCCAGTACTGAGAAGGAGCAGGGTAGGGCTGTGTGCGCTCTGCACGGCACCTAAAAGGTGGGCCTCAGAGCGCAGCTGAAAAGCTCCGTTCTGAGGCGCATGGTGCCGGCAGAGAACGTGCGCTCAGCCTGCAGCTCCTGCCATAGACAGAGCAGGGGCTGCCGGCGGAGCGCACGGAAGAAGTGACATGTCACTTCTTAGAACACAGGGATTCGGGCAACAGCTGAATCACTGCGTTCTACTATGCAACGTGCGTACGGCCTCTGCACAGTCTCCATAGACTGTGCAGGGGACGCAGGACGCATGAATTACGCACACAGGCTAATTGAAGTGCAGACTCAGTGCAGTCCCTGTCACAGCGCAGGTTGGAGGCACGGTAGGGGGGAATGTAGTATGCAGGCACTAACCTGCAAGAGTTCAAATCACCCCATCCCACACGCACTGAACTTCCCCTCCCCTCCGTTTGTATGCCCCGGGAATGCCAAGGGGGCTAGCCTGGGAATGAACCAGGGACCATGTGGGTCTCCCAGTGAGGGGGCGGGTTAAGGGATTCTGTTAGGACTTCAATGTTCAAATTGAGGGGGGCTGGTAGTGAACAGTGGCAAGAAGCAACAGTCAGCAGGTGGCATGTTTTCCCTCCTGCTGATACCACACCTACACCAAGCCCCCTCCCAGGCCAAAACACACTCCATTTGACATTATGACAATGGTGACTGTTAACAGCCCCTCCCCGTTGTCACACAGTGGATTTCAGCATGTTATGGCGGCGGTGGGTGCGGTGCCGACCATCGCGTTGTACGGTCATGTGCAGGGGTCACGGTAGCAAGCTTTGGCATGGGTAGCCACCATGTCCGGAGTCTGTCATCTTAACCCTTGGATAGGTGTGAGCGTCGTCTTAGCAGGCGTTACGTGGGTAGAGCTAGATCCAGTCGTCTTGCCATTTCCTGAATCACCAGGTGAGTACCCTGATGGGGAATGCGGGGTGGGATAAGTTCCCCTAGGGAGGATAACGTGATGTCACAGGTAACAGGCTTCCCGCCCAGCCCTACATGTTGTCACTAAGTTATTTATAACAAACAATGTTATTGGTGCTGAGGGAATCGCCCTTCCCCCGTTTCCGTTAAAAGCTGTGATGGTATCTAGCATTCCTACCCCTTGTAGACAGCATTCCACAATCTACCCGCTCTAACTGTAAAGAAGCTTTCCCTATTTCGGAGGATTAAGTTTGGTGGCAGTTTATTTATATTGACCACACGGGTATTTATACAAATTATTATTATTTATTATGCGCCATATAATTCATGGCGCTTTGCATGTGAAAGGGGTTTACATGATACGTACCAGTATAATAATCATAAACCATACAAGGCACAGTCGGGTACAGGAGGATAGAGGTCCCTGCCCGCGAGGGCTCACAGTCTACAGGGGATTGGTGAGGAGACAGTAGATGAGGGCAGAGCTGATTGTGCGGCGATGTATCAGACTGAGGGTTACGGCAGCTTGTAGGCCTGTCGGAAGAGGTACAAATGAGATATCATCTGAGACGTCTTTCCAAAATTAAACATATCTTAATTTTTCAACCTTAGTTTAATACAGGCGGCCTCCATTCCTTGTAATAATCTTGTTGCCACCGGTTAACTGACCCGTCAAGTGATTTATTGATTAGTGACAATATTATGGGATCACGGGATCTAACACCCCTGTTTTACCCCTAATTTCATGCTGTAATTGAAAGAAGGGATTTATATTGGCCACAGATAGTTTTATCGAAATGTGAGAAGTATATTTCTGTACATTTGCATGGTTTGATTGTTTTTCTAAAATTGCTTCTTTTTTGTAGTGAAGTAATTCTCATCCTTTTGTACTAGATTTTCCCTCTTTGGTTAATTAAGTATGTTTTAATTGGTTTTCCTTACCGTAAGAACCGAAAATAAACAAGTGAGATGGGGAAAACCGGCAAGGTTAGCTATTCGCAGAATAATTAGGCTCGCTAATATTTTCTGGACAATTACTTCCACATAAATATTCTAAAAGGTATAAATTCACTTTTAGTTTTTGTGTGCGTTGCATGGATTGGGGACGCTGCCCCATCGGGGCTTACGGTCTGGATTCCCTATCTGTATGTTTATGGGGGTGTGGGAGGAGGCTAGAGTGCCCGGAGTAGACCCACGCAGTCACGGGGAGAACGTACAGGCTCCTTGCGGATGGTGTCCTTGGCGGGATTTGGGCCCAGGACCCCAGGGCTGCAGCTAGCCATTGAGCCACCGTGCCATGCCATAATAGTTTCAAGAGCAGGAACAGACATATTTGTAGATGGAGTATTACGGCGTTGCAGGGCCAGCTGTTTGGGATCATTTGCGATACAAAGTGTTTATATAGTTAGTTATATATATATAAAAAAAAAAAAAAAATGCTCCTTATGCTGGGCCCGGGGGGGGGCATGGTCCATTAACCTAACTTTGATTGCGCCTTTCCCCCTATTTCGGTTCCAGCTACACAAAAAGGGGGGTTGACTGGGAAATAGGAGAATGACCAGTGGTCCGACGATGCCGGTGGGTAAAAGCCTTAACCAACTAAAGCCCTTTCCTTGAATAAGTAATCAGGCTGATTAGGTTTTTGTGGCTTGGAATGCTTATGGGTCAACGCAGGGTTGAAGGCAAAACAGGCATCTGGGTTCCGGGTTAGTATCGGGCACCTTATTGCAATCCCAATCTCAGGTATTTTGGTAACCCAACCCACCAGCAGGATCAAGGTTTGGAGTTCTCAGCTAGATGGTGGGGTGTTTGGTGAAGTTAGGCCTATGATCCGGGCCTCCATTTTGCATTGACCTGACGGTTCTATTCAGCGGGTGTTGCTCTGGTGGTTGAGGTGCGTGACGATTTTACAAGCCACCCTCTAGTAATACACGCCCTGCAGTATTCAGCGAATGTGCACCATTCTCGGTTGCAAGCAAACTGTTACGAGGTCGGTCTTCCCATTTTTAAATTGCGGAACGGTACTGAAGCGATGAGGGTCTTGTGGGGTGAAAGGTATTGAAGGGTTGGATGATTATGGTAAGCGAGTGGAGCACAGTAGGCCTATTCTTTTTTAGCCGAAGATTTTTTTTTTTTTTTTTTTTTTTTAAACAAAACAAACAAAGAAAAAAGTGGGGGTTTGGATTGTTCACCCCATTGCAAATCTATACATTGATATTTTGGATCTTTTTTCCCTCACTCGGCGGGTGTCCCGACGTTGTTGTTTATGTCTCTTAGGCGAGCGGGTGTATGGGACCAGTTTTTACCCATGACGACGGCCCTTCATTTTAGCGTCACGTAGTTGGTCCTCCAATTTGTGGGCTGGTTTTTGGTTGGTAATGCGACGGTTACTCGTTATTTTGGTGTTTGCCAGCCGTGGTCCCCGGCACGTACTCTCCCAGAGTTGGGGTGCTACAAGGCTTCAGGAGCCAGCATACATGAGCACAGTTTCAGTGGATCAGGTGACGACAATGGAAATGCATTATGAGGGACGTCAGGTCGGAGTTGGTTTTTTCTTTTGAAATCGGGTTTTTTATTCGACACGTAAGGAGATTCAGAACAGCGTACAGGGCTAATGTAAAATGACATGATTGTGATTTGTTTATCCAAAAAAAAAAAAAAGTTTTGTGGGTTTTGTCAGTACCACCTTGGAGAGAAGAGGTGTTTGATGGTTACGAGAATTCCCTGTTCTGACAGTGTTTTTGTCTTTCAGATCCAAGTCGGCCCAGTGATTGGGTCCGAGGTTACTTCCATGTATGTTGTCTGCGAGGAGAGCGGATCTTCGCCTCTTCGCCTTGGTGGTCGGTTCTTTGTTCCTGTTACAGTGAAAGTAATTGGAAAGGTTGCCGGAGCTTGGCTCAGCTGTGGGTTTATCAGAGGCGATCAAGATTGCGTGAGCTCTCTTTTCTACAACTGACTTGGTGATACACATAGGCTTCAAGTATCTGGTCCAAGGCCGTCTAGCTAGGCCTCTTACCCTTATCCGGTCAGAGAGGTACAAGTTTCCCTGTTTTAGTGCGGAGTGTTACAACGATCCGGTCGAAGGTTACCCTCTGGCCCAGGGGGCTTGGAGCTATGGAAGAATGTGATAAGGATCTCTCCTGGCGCATGGTCGATCAGGGCCTACCCAAGTTGTGCTGTTAATAAAGTGTTTTTTTTAAAAAAAAAAAAAAAAAAAAAAAAAAGAGGTTGTTGGTCTGGCACCGCCAGCTGGAAGGCAATATTTGGCTGTCCTTAAGCTCGGATGGGTACACCCCAAATGATGATGTTATGGATATGGTGGTTTCGGAAACGCCTGGGACGGCTCAGGTATTTCAGTTTTTTGGGGGGGGTCGCAGCTTGCTGGCGCGGTGCTGCTCCTTGGCGGAAGGGGTAGAAAAAGTGGTGGTGAAATACCCGCGCCGGACGGCCGGAAGGCGGTACATTTACCTGAACCCCGTGATGTTGGCAAGTTAATGCCTGGTTTAAAGCTGCGACCAAATTTTATGCCAAAAGATGAGAGTGGTTTTTCTCCATGCCTCTCTCCAAAAATGGAAAATTCAAATAAAAGTATTTTAATTTATAAGAGAACGGTGTCGTGTCTTTCTAGGGGGGAAAATGGTGGTTGTTGGGTCCTGGCAGTCATACAAGGTGAACATGGCATCTGGTAAGAATGAGAGTAGGGTCAGGGACCTTACATTAGAAGCAACACTCCAGCGGTAAAATGAAAAACAAACCTCTAGAGTGCTGCCATACAGACCTGTTACCAGATCAAAAGTAATTTTGCTCTCATTTTATTCTTGTTGCTCCTCTGAGTATTCAAGCTTGATTTGTTTTTCATATCTCTGAAAACTTGGTGGATTTGTGACGCCCTGGCAAAACCAGGTAGTCACAGCTAGGCCCCTGCATAACACCTTCCCTCATTAGGAAACACACAGCCAACCAGTAAACCCTAGTCACCCCCCCTTAGGGAAAGATAGACACACCAGTGGGCGTGACCAAGCAGTTGGGACATGCCCACCCAGGAGTTTCGACAGCCGGGGGCGGGAAAAGCAGCAGATAAGCTTAGTGTTCAGTTTGGAGAGGAGTGTGGGCTGGAGCTAGAGGTAGCTCCAGCAGTGAAGGTCAAGTTGAACGGTGCCAGGGTAGGAGCCCTGGTGCCACTGGCTAGGAGGCAGACGGTGGTCTCCGTCTGAAGGAGCCACGAAGACGGCTCGGTGGAACCGAGGTGGTCTGGGACAGGGTTGTAACCCGCCGTTACCGACCTGGGGAACCGACCCGGAAACCGGAGCACAAAGGGGGGTACTCGGACCCTGAAGCCAGGACCAGAACCAACTGGAGCTGGTTAATTAACCGATTGAGGCCAGGACTAGAAGTCCTGTCCCACCCAAAGTCCCTCATAAAAGACAACAGCCCACCGATTTGGGATAAGAGGTCACCGCCAGGGCCCATAGATCCCACGGGTCAGCATCTGCGGGCACAGCTCCTTAGGCCACATCCAGCCGGGAGCAGACTCCTGAGTTTCACACTAGGAAAGTCCACCTTACACAAAGCAGTGTAGGAAAAGGATAAAGACCATCAGCCGGGTGGGGGACCAGAACGCAACCGACCGCGGCACCGACCACCATCACCTTGGTTTACCAGAGACTTGTGTGTTTTACTAACAGTGAGTACACCAGCACCCCCCCTTCAGTCGCCATGCCCTGCACACGCCAACCAGGCCCCGGGGCCATCATCCCTGCCCACAGAGGGGTTAACAACTTGCTGCACAACATCTCCCCCGGGTGCCCCATAATAGCAGCGGTGGTGTCGTACCTCACCACATACCGTGGGTGGCATCACGAACTTAATATGGCCCAGCCCCTACATATACGTCCCCCCATTTTATTCGGCGTGTCCGCAAGACCCCCGGGTCCGGAGACCCTCGAGCCACCACCCCTGAAGACACGGATCTGAGCAGCGCCAGCTGCTGGCACGGGGGCGGCACAGATTTATAAAAAAAATAACTTTTTCAAGGGAACTGTGGGAATATAATAATAGCAAAAAGTGGCCAATTTTTCTTGGTGACAGATCCTTTTAAAAGTCCAGAAAGTCAGCAACTACAACTAGATTATTATTATTAATAACGCCATTTATTCCATGGCACTTTACATGTGAAAAAGGGGTACACATAGTAGGGACAAGTACAATAGTCATAAACAAAACAAGGCACAGACAGGTACAGGAGAAGAGAGGACTCTGCCTGCGAGGGCTCACAGTCTACTGGAGGAGAGAGGTAGAGATGAGCGAACCGGTCGCGGTTTGGCTCGAGGTCGGTTCGCCGAACGGAGGTCCCGTTCGAGTTCGGTTCGTCGAACGTTCGACGAACCAAACTCGAACTGCATAGGAAACAATGGCAGGCATTCACAAACACATAAAAACACTGAGAAAACACCCTCAAAGGTGTCCAAAAGGTGACAAACAACTCACAACACAACACAAACACATGGGAAAGTGACAAGGACAAATTCTCATGTGAAAACAAAAGAGCGTAACGAGGAAAAAGAGGACGAGACACAGATATAGGCATGGGACGCCCTTCTAAAATCATGTAAAACACCGCAAGGTGACTCCAAGCGGAGTCTCCCTTTTTTCCAAAAATTGGGCCACACAGACACCTTATCAGTGGCAGCACTTGTGCCCTAGTTGCAAACAGGATGTTTTGATTTGCATCAAGCACATTCAAAAATACGCCATAATTAACTGTTCCCAGCATGACACCGGGGTAGGTAGCAAAGTCTTTCCTGATCCCAGCTCTGTTCATCTTGGATCATTTTTAAAAAACACAGCAAGCAAGGGTTACTCCAAGCGGAGTCTCCCTTTTTTCCAAAAATTGGGCCACACAGACACCTTATCAGTGGCAGCACTTGTGCCCTAGTTGCAAACAGGATGTTTTGATTTGCATCAAGCACATTCCAAATCCACAAGCATTTACTCTCCCCAGGATGACACAGGGGTAGTAAATTCCTTGTGGATCCATGACTTGTTCATTTTGATGAACGTTAGTCTGTCCACATTGTCACTGGACAGACGTGTGCACTTATCTGTCAGCACACACCCAGCAGCACTGAAGACACATTCAGAGACAACGCTGGCAGCTGGACACGACAAAATCTCCAAGGCGTAAGTGGAGAGCTCTGGCCATTTTTCAAGATTTGAAGCCGAAAATGAGCAAGGCTCTATTTGCAAAGTCATGGCATCGATGTTCATTTGTAGATACTCCTGTATCATCCTCTCCAGCCGTTGACTATGTGTCAGACTTGTTGTCTCTGGTGGCCTTGCAAAGGAGGGTCTAAAAAAATTCTGAAAAGATTCCATAAAATTGCTGTTACCAGCACCAGATACAGTCCTAATGGTACGGGTAGACTGTTGAAGTTGACGAGACCGTCCCATGTTTGTCAAGTTACAACTGGGAGATTCACTCCCTGCACCTGCACGGTTGTTTGGTGGAAAAGCCGAGCTAAGATCGAGTAACAGCTTCTGCTGATACTCCTGCATACGTGCGTCCCTTTCTATTGCTGGAATTATGTCACAAAATTTGGACTTGTACCGGGGATCTAATAGTGTGGCAAGCCAATAGTCATCATCACTTCTAATTTTGACAATACGAGGGTCATGTTGGAGGTAGTGCAGCAAGAAAGCACTCATGTGTCTTGCGCAGCCATGCGGACCAAGTCCACGCTGTGTTTGTGGCATAGAGGTGCTAACTGTTCTTTTTTCCTCTGACATCTCCCCCCAACCTCTTTCAACTGAAATTTGACCAAGGTCTCCCTCATCCGCTGAGTCTTCCATGTCCATGGACAGTTCGTCCTCCATTTCTTCATGTTCGCCTGCTACCATGCGCCCTTGTTGATCCCTGTCCCCCATGGTCCCATGCGTGCCGCGTTGGTGATGATGAACGTCTGGACCTTGGTGATGTTGTTGTGTCTTGCGCATATGAATCCTCCTGTAGTTCCTCCCCTTCCTGTTGTCTCACCCCCTGACTCCGAATAGTGTTTAGCGTGTGCTCCAGCATGTAAATGACTGGAATTGTCATGCTGATAATGGCATTGTCAGCGCTAAACATATTCGTCGCCATGTCGAAACTGTGCAGAAGGGTGCATAGGTCCTTGATCTGAGACCACTCCATCAGGGTGATCTGCCCCACCTCTGCATCTTGTTGGCCCAGGCTATACGTCATGACGTATTGCACCAGGGCTCGGCGGTGCTGCCACAGTCGCTGTAACATGTGGAGAGTCGAATTCCAGCGTGTCGGCACATCGCATTTCAGGCGACGAACCGGCAGGCCGAAAGACTTCTGGAGCGATGCAAGTCGCTCAGCTGTGGCGCTTGAACGGCGGAAGTGAGCAGACAGTTTTCGTGCCCTGGTCAGAAGGCCATCTAGGCCGGGATAGTGTGTTAAAAATTGCTGGACAACAAGGTTCAACACGTGAGCCATACAAGGTACGTGTGTCACCTTGTCCAGGCGAAGGGCCGCACCCAGGTTTGCAGCATTGTCGCACATGGCCTTACCAGGCTGCAGGTTGAGTGGAGACAACCATTTATTAAACTCGGACCACAGAGCTGACCACAACTCCTCAGCTGTGTGACTCTTATTCCCAAGACATGTCAAGCTAAAGACCGCCTGATGCCGTTGCGCTCTGCTGCCAGCATAGTAATGAGGGGTGCGTGATTCCTTCTGCGCAGTGAGAACGCTGGTGGCCTGACCAGGCAGGCTTGGGGCGGAGGTGGAGGACACAGATGAGGTGGAGGAGGCAGAAGCAGTGGCGGAACTTGGACAGACAGAGGATTGACACACAAGTCGTGGGGACGGCAAGACTTGAACAGCAGACCCTTCACCATCTATCACCATAGTTACCCAGTGCCCAGTCAGCGATATGTAACGTCCCTGTCCATGCTTACTGGTCCAAGTATCGGTGGTGAAATGCACCCGTTCACACACAGAGTTTCTCAAGGAAGCGGTGATGTTGTGTGCGACATGCTGGTGTAGCGCGGGCACACCTTTCTTAGAGAAGTAGTGGCGACTGGGCATCTGGTACTGGGGCACAGCGACAGACATAAAGTCTCTAAAATCTTGTGTGTCCACTAGGCGGAAAGGCAGCATTTCGGTAGCCAAGAGCTTACAGAGGGATAAAGTCAACCTCTTAGCTTTGTCATGGGTCGCAAGAAATGGCCTTTTATTTGTCCACATCTGAGGGACAGAGATCTGGCTGCTGTGTGTAGACGGTGTTGAGTAGGGTGTCCCTGGAAAAATGCAGGTTTGTGAGGAAAGTGCAGTCGGAGACATGATGTTGCCTTCATCCAACGTTGGTGCTATCGATGTCTGAGAGAGCTGTACACACGCACTTGTTTCCCCTTCCAAACCAACTGACGACCTACCAAGCAAACTGCCTGTTGCGGTTAGAGTGGTGAAAGTTGTGCGTGGAAAACCAGGTGTGACAGCTGTCCCCACAGTCCTAGAAGATGAAGAGTGCGCGGATGCACTGGAAGGGGCAGGCGGTGGATGGTTCGCTCCGCTAGGCCACATTGCAGCACGGTGAGCTTCCCACTGGGACATATGATATTTATTCATGTGACGATTCATGGAAGAAGTTGTCAAACTGCTGAGGTTTTGCCCTCTACTAACAGAATCACGACAAATTTTACAGATCACATAATTTGGGCGATCTTTTGCTATGTCAAAAAAGGACCAGGCTAGGCAAGGCTTAGAGGGCATGCGACCTGCTGAGCCCCCCCGACTAGTGCTCAGAGGCAGTGTGGTGGCTGAGGATGCAGTTGTAGACGTGCTACCAGTGCTCCGACTCTGTCCAGGAAGGCGCAAGGTAACTTCGTCGTCGGTTGCATCCTCCTCCACCGCCTCTGTTGACCTCCTCGAGTGCCTGACTGTGGGTTGACAGTAGGTGGGATCTAGAACTTCCTCATCAATTGTTGTCCCAATATGGTATCTGCGTCTCATCGTCATCAGTATGTTCCTCATTGTCTATAACCACAGGTGTTACAGTTTGTGACAAAGGGTCAACATTATGCTCTGAAACTTGGTCCTCACGGCCTGAATCAGAGTCACAAAGGTTCTGGGCATCACTGCAGACCATTTCCTGGTCTGTACTCACTGTAGCTTGGGAGCAGACCTCTGATTCCCAGGCTATAGTGTGACTGAACAGCTCTGCAGACTCAGCCATCTCACTTCCACCATACTGTGCAGGGCTGATGGAGACTTCAGAGCTGGGAGAAAGCAAGTTTGATTGGGATGACTACTCAGAGGACTGGTGTTTTTTGGATGCGGTAGTTGAGGTGGCTGAGAGGGCACTTGTTGGACCACTTGAGATCCATTCAAGAATTTTCCTTTTTTGGCCATCATCTACCTTTGTTCCTGTTGTTCGTGTCCGTAAAAAAGGGAGCACATCGGATTGTCCACGGTAAGTAGTAGACATCTTACTTTTGCTGGTAGATGGTCTATCTTCAGCAGATGTTAATGGAGCTTTGCCACCTTCCCCACGGACAAACCCTTTTTTTCCTTTTCCAACACGCCTCTTCCCCTTTCCACCAGCATCTGTTATTTTGCCACTCATGTTGATTGCGACAAGATTGTGCACTTAAAATGTGGTAGTAAAAATTGAGAGGTGGTGTAGATTGCAGCGGTGGTCTAGCTTTATTAACAGCTGAATAATAAAGAATAATTATCCCTGACAATGCAACTACGGCCCTTAAACTGGCAGCATAAATTGCTAGTATAATGGCTTAGTAACAATGAGTTTGAGTGTGCAATTCAGGCAGAGGTGCTGCAAATATCTTTGCACTTGTGGGACGATACAGAAGTCCAACAGCCACGTTTAGGATGCCACTAAGTTCACTCAGTGTTTGCTAGTATAATGGCTAAGTAACAATGAGTTTGAGTGTGCAATACAGGCAGAGGTGCTGCAAATATCTTTGCACTTGTGGGACGATACTGAAGTCCAACAGCCACGTTTAGGATGCTACTAAGTTCACTCAGTGTTTGCTAGTATAATGGCTTAGTAACAATGAGTTTGAGTGTGCAATGCAGGCAGACGTGCTGCAAATATCTTTGCACTACTGGGGCAATACAGCAGTCCAACAGCCACGTTTAGGATGCCACTAAGTTCACTCAGTGTTTGCTAGTATAATGGCTTAGTAACAATGAGTTTGAGTGTGCAATGCAGGCAGAGGTGCTGCAAATATCTTTGCACTTGTGGGACGATACAGAAGTCCAACAGCCACGTTTAGGATGCCACTAAGTTCACTCAGTGTTTGCTAGTATAATGGCTTAGTTATAATGAGTTTGAGTGTGCAATGCAGGCAGACGTGCTGCAAATATCTTTGCACTAGTGGGACGATACAAAAGTCCAACAGCCACGTTTAGGATGCCACTAAGTTCACTCAGTGTTTGCTAGTATAATGGCTTAGTAACAATGAGTTTGAGTGTGCAATGCAGGCAGAGGTGCTGCAAATATCTTTGCACTTGTGGGACGATACAGAAGTCCAATAGCCACGTTTAGGATGCCACTAAGTTCACTCAGTGTTTGCTAGTATAATGGCTTAGTTATAATGAGTTTGAGTGTGCAATGCAGGCAGACGTGCTGCAAATATCTTTGCACTAGTGGGACGATACAGAAGTCCAACAGCCACGTTTAGGATGCCACTAAGTTCACTCAGTGTTTGCTAGTATAATGGCTTAGTTATAATGAGTTTGAGTGTGCAATGCAGGTAGACGTGCTGCAAATATCTTTGCACTAGTGGGACGATACAGAAGTCCAACAGCCACGTTTAGGATGCCACTAAGTTCACTCAGTGTTTGCTAGTATAATGGCTTAGTTATAATGAGTTTGAGTGTGCAATGCAGGCAGACGTGCTGCAAATATCTTTGCACTAGTGGGACGATACAAAAGTCCAACAGCCACGTTTAGGATGCCACTAAGTTCACTCAGTGTTTGCTAGTATAATGGCTTAGTAACAATGAGTTTGAGTGTGCAATGCAGGCAGAGGTGCTGCAAATATCTTTGCACTTGTGGGACGATACAGAAGTCCAATAGCCACGTTTAGGATGCCACTAAGTTCACTCAGTGTTTGCTAGTATAATGGCTTAGTTATAATGAGTTTGAGTGTGCAATGCAGGCAGACGTGCTGCAAATATCTTTGCACTAGTGGGACGATACAGAAGTCCAACAGCCACGTTTAGGATGCCACTAAGTTCACTCAGTGTTTGCTAGTATAATGGCTTAGTTATAATGAGTTTGAGTGTGCAATGCAGGTAGACGTGCTGCAAATATCTTTGCACTAGTGGGACGATACAGAAGTCCAACAGCCACGTTTAGGATGCCACTAAGTTCACTCAGTGTTTGCTAGTATAATGGCTTAGTAACAATGAGTTTGAGTGTGCAATGCAGGCAGAGGTGCTGCAAATATCTTTGCACTTGTGGGACGATACAGAAGTCCAACAGCCACGTTTAGGATGCCACTAAGTTCACTCAGTGTTTGCTAGTATAATGGCTTAGTTATAATGAGTTTGAGTGTGCAATGCAGGCAGACGTGCTGCAAATATCTTTGCACTAGTGGGACGATACAAAAGTCCAACAGCCACGTTTAGGATGCCACTAAGTTCACTCAGTGTTTGCTAGTATAATGGCTTAGTAACAATGAGTTTGAGTGTGCAATGCAGGCAGAGGTGCTGCAAATATCTTTGCACTTGTGGGACGATACAGAAGTCCAATAGCCACGTTTAGGATGCCACTAAGTTCACTCAGTGTTTGCTAGTATAATGGCTTAGTTATAATGAGTTTGAGTGTGCAATGCAGGCAGACGTGCTGCAAATATCTTTGCACTAGTGGGACGATACAGAAGTCCAACAGCCACGTTTAGGATGCCACTAAGTTCACTCAGTGTTTGCTAGTATAATGGCTTAGTTATAATGAGTTTGAGTGTGCAATGCAGGCCGACGTGCTGCAAATATCTTTGCACTAGTGGGACGATACAGAAGTCCAATAGCCATGTTTAGGATGCCACTAAGTTCACTCAGTGTTTGCTAGTATAATGGCTTAGTTATAATGAGTTTGAGTGTGCAATGCAGGCAGACGTGCTGCAAATATCTTTGCACTAGTGGGACGATACAAAAGTCCAACAGCCACGTTTAGGATGCCACTAAGTTCACTCAGTGTTTGCTAGTATAATGGCTTAGTAACAATGAGTTTGAGTGTGCAATGCAGGCAGAGGTGCTGCAAATATCTTTGCACTTGTGGGACGATACAGAAGTCCAATAGCCACGTTTAGGATGCCACTAAGTTCACTCAGTGTTTGCTAGTATAATGGCTTAGTTATAATGAGTTTGAGTGTGCAATGCAGGCAGACGTGCTGCAAATATCTTTGCACTAGTGGGATGATACAGAAGTCCAACAGCCACGTTTAGGATGCCACTAAGTTCACTCAGTGTTTGCTAGTATAATGGCTTAGTTATAATGAGTTTGAGTGTGCAATGCAGGCAGACGTGCTGCAAATATCTTTGCACTAGTGGGACGATACAGAAGTCCAACAGCCACGTTTAGGATGCCACTAAGTTCACTCAGTGTTTGCTAGTATAATGGCTTAGTTATAATGAGTTTGAGTGTGCAATGCAGGCAGACGTGCTGCAAATATCTTTGCACTAGTGGGACGATACAGAAGTCCAATAGCCACGTTTAGGATGCCACTAAATTCACTCAGTGTTTGCTAGTATAATGGCTTAGTAACAATGAGTTTGAGTGTGCAATGCAGGCAGATGTGCTGCAAATATCTTTGCACTACTGGGGCAATACAGCAGTCCAACAGCCTCGTTTAGGATGCCACTAAGTTCACTCAGTGTTTGCTAGTATAATGGCTTAGTAACAATGAGTTGGAGTGTGCAAAGGGCAGGAGGGTACAGTGGCAGGGTTGTGGGTCTCTGGGTAGAGGAAAGGAAGCTTGCCTTTCTATCCCTCCTAATGGGGAAATGCAGCGAGGAAATCCCTGACCTTAGCTACACAGACGCTGTCATCTTGTGTAGCTGTTAAACTCTGTTTTCACGGACCTGTCACCTATGGCTCTGACCCTGCCGGTATGAGCCCTTAAAAGGACTGATAGAAAGTGCTATCCCTAAGCTGTCCAGCGCTGTGTATGGAGCGTATACAGCAGTATCGGCGATAGGAGCTGCGCCAGTGATGTCTGACACCAAGGACGCAGAAGGCAGATAATGGCGTGCTGGAGGAAAATGTCCGGTTTTATAATGCAGGGACATGTGACATGGACATCCTATCACACATGCCGTTGCTTCTCTGGCTAAAAGTCCACTTAGCTGTGTGTGTGTCTGGGATTGGCTGACATGCTGGCCCGCCCCACAAGACGTGCGCGCTTAGGGAAGGAAGACAAGGAAAAAAAAAAAAAGAAATGGCGATCGCCATTATACAAACAGCAGTGATCTGAATGCGCTGTTCCCGCACACTATACGCTGAAATGTCATAATAGTGTGAGTCACAGAGTGACTTACACTATTACAGCGGAAAGCCAGCTATGAATTAGCTGGTCTTTTTGCTGCTAGAACCGTTCTCGAACGTATCTAGAACTATCGAGCTTTAGGAAAAAGCTCGAGTTCTAGTTCGATCTAGAACAGCCCACAAAATCACTCGAGCCGCGAACTGGAGAACCTCGAACCACGAACCGCGCTCAACTCTAGAGAGAGGACTCTGCCCGCGAAGGCTCACAGTCTACAGGGGATGGGTGAAGATACAGTTATATTAGTGTAGACAGGTACAGATGGGAAAATCACACTATATAAAAGCGGTGAGGGGATATTATACTGTATATAGCAAAGTGTTGGAACCATCATACTGTATATAGGGGGCTATGAGTGCATTATGTTGTACACTGATGAGCAAAAGGGTAGCAGTGTTTTGAACGTTTGACTTTCACAATCCATATCTCACCATCCACTACTAAAAAAAATGTTTAAGGGATAGAGTTTGGAGCCATCTGCATGGATCCATAAATTCTTCCTACCAAGTGTCAACAGTTCAGGTTGGTGAAGGTGGAGTAATGGTGTTGGAAGTATTTTCTTGGCACACCCTGAGTCCTGTTGATGTCTTATCTAAGAAATGTTACGAAACACGTTAATCTTTTGATGGCAGGGGTTTACCATGACAAAAAAGACACTTTCAACTTCGTATAGTCATGGATTAGGTTTAGGAACATGACAGATGTTTTTTCTGCTTCCGCAACCAAGACAAAACATGCACTAGGCTAGGGAATAGGGAGACACGCCTGGAGGGAATTTTAGTGAGTAAGTAATCTTACTCTTATTATACATTTAATTTTATTAATGTAGTACAGAGGCTTATTAATTTTACTTAACATGCACAGTGAGGACATATTAATTTCACTAATGGAGCACAGTGGCATATTAAATTATTTGGCATATTCATTTTATTAAGGGGGCACATTGGCAGATTAATCTATTTAGCAAACTTATCTCTTTAAGGGAGCACAGTGGCATATTAATCTGTTATTTGACATAGGTATTTTATTAAGGGGGTAAAGTAGTGGTTTCATATTGTATTCAGAGGGCAAAATGGTGGCTTCATAACATATTTATAGAGCACAGTGGTGGCTTATATTAAATTAAGGAGGCACAGTAGTGTCTTCATAATATATTCAAGGGTCATGGAACAATATCTTTGCATGTTTCCAATTTGTTTGCTTGGGTTTCCTCCATGTATGCTGTATGATACCGGCGGCACTATTAGATATCCCTGAGAAAGACAACTGTGCTGAAATGTTGGAATACTGTCTGTCATCCTCTTATGCTGGTGAAATAATACATTTATCATCTCATCACATTACTTCAAGTGTCTTATGTCCAGTGCCGAAGTTTGTTTCTGTTTTTGGTACCCTATATTCCTTCTGAGCATGGCGGTTTTATTCCTGGGTCCTTACCCTCATAACTGGATATTTAATATTATATGCAGTGTCCTCCCTCATAAAATACACCAACTGATTTCTCAGTGTGTTTGGAAATTGTTGAGGTGGTCTGGATGGACTGGTCATATGTACTAATGCAGAGGTTCCCAACTCCAGTCCTCAAGGCACACCAACAGTCCATGTTTTCAGGATTTCCTTAGTATTGCACAGGTGATAATTTAATCACCTGCAAAGGTGCTGAATCCAACATCCATGCAATGCTAAAGAAATCCTGAAAACATGCACTGTTGGTGTGCCTTGAGGACTGGAGTTGGGAACCTCTGTCTAATGTACTAACCTCCCAACCGTCCCGGATGCAGCGGGAATGTCCCAATTTGAGGGCTCTCTCCCGTAGTCCCAGTTGTTGTCCTGGCTGCTACCCTAACTGCAGTAAATAAATTAAATATACTCTCGGTCAGGAATTAAATTGGTGAGTTTATGAGCTCAATGTTCATAGGCAGAAGCTCTACCATTGAGCCACTGCCTATTGTATGTATATAGATACAGTATATTCTGCATCCCTATGTAGGTGAAGGAAAAAGTGGGATTCTTTTGTTTCTATAAATCTACTGTATAAAAGAAAAACGTAATTATAATAAAATTAAATAAAAGTTTAATTTATTCTTTTGTGTTCCTTGCAATCAATCCAACAACTTCCAAAAGCCCTAGCTGTCGAGCCACTGGGTCTACTGTTGAACTTGTAGTGCCACTTCTGACTCCACAGATAGATTACACAGACATAGAGATGATGGTTTTTACAATGCCTCTCTGTGTCCTGTATTCTAGAGGGAGAGTACAAGATTTTTTTTTCTTCAAATAATTTACTACAAATATTAATAAAACAAGAGAACAAAATAATTTTTGTTACACTTTTTTTTAAAAAAAAATAAAAAATATAACAAATCAGCAAATAAAATGGACATATTTGGTGTCCCTGTAATCGTAATGACTCTAGCAATCACATTATTTATTTATGGAGATCATGACGTCACATCCACTCTACGTGGACATTTAGTCTGTGTTCACATGTAGCGTAAATGCCGGGTTTTTCTGCTGCTTTTTATTTCTACATAAATTCTGCTGTTTTTAAATGTGCAAGCAAAACAGATGTAATTTCATCAAAAGACGACTCTGAAATCTGCGGTTTTGTTTTTGTGTTTTTTTTCTCTAGAGGCTTCTATGTAGATCTTAAAAAACACCTGGGAAAAAATGCAGTTACTAAATAGCAGAATGAAAGCTTTTCTGTATTATAAAAAGACTTAAAAATGCAGATTCACATCTGCACAAAAACATATGCCATAATGAGAAAGAGGCATAAAAAATATAGCACAAATGAAATAACCAGAGAAGATTGTTATTATTTAGTTTGGTAGAGACACCTGCAGAACAAAAATACAACAGATTTCTGCAATGTGTGAACATGGCCTAAAGGCCACGTCACAACATCGCTAGCAACATCGCTGCTGAGGCATGACTTTTGTGACGTAGCAGCGATGTTGCTAGCGATGTCGCTGTGTGTGACATCCAGAAACAACCTGGCCCCTGCTGTGAGGTCGCTGTTTGTTGCTGAATGTCCTGGACCATTTTTTAGTTGTTGCTCTCCCGCTGTGAAGCACAGATCGCTGTGTGTGACAGCGACAGAGTAACAACTAAATGTGCAAGCAGCAGGAGCTGGCTTCTGTGGACGCTGGTAACCAATGTAAATATCGGGTAACCAAGAAGCCCTTTCCTTGGTTACCCGATATTTACCTTCATTACCAGCGTCCGCCGCTCTCACGCTGTCAGTGCCGGCTCCCTGCTTTCTGCACATGTATCAGAGTACACATCGGGTAATTAACCGCTGTGCTCCGTGCAGAAATCACTCTGTGAGAGTGACCACAGGCTCCCGGCTGTAAGTGGTGGCACGGGTTGCCATAGCAACGCTGCTCCAATCACGTGATTCCGGTGCCGCTGCGTGCTGGTAGCGGGACGTCCCCGTCACCGCTACCAAGTGCATTGCTATGGCAACGGTGATCTCCGTGATTGACCGGCTGTGTCAGCCGGTCAGGAGCCGGCTTCTGCGGACACTGGTAACTATGGTAAACATCGGGTAACCCAGAAGCCCTTTCCTTGGTTACCCGATGTTTACCATAGTTACCAGCGTCCGCCACTCTCACGCTGCCAGTGCCAGCCCCCTGTACACATAGCCAGACTACACATCGGGTTAAATTAACCTGCTGTGTACTGTAACTAGGTGTGCAGGGAGCCAGCGCTAAGCGGTGTGCGCTGGTAACCAAGGTAAATATCGGGTTGGTTACCCGATACTTACCTTAGTTACCAAGCGCAGCATGCTTCCACGCGTCGCTGCTGGCTGGGGGCTGGTCACTGGTTGCTGATGAAATCTGCCTGTGTGACAGTTCACCAGCAACTAAAGTAGTGACGCTCCAGCGATCCCTGCCAGGTCAGGTTGCTGGTGGGATCGCTGGAGCGTCGCTTAGTGTGATGGTACCTTTATATGAACAAAAAAGCAGCATGTCATATAGTGAAGCTACATAAAAGATGAGAAAGTTCTAGCTGCAACAACTATGAATGAATGAAGAATGAATGAATGAATGCATGAATGAACAGTCCGGCGTGTCTGCTGAATGTCCCTCACTGAAAAATGGGTGTGACTAGGGGCATGGCCAAAATTTGCCATGGTGCTCTGTGCGCGCCACATACTTTGTCCCTCTTTTTGCTCTTTCAAAGTTGGGAGGTATGCTAATGTGCAATGGGGAATGTGATCATATGTGCTAATTTCAACTAACATGCCAGAGATGGGGCAGTACATAAATGAGCACAAATGAAATATTATATTTCTGGTGCTACAAACAGCACTTTTCTGTCCATGACCCAGTTGTCCCTTTTCATAGTGGTCCAGTATACTTGTAAGGCCGGAGTCACACTTGCGAGTGACTCGTGTGACTCTCGACATCAGCACCCGGCACGGCCGCACACTCTCCTGACATGGTAGCACAAGGCATACATAAAACTAAACGTTTACCCAAAAATTAAATAATGACACGTAGGCAGTGTGTGGATGAAAAGTGGCCGTGATGGTTTATTAAGAGTTACCAATAAATTATAATTAATTCCAAGTATACTAATAAAATTGTAGAAAATTCATTAAAACCGACACATATAATAATAGTCCATTATAACCAACTAAGAAACTTCAACCAAATCCACCCAGAAGACCTGGGTGATTTTTCCCTCTAATAAAACATCATGACAAAATACAATACAAAGGGGCGGGCGGGCGGGTGCTTCTTCAATCTTCATCAGCTGGACTGACAGCTGACTGCTCTGACAGCCTTAAATACTCTTTATTCACGCATAAATTATTAAAATAACCAATCACATTAGAGAAAAAAGAGCGCGCAACAGCTGGAAAAAACCGGCTCACACCAGCTGTTCGCATTACCTCATACAGCCTGAAACTATTCAAAACATTAACTCTTTCCTAACCACCCTATATCAAATAAATTCATTATGATGCCTGTGCGACCATGTCAAACCCCGCTAATCGCTATAGGGTTTTTTTTCATGGTAGCACAAGGCATACATAAAACTAAACGTTTACCCAAAAATTAAATAATGACACGTAGGCAGTGTGTGGATGAAAAGTGGCCGTGATGGTTTATTAAGAGTTACCAATAAATTATAATTAATTCCAAGTATACTAATAAAATTGTAGAAAATTCATTAAAACCGACACATATAATAATAGTCCATTATAACCAACTAAGAAACTTCAACCAAATCCACCCAGAAGACCTGGGTGATTTTTCCACCAGGGCACGACTAGCCAGTCGTGACCCCCCCAAACCCACCAGCCACTTCTCAATCACAGACTGCAAACCTAAATTAAATATATCCAAGCCTATTTCAGACAGATGGATCCCATCATGCCGGAATAAACCAGGAGAAAAATCTTCTAGATCCACATGACGATATGAAAAACCATTTAAGCTGCTTAAAAATTTTTCTAACTCCCTATTAATCCTTTTTCTTATTTTATTCATGAAAACAAACCCATCCATGTTCCAAATAAGACGAGGCACCATTTCTGAATAAACTAACATACAATCTGGAAACTGAATTCTTATATGTAACCAATCCCTGCGCATCTGAAATAACATATGAAGTGTGTTCAATTTACCAATGTCATTACCTCCCAAGTGGATGATGATTAAGTCCGGAGGAGGTGCTACCAACAACAACTCGTTCAATACGTCCACCAAACTTAACCATCTCAGACCTCTATACCCAAACCAAAATATTTGAAGCAAGTCCTGGTGAAATGATAAATTCTCTGTGTAGATTCTGCGCTCGGCTCTCTTCCGAGCCCAATAAATGAAGGAATGGCCTACTATCCAGACTGTTAATAGTCCTAAAATAAAGAATGATTAAAACAATAAATTAGGACGAATATAAGACTTAAACCTCTTTGACTCCCAGCGTCCAATGTACTTTATTTTGTCATCACCTAGCCCGAGCATAGCCACCTCCGTGGCAGCTCCAATCCTAAAAGAGTGGGAAGAAATTTGCATCGGACCAATATTCAATATAGCAAGACATTTCTTTAACACACTGTTAAATTGAAATATAGTAACTGGTTCCCCATTAGCATGAACCAAAAAGGAACCAGGCACCATGGGTCGATATTGTAACCAATTGACTACATTATTAAATGGACACAGGCACGAATCCATAATTTTATTCAATGTAATGAGACAACCTTTTCCGAGTTGATCGGTCTTAGACCTATTTAAAGTGATCAGTAGTTGGTGATGTAATAAAACTACATCACCGACAGATAAACCTGACCGCTGATTTTTGCTAATGCTCACCAACTCACTAATCCTTAACGCAGCAAAAAACATAAGGGTAAAAGCCGTTCTAAATAAACACGTCTCAAACTGGTCAAAGCACACTAATGGTAATGCATTCCATAGTTTTTCCAATAAATTAAAAGATATAGGACACCTCCTATCAGAATGATAGCTAGACCTCTTTAAACCCTTTAAAGCCTGTTTTACAGGAAAAAAGCTATTCAGTGGGGGATTACCATATAATTTCATAAAAAATGAAACTCCTGCAATAACTCTTGCTAAAGAAGCATAGCTGATCCTTTCTTTCAATAATTCCTGTACAAATAACAACGCTGAATCCCTTTTTGTTTCAAGAAAATTCACGTTTTTACTCACACAGAAATCACACCATTTTTTCCATGCGACTGAATAACCAGCCCATGTTCTACTAGCCAATGAGTCCTTAATGACACCAGTCAATAATCCCATAGAATGTCCCATAGATGAGGAGGGCAAGGGGTGTTGTTCCGGTCGGCATCGGGTAATAGAAGCCGAAACTTCTCCGACTGCTGACAAGAAAGAGAACCAGCTAAATTGTTATTTCTTCCATTAATGTAAGATGCTTTTAACCAGATGTTAAACCTCAAAGCCATTAAAACAAGATGTCTCAGAATTTTAGATGCCCAAAAGCATTTTGACGACAAGGTGTTAATACAAAAAACTACCCCTTGACTATCTGACAGAAAAACTATCCTTTTATTTGCTAAGAGATGACCCCAGACAACAATGGCAACTAAAATGGGAAAAAGTTCTAGGACTACCAGGTTCTTCAAGACCTTGTTGCGTACCCAAGACTCAGGCCAACTCCCAGCAGACCAATGGCTATTCAAAACTACACCGTAGCCCATTGGACTAACCACATGGACATGCAGACCCACCGATTCAGAAGATCTAAAATCCTCTTGCCAGCAAGAAATCCCGTTAAAATCACGTAAAAATTCTGACCAAACCGATAAATCATCCTTTATATTCCTTGTGAGCCTAATATGAGAACGGGGGGACTTGAATCCTTTTGTCGCATCATATAAACTCCTGGAAAATACTCTACCCATCGGGATAATCCTTAATGCAAAATTCAATGAACCTAATAAAGACTGTAAGTCTTTCAAACAAGTTTTTTCTTTTCCCATCATTTCTTCAATCAACCACCTAAGTTTTAACACTTTGTCTCCAGGTAATAAACACTCCATTTTCTCTGAGTCAATCACAATCCCCAAAAATTCCAACCTACAGCATGGAAACACTGTCTTCTCATCCGCTAATGGTACTCCAAATAAACAAGCTAAATCAACAAATTTATTTAACAAATCCAAACAAACTGAAGAATTACAATCACCAATAAACAAAAAATCATCTAGATAATGAATAACACCCCCTACTGGAACCTCAAATTGCAGCACCCACTGCAAAAAAGATGAAAACGCCTCAAAATACAAGCATGACAGCGAAAACCCCATCGGCAAGCACATATCATAATAAAATTTTTCTTCAAAACAAAAACCTAAAGAGTTAAAACCAGACGGGATAACCGGCAGTAACCGGAAGGCGGCTTTAATGTCCACCTTAGCCAATAAAGCATTCTTACCAAAACGCCTAAGTAACGCTACCGCCATGTCAAAAGACGCATACTTCACTGACGTACTAGAAGCATCAATCTGATCATTAAGAGAACCTCCCGCCGGGTACGACAAATGATGAATAAGTCTGAAACTACCCTTCTCTTTTTTAGGTACTAAACCAAGCGGTGACACTCTAAAATTGACAAATGGCAGGGAGCTAAAAGGCCCGGCAACTCTGCCCGCTTCCACTTCCTTTGAAATTTTTTCCTTCACAATCAAAGGATGCTCCCTAACCGAAGCTAAATTTTCAAAAATACAACAACCAGAACCAGAAAACTCTGGGACAAAAAACCCATGTGTAAAACCCTCCCGAACCAGCTCACGTTTCTCCTTGTCTGGAAAAAGGTCGAGCCATGGCTGCATTTTTTCCACTCTCACTGGCGTCAGTACTTTTATTGAGCTGCTCTTTGAGGGAGGTCCCTTGGGAACTAGACTGAGCATTCTTTTTGAAACACTTTGACATAGGGTGAGTTCCTCCGCAGAATGAGCATTCATGCCGAAAGCGGCAATTATTTAACCATTTGCATGAACCCTCATTAAACGCAAAACACACCCCTTTTTTCATTACCTGGGAGTTAGGCCTTACTGAACTGCTCCTCTGAGGAAGCATTAGATTAAGCCAAAGGCCTACATCTTTCTCCCCCCATTTAATATGTGAATGCACTGATTTCTTTTGCCTAAATGATTCATCATATATCAACCATGCTGTGCCACCGAAATTACGGTAAGCCTCCAGTATGATATCCACATGCTGAAATAAACCACTGCATAAATTAGATCTTTTTTCTCCAAGTACAGCAGCATAGATAGAAAAAGACTGGATCCAATTATTGAATGATCTAAATATTTTCCGTCTATCATCATTATCCTGCTTATCATCCTTCCTTTCCAATCTATGCTGCTGCACTGGAAGCAATGTAAACACATCAATAAACTCCCCATTCCAAATCTTTTCCTTAATAGAGGCGCTTAAGTGAAAACCTAAAGGCGATAATTCACAAGTAAGAGCCTCTTTCAGAAAAGAATCAGAAACCCCTGAAACCCTATTACTACCTGAACTAGTTGACAAAGGCAAATTAAAATTACCATTTTTAAAAACATCAAGCAATGTACTAACTACAACCTCCTTTACATCATTGGGGGAAATGTTGTGCACAGGGAAAGGGGTAGAAGATGTCTCACCCCTTGTGGCGTCCTGCCGACGAGAGCCTCCTCCAAATCCATCGTCGCTAAACCCCGCGCTGGCCACGTAAGGATCCTCTTCAGGGCAACTCTGGACTCCAGCCTCCTCTTCATGCCCAGTCTCTGGAGCGGGTATGTCGCTGACCAAGGCCCTGAGCGCCGCCGCTGCCCTAGAATTGCTCTTTTGCACGGGCAGCGGCTGAACACTCCTGCCTCTGCTGCGACCCCGTTCCTTGGGTGCCGCCATCTTCTTCCGGCTGCTCGGATCAGGTGACTTGCCGCGACTTCCTGTAGACAGGACGCCAGGCTCTTCCTGATGACGTTGCCGCTCTCGCGATGGTACCCCACGAGCTCCGGACACCGGCGTCTTCTTCCGCTCCAACCCTTTACTTCTCGTTGACGCTGCTGGCGGTGAGTAGATTTCCTTTCTCCTCCTTTTTCTCCGCAGGTTCTTCTCCACCGCCGCTGCTGCCGCTTCAGCTTCAGCTCCGGACTGGAACTCTTCTCCATGCCGCTCCTCCCGCGTAGTCACCGCTTCTTCACTTGCTTGTAGTGGTGGCGAACTGGCCGCCGCCAGGCAGGATCTAAGCCATTCTTCTCCGCCCCGCTCGCCGGCTCTCCTCAGCAGCTGCTCCAGAAGGTCGTTCATGCTTCTTCAATCTTCATCAGCTGGACTGACAGCTGACTGCTCTGACAGCCTTAAATACTCTTTATTCACGCATAAATTATTAAAATAACCAATCACATTAGAGAAAAAAGAGCGCGCAACAGCTGGAAAAAACCGGCTCACACCAGCTGTTCGCATTACCTCATACAGCCTGAAACTATTCAAAACATTAACTCTTTCCTAACCACCCTATATCAAATAAATTCATTATGATGCCTGTGCGACCATGTCAAACCCCGCTAATCGCTATAGGGTTTTTTTTCATGGTAGCACAAGGCATACATAAAACTAAACGTTTACCCAAAAATTAAATAATGACACGTAGGCAGTGTGTGGATGAAAAGTGGCCGTGATGGTTTATTAAGAGTTACCAATAAATTATAATTAATTCCAAGTATACTAATAAAATTGTAGAAAATTCATTAAAACCGACACATATAATAATAGTCCATTATAACCAACTAAGAAACTTCAACCAAATCCACCCAGAAGACCTGGGTGATTTTTCCACCAGGGCACGACTAGCCAGTCGTGACCCCCCCAAACCCACCAGCCACTTCTCAATCACAGACTGCAAACCTAAATTAAATATATCCAAGCCTATTTCAGACAGATGGATCCCATCATGCCGGAATAAACCAGGAGAAAAATCTTCTAGATCCACATGACGATATGAAAAACCATTTAAGCTGCTTAAAAATTTTTCTAACTCCCTATTAATCCTTTTTCTTATTTTATTCATGAAAACAAACCCATCCATGTTCCAAATAAGACGAGGCACCATTTCTGAATAAACTAACATACAATCTGGAAACTGAATTCTTATATGTAACCAATCCCTGCGCATCTGAAATAACATATGAAGTGTGTTCAATTTACCAATGTCATTACCTCCCAAGTGGATGATGATTAAGTCCGGAGGAGGTGCTACCAACAACAACTCGTTCAATACGTCCACCAAACTTAACCATCTCAGACCTCTATACCCAAACCAAAATATTTGAAGCAAGTCCTGGTGAAATGATAAATTCTCTGTGTAGATTCTGCGCTCGGCTCTCTTCCGAGCCCAATAAATGAAGGAATGGCCTACTATCCAGACTGTTAATAGTCCTAAAATAAAGAATGATTAAAACAATAAATTAGGACGAATATAAGACTTAAACCTCTTTGACTCCCAGCGTCCAATGTACTTTATTTTGTCATCACCTAGCCCGAGCATAGCCACCTCCGTGGCAGCTCCAATCCTAAAAGAGTGGGAAGAAATTTGCATCGGACCAATATTCAATATAGCAAGACATTTCTTTAACACACTGTTAAATTGAAATATAGTAACTGGTTCCCCATTAGCATGAACCAAAAAGGAACCAGGCACCATGGGTCGATATTGTAACCAATTGACTACATTATTAAATGGACACAGGCACGAATCCATAATTTTATTCAATGTAATGAGACAACCTTTTCCGAGTTGATCGGTCTTAGACCTATTTAAAGTGATCAGTAGTTGGTGATGTAATAAAACTACATCACCGACAGATAAACCTGACCGCTGATTTTTGCTAATGCTCACCAACTCACTAATCCTTAACGCAGCAAAAAACATAAGGGTAAAAGCCGTTCTAAATAAACACGTCTCAAACTGGTCAAAGCACACTAATGGTAATGCATTCCATAGTTTTTCCAATAAATTAAAAGATATAGGACACCTCCTATCAGAATGATAGCTAGACCTCTTTAAACCCTTTAAAGCCTGTTTTACAGGAAAAAAGCTATTCAGTGGGGGATTACCATATAATTTCATAAAAAATGAAACTCCTGCAATAACTCTTGCTAAAGAAGCATAGCTGATCCTTTCTTTCAATAATTCCTGTACAAATAACAACGCTGAATCCCTTTTTGTTTCAAGAAAATTCACGTTTTTACTCACACAGAAATCACACCATTTTTTCCATGCGACTGAATAACCAGCCCATGTTCTACTAGCCAATGAGTCCTTAATGACACCAGTCAATAATCCCATAGAATGTCCCATAGATGAGGAGGGCAAGGGGTGTTGTTCCGGTCGGCATCGGGTAATAGAAGCCGAAACTTCTCCGACTGCTGACAAGAAAGAGAACCAGCTAAATTGTTATTTCTTCCATTAATGTAAGATGCTTTTAACCAGATGTTAAACCTCAAAGCCATTAAAACAAGATGTCTCAGAATTTTAGATGCCCAAAAGCATTTTGACGACAAGGTGTTAATACAAAAAACTACCCCTTGACTATCTGACAGAAAAACTATCCTTTTATTTGCTAAGAGATGACCCCAGACAACAATGGCAACTAAAATGGGAAAAAGTTCTAGGACTACCAGGTTCTTCAAGACCTTGTTGCGTACCCAAGACTCAGGCCAACTCCCAGCAGACCAATGGCTATTCAAAACTACACCGTAGCCCATTGGACTAACCACATGGACATGCAGACCCACCGATTCAGAAGATCTAAAATCCTCTTGCCAGCAAGAAATCCCGTTAAAATCACGTAAAAATTCTGACCAAACCGATAAATCATCCTTTATATTCCTTGTGAGCCTAATATGAGAACGGGGGGACTTGAATCCTTTTGTCGCATCATATAAACTCCTGGAAAATACTCTACCCATCGGGATAATCCTTAATGCAAAATTCAATGAACCTAATAAAGACTGTAAGTCTTTCAAACAAGTTTTTTCTTTTCCCATCATTTCTTCAATCAACCACCTAAGTTTTAACACTTTGTCTCCAGGTAATAAACACTCCATTTTCTCTGAGTCAATCACAATCCCCAAAAATTCCAACCTACAGCATGGAAACACTGTCTTCTCATCCGCTAATGGTACTCCAAATAAACAAGCTAAATCAACAAATTTATTTAACAAATCCAAACAAACTGAAGAATTACAATCACCAATAAACAAAAAATCATCTAGATAATGAATAACACCCCCTACTGGAACCTCAAATTGCAGCACCCACTGCAAAAAAGATGAAAACGCCTCAAAATACAAGCATGACAGCGAAAACCCCATCGGCAAGCACATATCATAATAAAATTTTTCTTCAAAACAAAAACCTAAAGAGTTAAAACCAGACGGGATAACCGGCAGTAACCGGAAGGCGGCTTTAATGTCCACCTTAGCCAATAAAGCATTCTTACCAAAACGCCTAAGTAACGCTACCGCCATGTCAAAAGACGCATACTTCACTGACGTACTAGAAGCATCAATCTGATCATTAAGAGAACCTCCCGCCGGGTACGACAAATGATGAATAAGTCTGAAACTACCCTTCTCTTTTTTAGGTACTAAACCAAGCGGTGACACTCTAAAATTGACAAATGGCAGGGAGCTAAAAGGCCCAGCAACTCTGCCCGCTTCCACTTCCTTTGAAATTTTTTCCTTCACAATCAAAGGATGCTCCCTAACCGAAGCTAAATTTTCAAAAATACAACAACCAGAACCAGAAAACTCTGGGACAAAAAACCCATGTGTAAAACCCTCCCGAACCAGCTCACGTTTCTCCTTGTCTGGAAAAAGGTCGAGCCATGGCTGCATTTTTTCCACTCTCACTGGCGTCAGTACTTTTATTGAGCTGCTCTTTGAGGGAGGTCCCTTGGGAACTAGACTGAGCATTCTTTTTGAAACACTTTGACATAGGGTGAGTTCCTCCGCAGAATGAGCATTCATGCCGAAAGCGGCAATTATTTAACCATTTGCATGAACCCTCATTAAACGCAAAACACACCCCTTTTTTCATTACCTGGGAGTTAGGCCTTACTGAACTGCTCCTCTGAGGAAGCATTAGATTAAGCCAAAGGCCTACATCTTTCTCCCCCCATTTAATATGTGAATGCACTGATTTCTTTTGCCTAAATGATTCATCATATATCAACCATGCTGTGCCACCGAAATTACGGTAAGCCTCCAGTATGATATCCACATGCTGAAATAAACCACTGCATAAATTAGATCTTTTTTCTCCAAGTACAGCAGCATAGATAGAAAAAGACTGGATCCAATTATTGAATGATCTAAATATTTTCCGTCTATCATCATTATCCTGCTTATCATCCTTCCTTTCCAATCTATGCTGCTGCACTGGAAGCAATGTAAACACATCAATAAACTCCCCATTCCAAATCTTTTCCTTAATAGAGGCGCTTAAGTGAAAACCTAAAGGCGATAATTCACAAGTAAGAGCCTCTTTCAGAAAAGAATCAGAAACCCCTGAAACCCTATTACTACCTGAACTAGTTGACAAAGGCAAATTAAAATTACCATTTTTAAAAACATCAAGCAATGTACTAACTACAACCTCCTTTACATCATTGGGGGAAATGTTGTGCACAGGGAAAGGGGTAGAAGATGTCTCACCCCTTGTGGCGTCCTGCCGACGAGAGCCTCCTCCAAATCCATCGTCGCTAAACCCCGCGCTGGCCACGTAAGGATCCTCTTCAGGGCAACTCTGGACTCCAGCCTCCTCTTCATGCCCAGTCTCTGGAGCGGGGATGTCGCTGACCAAGTCCCTGAGCGCCGCCGCTGCCCTAGAATTGCTCTTTTGCACGGGCAGCGGCTGAACACTCCGGCCTCTGCTGCGACCCCGTTCCTTGGGCGCCGCCATCTTCTTCCGGCTGCTCGGATCAGGTGACTTGCCGCGACTTCCTGTAGACAGGACGCCAGGCTCTTCCTGATGACGTTGCCGCTCTCGCGATGGTACCCCACGAGCTCCGGACACCGGCGTCTTCTTCCGCTCCAACCCTTTACTTCTCGTTGACGCTGCTGGCGGTGAGTAGATTTCCTTTCTCCTCCTTTTTCTCCGCAGGTTCTTCTCCACCGCCGCTGCTGCCGCTTCAGCTTCAGCTCCGGACTGGAACTCTTCTCCATGCCGCTCCTCCCGCGTAGTCACCGCTTCTTCACTTGCTTGTAGTGGTGGCGAACTGGCCGCCGCCAGGCAGGATCTAAGCCATTCTTCTCCGCCCCGCTCGCCGGCTCTCCTCAGCAGCTGCTCCAGAAGGTCGTTCATGCTTCTTCAATCTTCATCAGCTGGACTGACAGCTGACTGCTCTGACAGCCTTAAATACTCTTTATTCACGCATAAATTATTAAAATAACCAATCACATTAGAGAAAAAAGAGCGCGCAACAGCTGGAAAAAACCGGCTCACACCAGCTGTTCGCATTACCTCATACAGCCTGAAACTATTCAAAACATTAACTCTTTCCTAACCACCCTATATCAAATAAATTCATTATGATGCCTGTGCGACCATGTCAAACCCCGCTAATCGCTATAGGGTTTTTTTTCAGGAACCGGTTGACTGCACGTATTTCTATGCAGCTGAGACGCTCCTGTGTGAAGAGTGTACTTACGTGCCGAGTGAAGCGATGCAAGACTCACGCAAGTGTGGTGCCCCTGAAGCTCAGTCGCCACAGGGTTATGCATCTCACTTAAGATGCAGTACTCATCTCGGGTAAGGAAGAGGTTAACCACTGGCTTTCACTTACACAACACACACAGCTCAGGTGCTTTCTCAGATTAGCAGCCAGACACTGAAATTGGGCTAAAGGTGGTCACCATAACAGCGGGTTTTTCCCAGCCACCAGTGAGTCATCAGGAAGGTGGGGGCAGCACAGGGGAAGTGAAAGAGCACACAGCTTTTACCTCAGAATAATCTGGGACACGGAACAACACGGTCGCAAGAGAGAATGCTTCAGAGCTTCTCCTGTTAAGACCGGCCCGACTGGAAGAATCAGGAGTTTACCGGGTGAGCTGGATAGACAGAGGAGTAACACGGCTACTACCACCACTATCATCCTCCCTGGGGCCTAGCTTCACCTGTGGGAAGTTGAACTATCCTAGCTGCGACACCATCCGCTCCAGAGGACAGCGACTGCAGCGGTGGCTAATCCCTGGCCGCATATCGCAAGTGGCGTTTCTAGACAACTACCATCACTCATCCTCCATCCCTCATCCCTTTTATTGTACAACTCGGAGCCACGAAGCCTGGCAGGGCTACCCGTGACATCCCCAGACCCGACATCATCGACCCGGCGACGAATACCATTTAACCCCTGCCAGACGGTTAGACAGAATCTTGTCCCCACGGCCACGCGGGTACTGTGAAACTAACGGACTGACTGTACACTGATGTCCGTGACATCCCCAGACCCAACATCACCGGTCCGGAGATGAGTACCATTTAACCCCTGTCCCATGGGTGCTACACAAGTCACTCTCCAGTGTGACTCCGGCCTTAGCCAAATCACTATGAAACCACGTCCTCATATGTTATATATTGGTTTAGTTTGGAAATAAAAGTCATATTGTGGCACCCTGGACTAGCCAGGTCGTCACAGGGACTACAACACAACACCCCCACCCCGAGATAGGCACATCAGCCAGACACAAATCCTTGTTGCCTCCCTCCAGGGGCTGATGTCCACACCAGGTGGGGTGGAGCCAGGCGGTTGGCCCCACCCACTGAGGAGTTCACAGTCCTGGAGGCGGGAAAGGGAAGTGAGATCAGTGCAGTGGAGAGCAGTCGAAGTTAGGGAAGTGGTAGGAGAGGAGCAAAACTGACTGTGTCCGGGTACGTGGCCCGGGCACCGAGAGCAAGGTTGGCAGACGGTGGTGGCCGTCTGCAGGAGAGGCAGATCAACGCGGAACCGTAGGACCGGGGACGGGCGGTGGCCCGCCGGTAGCGAACCGGGGAGCGAAGTGAAGCCAGCACAAACCGGCAGGGCCTGCGGACCCCGACCAGGCTTGGAGTCACCGTTAAACAGGTCAAATCCGTTAGTGACCGGAACCCAAGGGGTTTCCTAGCAGCCAAGACCCGATTGAAGGCAACCGTCCAAACAGCAAAAGGGAAATACAGCTACCGCCACAGCTGGAGTTCCTAGGGCCAGAGCCTGCGGTCAAAAGGGCTCCTCCGGCACATATCCACGCTGGGGAGCAGGTTACCGGTGGGAAGCCATCGGGACCGAACACACACAAAAGGTGCAGCGAAAGGCAGCCACCCCCAACCGTCCGGGAGAAGCCACAGCAGCCGGCTACGGGACCCGTCCATCCAGCCGTTTGTTTTACCAGAGACTGTGCATCAATTTGTGGCTGAGTGAGTACTACCGTGCCAACTGGCACCGCGCTGCGCAGTCCAAGCGACCCTGCACCTTGCCAGCCCTGCTTCCCCGTCACCTCAACCGGGCCCCGGGACCACCAACCCCCTATCCACGGAGGGGGAAAACATCTCAGCTGCTCCCTAACAACGCTCCCGGGATCCCCGTCACCAGCAGCGGTGGTGCCCACCTTCAACACAAACCGTGGGTGGCGTCACGGACCAAATCCCCAAACCAAACCACCCCTTTCACTCACGGGCGAGGAGCGCCGCTCGAGTCCCCGGATCCGGCCCACCGCTCGAGCCACCGAGCAGCAGCAGCACCGGACCCGAGCGTCAGTGAGAACGCAGCAGCGACGGCCCCCCTTCCCGCCCGCGACAAATTGGCGTCACGAACAGGATCTTACCGTTCTACCGGCAGGTAGAAGTGCGCCTTTTGTCCCGCCGAAAAATTTCAGAATCCGCCATCTCGGGCGCGAAGATTTTCCCGCTCAAGCGTCTTCTCGAGCAGTGGAGGCGCGAAAGCCGAAGCCCCGCCCCTGAAGAGGAGGTGCTGGGAAAAGACCAAGGGGGGCGGAAACAAGCCACTGGAGGAGCGGCGGTCGCAGCCGCAGCGGCGCCCGCGAATGAGAATGGGCCAGGACGTGCTCCGACTGCACGAGCAGGGGAGGCCGCGGCCCCCGCCATTGCTCAGGTGATGCCGTTCTCCTTGCCCTATGTGCCCGGAGCTTCCTGGCTGCCGCAGTACGACGGGAAACCTGACGCTTTGCAGGTCTTCTAGAAGAAGCTTAACCCGGTCCTGGAACTGTACCCCCTGACCGATAAGCAACGTGCCGCGGTAGTGCTAGGGCAGCTGACCGGCGCGGCTGAGCAGGAGACGGAGACCTGGACCGAGGGGGACCGGTCCTCCGTGGCCACCATCTTCGAAAAGCTCCAGATTGCCTTCGAGACCCGCACCGAAGCCGAGCTGCGGATGCAGTTTTACCAATGCCGACAGCGACCTGCAGACAGTATTAGAGACTATGCCTTGCGCCTGCAAACTTCCCTCTGCACACTGAAGCGGGTGGATGCCATTAATGATGCGGACAGCAACAAAATGTTAGTCGAGCAGTTCGTGCAGGGGATGGGATCCCCGGAGGACCGCAAGCAGCTCCGGCTGTGGACCCTGGAACACCCTGACGTGGACTTTGCCGTGCTGAAAGAACGGGCCATTAAAGCTCTGCAACCCCCAGCATCCGACCTCCCAGAAGCGGCCCCGTGGCCAGCTGAGACGGCTCCCATCATGGTGGCCACTCCTCTCCCAGCTCCCTCGGCGCCTGTAGCCCCTGGCGGAATGATGGAGGATCTGGCTGCCCAGGTCCGTTGCATGCATGGAGACCTCGCCAAGATCCTCACCGCACTCCAGCCTCCGACGAGACCCAAGCCCCCGGGGAGGATACAGCTCGCCGACAGCCCAGAGGACGTCCCCTGGATGCAGCGGAGAAGGGCCAATGACTCTTGGTATGGACCTCCACTTTGTTACAGGTGCAGCAAGCCCGGCCACTACTCCCGACGGTGTCCATTAAACGAGCAACCCTGGGGCCACGGGCCAATCCTCAGGAGTAGAACCCAGTGGCCCCCCAGACTGGCGGGACCGGTACATCAGAGCCAGGCCCATCATCCCTCTGGCAGTAGACCGCGTCCCACTGATGGCCCTCCTGGACACTGGATCCCAGGTAACCACGATACCATGCACACTGTATCAGCGGTATTGGGGGGATGATGAACTTGCCCCTCCAGACAGTAGCATGACACTGATCGCAGCTGATGGACTCCCATTGACCCAAGTGGGATATAAACAAGTGGCCATGACCGTGGGACGGGCTGAACTGCAGCACCAGGGAATGATTGTGATAATGAATGAACCCAGCGACCATAACCCAAAGGTAGTGCTAGGGACTAATGTGATGGAGCATTGCATGAGTGAGGCGCTGACCCTACTGCAGCAGCTGGCAGCCACCGCAGCAGGAGGCTGACAGAGGGCTGTGCAGCGTGAGATCCGGGCCTTGATGTATCAGCAGCAAGTGAACTCAACAGGAGGGGAGATTGGGGGAGTGAGAGTGATGAATGCGGCCCCTTTGATTGTGCCTCCCCGGAGTGAGATGATGATTTGGTGCAGGGCAGCGGTAGGTCCCCAGGGGCGGGATTACCCAGCCATGGTAGAGCCCATGCCCTCCGAACACTGGCCCACAGGAATGGCCGCCCGAGGGGTGGTAGACGTCAAGAAAGGGAGAGTGCCCGTAAGGGTGTTAAACTGCGGGGAGGAGGAGGTCAGGCTTCCCCGATACGCTACCCTCGCCAAGCTGCTTACTCTAGACCCTCACACCATCCAGGAGGCCGTTTCCCCGACCTCACCGCCTCCTGCCAGCCACCACCCATCCCAGGAGCGGTTAGATGAGTGGTGCCAAGAGTTACATGTAGGCACTGATGACACCCCCACACATCACAAAGAAGGGGTATACAGAGTGGTACAGGAGTACGAGCTGGTCTTTAGCAAACATTCCCTAGATTTTGGGCGGATTAAAGGGGCCCAACACCATATCCCCACCGGTGAGCATCCCCCCATTAAAGAGAGATACAGACCTATTCCCCCTGCACACTACCAATGCGCCAAGGAAATGTTGAGGAACATGAAGGAGGCGGGGGTTATTAGGGATAGCTGCAGTCCCTGGGCCACCCCACTGGTGCTGGTAAAGAAGAAGGATGGCACCATGAGGATGTGTGTGGACTACCGAAAGATTAACCAGAAAACGCATAAGGATGCCTATCTTCTGCCCCGTATTGAAGAGTCCCTGGCCGCGCTAACAACTTCTCTACCCTTGACCTCACCAGTGGGTACTGGCAGGTGGCCGTGGCGCCTAAAGATCGTGAGAAGACCGCCTTCGCTACCCCCATGGGACTCTGTGAGTTCAACAGCATGCCGTTCGGGCTGTGCAACGCCCCTGGAACCTTTCAACGGCTGATGGAATGCTGTCTGGGACATCTGAATTTTGAGACCGTCTTGCTGTACCTGGACGATGTAATTGTATATTCCCAGACATATGAAGCCCACCTGGAGCACCTAGCTGAGGTGTTCACGTCCCTTGCTAATTACGGGATGAAATTGAAGCCCTCCAAGTGACATCTATTGAAGCCCAGAGTGCAGTACCTCGGACATGTGGTGGGCGCAGAGGGCGTCGCCCCAGATCCCGAAAAGATCACTGCCATTCAGGACTGGCCGAGGCCGACCATGGTGAGAGAGGTGAGGCAGTTCCTGGGTTTGGTGGGCTATTACCACCGCTTCATTAAAGGATACACGAAGATGGCTGCCCCCATGCAAGACCTTCTCGTGGGACAGACCAAAGGTGGCAGGTCCCCTGGAACCCCGTTGGTGTGGGAAGAAAAACATGAAGAGTCCTTCCGTCAGCTGAAGACGGCCCTGACCGGGGAAGAAATCCTGGCTTACCTCGACTACGGTCTCCCATTCATCCTCTACACCGATGCCAGTAACGTAGGCTTGGGGGCAGTCTTATCCCAGGTCCAGGACGGAAGGTAGAAGGTGATTGCCTATGCTAGCCGGAAGCTCCGACCTACGGAAAGGAACCCCGAGAACTACAGCTCTTTCAAGCTTGAGCTCTTGGCACTGGTGTGGGCCATCACCGAGCGGTTCCGCCATTATCTGGCGGCAGCCAAGTTCACCGCTTATACGGACAATAACCCGCTCACCCATCTGGATACAGCTAAGTTGGGTGCATTGGAGCAGCGGTAGGTGGCCCGGTTAGCTAACTATGACTTCACCATCAAGTACCGGGCCGGCCGTAAAAATGCTAACGCAGACGCACTCTCCCGGATGCCTCACCTGTTGGGAGAGGGGCTGGACGAAGATGCCCTCAAAGAAATCGAGTTGCCCGCTTTCCACCGGCCGCCAGCCGAGAAGTTACATTTCCATCAACAACAGGTGAACTTAGACCCGCTGCCCAGCCAAGGGTGGCAAGAAGCCCAGGATCAGGCACCTGCTGTCCGCTTGGTCAAGACCCTGGTGGAACAAGGCTCCGCCGGGATAGACCCTACCGCCCCTGCCGAGGCCCAACGACTGTGGAAGGAACGAGCCCGGCTGTATCTGCACCAGGGGAAGCTGTATCGGGAATTGATTAACCCGAAGACCCGTGAGAAGGTCCGCCAGCTGGTGATCCCCCAGGCTAACGTGCCCACTGTCCTACGGGCATACCATGACGGTGACGGGCACTTTGGGTGGAAGAAGCTGGAGATGCTGTTGAGGGAGCGATTCTATTGGAGCAGGATGCGGGAGTCTGTGGAGGCCTGGTGCCGAGAATGTGGCCCTTGTGCATTGAGAAGGAGGGACGAAACCAGCCAGAAGGCCCCGTTAAACCCAATCATTACGCATCAGCCGCTGGAACTCATTGCTCTCGACCATGTGAAGCTCACCCCTAGCCGAAGTGGGTACACCTACGTTCTGACCATTGTAGACCACTATTCAAGATTCATGGTGGTTGTCCCAGTCAAGGACCTGACCGGCCGTACCGCCGCTAGAGCGTTCCAAGCCTATTTCTGTCCACCACAAGGATACCCGGAGAGGGTGCTTACCGACCGGGGCCCGGCGTTTGAAGCGGAGGTGTTTCAGGAATTCTGCCAGTTGTACGGCTGCAAGAAAATTCGGACCACGCCTTACCATGCGCAGACCAATGGCATGTGCGAGAAGATGAACCATCTGGTCCTGGGTCTCCTCAAGACATTACCGCTGGATGAGCGGAACCTATGGCCAGAAAAGCTACCCGACCTGGTCGATATGTACAACAACATCCCTTCCAGCTCTACCAAATGTACACCGGCGTACCTGATGAGAGCCCAGCCTGGTCGGCTGCCAGTAGACCTGGACATGGGTTTGGAAGCCCCAGAAGCCCTCCCTTCAACTGCTGGATGGGACACTCGGCGAAGGGCGCAGTACCGACAGGTTCAAGAATATGTAGAAAAGAACTTGTGCCGGAGTCGGGGACAGCAGGAACAATGCTTCAATAGGAAGGCCCCTGCGGGTCCCTTTCAGCCTGGTGATGTAGTACTGAAGCGAAAAAGAAGAACCCATAAGCTGGATGACCAATGGGAGAATACCCCGTATGTCATACAACCCACTGAATGGGAGAATGGGAAGGCCTACCAGATTAGTCGTGATCAGGGGAAGACTCTGGCCACGGTTTCCAGGGATCACCTGAAGAGGTGCCCCCCACCGTTAAGGGTGGCAACTGAAATCCCGGTTCCCAGACCGTCGAGGGAGAAGAAAAAGGAGGTAATCTACACCGTGATGGGCGATTTCCCGGCAGATTGGCCTACGCAGAACGGCGCCGTGCTTCTTCCAGTGATACTGTTCCCACAACCCGTGGAGGAAAAAAGAGATGGAAGTAGCCGCCAATGAACCAGTGCCCAGGGATGCACCTGTACCCAGCTCCCCTCTGTCTCCGCCTGCCCCACACAATGTACGGGAAGAGGAACCAGTTGTCTCCTCTGTCCCCTCGCTTTTTACCACTGACACTGGGCCCCGTAGGTCCACACGTTCCAACCTAGGCAGGCCCCCGCTTAGGTACAGGGAAACCGACATTTAGGGGTGCAGTCCATTGATTGTGTAACTGAGTAAATGAATAATGAAAGTAATCAACCGCAGATGTTACCTGATTGTCGATTGTGATTGACCCGGCCGTTGCCGGCAAGTAGTCCCCGTATGGACCCTTTGTTACCGTGCATAAGAAACTGCTTATGGACATGCCTGAGAACTAGCAGGGCACCCACAAACTAGTGGAAATGTAAATATGTTGGCATGTTTCCGTTGCCGCCTCCGGAGAGGCAGATTGGAGGAAGGGCCCGCAGCAGAGTAGGCTGGGGCCTGGCAACCACCTGGACCGGTGGCCATCCTCCGGGGGTCAGGGGTCCCCCTGGACGTGGGGTCCCCTGAAGTGACCGTAGGGTGCGAAACACCGTACTCGTTCCCGCTCGGGCAGAGTGGATCTGGACTGGGGTAAAGGGGTGCTGCCCACTTCTTAGGGGCAGCATCAGGGCCAGGTTGTTTGGGTGGGAGAGTGGAAGCAGACTGTTATTAATAAAAATGCGTTGTAACGTTAAAGTACCATGCCTCCCGTTAAGGGAAGATTCATAAAAATGCTTTGTTGAATGTTTTCACATATGTTTTATATCTTTTACAGTTGAAAAACAAAACCGGTGATGGATGGGCAGCCTGCGGACGGTCTGCATTTAACCAAGGGGGAATGTGGCGCCCTGGACTAGCCAGGTCGTCACAGGGACTACAACACAACACCCCCACCCCGAGATAGGCACATCAGCCAGACACAAATCCTTGTTGCCTCCCTCCAGGGGCTGATGGCCACACCAGGTGGGGTGGAGCGAGACGGTTGGCCCCACCCACTGAGGAGTTCACAGTCCTGGAGGCGGGAAAGGGAAGTGAGATCAGTGCAGTGGAGAGCAGTCGAAGTTAGGGAAGTGGTAGGAGAGGTGCAAAACTGACTGTGTCCGGGTACGTGGCCCGGGCACCGAGAGCAAGGTTGGCAGACGGTGGTGGCCGTCTGCAGGAGAGGCAGATCAACGTGGAACTGTAGGACCGGGGACGGGCAGTGGCCCGCCGGTACCGAACCAGGGAGCAAAGTGAAGCCAGCACAAACCGGCAGGGCCTGCGGACCCCGACCAGGCTTGGAGTCGCCGTTAAACAGGTCAAATCCGTTAGTGACCAGAACCCCAGGGGTTTCCTAGCAGCCAAGACCCGATTGAAGTCAACCGTCCAAACAGCAAAAGGGAAATACAGCTACCGCCACAGCTAGAGTTCCCAGGGCCAGAGCCTGCGGGCAAAAGGGCTCCTCCGGCACATATCCACGCTGGGCAGCGGGTTACCGGTGGGAAGCCATCGGGACCGAACACACACAAAAGGTGCAGGGAAAGGCAGCCACCCCCAACCGTCCGGGAGAAGACACAGCAGCCGGCTGCGGGACCCGTCCATCCAGCCGTTTGTTTTACCAGAGACTGTGCATCAATTTGTGGCTGAGTAAGTACTACCGTGCCAACTGGCACCGCGCTGCACAGTCCAAGAGACCCTGCACCTTGCCAGCCCTGCTTCCCCGTCACCTCAACCGGGCCCCGGGACCACCAACCCCCTATCCACGGAGGGGGAAAACATCTCAGCTGCTCCCAAACAACGCTCCCGGGATCCCCATCACCAGCAGCGGTGGTGCCCACCTTCACCACAAACCGTGGGTGGTGTCACGGACCAAATCCCCAAACCAAACCACCCCTTTCACTCACGGGCGAGGAGCGCCGCTCGAGTCCCCGGATCCGGCCCACCACTCGAGCCACCGAGCAGCAGCAGCGCCGGACCCGAGCGCCAGCGAGAGCGCAGCAGCGACGGCCCCCCTCCCCGCCCGCGACAATATAAGCAGTTGCTTTTACTGGCCCACCAAACCAGTCTGATATTGTGTAATAATCACCAAGGAGAATTTCTCGCTGAGTGTCTAAATGTAGCTGCCAGTAAGAGATAGTGCCAACTACCTGATTCTTGGAAGCCAGGATAGGACACACCAGATGCTGGTGTGATGCCCTGGGCAAGCCAGGGGTCGCAGGTAATGACACCACCACACCCTACAACCCGGATAGGTACACCTAAGCTAGACCTGAAATCCTTGTTGCCTTCCTCCAGGGGCTGATGTCCACACCAGGGGGTGGGCCAGGCGGTTGGCTCCGCCCACCGAGGAGTTCACCACAGTCCTGGAGGCGGGAAAACCAGGCAGATGAGTTTAGGAGTTGAGTGGTAAAGGAGCAAATGTGAGGAGGAAAGTGACAGAAGTAGAGCCTGAAGTTGGTCTGGGTGTGTGCCCCGAACTGAGACAGCAAGGTTAGCAGACGGCGGTGACCGTCTGCAGTGAAGGCTGATCGGAGTTGCCGTGAGGACCGTGGACGGGTGGTGGCCCGGCGGTACCGGACCGGTACACAAGGAGAAGCCAGCACCATTGGCAGGGGCCTTTCGGATCCCGGCAAGGCTAGGAGTCGCCGTGAATTTGCCAAATCCGTCAGTGAAGGGGACCTCCGGGTCTTCAAACAACTAAGTTCCGATTGAAGGCAACAGTCCAACCGTGAAGGAGAGACACCGCCACCGCCAAGGCACCAGTTTCTCAGGGCCAGCGCCTGCGGGCAAAGAGGGGCTCCTCCGGCCCATATCCAAGTCGGGGAGCAGGTTACCGGTGGGAATCCATCGCTGAACCGGAGCAAACAGAAAGTGCTCCCGGCTGGGAGCGGCGGCAACAGCAGCTGCGCAGGGAGATCGATGCCCGAGAGGAGTGTAGAGCGGATGTGCATGCCCGCATGAATATGGAGGAAGATCACCCTCAGCGAGCTACCATCGGGGTCCACAGCGGTGCACCATGTGAAGGTGGCACTAGAGCCCCGCGATTGAGGATGGACTGTTAAGCCGGCGGTCCTCCGCCTAAAAGTTGTCCCCGTGGGGACCACCTGTATGTGTTTAAAAGTTTTGAGAGTTTTTGAAAATGAAAATGATTAACCGAAGTTAACCTGATTAGCCTGCTGATTTGAAACCGGTTGTTGCCGGCACCGTTGTCCCCGTGGGGACCGCTTAAAGTTGCGTAAGGGACTCCTTACGGACAAGCCCGTGAACTTGCATTGCAACCACAAACGTTAGTGGCTTGTAAATAATGTTGTTGTTGCAGCTTCCACCGTTACCGCCTCCGGAGAGGCAGATTGGAGGGAGGGCCCGCAGTGGAGAAGGCTGGGGCCCAGCCACCACCGGAACCGGTGGCTACCCTCTGGGGGTTCCAGGGGCTCCCCATGGACGTGGGTCCCCTGGAAAGGACAGATCCCGCTCGGGTAACTTGGTGCTGGACTGGGGTCAAGGGGTGCTGCCTGTTTCTTAGGGGCAGCATCAGGGCCAGGTTACTTGGGTGGGTGAGAGCGGAAGCCGTAACCGTTTAAAACCGTGTTTGCAACGTTTAAGAAAAGTGCCTCCCATTGTGGGATGATGTTCTTCTACTTGTATTGTTTTTATCTTTTTCAGAAAAATAAAACCGGTGTTGGACGGGCAGCTCGCGGACGGTCTGCATTTTGGTAAGGGGGAATGTGATGCCCTGGGCAAGCCAGGGGTCACAGGTAATGACACCACCACACCCTACACCCCGGATAGGTACACCTAAGCTAGACCTGAAATCCTTGTTGCCTTCCTCCAGGGGCTGATGTCCACCACAAGGAGAAGCCAGCACCATTGGCAGGGGCCTTTCGGATCCCGGCAAGGCTAGGAGTCGCCGTGAATTTGCCAAATCCGTCAGTGAAGGGGACCTCCGGGTCTCCAAACAACTAAGTCCCGATTGAAGGCAACAGTCCAACCGTGAAGGAGAGACACCGCCACCGCCAAGGCACCAGTTTCTCAGGGCCAGCGCCTGCGGGCAAAGAGGGGCTCCTCCGGCCCATATCCAAGTCGGGGAGCGGGTTACCGGTGGGAATCCATCGCTACCAACATTACACAAGGTGCAGGGAAAGAGACAGTCACCGTTAACTACCGGGGAAAAGCAACAGCAGCCGTCCGTGGGAACCGTCTTTCCAGCCGTGTGTTTTACCGAGAACTGTGTCAACATCTCAGGCTGAGTGAGTACCACCGTGCCGTGCGGCACAGCGCTGCCCCCGCGACCCTGCACCTCACCGGGCCCCGCACCCGGCTAGCCATCCCTCATCCTCCACCCCATCACTGGGCCCCGGGACAACCAACCCCTACCCACGGAGGGGAGAACTAACAACTCTGCTGCTCCCTGTCACCGCTCCCAGGATCCCCATAGAGAGCAGCGGTGGTGTTACCAAAAATCACCACAACCGTGGGTGGCGTCACGGACAATAAATCCCCAAAACCAATCACCTTTTCACTCACGGGCAAGGAGCGCCGCTCGAGTCCCCGGGATCCGGCCCATCACTCGAGCCACTGAGCAGCAGAGGCCTCAGCAGCAGCGGCAGCCGGACCCGAGCAGTGGGAGAGCGCAGCGTCCCCTCCTCCGCCCGCGACACTGGCACCAGCACAGACCACACATTTGTCACTTAATGGATATTATACTACAGTACATGGCAGAGACTAATGAAGGCAGTAGAGTGGAATGTAAAGCAGTGAGCACACACGTGATCTGACAGGAGTTCATTCAAATTTACATTTGTGAGTTTCCAATAATTCCCTAAATTTTAATGTCGGAATTTAGTGCAGCACGTGTGTAATACAGCAATGTTGTTGTGTATGTGCCTTTTAAGATGTGAAAACTACCTTATTATGTTTGCACTGTGTTAACATTTCACTTTGCAGGTATTCCACATGAGAATTCAGCACATTCAGAAGAAGTGGTGTATATATGCGCAAAGTGATGTATCTGTTATGCTCCTCTATTAGGACGTTTTTAAAGGGAATCTGTCAAGTGCAAAAATGCTATTAACCTGCAGATATGGGGTTAATCTGCAGGTTAATAGCATTCTCACCATGCCTGAAGCCTGCACATTAAACCCAACTGCCGGGAGGAAATTAACTTTAATCCTCTTGGCAGCATTCCAGTTTCAGTCACGGAGGTGGCAGTGGCATGGGTTTTGTCACCACTCTGTGTATGGAGAGCGACAACCAACTATAACCACTCCCTCCACAGCTGCTCAGCATTGGAGGAAGGCGCGAGGTGTGGGGTTACAGCCGCTGCTCTCCAAACCCAGAGTGGTGACTCAACTGGCTCTGACACCAGTCCTGTGACTGAAATCAGAAGTCTGCCCGAAGGATTTAAGTTCACTTCCTCCTGGCAGTGGGGTTTAATGTACAATGACTGCACCAGGTTCCCCATACTGTGTTTGCACAGCAGGGAATTAATGGTCCATGCAACACAAAGGATGTGGGCTGGCATTTTAATTTTAAAAAGTGAGCAAAGAGTGACTGTGCTTTCTGCAGCAGTGAATCAAGGCCGGAATAGTGCCTTAGAAATTTCTGTACAACCAGGTTGAGCATGGGAGCCATGCGATGCACATATTATGTCGCCAAGGCATAGTGCCGCCACCAGGTTTCATTTAAAAAATCAATAGATGCATGAGTGACAGACGTAGGCCTCTTGCTGCCAGAACCCTGGCACTACAGACAAAAGACAATTTGGAGACCCTACTTGGAGACTCCACATTTCCAAAAATTAAGGTCAGGCAACAGGAAAAGTGGCAAAAATTGACACAGACTACAAATAGTCCAACAAAACAACCTGGATGCTTGGTACCAGCCCTGTAACAAGGCCTGAACCAACATTTCTACCTTCACTAGAGACACCAAGAGAAAAGTCAGGCATAGGGCTTGTGCTCCTATACCCCTGGCAGTACACCATCGCCTAGTCTGCACAGTCTGGGCCTGGGATAGCAAAGTCATTGGACATCCACAACTTGTTCATGTTTATGAAAGTTAGGCAGTCTACTCTTTCAGGGAACAGCCGGATGTGCTTATCTGTCAGTACATCACCAGCAGTGCTGTAGACATGTTCTGAGAGAACACTGGATGCCAGGCAGGCCAAAACTTTTAAGAAATGACTGAGGAGCTCAAGCCACTCTTCTATTTTTGAATACCAAAATGCAAAAGGGTCCAAACCCCCCCTTATTACATCAATATTGAGCTCTAGATACTCCTACAGCATCCTCTCCAGTCGTTCGCTATGTGTCAGACTTCTACTCTGTTCTGCTGGTGCATGTGATGGTCCAAAAAATGTGTGCCAAACCTCACAGAAATTGCTTCCGCCCCTTCATTTGCTGCTGCTGCTAATGTTTCTGCGTTGACGATGCGACGTTCCCATAGATGGAATTCTAGAATGCACGCTGGTGCCTCACTGTGGAAAACCACTATTAAGATGGTCTACAAGCTTGTTTCGATACTCCAGCATCCGTGTGTCCCTTTCCAGGGGGAAGCACCTTGCTAAATTTAGTCTTGTACAGTGGATCTAACAGAATGGCAACCCAGTAGTCAGCACTATTTCTAATACAGTGGAACCTTGCTTAACGAGTAACCCAGTTAACGAGAATTTCGCTTAACAAGCAAAGCTTTCTGTAAATTTGTAACTCAGTTTACGAGAAAGCTTTGCTGTACGAGCAAAATACTCACCACACACACTTCCGGTTCCGTACATCCACCTCGCTCTAACCCGCTCTTGCAGTCTGCACAAACACACACATGCACGCACAAACACACATGCAAGCACACACATACAGTATTATGCTCACCTTACCTTCTGTTCCACTGCCGGCCTCATGGTTCTTGTAGTTCCCCAGTACATCTTGACGAGGTAGGAAGCCTCGCGGCGAACTACAAGTTCCAGGAGGCCAGCGATGGAACGGAAGGTAAGGTGAGCATAATATGTGTACCTTCAGTTCCATCGCCAGTCTCCTGGGTCCTGTAGTTTGCTGTTATAGGCTGTGCATCGGCAACCATAGCGACAAAGCAGGAACTTCCTCTGTCACCGCTACTCAAAGGCAGAGCGCTGGCCAATAAGAGGCAAGCGGCTCCTGCCTTTGACGTCAGCGCTCTGGCAGCGGAAGTTCCTCCCTTGTTGTGATGGTAACCCAATACACAGCCCGTACTAGCGAACAGCAAGTCCCAGGAGACCGGCGATGGAATGGAAGGTAAGGTGAGCATAATATGTGCGTGTGCATGCGTGCGTGTTTGTGTGTTTGTGTGTGTTTGTGTGAGTTTGTGTATGTTTGTACGTGTTTGTGTGTGATTGTGCATGTGTGGAATGACACAATAGCGGACCAGGATGGGACATTTAACAAGTTGTGGAACGAATTGTCTGAATTGCAATGATTTCCTATGGGAAATCTTGCTTTGCTGAACGAGTAACTTGGTTAACAAGCACACTAATACACAGTAACTTGGTTAACAAGCACACAAGTACAAATATATCAGAGGGCCATATAGAGATCTTTCCCATGATCTGTTTGTACCAAAGACTATGACAAGAACAAGGGGGCATTCTCTTCGATTGGAGGAAAGAAAATTCCTACATCAACATAGAAGAGGGTTCTTCACGGTAAGAGCAGTGAGGCTCTGGAACTCTCTTCCTGAGGAAGTGGTGATGGCCAACTCACTGAATGAATTTAAGAGAGGAATGGATGCTTTTCTTGATAGCAAAAGTATAGAAGGTTATAAATAGCATATTCTTACAGGTAGATAGAAGAGCGACCAAGATTATTAGAGGAATGGGTGGGCTGCAACACCAAGACAGGTTATTAAACTTGGGGTTATTTAGTTTGGAAAAACAAAGGCTTAGGGGGGATCTAATCACAATGTATAAACATATGAGGGGACAGTACAGAGACCTTTCCAAAGATCTCTTTACACCTAGGCCTGCGACTGGAACACGGGGGCATCCGCTACATCTTGAGGAAAAAAGGTTTAATCATGGTCACAGACGAGGATTCTTTACTGTACGTGCAGTGAGACTATGGAACTCTCTGCCGCATGATGTTGTAATGAGTGATTCACTACTAACATTTAAGCAGAGCCTGGACGCCTTTCTTGAAAAATATAATATTACCAGTTATGTATATTAGATTTTATGACAGGGTGTTGATCCAGGGAACTAGTCTGATTGCCGTATGTGGAGTCAGGAAGGACTGCGCTATTCTCCATAGACTTATATGGACTTATATGGACGACGCACTGTAACGCAAGCGTCTGCGTTGCATCCGCTGGACGACGCAGCGACGTTATTTTGACGATGGCCTACAAAGATGGCCTACAAAGTATTGACTCGGGGGGGCTGAATTCAAATGGATGTCACAATTTTCAGATTTAAATTTATAAAATGATTCTAAAACCATGTATCATTAACTTTATACTTCACAAATACTTGCTACTTTGTGTTGGTAAATCACATAAAATCCCAATAAAATACATTTAAGTATGTGGGTATAATGTGGAAAAGTTCACGGTGTATAAACACTTTTTCAAGGCATTCTATATGACTAATAACTCCACTATATTTAGTTATAAGGTTTAACAGTACTGTAATTGCAGTTCAAACTGCAGCCTTTTTGTTGCAGAACTTTGGTCAAAAACTCAGCTTTGCAGTGCAAAACCCAAATGGCAAAAACAATTCACATGTCAGTTGTTTTTGCCATTTGGGTTTTGCACTGCAAAGCTGAGTTTTTGACCAAAGTTCTGCAACAAAAAGGCTGCAGTTTGAACTGCACAGTGCGGACAAGAAACCCAAATTCCCATAGACTTTGCTTGAAAAGTAGAACACAACCATTTTGGCATTAAACGCTGCAGTTGAAAAAGCAGCAAAAAAGCAGGTAAAAAGCAGGTAAAAAGTGACGTGCGGACATAGCCTTAGGGTAACCGTTAACTCGCCTTCCTAGCACTTCTTGTACCGGATAACCCCTGACTTGAAGTACCCTGGGATTCAGCCAGGGAAGTCGCTACTGCCTTTTCTCGCCTTTTTGGCCCGTTTGCTGGCAGCGTGGAACAAGGAAGATGGCTCCAGGCTCGATCCTCCTTATGGGCCTCCTCGTTGCTGCTGATGCTCGGACTCTAGTTGGTTGGTGTGGGACTTGTTGTTCCCCTCACCGGCAGGTTTAGCAGACCAAATAAATGGATATCTACTCTAGGGACCTGTTCCCCATGCGTGCCTAGCCCCCCGAAGTCTCCGTACACGACCAGCTGACTTCCTCAGCGTCTTTCTGTCCAACTTCTGGTGATTGTTCTCCACCACCAATGGCCCCTACATGTGCAGGGTCTGACTAGCATGTCCGCTCTCCTGCGTCTCTGCTTCAGACTGGCTACCTCCAGCTCCTTTTCCTACTGCCACTGCAACCTAGCTTCCAGCCTCTCTACTGCACCCCTTGATTGGATGTGGAGGCACGCCCCCTCCTAGATCTGCCCAGGGGTCCCCTCAAAGGTGTGGGAGACCTGGTCACTATGTGTCTGTGCGTACACACCCTATTCCAGCCTTCAGGATTACCTGTTTGCACTCACCCAGCATGGGTGCAGTACTCAGTGGCGCCTGACTAGGTCAGGGGCGCCACACAATAACAATATTGTAATATAACAAGCAATTACAAACAGACAACAGCGGACTGGGCCTGGAGACAAGGGGGCATATGCCCCCCAGGCCAGTCCCTTAGTGACCATTCAGGGCCGCCAGGTGTACTGGGAACATAGTACCTTTAACTCACTGGTGGCAGCATTGTAATCCGTACAAAGCCACAGCGCATCTTCCAAATTGTAATGCCGCCGCTGGTGATTGAAAACAAGGTGCTCAAGCACCTGGCAGCCATAGCCGCTGGGCTATATAGCGGTGCTGTACCTTTAAATTGCCACATCAGGATCCATAAAGCCCACTACACACGCTTCAATATATCTCACAATCCGTCGTTGGGGTCAAGTTGTAAGTGACGCACATCCGGCATCATTTGTGAGGTATCTGCGTGTGACATCTACGTGCGATCAGGATTGAACGCAAAACCGTTGATCGCAAACACATCGTATCTTTGTCTAGAATTGAGCGTTTTGTTGCACGAACCTAGTCAATTGTAACGTGTGACATCCCTCATACGATTTTGGTGTCTGATGCTATGTGCGCAGGTGTGCGCTCTGCACCGCAGCTTAAAAAAGGTCCGCTTCAGAGCGCAGCTGAAAAGCTGCGTTCTGAAGCGCCTCACAATGTCTGTCATTCACTAATCTCTGTCAGTCGGTCACTATCTCTGTCCCTCACTCTCTGTCCATGTCAGTCTATCCCCCTCTCTCATATACTCACCGATCCCCGGCGCTGCACGGCGTTCACACTGCTCCGGCGGCTTTTACTGTTTTGAAAAAGCCGGCCGCCCATTAAACAATCTCGTATTCCCTGCTATCCCCGCCCACCGGCGCCTATGATTGATTACAGTGAGACACGCCCCCACGCTGAGTGACAGGTGTCACACTGCACCCAATCACAGCAGCCGGTGGGCGGGTCTATACTGTGTAGTGAAATAAATAATTAAATAATTTAAAAAAACGGCGTGCGGTCCCCCCCAATTTTAAAACCAGCCAGATAAAGCCATACGGCTGAAGGCTGGTATTCTCAGGATGGGGAGCTCCACGTTATGGGGAGCCCCCCAGCATAACAATATCAGCCAGCAGCCGCCCAGAATTGCCGCATACATTAGATGCGACAGTTCTGGGACTGTACCCGGCTCTTCCCGATTTGCCCTGGTGCGTTGGCAAATCGGGGTAATAAGGAGTTATTGGCAGCCCATAGCTGCCAATAAGTCCTAGATTAATCATGTCAGGCGTCTATGAGACACCTTCCATGATTAATCTGTAAATTACAGTAAATAAACACACACACCCGAAAAAATCCTTTATTAGAAATAAAAAACACAAACATATACCCTGGTTAACCACTTTAATCAGCCCCAAAAAGCCCTCCATGTCCGGCGTAATCCAGGATGGTCCAGCGTCGCTTCCAGCTCTGCTGCTTAGAACTGTCGCATCTAATGTATGCGGCAATTCTGGGCGGCTGTTGGCTGATATTGTTAGGCTGGGGGGCTCCCCATAACGTGGAGCTCCCCATCCTGAGAATACCAGCCTTCAGCCATATGGCTTTATCTGGCTGGTTTTAAAATTGGGGGGACCGCACGCCGTTTTTTTTAATTATTTAATTATTTATTTCACTACACAGTATAGACACGCCCACCGGCTGCTGTGATTGGGTGCAGTGTGACACCTGTCACTCAGCGTGGGGGCATGTCTCACTGTAACCAATCATAGGCGCCGGTGGGCGAGGAGCAGGGAATACGAGATTGTTTAATGGGCGGCCGGCTTTTTCAAAATAGTAAAAGCCGCCGGAGCAGTGTGAATGCCGTGCAGCGCCGCGCCGGGGATCGGTGAGTATATGAGAGAGGGCTGCTCAATTCAGTTACTCAGGAGTTTAGCGGTCACCGGTGAGTCCTTCACTGGTGACCGCTAATCAGGACGCGACACAGACAGAGCCGCAGCATGACAATGAAGTCGGGTGAAGTTCACCCGAGTTCATTCTGACAGTGCGCTCTGTCTGTGTCTGCTGTTATCTGCCATTCAGCTCTGCTACAAGGCTGTCTTTGTCTGCTGTCAGCGGCCATGTAGCAGAGCTGAATGGCAGATGACATAGTAAAAACGCATCCCTACACATTACACACGTTTGTCAAGTCAATAAATAAAAAAAAAAAAAAAAAAAAAAAAGGTGCCCAATGCATACGTCACAGAACACATGATCTAAAGGATCGCACACAAAATTGATCAATTTAACATAGACTACTAACGCACATGTGACAGCAAATGAACGACCTACATGCAATCTCATAAGATCCCGTATGCAACCTGGGCGTGTCACATCGCAAATGCGATTGTACAACTAATTGCAACGTGTAAAGCAGGCTTAAGGTGTGCCCACGCAGCAACACACAGCATGTGACTCGTCTTCCTCTTACCCACCGGAGAGGAGTGCTTGTCTAGCTCAGGAGACTCGGCTGCCACGGGTGCCTCTCTTCTTCACCATGGGCCAGGCCAACTGTGATGGAAGGGCCAGGTGAGGACATGTGTATTGTACCGCCCCCGTGTCAGCGGCCGAGCCGCTCGGATCCGGAACCGCGGTGGCTCGAGGGGTCTCGGGACACGGGAGGGGGTCGTGCGGACACTCGAAGTGAAAACAGGAGATATTTACAGGGGATTTGGAAGTTCGTGACGCCACCCACGGTACGTGTTAAGTGGGAGTACCACCGCTGTGGTTGGGATGCTGGTGGCAGTGATATGGCAGCAAGGTGTTTAACCCCTCCGTGGGTAGGGGGTTGTGCCCCGGGGCCCGATGATGGTTGTATAGGGGTGCCGTTGGGGAGGAAAGGGTTTCTGCGTACTCACTGAGTCCAAGAATAATAACACCGACAGCTTGTAAACCAGAATTCTGAGCACCACTGCAGCAAGGAGAGAGCACGCTTGGATCCGTGCCCTTGGTGTTGCTTGTTAGCCTATGACCTTTTCTGTGGCACCTTCTTCACTGTTTGGACCCTATAGTGTGGAACTAATCGGGTCCTGCTCACCCGTATGGCTAACGGAGTGAGCTTGCTCTCTGGGTTCATGCTTGGGATTTGATGGACTGTGTTTTGGGAAAAGTCCTATCCCCTCATTGCGCTAGTACCCTGATTTTGGAACGGGTAAGGGATGAATCTTGAAGACTTCACCCCCATCGGGTAAATTACCAGGACGCTTGAAGCTACTTCCCGGCCTAGGGTCCATGTACCCCGTTGTGCTTTGGCCCCTGCCGGAGATGGCTCAAGGCCGCCGGCTGCCCTCCTCGGCAAGTCCATGCCCCTTGAAACGATCCCCTGCGACCGGGGTTCCAGCTCCTACCAGGCCCAGACCAACATCTGCCACCTAGTAGTCTAGAGGAGCCCTGCTCCAACACGGTGACCTCTCCCTCCGAGAGTCACCACTCCCCACTCCTACTCCTTCCACTCCTTTTTCACTTCTTTCACTTTTCACTTTCCCCTACCAACCCCCCATGTGGGCGGCCCTATTCCCTTCAGGCCCCCCCAATGTCTGGTGGGTGTGGTGCAAAGTGTTCCTAGGGTTTTGACTGGCTCTGATCTTAGCAACACCAAAGAACAGGGATCCATAACAAGGAGGATGCGGATACTGTGCAGAAGGGCAGATTGCACAATAAACTGTGACGACCTGATAGGCCAAGGCGTCACAGTGTAACGAGGCGAGCAGCTCTGTTTTATGACTGAAAAAGACATGGAGACTGACATTACACAGGATGGTGCTGCCACCTTGTGGACAAGTGCTGAAATTGCTCGAGGGGCGGACGCTGTAAAATCTGATCCCCTCCCACAGGCACTGGTTGTACAGGAAAAAAAGTGCGGAAAAAAAAAGACACTGAGCTACTGGAGCTGTACCTGAACAGACCTGCCTCGGACTGCCCTCATCGCTGAAGTGTGAGGGATTGCCAGAACTGCTGCAGACGTGATACTGGACTCAAGGGACCTCCGGCCGTCTCCTTCCTCCATTCGAAGAGACTGTAAGCTAGTCCTCTGGTGAGAGGGCTGAAGATTTCCCCATCTCTGCTCCTTGGAGTCGCCGTCGTTTACCCGGCGTCCAGGCCTGCTACGTGGGAGCCCTCCCTCCTTGTGTTTTGGACTGGTAATGTAACCCATAGGGCAAGTCAGGGACAGAATTCTTGTTTATCATTGCTGTTTTTTTTGTGTTCTGTGCCGTGTGTCTGAAGTTAAAGATCCGGATAGCAAACCCTGGTTATGTGTGCTGCTAAGCCAACTGCGTGTGTCATTGAGATGTTTACCAGTAAAGAAATGTACCCTTGCATAAAATCTGAGCGTGGGGATTTTGTTGGCGCAGATTATGGGAACTCAGCCGCGGTCTTACCTGCGGACACTTCATCTGGCGTAGTCGGCAGGATCTGTGACCAGCAAAATCCCCTCCCGGTGGTAGCTTATAGTCAGACAGCTCCTCCGGCGTCTATTGTAAATCAAGTGAGAAAGTTTAATGGACGAAATTACCCTGTACCTGAATGGGCGGAACAACTTAGGATAGTGGGGGAAACGTATAATGCTGACCCTAAGACCTTAGCGGAAATGGCTATGCTGACGTTAGAGGGGGAGGCATGGACGACCATCAGATTGGAGACGGTTAGGGGCCAACGTACATTAGATGACTTGATACGGGTGCTAGAGATCACCTATGGGCCGACCAGATACCTGGGAACACTGCGATACTTGTTCTTCCAGCGTACACAGCTCAAGTGGGAGGACATTCCCCAATATGCGAACGCCCTCCAAGTACTGCTGGAACAAGCCTGCAAAAATAGAGAAAATCTAGCTGGTACATTCTCCCGTGACCTTGTGCTGAGGGACCAATTTGTAATAGGACTGAGAGATCCGTATCTCAACCGCTCATTGCAGGACTTACACCGGATGAATCCAGCCCTTACGTTTGCTGAGGTTAAACAAGAAGCCATAGAACGTTCTAGGGGACCTGTTACGGGAACAGAGACTTATACCGCTACTTGCAGATCCATGTACAGTACAAATACTCCGAACAGCGACACGGAGGAACTGAAGCAGATGGTGGCGGACTTACAGAAGCAGGTGCTGCAGCTCACACTAGATCGACAGGCAGATGGGCAAGTGAGACGGCAACCTAGCCGGCCTATGGGAAAGTGCTGGACATGTGGTGATCTCCGTCACAGAGCAAACCGTTGCCCCCAGAACTCCTTCCAACCCGATCCGCAGCCGTTCCATCGAATGGACTCTCAAACACCCCAACAAGCAGAGTTTCACTCGAAACAGCGGGTGGAGCCCCAGGCCTATTCACTAGAACCGCCAAGCCGTGCCTCTCAACAGCAGCCACCTTTAAACTAGACACCCCGGCTGAGGAGGCTCACTCGACCGGGAAGGCCAAAGATAAAAGGAGCCAACAAAGGAGCAAGCTTGCATCAAACAGCCCTACACTGAAAGTAATGCTAGAAGGAGTTGCCGTCCAAGGACTAATGGATACTGGATCCCAGGTGTCCACCATCTCAGAGCAGTTTTACGAGAAATATCTACAACCACGGGCTGCCTATGACCCGAATACCGTCATCAAGATCAAAGCGGCCAATAATCTACCCATTCCAGTAACGGGAGTAGCTTGGATGAACACCGAAATGTGTGGACAGGACCTCGGGAAGAGGGGGATAATCGTGGTCAAAGAAGGCTTCGGTTCGGAAACGCCCATGATTATTGGGATGAACATCCTGAAAGACCTGGACCTGGTATTGTTTACCAAGCGGGGACCCAAGTACTGGCAGGAAGTTACCACACACGGGGCTACCCGCCGAGCATTCCGAAGAGTGGTTCGGGCCTGCAGCCTACAGCAAATGGCAGAGGAACAACGGCCCATAGCCACTATCACCGTGCCTCGCCACACTAGGATCACCTTACCGGCTGAAAAGGAGACAATTATCTCGCTACCCCTTAGCACCACAAGGCCGCTTGAAGGCGTGGAGGTACTGATTGAGCCGCGAACCCCGAGGGAGGGAAAACTGAACCCATTAGTCGCTCGCACTCTGGCTGTCATGAGGAGGGGAAGAATCCCTGTCCGTCTGAGCAATACGGCAAGTGTAGGCGTCGACCTAGAAGCGGGGACATAGCTTGCCAGAGTCTACGCCCTACCTACAGAGGTGAATCCCAGGGGCCCCCTCCAGTTTGCCCCATCAACAGAGGGAGACTGGACAGTGACTGTCTCCGCCATGTCCACCGCCACAGATGACACTGAAGCTGGAAAGGAGCTGCTAGAGAAGTGTCAGCTGGATACATCCCAATACTCTAAACAGGAAGTGTCACAGGTGGAAAAACTACTACAGGAACACAAGGCGTCCTTTGCCCGGCATGACACCGACTTTGGATGCACCACCAGTATCCAACACGAGATCCCTACGGGTAACGCTTCTCCTATCCGTAAGAGATACCGGCAGGTACCACCCCAGCAATACCAAGAAGTGAAAAGCCTCCTGAATTCCATGCACCATGCCGGAGTGGTACGAGAGAGCCAGAGCCCCTGGGCTGCACCGGTGGTAATAGTTAAAAAGAAAGACGGATCCCTGAGGTTCTGTGTGGACTACCGACGCCTGAATGCTTGCACCACCCGGGACTCATACCCTTTGCCGAGGATCGAAGAATCCCTGACGGCTCTGTAGAAAGCCTAGTACTTTTCCTCCCTGGATCTGGCCAGCGGCTATTGGCAGGTACCCATGAGCGAAAAGGACAGAGAAAAGACCGCTTTCATCCTACCCATGGGCCTGTATGAGTTTGACAGGATGCCCTTCGGCCTGAACAACGCGCCGGGAACTTTCCAGAGGCTGATGGAGCGCTGCTTGGGAGACTTCAATTTCGACTTCACCCATATCTACCTTGATGACATTGTGGTCTATTCAGCCACGTTCGAAGAACATCTACAGAAGCTGGGCCGCGTATTCCAGAGGTTAAGGGAACATGGCCTGAAGTTGAAACCCAGCAAGTGCCGTCTTCTACAGCAGGAGATTGATTACCTGGGCCACAGGATCCCGGCCGAAGGTGTTCAACCATCGCCGGAGAAAATAGCCACCGTACGGGACTGACCCCAGCAAACAACTGTCAAGGAAGTCAGGGCTTTCCTGGGACTGACAGGCTACTACCGCCGGTTCGTCAAGAACTTCGTCCGGCTTGCCGCACCACTGCACGACCTGCTTCGAGGGACCACCAACAGTCCCAGAGGACGCTGCATCAATTGGGGCTCTACCCAAGAAGAGTCCTTCCAAGCTCTAAAGGGTGCCTTGACGTCGTCCCCCATCCTGGCATATGCAGATTACACCCTGCCCTTTCAATTACATACTGACGCCAGCCTACAGGGTCTGGGGGTAGTACTCTCACAGGTACAAGAAGGCAAGGAACGTGTTGTAGCCTATGCCAGTAGGTCCCTACATGAAGGTGAAAAGAATCCCACCAATTACAGTTCATTCCAGCTGGAGCTGTTGGCCTTAATGTGGGCAATGACTGAGAAATTTGCCGGATATCTGACGGGGACAGAAGTACTAGTCCTGACGGACAACAGCCCTTTGGCCCACTTAGAAAATGCGAAACTTGGGGCTATGGAGCAGCGATGGATGGCTCGGCTCTCCAAGTTTAACTACAAGATTAAATATAGACAACCTGGAAAAATCCATGGGAAACAAATTCTGAACAAAATGAGAGCCTGGTGGAAACACCAAAGGCTCACAGCAGCTCAAAACACATTGCAAAAACAGGAGAACCTGAGCAATTTGCTGAAAAACAGTTTAAAGTTTTTATTGCACAAAAATATCAAAAATACAAGTATAGTACAATTAATCTCATTGATAGTCATACAAAAAATGGAGGACAGATGGAAGGCAATTAATAACAAGCAAAACAGTGGCCTGGTACGGACACCAGGAAAAAGTGTTCCAAAAATGAACTTGTAAAACCCTAAATCACTGGCTTGCAAGCATAGCAGATAAATTTCCCCCAAATCACTGGCATGTAAGCACTATGGAGCTATTGTGAGGGAATATATCCGAATGCATAGCCCTAAATCACTGGCACGTAAGCATAATAGGGCTAGTAAAAAAGGGGGGGGGGGGAACTGGTAGAAGCATCAGACTTGGAAAAAGCTGGGCAATAATAACCCCGAGAGGGAGCAGACTTGACCCCAGTCCACATTGGCCAGATGTAGGCGATGGGGAAAGAGAGAATCCCACTCAAGGGTAAAATTCCCAGTAAATGTGCAGTAATGTTAGAATAAATCAAAAAATCCCAAGCAATGATGCATGTCCCAGTTGCCATGACGAAGCGGCAAGCGACGTGCTTGTAAGCCGCGAAACGTACGTCGGGCCTTCTCCACCACCGTACCCAGGTAATTTATGTTCCTTCCCCGAGGTCGAACCGCCATTTGGTTCCCCTCTTTCCCCCATACCCTCCATAGGGGGGCTTATCTGCAATATAGTGCTTCCGGGCACTGGTCACCCCTTTATCATCCTTAGTCCTGCTGCCATGTAAATTATATCTTTGCGGTTTGCTGGGCACCCACATTCACTTTGAGCATTAGCCTTCTTACTTAATGATGTCTTTTATGGGGTTGCCCAAGCGTGCACAAATTGTAGCAGGCACTAACAGGGGCTAAGCCCTTTTGGACAGTGAGTCAGGTCGTGCATTCCTATCTGGGAAAACATTTTTTACTCACTCTGATATTACTACTTATCCACTGGGACATGCATCATTGCTTGGGATTTTTTGATTTATTCTAACATTACTGCACATTTACTGGGAATTTTACCCTTGAGTGGGATTCTCTCTTTCCCCATCGCCTACATCTGGCCAATGTGGACTGGGGTCAAGTCTGCTCCCTCTCGGGGTTATTATTGCCCAGCTTTTTCCAAGTCTGATGCTTCTACCAGTTTTCCCTCCCCCCCCCCCCCCTTTTTTACTAGCCCTATTATGCTTACGTGCCAGTGATTTAGGGCTATGCATTCGGATATATTCCCTCACAATAGCTCCATAGTGCTTACATGCCAGTGATTTGGGGGAAATTTATCTGCTATGCTTGCAAGCCAGTGATTTAGGGTTTTACAAGTTCATTTTTGGAACACTTTTTCCTGGTGTCCGTACCAGGCCACTGTTTTGCTTGTTATTAATTGCCTTCCATCTGTCCTCCATTTTTTGTATGACTATCAATGAGATTAATTGTACTATACTTGTATTTTTGATATTTTTGTGCAATAAAAACTTTAAACTGTTTTTCAGCAAATTGCTCAGGTTCTCCTGTTTTTGCAAGATTAAATATACAGCTGGGGCTGAAAATCAGAATGCGGACAGCCTGTCCAGAAGGACATCCCCTTCACCCACTAAGGACCGGGATGAAGAGCTGGAAGGAGACGAGATGCCTGACTTCGCAAGATTAGCCTGGCAGATGATGGATTGCCGCCAGTATGCTGTGGATGAGGCTGGCACTCCAGTAGGGTCCCCACTGTCCCCACAGGAATGGTGCAGAATCCAGGACCGGAATGCTGAATGTGCCCTACTCAAACAATGGGTGAAGCAGCAGCAGAAGCCGTCCTCTGACACGCGGTCACGACTGTCCACCAGTACCCTGACCCTGCTCAGCCAATGGGATCATCTGATTCTGAGAGAAGGAGTGCTATACCGGAGGATCTTCCTATCCCACATGCTGGAGGAGTGCCTACAGGTTGTAGTGCCGGCCCAAATGGCCCGTGAGATGGTGGGAGAAGCACACAAGAGGAACGGCCACTTTGGAATAGACAAGACCTTCCGGTGGGTCCAACAGTCCATCTACTGTCTGGGACTCCGCAAGCTGGTTGAAGATGTCTGCCAAGCCTGTCGCACCTGTGAGCTTTACAAGTCCGCTGAACAGCGTGCACCTGTCCAAACAGTTGAGACATCCCGGCCCCTTGAGCTGTTGATGGTGGACTACCTGTCGATTGGGACGGCGAGTGGTAGCTACCAATACTGTCTGGTTATGGTAGACCATTTCACAAAATTCGCAGTTGCTGTTGCTACCAAAGATCAGACTGCCGAGTCAGCTGCGCGGGCCATCTGTCGACAGTTCATCCAGGTCTATGGGTGTCCGGAGAGGTTGCACTCTGATCAGGGGGCTTGTTTTGAAGGTCAAATTATCGAGGAGCTTCATCGGATGTAAGGGATCCAGAAGTCCAGAACCACCCCTTACCACCCACAGGGGAATGGTGCGTGTGAGCGCTTTAACCGGACTCTACTCCAGTTGATCCGCACCTTAGCCGATGACAAGAAAGACCAATGGCCCCAATTCCTCCCGGATCTAGTGTGGGCCTACAACAATCAAGTCCACTCCGTTACGGGTTTTACCTCACACACCCTTCTCTTTGGCCGCCCAGGAAAAGGGGTCCATGACCTAAACCTGACCAGTCCTGAAAAAGTTACCGGCGGTACCTATCCATCCTGGCTACACACTCATCGTCAGAAGATGGAAACTGTATACCGACTGGTAGGCCAACAAATTCAGGGCCAGAGACATGCTGACCCGCTCCCCGTACAGGAAGAACCCTTAGAAGTAGGACAGCTAGTCCTGGTTCGTATTAAGAAGCCTCAAGGAAAACTCCGAGCTAAGTGGGAAGCTGAAGTCTATCGGGTAGTTGAGCGCCCCTACCCTGATGGTCATGTGTACAGAGTCCGGGGCGAAGATAGCGGCAACTCTCGCACCTTGCACCGGAATATGTTGCGCCCCTGCCGATCCCAGCCTGACTCCCTGACCACAGTACCCGGTGAGGACGACACTGCTGACATGACTGACACCATTGACATTACTCAGCATAGTGACCTTGTTGACTCCGGGACTGGTTACCCGCCTGCGCAGACTGGCCCTCCCTCTAGGGAACTGACGGAGGTAGAGAGTGTTACCGGTGATAGAGTGGAGGGAAATCAACCTCTGCGGCGTACTACCAGCACCACTGCCGGGGTTCCTCCTGGGCAGTCTTATAGGGACCAGTATGTATGGCCCGCTTCTCAGCCTCCCCCTGCCACAGCCTCAGTCCTCGCTGCCCTGGAACCTGTGAATGTTGACAGGGACTGCCAAACTTTCAGTGGGGGGATATGTAATGAGGCGAGCAGCTCTGACTGTTTTATGACTGAAAAAGACATGGAGACTGACATTACACAGGATGGTGTTGCCACCTTGTGGACAAGTGCTGAAATTGCTCGAGGGGCGGACGCTGTAAAATCTGATCCCCTCTCACAGGCACTGGTTGTACAGGAAAAAAGTGCGGAAAAAAAAGACACTGAGCTACTGGAGCTGTACCTGAACAGACCTGCCTCGGACTGCCCTCATCGCTGAAGTGTGAGGGACTGCCAGAACTGCTGCAGACGTGATACTGGATTCAAGGGACCTCCGTACCGTCTCCTTCCTCCATTCGAAGAGACTGTAAGCTAGTCCTCTGGTGAGAGGGCTGAAGATTTCCCCATCTCTGCTCCTTGGAGTCGCCGTCGTTTACCCGGAGTCCAGGCCTGCTACGTGGGAGCCCTCCCTCCTTGTGTTTTGGACTGGTAATGTAACCCATAGGGCAAGTCAGGGACAGAATTCTTGTTTATCATTGCTGTTTTTTTTGTGTTCTGTGCCGTGTGTCTGAAGTTAAAGATCCGGATAGCAAACCCTGGTTATGTGTGCTGCTAAGCCAACTGCGTGTGTCATTGAGATATTTACCAGTAAAGAAATGTACCCTTGCATAAAATCTGAGCGTGGGGATTTTGTTGGCGTAGATTATGGGAACTCAGCCGCGGTCTTACCTGCGGACACTTCATCAGTATCATGAGTGCATATTTGTTGAGCGCTGTAGTAAGTAGACATCTTGTTGGGTAACACTGGAAGCAGCGCTTTGTATCTTTTGGATTGAGGGGACGATTCGGCAAGGGTGTATGCGATTAAGAGGGCTTAATTGCCTATAATTCGGAAGAAGAAGAGAGTTGCAGGATAACTGATTTATTATATTTTATACTATAAGGGGGCGGAAGGAATTAGGAGTGTATTTACTGTGGACGTTAAGGGTATAAGGGGGCTTGAAGAGTACGGTATATGATTGAATCTGGGAATTTTATTACACTGTATAGAGGTGAAATTATTATAGGCAGTCTACTCCTGACATCACACACCACTTTTACATAACTGAAGCTATGCCCCAGTGCTATGTTTCGTATCATTGCCACTTATCTTTAGTACTGGGCAGCTATACTGACTGTCAACCACCAGTATCTGCCCTGTTCACCAGTGACTTCTCATTATGAGCGCTGGTGGAGTGGTAAAGGAATACCCTCTACCAGGGCCGGTGTCAGCACCTGGCAAACCTGGTAAAATGCCGGGGCCCTGGGCTGCCAGGGGGGCCCACTCGCAGTGGCAGGAGTGGTGTACCGCTACTCAGGGGGGCCCGGTGCCTGCCCTGTCACCAGCCTCCCCCCACTGAGGATCGTCCTTTCAATTTTATCGGCATCGCAGTTGCTGATACAATTGAAAGCAATGATGAGATGGAGCAGCGCGCTCCCTCTCTCATCATTCTCCCCGCTGTGACTGTCGGCGCTCTGACAGGACTGCAGCAGAGCGTGGTGACATAATCACTGTGCGCCTGCAATGAGGTCAGAGTGAGCGACAGCAGTGGACACGCTGAAGAGACCGGAGCAGAGGGGGAATGAGGAGAAGTATGTATTTCATCACTGTGGCCAGACGACCATGGGGGCTGTATACTACATGAAGGTGCCTAATGCTATCTGGCTCTGCACTGTGCTATATGCGGGCTGTATACTACATGAAGGTGCCTAATGCTATCTGGCTCTGCACTGTGCTATTGTGACGCCCTGGACTAGTCAGGTCGTCCCAGGTAGTCCCATGCACACACACACACCCTCCCTGAAATGGTGACAGCAGCCAAACTTCAAAACCCTTGTCACCTCCCTCCAGATTTGATGTCCACACCAGGGGGGTGGAGCCAGGCGGTTGACTCCACCCACCGAGGAGTTCACAGGCCTGGAGGCGGGAAGAACAGTAGTTGGGAGAGTGAAGCTTGGACAGTGGAGGAGAGAAGTCGAGTTGAAGGGCAGACCTGTGACCAGGCCTGCCAATAGTCTACTCAGGTGGCTGGGTTAGAGCCCAGTCACGTCTGGCAAGGAGGAAGATGGTGATGGCCGCCTGCAGGAGCTGGGATTACAGCTGGTGGAACCGTAGGGACCGGGGTCGGGCGGTGGCCCGCCGGTACCAAACCGGGAAACCGATTGGAACCCCGGAGCACCAGGAGGGGTACTCAGACCCAGTACGAAGCCCAGAACCCCCTAGGCTAAGTCAAATCAACTGATTGAGGACTGGACTTTAGGACCTTTCCCACACAAGACCCGACTGAAAACAACAGCCTAACCTCTTAGGGTAAAGCCACCGCCAAGGCACAGAGACCCAAAGGGCCAGCGTCTGCGGGCAAACAGGGCTCTCCCGACACCCAGCAAGCCGGGGAGCGGACTACCGTTGCTTAGGCATAGGAGTCACAACATTTACATTAAGGAGGTGCAGGAGAAAGGCGGAAACCACCAACCTGTTCAGGGAGAAGCTGCAGCCGGCTGCGGGCCCCGTTCATCATCCCGTTTGGTTTACCAGAGACTCCAGTGTGTTGTGTCATAGTGAGTACACCAGTGCCTTCGGGCCGCGCGCCGCGCGCCATCGCACCGACACCCCAGCACATATCCAATCTCCCGGCTCAGTGCCTCCCTCGGGCCCCCGGGTCCAACATTCCCCTACCCACGGAGGGATCAACAACCAGCTGTGCAACACCGTCCCTGGGAGGCCTAGTCAACGGCAGCGGTGGTGTCCATCCATTCACCACAACCCGTGGGTGGCGTCACGAACTTAAAAATCCCTTACAGACCACCGCGGCCCCGGCCGTGGAACTCCCCACCGAAGTCCCCGCGTGTAGCGCCAACCCCCACATTAAGGAGCGACGTGAACCCCGGGTCTGTGAAGAGCTCGAGCCACCCACCGTACGAGGACGGATCCGACGGCTCGGCAGCCAGTCGAGCCCACGGGGCGGTACACGTACATCCTTGCTGTATACTACATGAAGGTGCCTAATGCTATCTGGGTCTGCACTGTGCTATATGGGGCTGTATACTACATGAAGGTGCCTAATGCTACTGGGTCTGCTCTGTGCTATATAGGGGCTGTGCACTACATGAAGATGCCTAATGCTATCTGGGTCTGCACTGTACTATATGGGGCTGTATACTACATGAAGGTGTCTAATACTATCTGGGTCTGTACTGTGCTATATGGGGCTGTATACTACATGAAGGTGCCTAATGCTATCTGGGTCTGTACTGTGCTATATGGGGCTGTATACTACATAAAGGTGCCTAATGCTATCTGGGTCTGTACTGTGCTATATGGGGCTGTATACTACATAAAGGTGCCTAATGCTATCTGGGTCTGCACTGTACTATATAGGGTCTGTGCTCTACATGAGGGTGCCTAATGCTATCTAGGTCTGTACTATGCTATATGGGGCTGTATACTACATGAAGGTGCCTAATTCAATCTGGATCTGCACTGTGCTACATAGGGGCTGTATACTACATGAGGATGCCTAATGCTACCGTGTTTCCCCGAAAGTAGGACCCCCCCGAAAGTAAGACAGGGTGGGGGTTACGGGGGGGTCCTTCAAGGCCTCCCCCGAATGTAAGGCAGGGTTGGGGGGCCGCTGTGAAATGTAAGGCCCTTACCTTTGGGCCGCAGCTGTCCCCCATTGGGTCCCCAGGCTCCAGAGGTGTCCTCAGGTGCAGCTGGGCGGGTCCAGCGCTCATGGGGTTAACTCGCCGTGTTAACCCCGCAATCCGCCCAGCTCAACAGCTCATTGGCCGCCCCTGCTCCCCACGTCACCGCCGGCCCCCGGCTCGAGCGCTGATTGGCCCAGCAGCTTGGGCTGTAATTGGCCGCCCCAGCCCCACGTCACCGCTGTTTCCCTGCTGATTGGCACAGCGTTCCCTGCAGCACAGGCCTTCCGCACCCACAGCTGCACCGCAGAGGAAAACGTCCAGCATTTAAAAACCAAGTAGGGAAACATGTACTGTATAGGGTATGGGGCTTTGTGCAGTGGGATACGGCACTGTTATGGGCTGTGGGGCTGTGTGCAGTGGGATACGGCACTGTTATGGGGTATGGGGCTGTGTGCAGTGGGATACGGCACTGTTATGGGGTATGGGGCTGTGTGCAGTGGGATACGGCACTGTTATGGGGTGTGGGGCTGTGTGCAGTGGGCTACGGCACTGTTATGGGGTATGGGGCTGTGTGCAGGGGGCATGGCACTGTTATGGGGTATGGGGCTGTGTGCAGTGGGTTACAGCACTGTTATGGGGTATGGGTATGGCTACATTTGTTTTATTCTACTGTTTGGTGATGACCGACTCTTCAGCATGTTAATAAATGTTAATTTATTGGTTAAAAAGAAATTGTCATTTTTTTTCGGCTAATGTAAGAACTCCCCCGAAAGTAAGACAGAGTGGGACTTTTTGGGGAAACACGGTATATAGGTCTGCATTGTGCTATATGGAGACTGCTTAATGGTATATGGGGGTTGCATTGTGCCATGTGGGGGCTGCTTAATGCCATATGGGGCTGCATAATGCCATATGGGGGCTGCATAGTGCAATATGGGGGCTGCATAATGCTACATGGAGAAAAAACAAAAAGCCAGCACTAAATGTGCACTTCAGCACTAAACATTCCAAACTGTACTTATTATAAAAATTTTGAGATTTTTGGCAAAAAATTGCAATTTCTTGAGCTGCCTCGCCACGTCACGGCAAATCTCATTTGAGGCAGTCCTACACTAAAATATTTTTATAAAATTTGCCATACGGCCTCACATATGAATAGTAGAACTGCTCTTAGCAGCACTCACCTGGTCTATTTCAATCCCGTACCCATTTGCTTGGACCTGTCCCGCCCACAGCCATGACTCAGTCATGGGTACGGGATTGAAATAGACCAGGTGAGTGCTGCTAAGAGCAGTTCTACTATTTCATATGTGAGGCCGTATGGCACATTTTATAAAAATATTTTAGTGTAGGACTGCCTCAAATGAGATTTGCCGTGACGTGGCGAGGCAGCTCAAGAAATTGCAATTTTTTGCCAAAAATCTCAAAAATTTTTATAATAAGAACAGTTTGGAATTTTTAGTGCTGAAGTGCACATTTAGTGCTGGCTTTTTTTTTTTTTTTTTCCATAATGCTACATGGGTCTACATAATACTATATGGAGGACTATGGGGGCTTCATAACACTATATGAAGGAATATGGGGGCTGCATACTATTATACCCCAGGAGTTGTATGTCCCCCCACCCCAGTGCTGTAGATCCCCAGAGCTGCATGTAACCCCCCACCTCAGAGCTGTTTGTCCCCCCACCCCGGAGCCACTGCCCCCCTCTATAGCTGTATGCCCCCCATTGCTGTATACCCCTTTCCTCAGTAATATGTATGCCCGCCAGTAATGTGTATGTCCCCAGCCTCAATTGTGATGTATAAACAGCAGTGTTAGTGTTCTCTATGTGCGGCCATGTCTGTTAGTGATAACCACCAATCAGTGTGGCACAGACACATGCCCAGGAGGACCTGGATGGACACAAGCAGGGAGGTGAATGAGGCTGTTGCCGGCTTCCCAATATTAGCAATATCTCTAATTTGTCTGTGTGTGCATGTATGATGTGTATGTATGTATGTCAGTGTATATGACTGTCTAGATTTATGTCTGTTTATATGTGTTTTTGTGAATTTCTCTTTAAACATATGTGTACGTATGCCTGTATGTGTATGTATCTGTGCATGTCTATGTGTGGATGGGGCCACTGAGACTCTTTCGCCCAGGGCCCACAAAAACCTGGAGCCGGCCCTACCCTCTACTTGTGCTAGCGCTGCCTGTCTCTCACATTGACAGGTTGCACAGCAGTTAGTGCCCAGTGCCAAGACCAAACTACCACTGATTACTGTACTGAATGTGAGCCCTAGTGGGCTGGTAAAGGAATACTCTGTAAGCTGTGCCAGGGCTAAACTACCACTGATTACTGTACTGAATATGAGCCCTGGTGGGCTGGTAAAGGAATACCCACTATGCCGTGTCAGGACTAAACTACCACTGATTACTGTACTGAATATGAGCCCTAGTGGGCTGGTAAAGGAATACTCTGTAAGCTGTGCCAGGGCTAAACTACCACTGATTACTGTACTGAATATGAGCCCTGGTGGGCTGGTAAAGGAATACCCACTATGCCGTGTCAGGACTAAACTACCACTGATTACTGTACTGAATATGAGCCCTGGTGAGCTGGTAAAGGAATACCCTCTAAGGCCTGAAACACACGTCCTTGAAAACCACGTGCATGTAATACGGGTCATTTTTCGGGTCCGTTTTCCGTTTTTTAGGTCCGTTTTTATGGTATGTGTGGCCTGCGTGTGTATCCCGTATGCTAGCCGTATGTGCGTGTGAAATGTCCGTGTGTGCGTGTGAAACTTAACTGACGTGTTTGTGTTTTTCGTGAGAAATGTTGCATGTGTGATGCAAAATGTCGTTACTACATGCCGGCTGACAGCAGACAGAGTTGCGCGATGAGAATGAACTCGGGTGAACTTCACCCGAATTCATTGTCATGCTGCAGCTCTGTCTGTGTGCCGCGTAATGATTAGCGGTCACCCGTGAAGGATTCACCGGTGACCGCTAATTCGCCGAGTGACGGAAATGATCAACCCTCTCTCATACTCACCGATCCCCGATCACCGGCGCGGTGCTGCACGGCATTCACACTGCTCTGGCGGCTTTTATTATTTTGAAAAAGCCGCTCATTAAACAATCTCGTATTTCCTGCTTTCCCCGCCCACCGGCAAATATGATTAGTTGCAATGAGACACGCCCACACGGTGAGTGACTGCTGTCTAACTGCAAGCAATCACAGCCGCCGGTGGGCGTGTCACTATGGAGCAGAGAAATAAATAAATAATTAAAAAAAACGGCGTGCAGTCCCCCCCAATTTTAATACCAGCCAGATAAAGCCATACGGCTGCAGGCTGGTATTCTCAGGATGGGGAGCCCCACGTTATGGGGAGCTCCCCAGCCTAATAATATCAGCCAGCAGCCGCCCAGAATTGCCGCATACATTATATGCGACAGTTTTGGGACTGTACCCGCCTCTTCCCGATTTGCCCTGGTGAGTTGGCAATCGGGGTAATAAGGAGTTAATGGCAGCCCATAGCTGCCACTAAATCCTAGATTAATCATGTCAGGTGTCTCCCCGAGATACCTTCCATGAGTAATCAGTAAGTTACAGTAAATAAATACACACACCTGAAAAAATACTTTATTTGCAATAAAAAACACTAACAAATACCCTCATTCACCACTTTATTCAGCCCGAAAAAGCCCTTAATGTCTGGCGTAATCCACGGAGTTCCAGCGTCGTTTCCAGCTCTGCTACATGGAGGTGACAGGAGCTGCAGAAGACACCGCTGCTCCAGATGGCTTCATGCAGCAACTGAAGACAGGCGGCTGCTGGCTGATATTATTAGGCTGGGGAGCTCCCCATAACGTGGGGCTCCCCATCCTGAGAATACCAGCCTGCAGCTGTATGGCTTTATCTGGCTGGTTTTAAAATTGGGGGGGACTGCAAGTCGTTTTTTTTTAATTATTTATTTATTTATTTCTCTGCTCCATAGTGACACGCCCACCGGCGGCTGTGATTGGTTGCAGTTAGACAGCTGTCACTCAGCGTGTGGGCGTGTCTCACTGCAACCAATCATATTTGCCGGTGGGCGGGGAAAGGAGGGAATACGAGATTGTTTAATGAGCGGCCGGCATTTTCAAAATAGTAAAAGCCGCCGGAGCTTTTATAACAGCAGTGCAGCGCCACGCCGGAGATCGGGGAACGGTGAGTATGAGAGAGGGGGGGAACTGACCGACAGACAGCGAGAGGGACAGATAACACAGAGAGACCAACAGACAGACATAGAGAGAGACCGATCGACCGATGGACTGATGGAGAGAACGACACAGAAAAAAAAAAAAGACCGACATCACATGAAAAAAGCACAAAACGTACACGGAGCATACAGAGATGCGTCCGTGTCACTTAGGCGTGCGCACAGACCCATTGACTTTCATTGGGTCCGTGGTGCGTGTTCCGTGATGAAAACGGACATGCTTCTGTGCAAAACGGAGACACAATCGTAGCACGCACACAGACCCACGGACCTTAATGAAAAACGCACATGTGTCCTCAAACATTAAATAACATTGGTGCACGTTTGGCCGTGTCTCCGGTACATACGGAAACGGACCAAACACATACGTGTTTCACGGACGTGTGAAGGGGGCCTAAGCTGTATCAGGACTAAACTACCACTGATTACTGTACTAATTATGAGTCCTGGTGGGCTGGTAAAGGAATATCCACTAAGCCGTGCCTGGAGTAAACTTCCACTGATTACTGGACTGAATATGAGCCCTGGTGGGCTGGTAAAGGATTACCCGCTAAGCCATGCCAGAACTAAACTACCACTGATTACAGCACTGACAGTGATCCTTGGGGGGCAGGTGGATACTGGCCTCTGTTGGTAGAGAATCTGTGTCATGTGCTATGGATAAGGTGTGGTTAGTGCTGCATCAAACAATAGGATTTTTTATCTTTTGAATTAATAATAATACAAAATTAATTGCACCCCTTCCTGCTTCACCTGAGTTAGCACCCTAAGCAGGTTCCTATCCCTGTCTATACTTCTAGGGTGGGAATATTTAACAAACAAGAAGGATGTAATTATTGTAAGAGATGGAAGTGACCAAACTCTGGCAGGGAGATCTATACTTCAAGGCGTGTATGTTATATTATATTGTAGGAGGGGGCGGACGAATAGTGCCCTCTCCTACAAAGACTGTTGATATAAATTGAATGTGTCTGAAAGTATATGGCATGTCTAAAGGTAGATAAAGAGTGTAGCAGAGGGCGCGCCATTTGGCTCCACCTAGCGGTCACCGCTGTTACAGGCCATGTAGTAGGAAAAATGTGTTTATGTACTGTACATACCATGTAAAATGTTCAGAGAGTACAGACCCCTTGTGCTGTGTTAAGCAGGGGATGTAGTACAGGGAGGGCATGTGTGTTATAGATGCAGGTTCAAGGATAGAAAGTGGGGTTAAGTTGTAACTAGGGAAACAAGCAGCAGGGGGAAGATGAGAGGAGTAGTAAGTTAGCTATCATAAAATTCAGCAGGAACACAGGAAGTATAGCAGGATGATTACCAGGGAGACAGAGATAAGAGGGAGGAGAAGCTGCGGTATTAGGCTATGTGCGCACGTTGTGTAATTGCATGCAGTTACGCTGCGATCTGCACCGCAGCGTAACTGCATGCGTCCTGCGTCCCCTGCACAATCTATGGAGATTGTGCAGAAGCCGTGCACACGTGGCGCATTAGAGCGCAGCGCTTCGGCTGCTGCCCGAAGCACGCGTTCTAAGAAGTGACATGTTATTTCTTTCCTGCGCTCTGCCTGCAGCCCCCGCTCTGTCTATGGGAGCGGCTGCAGTCAGAGCGCATGGAATCGGCTTTTTCTTTTTTTTTTCATTACGGACTGTTTCTGCAGCGATTTGAGGCGCACGTGTGCTCTTTAAATCGCTGCAGAAATTTCTGCAGGGCCAGTACGCAACGTGCGCACATAGCCTTATAATGTGAGTAAGGCTAGTTTCACACTTGCGCTATTTTGACGCAAACGGAATCCGTCAGTAGTGTAGTACAGTTCATTTATTTACAGTGGAATCGCGTTAATATGCCGTGTCTGTGTCACATGCAGTACCTGCTTGTGTCCACATGGTGTCGTGCTTCCACTGTAAATAAATGAACTGTACTACATTACTGACGGATTCCGTTTGCGTGAAAATAGCGCAAGTGTGAGTGGGGCCTAAGAAGGCAGTTAGTTAGTCAAGCGGCAGGAGCTGAACAGATAGACAGGACCCAGTGCTAGGGTCTGTCTAGTGTGGCACTCCTGAGGCTGCAGTCACCACAGAGGTACTGCACCTCAGCCAGAGGTGTAGTATCCCATTCTCGGGTAAGGAATGGTGTCATAAACCGGTATACACAAAACACAGACATTCTCAGTTAGCAACACTCCACTGGACCGTGGTAGGGCAAGTTGCACCTTTGGTGTCGACATGGGAACGTGACTCGCCCACCCCAGGGCTATGGGACACCCGGTGCCGGGCCGGACTAGTCCGGTGGTAGTCAGTGGTGGCTGGGCCCGGCTCCGTGGCCCTGGTGGGTGTCAGTTGAATATATGGCTTGAATTAAAGTTTGTGTTCGTGACGCCACCTGTGGTATGCGGCTACTAAGCCGCCGCTGCTGTGTGAGGCCACCGGGATGATGTGATAGCAGCTATGGTGGTACTGCTCCCCACAGGTGGAGCAATGCCCGGGGCACAGTTGGTGCTTGTAAATGTCTATGCAGATGAAATAACTGAGGCAACTTCAGAGGTGCAGTTCAAGTTCTTTTACTCACAGTTCTTGTCAGGGCAGGCAGAACCCTTGGACTGCTGGGACCGCTGTCAGGGACCTCCGTCTTCTGGGTGATTCAGAGTGTGAAATCCGGTACCCTCTCTCTTAGTGTCTCTTTCTCTGCTGTCTTCACTAGCCTTGCCTTAGTTAGATGGACTTTGGCTTGGCCTCCATTACAGCCTCCAGGCTGGGGGGTCACCTGTCGGCTGATTACCCCTTTTCTGAAGGGCTGCTCTGGGTTCTGGCCCTGGGAGCTTACAACGTCCCTGGGCCTCGGTTTTTACTGTTTGGAGATTGTCTTTTCACTCCTCCAGTCTCTAGGGACCGTCCCCTGTCGCAGCTTAATCACTCCACCGATGTCACTGTGGACCAGGCCACCGCAGCCTGCAGCTACTCGTAGCGCCTCTGGGCCCTCGGCTTCGGTACCCAACAAGGACAGCTCGTGGTACCTACAGGACTACCCGCGGCCCTGCGACCCTTTCTTTCCTTCTCTTCTTTCTCCTCCTTGCCTGCCTCAGCAGGCCTCCTCCTCCCTCCTTTCTCTCGTTCTTCTCCTCCAACTACATGCTGCTTCTCTCACTCCCTGAGGTAAACTGAAACTAACTTGACCTTCCTTTCTCTATCTGCTCTCTGGTCTCCTCCCACCTCCCCAGTTGCTAAGCTACCACCCTATGGGAGCAGGGATGGGTCTTACAGCCCCTCTCAGCATGCAGCATGGGAGGGTTGCCTGCCACTTTCCCTGGTCCTGTGTGTCCCTAGCAATGGGTGTAGTGTGGATTTACCAGGGGACCGGAGTTCACTCTCTTCCTCTCCCAGAATGGGGCATCACACCGCTGATGGGGTGCAATGACCTGTGGCGACGGAAGCCTCAGGGGCGCCACACTCCCCCACAGCAAATCCCAGCACGTCCTCGGGCTGAAAAACAACAAAAACGTGGAGAAACTGCAAAAACATTTTTGTATGCAATAACATAAAACAGTAAAACATTTCTTCCCTTTATGGGAGGCACATATCATAAACGTTGCAAACTTCTTATAAAGAAAACTCTAAGTGTGCACTTCCAGTCCATTGCACGGTTCAGGCAAATCCCCCATAATTCTGGTAGGGGGCACAACGGGTGCAACTAATTACATTTTTGGCTACAACAAGTCCAGTAGCCCAGCAGTTCGTTTCTTTCAATCAAACAAAATGACATAATCAACCAGCCATTAAGTCCAATGGCCTGGTTACATAGGACACATAAACAACATACCAGCCACTAAGTCCAGTGGCCTGGTATGACATGCCACATACACTTCCACCGGGGCCCACATTCCAGTTCAGTGGCCCGGTAGCACATAACATGGGGGGTGACGTCTTCAAAAAGAATAAGGGGCAAAACACAGCAGGAAAGGGTGTCGTCTTCGAAAAGAATGAGGGGCAGACAGGGGCTATCTACAGTTCAGCATCTCTTCATCTTTACTTGTAGGGATTCTTCTCCGGCTCCCCACCTGGCAGCAGGTAGACAGCGGTCAGCACAGTCTGCGTCTCCTGCGTGGCTGTAGCAGGCCTGCTGCAAGATGCTGCGGCCTGGGCCTGCTCTGAGGTAGTGCTGCTGGCTTGCATAGGGTTACTGGCTGGCGCGAGGCTGCTGGCTTGCAGGGGGTTACCAGCCATACGGCGCCACTCTGGCTCTTCCGGGGCTGCCTCCTTGTCTTGGCGGGCCGCGCCTGGCATGGCGGCGGCCTGGGTTGGAGTCGCTGCTGCGGTGTGGATGGGTGTCGCTCCGGCGGTGAGATCTTGGCGGGCCGCACTTGGCGTAGCTGCGGCCCGGATCGGCGTCGCCGTGTCGGGCGTCTCTCCAGGGACCGCGGGCATGGCAGCGGGGGTTGGGGCTCTCGCGTCGGCAGGGGCATTAAATGACTCACCCCTCAGTTGCATCTCCGGTGTTCTGGCGGTCGCTGCTCCGCGCGTCGCTTGCCGGATCTGCTGCATCACCTTCGCTGCGATAAGGTACATTTTCTTTATCTGTTGGTCTGGCATTTAGACTCTCTCTGCCAGCCTGCCAGCTTATCTAGTCGCCATTTCTTCTTCCTCCGCCTTCCATGGCGGGCACTGCTTCGCGCTCTTTTCTTGGACAAGGGGGCGGGGCTTCTCTTCGCGCCCTTTCTTCTTTCACGCCCCCCTTCTTCCCGCGCTCAGCAGCGCTAATGGCGGCGGTTTCTCAGTAAAGTACACAGTCTGTCACACGGTTCTTCAGGCGCACAGTACCCGGTTAGACCGGGCACGAAATCCTGTTCGTGACGCCAAATTTGACTCGCCCACCCCAGGGCTATGGGACACCCGGTGCCGGGCCGGACTAGTCCGGTGGTAGTCAGTGGTGGCTGGGCCCGGCTCCGTGGCCCTGGTGGGTGTCAGTTGAATATATGGCTTGAATTAAAGTTTGTGTTCGTGACGCCACCTGTGGTATGCGGCTACTAAGCCGCCGCTGCTGTGTGAGGCCACCGGGATGATGTGATAGCAGCTATGGTGGTACTGCTCCCCACAGGTGGAGCAATGCCCGGGGCACAGTTGGTGCTTGTAAATGTCTATGCAGATGAAATAACTGAGGCAACTTCAGAGGTGCAGTTCAAGTTCTTTTACTCACAGTTCTTGTCAGGGCAGGCAGAACCCTTGGACTGCTGGGACCGCTGTCAGGGACCTCCGTCTTCTGGGTGATTCAGAGTGTGAAATCCGGTACCCTCTCTCTTAGTGTCTCTTTCTCTGCTGTCTTCACTAGCCTTGCCTTAGTTAGATGGACTTTGGCTTGGCCTCCATTACAGCCTCCAGGCTGGGGGGTCACCTGTCGGCTGATTACCCCTTTTCTGAAGGGCTGCTCTGGGTTCTGGCCCTGGGAGCTTACAACGTCCCTGGGCCTCGGTTTTTACTGTTTGGAGATTGTCTTTTCACTCCTCCAGTCTCTAGGGACCGTCCCCTGTCGCAGCTTAATCACTCCACCGATGTCACTGTGGACCAGGCCACCGCAGCCTGCAGCTACTCGTAGCGCCTCTGGGCCCTCGGCTTCGGTACCCAACAAGGACAGCTCGTGGTACCTACAGGACTACCCGCGGCCCTGCGACCCTTTCTTTCCTTCTCTTCTTTCTCCTCCTTGCCTGCCTCAGCAGGCCTCCTCCTCCCTCCTTTCTCTCGTTCTTCTCCTCCAACTACATGCTGCTTCTCTCACTCCCTGAGGTAAACTGAAACTAACTTGACCTTCCTTTCTCTATCTGCTCTCTGGTCTCCTCCCACCTCCCCAGTTGCTAAGCTACCACCCTATGGGAGCAGGGATGGATCTTACAGCCCCTCTCAGCATGCAGCATGGGAGGGTTGCCTGCCACTTTCCCTGGTCCTGTGTGTCCCTAGCAATGGGTGTAGTGTGGATTTACCAGGGGACCGGAGTTCACTCTCTTCCTCTCCCAGAATGGGGCATCACACCGCTGATGGGGTGCAATGACCTGTGGCGACGGAAGCCTCAGGGGCGCCACAAACGCACAGTCCGAGCCAGGCGGGGGAGTCTAGTTAGTGGGAGCAGACTGTAGAACGTTAGCTAGACGAGAATGAGCAGTGGAGGAGTAAATACCTGTATTATGGAGCTACAGCAGCTCGGCCCAGGCACATGACAGAAAGGGTCCCATGGGAAGCAACTATACTCCCGTGGCCTCATTTCACAGATGACATACCGGAGTGGAGGGACTTGGCCGCAGAAGGGGACCAGCCCCTCAACTAGTAGAGAACTTTAAGACTCAGCGAGCTAACCGGAGGCTGAAGTTACTTCAAGTGCCGAAGCCAAATCCACACACATCCAGTGAACAGGTGACCACATAGGGCCAAGGGATAGAGTTTCACACCATTCGACAGGGTCCGCAGACACTGGCTCGGGGCTCTGTGTGTGCAGGCGTGGGACAGGTGGGAGCGGTCAGTGCAGGGAGACGACCAGGAAAGGAACACAGAAGGGTGTACCGGGTTGTGCCTCCAAACTATTCCGGGATCAGCTGGAGCCCATCACAGCAGGACTCAGCACCCCGAGGGCAGCATTTGTCTAGACTTGCTAACATGAAAACTCTTAACTGTGAGTAGAGACCTTGTGACATCCCTATGTCGTCTGGTTATTCCCTGCGCCTCCGGCCCTGCGCACCGCCATTACAGACTACTACTCCTAACAGCCCTGCGGCCTAGCTCTACCTGTGGAGAGCGATTCCAACGCTGCTGCATCACTACTGACCCCAGGAGAAACTGAACAGCTGCGGCAGCACCTATCTTGCCGTACACCTCGGGTGACATCACGATATCTCCCACTGTAAATATTCCCCCACTATCATCATCAGCCGTTTATTAACACGACACTGCTGGGGTCACGAAACCAGGCCCTGTCACCGTGACATCCACTGAGCAGAACAGAGCCGGCCCGGCAACGAGTAACCCGCAGGCCCCGGTGCGGGCATGTCACTAGCAAGGTAGGTGTACCCCCCAGGTTTCAAGATCTCTCCCAGCGAACGGGGGTAGGGCGAACTTGGACCGGTAGGACGTCAGGACTCAGAGCTGGCGAGGAGCTACTGTGCGCCTGGGTTGGGGCACGAGTGAGACACGGTAGCCACACAGAGGGGATTCCAGGGGAAGAAGTTATACAGGACAAGCTGCTGGAGCACAATACCCAGGGCAAGTAGACCAAAAGCAGTGAGTTTTCCCCAGAGGTTGGTTGGAAGCAGCACGAGCGGTCCCATGGACCTGAAGTACAGACACGGAGTGTGAAACAATAAAGGAGTTCCAGTTGCTTTTATTATAGACTGATGTGTGTTTATTCTCGCTCACCTACCAGCCTGGACGGCAAGTGTTGCGGGCGGGGAGGACGCCGTCGCTGCTGCGCTCTCGCTAACGCTCGGGTCTGGCGCTGTTGCGGCTGCTGCTGCTGCTTGGTGGCTCGAGCGGTGGGTCAGATCCGGGGACTCGAGCGGCGCTCCTCGCCTGTGAGTGAAAGGGTGGTTGGTTTGGGGAATTTAGTCCGGGTCGTGGTGGAGATGGGCACCACCGCTGCTGGTGATGGGGATCCCGGGAGCGATGGTAGGGAGCAGCTGGGATGTTGTTTTCCCCCGCCGTGGGTAGGGGTTGGTGTTCCCGGGGCCCGATGATGTGACGGGGAGGCAGGGTCGGTGAGGTGCAGGGTTGCAGGGACATCGCGGCGCGGTGCCGGATGGCACGGATGTACTCACTCAGCAAGAAAGGTACAAAGTCCTCGGTAAACCAAACGGCTGGATAGACAGGTCCCGCAGCCAGCTGCTGTGTTTCTCCCCGGACAGGTGATGGTGGCTGTCTTTCTCTGCACCTTGATGTTCTCCTTCTGACTACTATGGATTCCCAACGGTAGTCCGCTCCCGGTGTATGGGTACCGGAGGAGCCCGTTTGCCCGCAGGCGCTGGCCCTTGGGTCTCTAGCCTTAGGCGGTAGCTGTATACCCTCACAGTGTGGGCAGTTGCCTTCAATTGGGACTTTTGCTGTTGTAAAACCCCTGGGGTTCCAGTCACATTTGGATCTGACTATTGTCGGCGGCTCCAAGCCTGGTTGGGGTCCGATGGCCCTGCCTGTGTGTGCTGGCTTCATTTCGCTCCCCGGTCGGTACCGGCGGGCCAACGCCCGACCCCGGTCCTACGGTTCCGCGTTGCTCCACCACTCCTGCAGACGGCCACCACCGTCTGCCAACATTGCTGTCAGTGCCTGGGCAACAAACCCTGTTATGATCCGGAACCATGGAAGACCACCACAAATCATTGGCAAAAGGTGACAAGAGCATTGGCAACTAATCTGGCCGCCATCCCCTTACTAACCATCACAACTAGAAGTAGCCGAGGGGTGAACTAACATCCTGTGCACCGCGAACCCAGCCGGAGAACTAACTATCCTAAAAGTAGGAAAGATGAATTACTCTCTGCCTCAGAAAATAGACAAGAATAGCAAGCCCCCCACATTCAAAGACTGCGGTGATATAGGAAAAACACAATACACAGGTAGATGACAGGATTAACAAAAGGTGAGGCCCCCGCTGACTAAAATAGGAAAGGACAGGAAAGGGACTGATGGTGGCCAGAGAAAAACCCTGCAAAATACCAACTTCCTGATAGTACAAAAAGGCCCTCAGATCGCTCGATCTGAACTCCGTCCTATACCAGGTGCCCTTGTCATACCAATGAACAGAAAACAAGAATTATAACAAATTCAACAAGCCACAAACACATGGACCCAAAGGAGCTATACTACACACAGAACTGCAGGGAGTTCCTCAACAATCCACTGAGGGGGAAAATCCCTGGAAGGAAATAAACTGAAACCAACCACAACAAATGACAAACCCAGATAAGCAAAAGAACCAGACAATAAATAAAGAGCAAGCACTTATCTGGAGTAGATGTGGTGTAAAGCAGGATTAAGCAGGCTGGAGATACAAAGAACAACTGACATCCGGCAACAGCCTGCAATCAGACCAGGACTTAAATAAGCAGAGAGTCAGCAAAGGAAACACCCACTGCACAACACACCTGGTCCAAGTCCAAACCATTCCTGGCCACCAGAGGGAGCCTCCCAGCAGCCAAAACATAACTAACATTCACAACAGTACTCCCCCCTTGAGGAGGGGTCACCGAACCCTCACCCACGCAACCGGGTCGCTCGGGATGCGCATGATGGAAGGCGCGAACCAACCTGTCCGCATGAATGTCAGAAGCCACAACCCAAGAGTTATCCTTCTGCCCATAACCCTTCCATTTCACAAGGTACTGAAGCTGACGCCTACTGCGACGGGAATCCAGAATTTTTTCAACCTCATACTCCAGATCCCCTTGTACCAAAACAGGGTCAGGAGGCGCTGCTGCAGGAACTGCTGGCTCCACATGTTTCTTCAACAAGGACTTATGGAAGACATTGTGAATCTTAAATGACGCAGGCAGAGTCAAACGGAAAGATACAGGGTTAATAATCTCCGAAATCTTATAAGGTCCAATAAATCTGGGCTTAAATTTAGGAGATGGAACTCTCATAGGATTATTTTTAGAGGACAACCACACCATGTCCCCTACTTTAAACCGGGGACCAACAGTCCAACGCCGGTTGGCAAACTTTTGGGCAATTTCTTGGGACTGAAACAATTTATCCACTACCTGCCCCCAAATCTGCTGCATTCTATTGACCACCGAATCCACCCCCGGACTGTCAGACGCCTCAAGCTGCCCTGAGAGGAACCTAGGGTGATACCCAAAATTGCAGAAAAAGGGGGACACCAATGTGGTAGAGCTAGCTCTATTGTTAAGGGCAAATTCAGCCAAAGGCAAAAACGAAACCCAGTCATCCTGATCCGCAGAAACAAAACACCGTAAATAGGTCTCTAGGGTCTGGTTAGCCCTTTCAGTCTGACCATTGGTCTGAGGATGAAACGCCGAGGAGAAAGACAGCTGAACACCCAATTTGGAGCAAAAAATCCTCCAAAACCTGGATACAAACTGCACTCCTCTGTCAGAAACAATGTTCTCGGGAATACCATGCAAACGAACAACATGTTGGAAAAACAAAGGCACCAACTCTGATGAAGACGGCAACTTAGATAGGGGAACCAAGTGGACCATCTTTGAGAATCTGTCACAGATCACCCAAATCACTGTCATTTTCTGAGAGACGGGAAGCTCTGAAATAAAATCCATAGAGATGTGCGTCCAAGGTTTCTTAGGTACAGGCAAAGGCAATAATAGCCCACTAGAACGTGAACAACAGGGCTTGGACCTAGAACAAACTCCACACGACTGCACAAAACGACGGACATCTCGGGACAGGGAAGGCCACCAAAAAGAGCGTCTCACAAGATCCTAAGTACCAAAAATGCCAGGATGACCCGCCAAAACAGAGCAATGAACCTCAGAGACAACTCGGTCTCTCCATTGATCCGGGACAAACAGTTTCCCTGTAGGACATCTCTCAGGTTTATCCCCCTGAAATTCCGCCAGTGCCAACCGCAGATCAGGCGAAATAGTCGAGAAAACTACACCATCATTCAGGATAGTAGACGGTTCGACAACCTCCAAAGTGTCCGCGCAGAAACTCCTGGAAAGGGCATCGGCCTTAACATTCTTGGTGCCCGGCAAAAAAGAGACCACAAAATTAAACCGGGTAAAAAACCAAGCCCACCTGGCTTGCCGAGGATTCAACCTCTTGGCCGATTCCAGATAGATGAGATTCTTGTGGTCCGTAAGCACCACAACTTGATGCCTAGCCCCCTCCAACCAATGCCTCCACTCTTCAAATGCCCACTTCATAGCCAATAATTCCCGGTTCCCCACATCATTATTCCGTTCAGAAGGAGCAAACTTCCGAGAGAAAAAGGCACAGGGCTTAAATTTACCCGAAGTAGCGTCTCGTTGAGACAGAACAGCACCTGCTCCGATCTCTGAGGCATCGATCTCAACTTGAAATGGGCGAGACACATCAGGTTGATGCAGAACTGGGGCAGAAGGGAATCGCCTTTTAAGCTCCTGGAAGGCCACAATAGCCTCAGGGGTCCAATGCTCAGCATCAGCTCCCTTCTTTGTCAAATCCGTCAGAGGTTTGACAATGGCAGAAAAATTGGCTATAAATTTACGGTAAAAAATTAGCAAACCCCAAAAACCGCTGAAGGGATTTTAGAGAAGTCGGTTGCACCCAGTCGTAAATAGCCTGAACCTTATCCGGGTCCATTTCGATAGCGGAGGGAGACAGGATGAAGCCCAAAAAGGAAATCCTTTGCACCCCAAAGAGGCACTTTGACCCCTTAACGTACAGTGCATTATCCTTAAGTATATGAAACTTGCCCAACATGAGAGTCCCAATCATCAGAAAAAATCAAGATGTCATCCAAATACACAATCAAAAATTTACCAATAAGGTCCCGAAAAATATCATTCATGAAGGCCTGGAAGACGGAGGGTGCATTAGTGAGCCCAAAAGGCATCACTAGGTACTTAAAATGCCCCTCAGGAGAATTAAAAGCCGTCTTCCATTCATCACCCTCCTTAATACGGATGAGATTATACGCACCCTTGAGATCCAGTTTCGTAAACCATTTGGCACTCTTCACTCTAGAGAACAGATCAGACATCAGAGGCAAAGGGTACTGATATTTAACCGTAATTTTATTAAGAAGATGGTAATCAATGCAAGGCCTCAACGAACCATCTTTCTTAGCAACAAAGAAGAAGCCGACACCCAAAGGAGAAGATGAGGGCCGAATGTGCCCCTTCTCCAATGATTCCCTGATGTTTGACCGCATGGCATCATGTTCGGGCACAGACAAGTTGAAAATCCGCCCCTTGGGAAATTTACAACCGGGCACCAACTCAATGGCACAGTCACAGTCCCGGTGTGGGGGCAGAGAATCAGATTCCTGGTCATTAAATACATCACGGAAATCAGACAAGAAGGCCGGAACATCAACTGCCTGAGCAGACGTGGATGACACGGAAAGGTCCTGATGCACACCTTGACAACCCCAACTAGCTACCGACAAGGATCTCCAGTCAAGAACCGGATTATGGGTCTGCAACCACGGAAATCCCAGTACCAAGGTATCCTGTAGATTATGCAATACTAAAAATTTACAAGTTTCCTGATGCGCTGGTGCAACTCTCATAGGCACCTGGGTCCAAAATTGGGGTTTATGTTCTGCCAAAGGGGTAGCATCAATGCCCCTTAAAGGAATAGGCGTTTGCAAAGGAACCATGGGGAAACCACAATCCCTAGCAAACCCAAAATCCATCAAATTGAGCGCTGCCCCTGAGTCCACAAAGGCAAATGCAGAAAAAGAAGACAATGAGCAAATCAATGTGACAGACAAAAGAAACTTTGGTTGCAAAGAACCCACAGTAACAGAAGTATCCAATCTCCTTTTACGTTTAGGGCAGACAGAGATGTTATGAGAAGCGTCTCCACAATAGAAGCACAGTCTATTCTTCCATCTGAACCCCTGCCGACTAGCATTAGAAAGGACCCTATCACACTCCATAGGCTCCAAAGGCTGTTCCACAGGCACAAAACCAGCAGGTATCTTCCTGCGCTCACGTAAACGCCTATCAATCTGAATGGCCAAGGTCATAGAGGCATCAAGACCAGAAGGGACGGGAAATCCTACCATTACATCCTTCACAGCATCAGCAATACCCTTGCGAAAAAGAGCCGCAAGCGCATCATCATTCCATTTGGTAAGGACCGCCCACTTTCAAAATTTCTGACAGAACGTTTCTGCAGAATCCAAATCCTGAGTCAAGGACAACAAGACCTTTTCTGCTTGGTCCACAATATTGGGTTCGTCATATAATAATCCCAAGGCCTGAAAAAAGGAGTCCACATCATTGAGAATCGGATCATCAGACGCTAAAGAGAAGGCCCAGTCCTGAGGGTCACCACGCAGCAAGGAGATAACAATCTTAACCTGCTGTACGGGATTCCCTGAGGACTTAGGACGCAGGTCAAAAAATAATTTACAATTATTTTTGAAGCTCAAAAATCTCGCCCTATCTCCCGAAAAAAATTCAGGAACAGGAATCTTAGGCTCTGCAAGGGGAGTCTGTGCAAGATAAGACTCTATACGATGAACCTTAGCATCAAGATGAGCAACATGCTCACCCAATTCATCCATGCTAGAAAAAGAAATCTTCCACAGAACCCAAAGAAGAAGAGGAAAAACACCAAAAAAAAAAGTTCTCAGCAGCTTTTTTTTTTTTTTCTTCCCTTCCTTCTTAAGAGTACCCTTTAAATTTGTTGGCCGGATGTACTGTTATGATCCGGAACCATGGAAGACCACCACAAATCATTGGCAAAAGGTGACAAGAGCATTGGCAACTAATCTGGCCGCCATCCCCTTACTAACCATCACAACTAGAAGTAGCCGAGGGGTGAACTAACATCCTGTGCACCGCGAACCAAGCCGGAGAACTAACTATCCTAAAGGTAGGAAAGATGAATAACTTTCTGCCTCAGAAAATAGACAAGAATAGCAAGCCCCCCACATTCAAAGACTGCGGTGATATAGGAAAAACACAATACACAGGTAGATGACAGGATTAACAAAAGGTGAGGCCCCCGCTGACTAAAATAGGAAAGGACAGGAAAGGGACTGATGGTGGCCAGAGAAAAACCCTGCAAAATACCAACTTCCTGATAGTACAAAAAGGCCCTCAGATCGCTCGATCTGAACTCCGTCCTATACCAGGTGCCCTTGTCATACCAATGAACAGAAAACAAGAATTATAATAAATTCAACAAGCCACAAACACATGGACCCAAAGGAGCTATACTCCACACAGAACTGCAGGGAGTTCCTCAACAATCCACTGAGGGGGAAAATCCCTGGAAGGAAATAAACTGAAACCAACCACAACAAATGACAAACCCAGATAAGCAAAAGAACCAGACAATAAATAAAGAGCAAGTGTGTCGCCCGGGGACCAGGGGGGTACTCAGATCCGGGCCACAGAGTCACTTCTGTGGGTATCACGGTGGCGTGACCCGGTCTGTGATCCCAGGCTCCACAGTATAAAGGGATTTGGTAAGGAAGATTTATATTGTCCGTGACGCCACCCATGGTTGTGGTGATTGGGACACCACCGCTGCTCTTGACGAGGATCCCGGGAGTGATGGTATGGAGCAGCTAGATATTAGTTCTCCCCTCCGTGGGTAGGGGGTTGGTTGTCCCGGGGCCCGGTGATGGGGTAAGCAGGGAGCAGGGCGCAGTGCTGCAGTGCGGTGCCCGAGGGCACGGGTGTACTCACAAGTAAGTCACACGGAGTCACTGGTAAACTAGGAATTGCAGGTGTCTGCAGCCTTCGGTACGGGGGTGTTAGTGTCCCACACACGGTGCAGCAGCCCTTGTTGTTCTTTCCCTGCAGCCAGGTGCCTTTCTCTCCACTCTCTTCCTCTTTCTCCTCAGCCGGGAACGGGGAATCCACTCCCCTGTAGTGATCCGGGTATCCAGGTACCGAGGGGCCACCGCCCTGCTTCGGCTACCTCTGGCCCCTTCCTCACTACAGCCTGTCCCAGCCCTCTCGGAGCACGCTTCGCTATCAGCCTGGGAGCTACAACTCCAGGCTCCTCTTCTGTCTCCTCTCCACACACTCTCTGCTCCAGCCCCTCCCCTCTGCTCTGCTTTTCTCTTACCCTGGGGGATGTGGTTTGTCTTGCTGCACCGGTGTGAGATCAGATTACCAAGGAGGATTAACTCTTTCTCTGACAACCTGGCTGTGCCAGGGCGTCACACACCCCCTTGGTAAAACACGGCCCGTCCTCGGGCCGTCTGGCCACCAACATTTATTAAACTGGGAAAAGAATAAAACATTTTAAACATTTTCACAAATGCATTTTCAATCTTCCCACAGCGGGATGTACATTGCTTCAACGTTGCGACAACAAATAACACTTTTAATAATGGCAACATAATGGCTCCTTTAGTCACCCACCCAAACAACCTAGCCTTGGTGCTGCCCCTAGGAAGTGGGCAGCACCCCTTGACCCCAGTCCAGAAACGGTTCCAGATTGGTCAACGGGACCGGTACTTCGCTGCCGTTGCGGCCGGGTGGACTGCCGGAGCCGTCGTCATCTCCGTCGCGGCCGGGCGGACTGCCGGGGCCGGTGGCAGGGCGGTGACAAAGGTGAGGCCTGGGGACCCCAGGTCTGGGTCCTCCCCAACAGGCGCTGCGGGCTCCGCTACCGGTAACAGGGGTAACGGGTCGGTGCATTGCTGCGGCGGCCTCTCCAGGAACCAAATGCTGGCAGAGTCCTGGGGTCCCTGCCTTTACAGTCCTAGTCAAATAAACTGCGGTTCCTTCTTCCTGCTCCCCCTTGGTACTCGGGAGCAGTCCTTCCAGCAACTTTTAAAGTTTCCCTTTCGCTTCCGGTCCTCCGGAGCTTCACTTCCGCCCGCGTTCTCAGGGGGGCGGAGCCTCTTTTTCGCGCCCAACGCTTGGGGAAGAAGGTGCTGGGCGGGAGATTTTCGCGCCCAAAATGGCGGCAAAGATGGCGACTTTAAAAATTTTGCAGCGGATCACCGCTGACAGTCCAGAACAAGGCGCACTTCCTCCAGGTAACTGGATGGGTTCGATCCTGTTCGTGACGCCAAATGTGTCGCCCGGGGACCAGGGGGGTACTCAGATCCGGGCCACAGAGTCACTTCTGTGGGTATCACGGTGGCGTGACCCGGTCTGTGATCCCAGGCTCCACAGTTTAAAGGGATTTGGTAAGGGAGATTTATATTGTCCGTGACGCCACCCACGGTTGTGGTGATTGGGACACCACCGCTGCTCTGGACGAGGATCCCGGGAGTGATGTATGGAGCAGCTAGATATTAGTTCTCCCCTCCATGGGTAGGGGGTTGGTTGTCCCGGGGCCCGGTGATGGGGCAAGCAGGGAGCAGGGCGCAGTGCTGCAGTGCGGTGCCCGAGGGCACGGGTGTACTCACAAGTAAGTCACACGGAGTCACTGGTAAACTAGGAATTGCCGGTGTCTGCAACCTTCGGTACGGGGGTGTTAGTGTCCCACACGCGGTGCAGCAGCCCTTGTTGTTCTTTCCCTGCAGCCAGGTGCCTTTCTCTCCACTCTCTTCCTCTTTCTCCTCAGCCGGGAACGGGGAATCCACTCCCCTGTAGTGACCCGGGTACCCAGGTACCGAGGGGCCACCGCCCTGCTCCGGCTACCTCTGGCCCCTTCCTCACTACAGCCTGTCCCGGCCCTCTCGGAGCACGCTTCGCTATCAGCCTGGGAGCTACAACTCCAGGCTCCTCTTCTGTCTCCTCTCCACACACTCTCTGCTCCAGCCCCTCCCCTCTGCTCTGCTTTTCTCTTACCCTGGGGGATGTGGTTTGTCTTGCTGCACCGGTGTGAGATCAGATTACCAAGGAGGATTAACTCTTTCTGTGACAACCTGGCTGTGCCAGGGCGTCACACAAGCACTTATCTGGAGTAGATCTGGTGTAAAGCAGGATTAAGCAGGCTGGAGATACAAAGAGCAACTGACATCCAGCAACAGCCTGCAATCAGACCAGGACTTAAATAAGCAGAGAGTCAGCAAAGGAAACACCCACTGCACAACACACCTGGCCCAAGTCCAAACCATTCCTGGCCACCAGAGGGAGCCTCCCAGCAGCCAAAACATAACTAACATTCACAACAAACCCAGACACCCAAGTGTTTGCTCCTCTCACTTCAAACTCCTAAACTGTTCTGCCACTTTTCCCGCCTCCAGGCCTGTGAACTCCTCGGTGGGTGGGGCCAACCGCTTGGCTCCGCCCCACCTGGTGTGGACATCAGACACTGGAGGCAGGCAACAAGGGTTTTTGTTTGGCTGGTGTCCCTGTCTAATGGGGGTGGGGGTGTTTGAGTGTTATCTGTGACGACCTGGCTAGGCCAGGGCGCCACATTCCCCCTTGGTGAAATGCAGACCGTCCACAGGCTGCCCGTCCATCACCGGTTTTATTTTTCTTTTTAAAACTGTAAAAATATAAATAACATGTAAACATTTTCAAACATAAGCATTTTTGTGAGGACACTTGAACGTTGCACATATAAAACAAAAACATTTTTAATAATAACAGATGGACTGACAGATGTCTTCCGCTCTCCCTCCCAAGCAACCTAGCCCTGATGCTGTCCCTAAGAAGTGGGCAGCACCCCTTGACCCCAGTCCAGGTTCAGGCTGCCCGAGCGGGAACGGGTACGGTTACTCGCACCCGGCTGTCACTTCAGGGGACCCCACGACCTTAGGGGACCCCTGACCCCGGAGGATGGCCACCGGTCCTGGTGGTGGCCGGGCCCCAGCCTGCTCCGCTGCGGGCCCTTCCTCCAATCTGCCTCTCTGGAGGCGGCTCCAACGGAAAATCACCCCTCAACTTATTTACAAGCCCACAAGTTCGTGGGTGGCCTGCCAGTTCTCGGCCATGTCCATGAGTAGTCTCTCATGCAGGTTGTAAACACATAGGGTCCCTCTGGGGACAACTTGCCGGCAACGGCCGGAATAATCACATGGACAATCAGATGAAGGTTCACGGTTCATTAAAGTCATTCAATCACACTGCTGAGGGTCCCAACGGGGGACAACTGCTTGCAACGGCGAACCGCTGCCACTACTGCTCACTTCCGTACTCCTCACCCGGCTCCAGGTGAAGAAGCACGGGTTCCAGCCCCTCCAGCGCACGGCAGGCGCGACGAGGAAGAGCTGCCCGGTATCCATTATTTCCACTCCGAGGGATGTAAGTTGTCTCCATGTCATACAGGCCGAAGACTCCCTCCTCCTCCGAGACAGGCTCCGTGTCAGCCCCCGAGCCGCTGTCATCTGACTCCAGGGAACCACTGGTGGGACTCGGCAGGCCCGTAATGGTTTCCAGCTGAGCCCAGACTCGTGGCTCCTCAGTGACAAGTGACCCGTCATTGGCTGGGGTATGGAGGTCTGCTATCGGTTCTTCTACGTTACCCGCTCCAGCGATTGATGGGCTGGCTTCCTCTCGGGCCTCCAGGCCCTGGCGGGGCAACACGGACTCTGCCACCTCCATCGGTGACGGTGATCTGGGTGGGGTTGTATGGGCGGTCAGCACAGGGGATGGGTCGGGCCCTGCTGGGGCCAGGGGTAGACCGGATCCTTGAGCCGCAGCGGCCGGTCCTCTAGGGACACACGGGTGTGGGTCTCTCACCAGCTCCTCTAGCATGGTCTCTATTTCATGCGCCCGCACGACCGCGGCCAGCTCCTCCATCTCAGCAGTCCAGCGATCGAGCAGGTCCCCTACTTGGACCCGGTTACGGCAGCACAACAGCAACACTTGGATGTTCAGCCAAGCCGCCGTCCCAGGGGCAGGCTCCGGAGATTCAGGCCTCTCTGATGGTGCGGACATGTTGCAAGCTACTTCCAGGAACCGGTTATGTTTGCAGAGTCCTGGCATCCCCGCTTTTATAGCCTCGGCTACATCAGGCAAACACACTCTCGCGCCCCCTTGGTACTCTTCAGCACTTCCGTTTGTTGGGGGCGGGGCTTCGCTTTCGCGCCTTCCCTGCTCGGAGAAGATGCTCGAGCGGGAGATTTTTGTGCCAAGATGGCGGCGCTTCAAAATTTTCGGCCGGACACCGCCGGCGGAGATCACAAGGCGCACTTCTACTGGGAATGAGAGGGGTTCAATCCTGTTCGTGACGCCAAGTTGTCGTGGGCGGGGAGGACGCCGTCGCTGCTGCGCTCTCGCTAACACTCGGGTCCGGCGCTGCTGCGGCTGCTGCTGCTGCTCGGTGGCTCGAGCGGTGGGCCGGATCTGGGGACTCGAGCGGCGCTCCTCGCCCGTGAGTGAAAGGGGTGGTTAGTTTGGAGAATTTAGTCGGTGACGCCACCCACGGGTCGTGGTGAAGATGGGCATCCCGGGAGCGATGGTAGGGAGTAGCTGGGATGTTGTTTTCCCCCTCCGTGGGTAGGGGTTGGTGGTCCCGGGGCCCGATGATGTGACGGGGAGGCAGGGTCGGTGAGGTGCAGGGTTGCAGGGACAGCGCGGCGTGGTGCCGGATGGAACGGGTGTACTCACTCAGCAAGAAAGGTACAAAGTCCTCGGTAAACCAAACGGCTGGATGGACGGGTCCCGCAGCCGGCTGCTGTGTTTCTCCCCGGACAGGTGATGGTGGCTGTCTTTCCCTGCACCTTGATGTTCTCCTTCTGACTACTATGGATTCCCAACGGTAGTCCGCTCCCCGGTGTATGGATACCGGAGGAGCCTGTTTGCCCGCAGGCGCTGGCCCTTGGGTCTCTAGCCTTAGGCGGTAGCTGTATACCCTCACGGTGTGGGTGGTTGCCTTCAATCGGGACTTTTGCTGTTGTGAAACCCCTGGGGTTCCAGTCACATTCGGATCTGACTATTGTCAGCGGCTCCCAGCTTGGTCGAGGTCCGATGGCCCTGCCTGTGTGTACTGGCTTCACTTCGCTCCCCGGTCGGTACCGGCGGGCCAAAGCCCGACCCCGGTCCTACGGTTCCGCGTTGCTCCACCACTCCTGCAGACGGCCACCACCGTCTGCCAACCTTGCTGTCAGTGCCTAGGCCACAAACCCAGACAACCAAGTGTTTGCTCCTCTCACTTCAAACTCCTAAACTGTTACACTTTTTCCGCCTCCAGGCTAGGTGAACTCCTCGGTGGGTGGGGCCAACCTCTTGGCTCTGCCCCACCTGGTGTGGACATCAGACACTGGAGGGAGGCAACAAGGGTTTTTGTTTGGCTGGTGTCCCTGTCTAATGGGGGTAGGGGTGTTTGAGTGTTATCTGTGACGACCTGGCTAGGCCAGGGCGCCACACAAGGACCATTCAAGAAAGGACAGAGGTACTCCCAAGTGTTATGGTAGTTGCCTTTGGCTTCCACAGATGCAATACACGTACATGTATATTTCATGAAGTAGTGGAAAGATCTGTCGGCCATCACCTGACTACCCTCTTCAATATTACAGATTTCATTACAGTAGATGGAGGGGGGCCCTAAAACTACTAGCAAAGTATGTGATTATGTTACATAGGAGATGACTATACTATGGCGTGTACACTACAAATGGTGTCTCATCAGGGGGCTCTACATGTGATTATTACAAAATGCTACTAGTGCTACATGAGACCGAAGGCTAAAGGGTGCTTTACACGCTGCGACATCGCTAGCGATGTCGTGCGCGATAGCACCCGCCCCTGTCATTCCTACGACATTTGGTGATCGCTGTCATAGCTAACATTATCGCTACGGCAGCGTCACATGCACATACCGTGTCAGCGACGTCGCTCCTTGGTGTCACACTCTACGATGTTGCTACCGGTGCCGGATGTTCGTCACTAACGACGTGACCCTGACGATATATCGGTAGCGATGTCGCAGCATGTAAAGCACCCTGAAGGCCCCCATACACATTAGATTATTATTGATGTGTTCAGCCAATGGTCTTATGTGTATGATTGCACCGGTCGACGAGATGTTGATCAGCCATGTCTTATTTCGGACTAACGATCACTTTGTTCTCTTTGAAGTAAATCACAGCAGGACGTGTCAGTGACATGTCTGACGTAGAGTAAACAGGATTGCTTTGCCGAAAGAGTGCCCCTGTGTAGTGGAGAGACAGAGTAAGGCCTACGCCACATGGTATGAAAATCAGTGCGAGTGGAGTGCGATAAGAAATCCCATTCCACTCCGACCAATATTAGCCTATAGCGGGTTTTACACACTGCGACATCGCTAGCGATGTCGCGAGCGATAGCACCCGCCCACGTCGGTGGCGCGTCACGGTGTGATCGTTGCCGTAGCGAACAATATCGCTATGGCAGCGTCACACGCAATTACCTGTTCACCGACTTCGCTGTGGCCACCGAACAATCTCTCCTTTAAGGGGGAGGTTCGTTCGGCGTCACTAAGCGGTCACCCAATAGAAGCGGAGCTTTGCCCTCATTGCCAAAGGCCGCAGGTACGATGTTGTTCCTCGTTCTTGCGGTGTCACACATAGCGATGTATGCTGCCGCAGGAACGACTAACAACCTGCATTCCAAACGAGGAACGATTTTTTAAAAATGAACGACATGTACACGACAAACAATTTGACACCTTTTTGCGATCGTGACTGATCGCAAAAAGGTGTCACACACAACGACATCGCTAACGAGGCCAGATGTGCGTCACCAACACCGTGACTCCGACGATATCTCGTTAGCGATATCGTTGTGTGTAAATGGGCCTTATGTGTCAGCACCCATGAGCGATTATTTTCTCAGCCCTAATTGGACCTAGAAAACAATCGCAGCATGCTGCGACTGTAATGCGATCCTGTTTTCTCTCGCACCCATTCAAGTCTATGGGGCGAAATAAAAATCGCACTGCACTTGCGGTAAACCGGTGTACTGCGACTGCAGAGCGAGAATGGCAATAGCCGGCTACGGAGGAGAGAGGGAGATAAATCCCTCCCTCTCCTCCTCAGTGCCAGCCCACCCTACGCAGCTGAGGTCCGATCGCATGATCGGACTTCAGTCGCAGGGACACTCGGATGACACTCGACTCTGCTGTACTGCCAGCGTGAGCCGAGTGTCATGTGAGGGGATCGCCTAATGCCTGTGATCTCCAAAGCATCTGTGATGCCCTGGCCTATCAGGTCATCACAGAGTATTGTGCAATCTGCCCTTCTGCACAGTATCCACCTCCTCCTTGGTTACGGGTCCCTGACCTTTGGTGTAGAACAAGCTAATCAAAATCCTAGGAAAACTCTGCACCACACCCAGCAGACACACCATTGGACAACCTGAAGGGAATAGGGTCGCCCACTTGGGGGGTTGGTTAAGGGGAGGTCAGGAGTGTTAGAAGGAGAACAGTGTAGTGTTGGAGGTGAAAGTGAGAGGAGGTCAGGAGCTGGGCTCTTTGAGACTACTAGGTAGCAGACGTTGGTCTGGGCCTGGTAGGAGCTGGACCCTGGTCGCAGGGGATTGTGACAAGGGGCACGGACTGTCGAGGACAGTCGGCGGCCTTGTGCCATCACCGGGCAGGTGGCATGGAGGCGATCAGCCTGTGGCACTGCTGAGATGTTATGAAAGCCCAGGTTGCTTTGATAGCAGCCTTCAGCTCGTCTGCATTGTTGGGTTTGGTGTCTCTCATCTTCCTCTTGACAATACCCCATACATTTTCTATGGGGTTTAGGTCAGGTGAGTTTGCGGGCCAATCAAGCACAGTGATACTGTGGTTATTACACCAGGTATTGGTACTTTTGGCAGTGTGGACAGGTGCCAAGTCCTGCTGGAAATGAAATTTCCATCTCCAAAAAGCTTGTCGGTAGAGGGAAACATGAAGAGCTCTACAATTTCCTGGTAGACGGCTGTGCTGACCTTAGTCTTGATAAAACACTGTGGACCTACACCAGAGGACATGTCTGCCCAAACCATCACTGATTGTGGAAATTTCACACTAGACCTCAAGCAGCTTGCATTGTGGCCTCTCCTCTCTTCCTCTAGACTCTGGGACCTTGATTTCCAAATGAAATGCAAAATATCCTTTCACCTGAAAGCATCCCCTTGGACCACTGAGCAACAGTGCAGTTCTTTTTCTCCTTTACCCAGGTAAGATGCTTCTGGCGTTGTCTATTGGACATCAGTGGCTTGACGCAAGGAATCCACTTGTAGCCCATGTCCTGGATACGTCTGTGTGTGGTGGCTCTTGAAGCACTGACTCTAGCAGCAGTCCACTCCTAGTGAATCTCCCCCAAATATTTGAATGGCCTTTTCTTAACAATCCTTTCAAGGCTGAAGGCTGCGGTTATCCCGGCTGCTTGTGCACCTTTTTCTACCACACTTTTTCCTTCCACTCAACTTCCTATTAATATTCTTGGATACAGCACTCTGTGAACAGCCAACTTCTGTAGCAATGACCTTTTGTGTCTTGCCTTAATTGTGAAGTGTGTCAATGACTGCCTTCTTTACATCTGTCAAGTCAGCAGTCTTCCCCACGATTGTGTAGCCTACTTAACCAGACTAAGGGACCATTTTAAATGCTTAGGAAATCTTTGCAGGTGTTTTTGTGGTAATTATACTAATTTTCTGACATAATGACTTTTGGGTTTTCATTGGTTGTAAGCCAAAATCATCAGCATTAACAGAAATAAACACTTGAAATAGATCCCTCTGTGTGTAATGACTCTATATAATACATGCGTTTCCCTTTTCTGTATTGAATTGCTGAAATAAATTAACTTTTTGATGATATTCTAATTTATTTAGCTGCACCTGTATTTTCTATTATTATTATTATTATTACATCTACTTCATAGTGGGATAGGATCTTGGAGATTGAAATACCCCTTTAATTAAAAGGTACAGAAATGGTGAAGAAAATATGCAACATCAAAAAGCTCATCATGGAAAACACATGTACAAAAAATATGCTCATCTAAACGAGTACCGGTAATTAAACTGATGGGGGGAGTCCTCTGATAGAAAAGGTTGGGGTCACCTTTGCTTTAAATTTGTAGGACATCTATCTATATACTGTACCTGCATATATAGATTTACAAGTAAGCATAAAACTCTGTTTCTGCTTCACGTGCTCCTCCGTCCCTACATATTCCTCTTACAATGCAGCGTGTAGGTGAGGAGGGAATTTTCCACAATCTTTTACACTGATGCTCCCTTTATATTGATAAGCAGCGCTTGGTCACATGAAAATTCTTTCTTCATGATGGCGCTGTTAATGAGGCTTATTTTTTTTCTTGAAGTTTTATTTCCTCATCAGGGACTTTCCAGTAAATTATGAGAAAAGAAAAGAGAAAGGGAAATGGGTGTGACTATGGCAGGGAATGTCCCAGCCCTAAAGCCATCCCACAATGCCGGATATAAACACACACACATGTCTCCTGTAATCATACTGCTACATTGTAAATCATGGGGCTGACCTGCAGCTCCGAGGCTCCAGGTGAGTGTTACACAGTGTGCCTGAGACGCTTTACCGGGTTCTGCAACTCTTAATTAAGTTTTCCTAAAAGCCGTGATATATTCTGATAATTTAGAATTATTATTATTATTATTATTATTATTATTAAGATGCTCCTTAGGTTTTATTCAGAGGACAAATATGAAATAGATATTCAGTCTGGATTTTACAGATAATCTATTATGGTATCAGCAATATGGATGAGATTTTACCTGATGCACATTCTGCAAAAAAAGTCAGTTAAGCAAATTCTGTGCAATTTTTTTTTATTCTGCAACTTGTAAGTTGATGGTGCGGATTGTCACCACAGCTTTCCAAGAGGAAAAATCCACAATGAATCCTAAACATGCAGATATTGTAATGGATCTTGAAGCAAATACAGTAGAACCTTGGATTACGAGCATAATTGGTTCCGGGAGTGTGCTCTTAAACCAAGTTACTCTTATATCAAAGCGAATTTTCCCATAGGAAATAATCGAAGAACAGACAATTCGTTCCACAACCCAAAAATATTTGCTGTATTTATACAACTTATTACAGTAATACAATATAATGTACTGTATTCATATACAATTATTACAGTACACTAATACAAAATACTGTACAGTACAGTAAAAAAAAACAAATTAAACCACTTTAGCTTACATTAATATTGTTGGTGTGCGAGAGGTACAGTATAAGCAATGTGCTGTACTGGTTAGCAGAAAGAAAGTACAATACTGTATCCACAAATGCAAATTGATAGACATGCTATATAGTATATACTGTACTGTACAATGGTATACTGTATACAGTATACAGTACAAATGTACAGAAAGTTACCTCAAGAGTGGGTCAGAACGTGGTGAAAGGACAGAACCGGAAGTGTGCACGGTGAGTATTTGCTCTTCTTGCAAAGCATTGCTCTTAAACCAAGTTATAAATTTGTAAAAAGCTTTGCTTGTCTTGCAACACACTCTCAAACTCAAGTTACTCTTAAACCAAGGTTCCACTGTACTACATCAAGTCTGAGAAGGATTTTATTTTCTAATGTGTGAACAACGCCCAAGACAAGAGTGTTGGAAATCTTGTCTTGTAATGGACAGATGACTGGTCATGGCCATTGACAACTTGAAAATGTTGTTGTCTTGTAAATGGCGTTTGTTTTTACTGTGTTACTGGTAAGGACAGATTTACATGAGCATAGTATGACAGAATTTTAGTATCCATATTATGTCTTCGGAATTTGGACCCCCTGTAGATTTACTCGACCGCATGGGTTAATATAGTTTAACCTTAGGAGACTATATGGTTTAAGGCAATATTCACACATTGAGTATTTATTGAGTTTTTTACCTCATTATTTGGAGAATTTTTTACCTTAGTATTTGGTGAAGTTTTTCCCTTTGTATCCGGTGAGTTTTTACCTCTGTATTTGGTGAGTTTTTTACCTCCATATTTATTAAGTTTTTACCTCCCGTATTTGGTGAGGTTTTTACCGTTAGTATTTCAGTTTTTTACCTCAGTGTTTAGTGAGTTTTTACCTCAGTATTTGGTGAGTTTTTTACCTCAGTATTTGGTGAGTTTTTACCTTAGTATTTGTAAGCCAGAACCAGGAGTGGGTGATAAATACAGAAGTGGTGCCCGTGTTTCTATTATACTTTTCCTCTGATTGTTCCACCTCCAGTTTTGGCTACAAATACTGAGGTAAAAATAACTCCTTAAATACTCAATGTGTGCACACGGCCTAATACTAATGTACCATCAGTTCAGTACAACTATAGTTGTCACCCTCTCCCCCCCCCGCTGAGGAAGCTAACGCGATACGTGCGTCCAGGATTAAAGATTTTTCTACCCCACTGACCATTGATTCATTATGGGTAAGCAGTCCTTTTATGGACCATATTAGGTGACTATGTCACCATGTCTATCTGGGAATGCTGGACTATAGTGACCCTGTACTGAACACTTATCATTTGTGTATATACCCGGCCTTGTGAATTCTGATTATAAATGATGCCGGTTACTAAACATGCATCATATCTCATAAAGGCTGCTTCATGGTGGATAGTCCCTGTTGCTATTTGGTCATCTGGGGCAGTGTATTGGAGGCCTCCACTTACACGATGTGTTTTTGATGAATAATTTTTTTTATATATTTTATGTTACGCGTATTTTCAAGAACAAAGTTTACACCAGTGTACCGCGAGTGCAGTGCGATTTCTTTTTTTCTCACCCCATTCACTTGAATGGGTGTGAGAGAAAAGAATCTCGCATTACAATCGCAGCATGCTGCGATTGTTTTCTCGGTCCGATTAGGGTTGAGAAAATAATCGCTCATGTGCACTGACACACAGGCTAATATTGATCCGAGTGGAATGCAATGTTTTATCGCATTCCACTCGCACCGATTTTCTCGCCGTGTGGCTTAGGCATAACTAGAAGCCCATGCATTCTAGCATCTACTGTTTGCACTACTCATGACAGCCTCTTTAGCGCATTCGCAGTACAAGCTGGCGGAAAATTAAAAAAATCAAGGATGGTACTTTTTCTAAACCGCTATGGATGGCAAAGAAAAGCTTTCAGATTTTACTGGCAACCCATCTCACTGGCCATATAAAATGATGTGTGGGGCTGGCTGTTGACTGAGTTTGACACCCCCCCTTTATTATATCAATGCAAAAGCACCTGTTAGCTCACTGTTGGACACAGACATAAAAGGCCCCCTGTGCAAGACTAATAAATGGGCCCCTTGTAGTCAAATAACTCATCATAATGCACAATTCCACCTGTTTTCTAGGTAAAAATTGTCCCCTTGAGGCCCTGTGTGGCTGCACAGGCTGCACCAATGATATGTCCGCTGCTGCGTCAGCTCCTTTTCTTGGGTGTTTTTGCAACGGAAAGATACTACTAGCAAATGCTGGAAGAATTTGCTGTCTGTAAAGTGAATATAATTCCCTTTACTTTTACAGACTTTATAAATATAGACAAGTCTTAGTGACTGGAAAACCCCTATCTGAATGATTCACCTCTTTACAGGGGACCTGTCACCAGGTTTTCCCCTTAAAAAGTACAGCCACCACCTGCATGCCCTTATATACAGCATTCTGGAATGCTGTATGTATGTCCCCAAGCCAATCTGTATTACGTGAAAAAGATCTTTTATTCTATACTCACCTACAGCGGGTCCAGGCCCATGGGCGTCGGTGGCCATGATCCAGCTCCTGCTCTCTTTTTATCATTGCTGTCCTCCTCCTGCTCTGCTTTTGTGTGGATGATGTGTCGTATGTTATCTACACAGTGTCATCCATTGTGCACCTGTGTACTCTACTCTGGCCTGTCAAGGGCAGAGCAAGTATTGTAGTGCGCATGGGCGGGCGGTCTTTGGTATTTCCAAGGGAATTCACATTACAGTACAGGGCACAAAAAAGTATGCCTGTGCAGGAATGCTATAGGGGAGACTGTGTGGATGATGTAGGATGCATCATCCGCAAGATGGACGACATCGATTGTAAGATGAGAGTAGGCGCCGGATCAAGACCAGCTACGTCCATCGGACTGGACCACCCTATAGGTTCAAATCAGCATGGGGACATATATACAGCATTGTCAAATTCTGTATATAAGGGAATACAGGTGTTGACCTACTTTATATGGGGAAAACCTGGTGACACGTTCCCTTTAAATATTTCATAACTGTGTGGGCTTCCCACACTAACTGGACTTTACAGTGGCTATAGATTGGTTGACGCCTCTCCAATAGCCATTTTAGAGACTATTTGAATTCACATTGTATCCCCGGATTACGGCTCTATTCATATCTGCATTTGGAAGTCAATTTTCTGTTAGTCTATAAGATAAGAACACAAAAATGAAATTTGAGCTGGGGATGGATCAATGACATGATGAACCCCAACAGCACCCAACAGAATCCATTGACTATAATAGAGTCTGCCAGGTTTCTGTTATGGTGCCATTATTTTGTTGTGCGGGGCTATTTTTTTACAGTATTTTTTGTGGAATCTGCTATAGAAGCTCTGAATGCAGATGTGAACAACGCCAAGCAGAGGGAATTAATATTTCAACTTTCAGTTAAACATAGGCATTTCTCTGATTAAGTTGGAAATTAGGAGTGGGGCCTCTCCCTGAGCTTGTACAACATTTTGCAATAAATTCTTCCATTTTTCTCCGTAACCCTTCAATTTGAAAAGATAAACAACTGTGAGACTTTTAAGGAGCAGTGTAGTCTCCAAGATTTAGACTTTTATAAAAAGAAAGCCAGAAAATTGTGAAAATTGTGGTGTAAGTCTGAACATTTCTAGCTTTTAAGCAATTCAAAAACAATGCAAGTTATCCCTATATTTTATTCCATTTTGCACAGATCGTACAAACTATCTTTTTTCTTAGGTAATGTTCATATCAGCTTTGATCACCCACTTAATATCTCCGTCAGGATTCACAGCTTAAGCTGGGGTCACACTAAACGACAGCGACAACGACGTCGCTGTTACGTCACCATTTTCTGTGACATAGCAGCGACCTTGTAAGTCGCTGTTATGATCGCTGCTTAGCTGTCAAACACAGCAGCCGAAGCAACGATCATAACGACACGCGTGCTGTGCTGCAACATGTGCAGAGAGCAGGGAGCCGCGCACACTGAGCGCTGGCTCCCTGCTCTCCTAGCTACAGTACACATCGGGTTAATTACACGATGTGTACTGCAGCTACATGTGCAGAGAGCAGGGAGCCGCGCACACTGCTTAGCGCTGGCTCCTTGCTCTCCTAGCTACAGTACACATCGGGTTAATTACACGATGTGTACTGCAGCTACATGTCACAGTGCAGAGAGCAGGGAGCCGCACACACTGCTTAGCGCTGGCTCCTTGCTCTCCTAGCTACAGTACACATAGGGTTAATTACACGATGTGTACTGCAGCTACATGTGCAGAGAGCAGGATTCGGCGCTGGCAGCGTGAGAGCGGCGGAGGCTGGTAACGAAGGTAAATATCGGGTAACCACCTTGGTTACCCGATGTTTACCTTGGTTACAGCTTACCGCAGCTGCCAGATGCCGGCTCCTGCTCCCTGCTCGCTTCATTTCGTCGCTCTCTCGCTGTCACACACAGCGATCTGTGCGTCACAGCGGGAGAGCGACGACCAAAAAATGAAGCTGGACATTCAGCAACGAGCGGCGACCTCACAGCAGGGGCCAGCTCGTTGCTGGATGTCACACACAGCGACAGCGACGGGACGTCGCTGCAACATCACAAAAAATGGTGACGTAGCAGCAACGTCGTTGTCGCTGTGTGTGACACCACCTTTAGGAAACCAGGATTTGGTGTATGCTCTGATGGGGCCATTGACTGCAATGCTACACAATGGTATCACTGTGTGTGGTTAGACTTTATTTCTGGCCACATCTTCCTATTTGATGCAGGCACAAAGACGTGGTCAATTGCATCAATGGCCAAGTTGGAGCATATAACCATATGCCATTTGTCAAAACTTCAGACGAGAGTTCTGATGGAGCTACTGAAGGGTGATTAAATGCGATATGATCCTGTCCTTGGACTGATGTCTAAAACTTGTATGATTGGAAAGGATTCTTACTTTTTCTGAATAAAAATAGAAAGATACTGCTTGGGACCAAAGGACAGACTTCCCTAGATTGGTGGAGAATGTATGGTATGAGAGGTTGTAGCTTATAAAACAAAGTGATTGGGACTAGCAGTCAGTGTTGCACAACATGTCGCAATGCAAAAAGAAAACTACTTTCCTTTGAGGCAAGAAAGAAACTAGGACAGACTGATGATGCTGAGGTTCCCTTTTTGTACCTCAATACTGCTCAGTGTAATTTTCAATTCACAAGGTTAATAATTAGCTTATATTATCAATATATTGCTTTTAGATAAGCAGCACCTGCTTAATGGTCCTAAATATAACTACAGGTGCGGGGAAATAGAACAATTGTTTAACACAGTGCAAATATTAAAATGTAAGAGAACCATAAATATGGCTTTATAGCAGTTATAGTGTATCTGAGATAATGTGCCAGCTGTTTTATTACTAGAAGCCAGGAGAGACAGAAGCTGGCACCAGTACCGACTTCCGGTATATTTTTTCAAAGTGCCTGGCAGTAATTGGTGAGGGTAGTAGAGTGGAAAGTATTGCTGCAAGCAATCACATGATCTGACATGACTTCATTCACATTTACACTTCTGAGCTTCCAATGATTCTCTAAATTCTCATATCCGGCATTTAGTGCAGCACGTGTGTTTTAGGTTATGTTGAGGTGGCTTTCCTAGAAACTATAGGTGTAGAGAAAGGCAACATGGGCACTACGTAAACCCTGCAACAATAGGTCCAGTGCAACAGACCTTTTTTTTTGCAGATCTATATTCATATTCCTGGATACAAGTAATGTTTTATAGACTCCGTTTGCAATCGTGCTATTGATTGCCCAGATATGATTTGTATGCAATAAAGAGTTATTTCGGGTTCATGGTAATGTTTTATAAAAATACATATGGTATTAAGGATGAATATTTGAGAAAGGTTTGATTGGCTGCTGAGAACCATGCTGTCACCAGTCAATAGGATATTACTTTCCATTATGTGTATAAAAAATATATTTTTTTGTGGATATATAATTCACTAGTATTCTATAATGACAGCATTATATATTCTGTGCAGATGGAGAAAATGACATTACTGACCACGGGACATCACATAAAAACCCCAATATACATTAGATAGTGGTCAGCGACACTTATATCCCATGATTTCATACAAAGGAACTCATGGCCGAGCGCTCCAGTGTTCTCTACGAGGAGCTCCCTATCAGACCAATATGGTTAACAAAAGGATCGGCCATTAGAATCTAACAGGCGCCTCTTTCTCTTCCCCAAACATTGTCTATCAGGGGAGAGTTGGGGGCCCCCATACACATTAAACTGTTATCCAATTCCACCAAAATTGGCCGTTTGGATGAGTTTAGGCTAATGTGCCCATAGTATTTCTACATTATTCCATTCCTTACTGGCATAAAAAGTCGACATGTATCTAGTAGGGAGAAAGACTCGACCTCTCCACCTTTGCCTCTGATATCATGGTACACTTCTTTGTCGGTCAGTACAGACATATATCACAACATTTATGAAGCTTCAGCACATTTATTATATGGGACATGAACAAAGTACAAGGTTTAGGTTCACCTGGAGCAGTATAGGAAATTACAAAGGATTTTTTTTGTCAGACTGAATGGTGTACGCTCCTACAATCGGTTAAATATTACCAGTATTGTGCTGGGTTGGAGAATATGTACTGTAGACTATGAACTGAAAATCGTGTAATACCGTGAAGCCTTGTTTTGTGTAATATCATGAAGTTTTCTTTTTCAGCTCATTTTAGTCATTCTTTTTGACCATCTGAATTTAATAAGAAAACTCCATGGACCTCACTTAATAAAACTGCCTATAGCAACTATTTTAAAATGAAAGTTGATTTTTGAATGGTTGCTATGGGCAACAAAGACAGTTTTTGACAAATGATGTCCCTTCAGTATACATAACGTGATACCTTTCTTTGAACACAATGTTGAGGGGGTTGGATTTTGGGGGTCTTATACATCTTAAAACAAATACTAGTAGTCTTACATATGTTGACCCATGTTTCTGTTTGCATCCTTAGGCCTTTCTTTTCACCCCCACTCTAAGGGCTATAATATCAACCTGAACAGTTGCCTCCACATAGCCGAGCGAAACCACAGCTTCCATGATGGAATTGTCTTCTCAAATCGGCCAGTCCGTCCAAGAGAGGAAGTCTGGATAAGGATCCTGGAGGTTGAACAGCGATGGTTTGGAGCGCTACGACTTGGCTTCACATCTGTGAATCCTAACAACCTTGACTCTACCTCTCTTCCACCCTTTGCCTGTCCTAACCTTACCAATATGCCTGATTTTTGGGCTATTGGGATTCCAGAGGAACTTTGCAAACAGGGCGAGGAAATATGTTTCTGGATAAATAAAAAAGGTCAAGCACTTTATAAGAAGAGGGGAAGGTTTAAGCCAAAGGTGTTGTTCTCTGGTATACCAAGGAAGAGAGCTCTCTGGGTCATGTTAGATGTCTACGGTCAGACAAAGGCTTTACAGATGATGGGTGAGTGCTCCACATTGTCCCCACGTATATTTGTATATATTAATTTATCACAGGAGTAAGATACTTTCTATTGTAATAAAAGTAATGGATTTTTTTTTTACTTATTTCAGATGGAAAACCAAAACATCGGTTATTTCCGTGTTGTTGTCCTGACAATATTGGTACGTTCACTTTTATCAAAGTAAAAAAATGATAGTGAAGATATCATTGCATCTATATCAATGCTCGGCGTTGTGTCCGGGATAACACCCTCTTCCTGTTCTTTAACTCACAAGCCAGCTGCTCCATCCTGTCTGTAGGAGCCAAGCTTCAGCTATACTGTACGACTATTATTTATAAGATCATACATTAGGAATCTGTGTAAAATCAGGTCACGCTGAGAATTATTTATATGGTTAACCCGCTGTACTTATTGTTTGACCAACTGGTTATACTGGTTCTATAGTGATATCAGATGTGTTGCAAACACAAATAATGCATGCCATATGACAAACCTGTTCTCTAATGCTATGAACTTTGCCAATATATCAATTTTCGGCTCATGTTAACTGCCATCAAAGCCAGATGGAAAGCAAAAATCAACCATGGAGCACATATGATATACTTGTATGGACAATATTAACTACATACACTTGCTTCATATAAACAGTCTATAAATGCTTAAATGTATATATAAGCACAGGAACTAAAAGTCATCACACATATATACTAACCACATATAAGTATCCATAGCCGATTTATGATATATGTGAACAAACACAAATACTTTACATAAAAAATGTATTTGTCCATCACCCCTTACTACATATAAAATATACTGTATTCAGAGGTAATATCTGGATCACACTACTATGCCAGGCTAGTCATTAGAAATAGTTAAATACTACTTGAACTCACATTAATTATTTGGTTAGAATACTGCTACCATTCAGAAATTAAAGAGAACCTCTCACCAGATTTGGGGACTATAACTTGCGGCCACCACTAGTGAGCCCTTATATACAGCATTCCAGAATTCCATTCTGTCGAACATAAAAAACACTTTTATTATACTCACCTAGGGGGTAGTCCAGTCCGATGGGTGTCACAGCTCTGTGGTCCAGCACCTACTCTCTGTCGTGATCGCCATCCTCTTTCTACCCAGCCCAGTATGCATAACGTGTCCTACGTCATCCACACAAGCTGGAGTTGCAGTCCTGTGCAGGCGCACTTTGATCTACCCTGCTCAGGACAGATCAAAGCACTGGAATGCGTAAGCGCGAGGAAAGGTCAAAGACTGCCCGTGCAGGCGCACCATAATACTTTGATCTGACCTGAGCAGGGCAGATCAAAGTGCACCTGCACTGGACCCGTCATCCATACTGGGCTAGGTAGAAGGAGGACAGCAATTGCAGCAGAGAGGAGGCACCGGACCGGAGAGCAGCGACACCCATCGGACTGGACTGCCCCCTAGGTGAGTATTATAAAAGTAATTTTTACGTTCTACACAGTGGCCTGGACTCTTATATACAGTATTCTGTAATACTGCATATAAGGGGTCACTGTTGGTGGCCTTAGTTTATAGTCGCCAAATCTGGTGACAGGTTCCCTTTAAGCATTTTGCCTAATTAGAGTACAGTATAGTTAAAAAAGAATTATATAAAGTGGTTATCACATCAAAAACATTGATGATGGGGTGAGGATGCAACCACTGGGAGCCAAACTGACCCTGAGAATATGGTTATAATGGTGGTTACGCATGCGTACTAATGTTCCCTTAGATCCCTATAAGTGAATTTTTGGTGGACACATATGTGTGCTACCAGTCCATTGAAACTGACCAGAAGACATCCATTCTTGGGATTGAAAATCTTTATGTTCTTCACAGATGACCTCTTCAGAAGCTGAAACTGTTGCTCTACATTGTATGATGTCACCTTGTTATTAGCCATGTCATGTCATGAGATTATACAACATATTACAACCACAGCCTTAAATGAAAATATAAAAAAGACTAATTACACTTGATTATGTCATCTATTGTGTCACTGTCTTGATTCTTGATACATCAAGAAAAAATGTGATTACATCTATTTGTAACTTAATTATGATAATGAATTATGATTCATTTAAGTCACTCATCATTAATTGCTCGGTTACAGTGCACCCTAAATATTCATATTTCTGTCATAACTATCCAACAATTACAATTTATCATATGTTCTCAAGATAGATGATGTGTCTGATCACAAGGTGATCCTTGGCTGGGCCACCTCCAATCATGAAGACAAGGGGCAGATGTGCACCTTTTAACAATATAGACATATCGACAATAAATGTAGCCACAACACATGATTCAAATGCTGCATACAGGCCCCCATTCTCACTATCGGTAAGGGTCGGAGTAGCGGGACCACTAGTGATCAGACACCTTTTCTAAAATGGATCATAACAGATCATGAGAGATCTATTCTGATCAATTATACTGTACACATTATGAATTCAGTCTATACAGTATTTCTATGTGTAACGTAAAGTCAGATACTCTAGTAGTTGTCTTATATATATATGTTTTTCTTCTACAGAGTCTTCAAATTTGAGTTTGGGTCACCCTGAAACAATTGAGACAAAGGGCAAAGACTTACCACTTCTTCACTCTAAGCAATGTATGGAAAAATCTTCAAAACTGGACTTGGGAACAGAAGTGATGAACTTGCAAGTGTTCAGAGAAGAGGAGCCCAACTGTGTGATCTGTGTGGACAGAATGGCAGACACTCTGCTTCTCCCCTGCAAACATTGCTCCTTTTGCAAACAATGTGTTCTGAAAATCAGAGCACAGAGCAATATCTGCCCATTGTGCCGTCAAAGTATCCGAATATCTCAAGATGTTAGACAAAGACATCTGTTCACCAACGATGGAAGGTGATCATTATTATCCCTCATGGTACATGAGGACAGTTCTAACTTTGCACTTGTTAAAGACTTTCATACTTGCTTTCCTTCTCAGCCACATTGAAGGACCAAGTTCTTAAAGTATTATTGCCAATTAAAAGGTGGCTACAAGTCTTCAATTTTGGCAACCAAGATTTCTGGGAGACGTAGAGCACTTTAGATTTATGTCCTTTCATTTCATATTGTTACTGAATTTTTAGAAATGAGATTTACAAGTATATCTAAGGCTTTGCTCACGCTTCATTTCAGCCTACCACCGTAAAGGTGAAAAGTTGGTAACATATTCCACTATGTAGACATGGAGCTCTATATATTCATCCATGGGATAAAAAGTAAAATAAAATATACGGAATGTTGTCTACATGCAACTACAATAAAGCTATAGTTCACACCTAATTTCATTAGTCTATTGAAGGTATATATCAGAAGAGTTTCAACCTTCTGAGGCCTATTGTGGCATGTCACCTATGGAAAGCCACCATGGGGTATACCAATTTTCATTTTACTCTATGCTTTGGATGAAATAATCCCTATGAATATATTTGGCTATGCAAAAGGAGCTTTACTGTAGCTGGACCTTGGTTCTCAAATGAAGTGTAAACAGAGCCGGAGGCCTAATGTTGGGATCCATATCCCACAGATCCGAAATATTGCATTTTATGGAGGATGTGCATAAACCTAGAAGTAAACTTCATAAAATCAGACCACAGCAGTAAAACAACAGTAATAGGACTAGTTACAGTATGTACTATACATCATACTATGGGCCAAAAGGCACATGACTATGTGTGTATAGGGCCCGACCAAGGGTGTGAACTGCATATGTGAAGGAATATGTGTTATGTAAGTAAATAAGGAACTGAATGTAGAACGAGATAGCTAAAAATGAAAGAAAATGTCCAGCTAAGCTCTACTTTACATTGATTAAATGTATATTGGTATCATAGATACAACTTGCGATCTAGGATAGGGTTACAACATAGAAATGAAGGTGGAATGACTAAAGACGAGAAATAAGGTCAGAGGACAGGTAATGAATGTTATGGGAGACGTAAGTGAAGGAGGCGATACTGAAGGACATAGAAGGAAGTTGGATGTTGAGTAAGAGGGTAAGGGTTACATTGATGTTATATAGGTAAGGGCAGGCAACTTCTGAGGAGGAAAAAATCATTGAAGGAAGACAGCTACATGGGTGACACCAAGAAGGTGTAAATTGGAGCTTCTGGGTTACAATTTAAAATCCATATCAGGCCCCCACTCAAGGGGTGACATATCATTGGTGCAACTTGGGGCCCAGGAGGTAAATTGACCCATATCCACCTCCAAAGTAGGAGGAATTGTGCATTTTGATGAGCTATTGGGTTGCAAAGGTCCCATATATTGTTCATGCACAGGGGCCCTATTCTGTCTGTGTCTGTCAGTGCTCCAGCTATGATTTATTTATAATACTGGTGCTTTCATGAGGCAGACAGGCCTTGAGGCACTAGATCCCAACCTGTCCAAATGATAATTTTGCACCCTTTATTTTACACAATGTAAAAAAAGTTCTGGGACAAATGAGCGATGTGAATGTGAAATACAGATAAGAGTAGGGTACAAGTCAGTAAAAAGAAGGTAAATAAGGAAAATTTAAGAATAGACAAGAAACAGGTTATTTGGGATCAATATGAAAAAGAAAAGGGATAATGAAGTACAAACCCTATAATGTGGAAACAGTGTAAACTTTAAATGTGATTACTTTTTTTGATCATTTTTTACAAAAATTAAGATGTTACTTTATTTTATATTAATAAGGATCAATCTTCCATTGTATCAATGCTCTCAGGTATATGATTTTTATAACAAGAGATTTTTTTATGACTAATAATAAAGTATTTTATGCAAAAATATATTGTTTACATTGTTACATATTGTTTATATTGTTTTTTATGTCTTACTAAAATCTTCCTACCAGTTATATTGCGTCATTTTCAATGGATAAGTGGTTTGTAAACCACAGAAGCTGTTTATCTAAATTATTGGTCCCCAGTGACCAATCTATAACTAGGCCCCACACCCGCCACATGCCTTCAATAATTCTGGTGTCTATTAATGTGGCAGAGGAGCCCTTGTGCCTAGGACACTGACCCTTCATTGTCACGTCATTTAGATTTTAATTATAGTTGAAAACGGTTCTCAATATGGAGCTAAAAGAAAATATGTTTACTGGAAGAATAGCAAGTGTTCAAGAAATTAGAAACGAACATTTCCATCCATCCTGGACCTCATTCAAGACTTTAAAAACATAACACAGTGTTATCACTATTACAAAATTGTATACATTACATTATAATATGTACAAAAGCAGTATATAAAATTCATAGACTGAATATATCTGTTAAATACTATTATAAAGACAATTTGGGACTTGACAACCAGCTTTTCAGGTCATGTATTTAATTATCTACAGCTACTTCCACTATCTCCAACCAACCATACTCCACCATATGCTATATGTATTATACCCTTAAGGCCCAGTCAAACACAACGACTTACCAGCGATCCCGACAACGATACGACCTGATAAGGATCGCTGGTAAGTCTCTGGGAGGTCGCTGGTGAGATGTCACACAGTCAGGCCTTACCAAAAACGCAGTAACGATGAGTGACCTGTATAAAGATCTCGGCGGTCGTTGGGACCCTGTCACTCAGCAGCTAGGTGTGACGATTCAGACCTTGAATAGGGGCGTAGTGTTTGAAGATCGTTAGGAGGTCGTTGGTAGGCGTCAAACACAGCGATGCGTCCTGCCCAGCAGGTCATCACCTTTGAAGAAAATGGTCCGGACCATTCGACAATGACTAGCGATCTCACAGCAGGGGCCTGATCGCTGGTAGGTGTCACACTTAACAAGATCGCTGGCGAGACCATTGCTACGTCACAGAAACTGTGACTCAGCAACGATCTTGTTAGCGATCTCATTGTGTGTGACGGGGGCTTTACACACTACTATTACCTACTGTTACTATCCATATGCTATCTCTGCATACCATTCATATTTGCTATTATCTTATTCTCTATATGCTATCTCAGCATTTCACTTCTGTTACATTCGCACGTGAGTGAGATGGCCCTCCATAATCTTTTATCTTCATTTCCTGATACTTTGACCCAGCAAATTTGGAACTTTTACCCTCATGCGATAAGCATGTACTTGACTTCTTACTTATACTTGAAAGTGCCTAGCTACAGACTTTTTTTCTTTTGTTTCTATGTCTTTGTGACAAACTTTAGAGGGGTTTTCCCCATTCAAAAAAAAGGGGGAGTGGTTGGGTATGAGACCCAAGCGCAGTTGACAGGAGGACGTTGTCTGGCTACTTCTGCCACTTCTAATGAGCATGTTGCCTCAAGCGGTGGTCTGATCTATTTTGCAGGGGGCCGCATGTCACAACGACCTGGAAATGGGATTTCCAAGCTGATTTTTAAATTGACAGCCATCTTGGAGAACTGGTAAAGACAATCCTCTGCTTTCTGAAGCAACAAAGAGCATTGAGGATCTGACCACCAGCAATTCTAGGGTCAAGGTGACCAACAGCAGAGGTGGTGAAGAAGACGTAAAAGTAGGAGCTCCATGGAGCCAAATATACAGAGGAAGTTTATTATTGGGATAAAAGTAGTGTGAGGAGACAGTAAGTAGAAGGAGGATTGCATTAAAGTGTGAGAAGGTAGTACAGTATAGATGTGGCGCCCCTGACCTGGTCAGGCACCACTGAGTACTGCACCCATGCTGGGGACAGAACAAAACAGGTAATCCAGAAGGCTGACCGAGGTGTGACTACACAGGCGCATAGTGATCAGGTCTCACACATTTACCTTTGAGAGGACCCCTGGGGATCCCAGGAGGGGGCGAAGCCTCCATCTCCACTCGAGGGGTGTGGTAGAGAGCCTGGTTGCTAGGTGACGTAGGCAAGAACAGGAGAGGAGGGAAGAGTGAGCCGAAGACAGTTGAGTGGTGAAGTTCAGGGAGGGCAGAAGCAGACCCTGTAGCTCTACACAATTCTGACAACGTACGCGCAGTGACTACCGACGGGGGAGAACGGTCACCTGGTAGTGCTGCCCGAAATCCACACACGGCTAAAGAGAGAGCAACGGAGTGGAAAGTAAGGAGACTGTCAGGGAGATACCAGGCCCAAACGGGTAACAGGTCCCAGTGCAGGGATAGATCCACCTGTCCTTTGCCAAACCTGCATGAGGGGGCACTTTACACCCCCAAGACAACACCACAGAGTCCGCAGCCACGTAGCAAAGTGAGGGCCCATAGCTCACAGGAGGCAAGCAGCCGGAGTGACCTGGTCCAGGCTACAAGCAAACGGGCCAAAAAGAAGGGGAGAGAGGCACCAGCAACTTCCCTGGGCGACCCCAGCAGGGCTTCAAGCAGGGGTTACCCCAAAACACAACGGGCTAAGGAAGGCGAGTTGGTAGCCACCCTCATAAGTCAGCCTGAAGGACACCTGGTTCCAGCCTGGTTCATCCCAGCTACGCCCGGGTTACTCACCCTGCCACCATCAGTGAGTAAAATCCCTGAAAGACATCATGCTTGTGCGTGTGAGTCATTCTGCGACTTGTAGTTCCACACACCTACATGGGACCCTGGGGCATGCCTCACTCTCAGGAGGCTATTACAACTGACTGCACCTACTATCAGCCCCAGGTACCCCTAACCTGCAGTGGCGGTCCCCACTGACCGCAATTCTGAGAGTGGCGTCACGACAATCAAAATAGAGGATTTCCTACCTGTGACAAGATCCAGCCGCGTGGAGTCCCTGAAGGTAATGCGCCGCTGCACCGACACCGAGCCTCGGGCCCCACACTTCTGGTGTCACGAACAGGATAAGGACTAGACCTGTTCAGACAGGTGACTATGTGCCTGGGCGGTCCGCTTGGAAAATTGGAAGCGCCGCCATATTGCCACCATGAAAAGCGCGCTGAAAAACAACAGCAGCCCGCGCTGGGAGAAGTTACCGCCCACGAAGAGGTGTGGCTACCCAGAGATCCCCTGAAGGGTCCTGGCCTCGCAGGTGATGAGAGCGGAGGCGTTCAGAGACGTCGGGAAAGAAGGGGAGCCAGAAGCCTGCTACTAGAAGAAGGAGACGCAGAGGAAATGGCGTCTGAACGCAGAGACCCAGAACCAGGCTCCGCTGCCTGGTGGTATCGGGAACTTGCCCAGTTTTGCGACCAACTGGAGGCCAGGGTCGTATGGCAGATCAGCGAGGGACGTACGGAGCTTCTGGAGATGGCTGCAGCGGTTCAGGCCTATGAGAGGGGAACCGCACGACGAGTGCCAGACCGAGCGGCGACGACTCAGACCCCGATGATGTTACCGATGGGTGAGTCCTGTGTTGCCCCTGTCAGCGCGAGTGCCCCGACCCCTGCAGCCATGCCCGCGGTCCCTGGAGAGACGCCCGGCGCGGCGACGCTGAATCAGGCCGCAGCCACGCCAGGTGCGGCCCGCCGAGCCCAGGCCGCCGCAACGATGCCCAGCCCGGCCCGCAAAGATCCGGCTGCCACCGCGACCCTCCTCCACGCCGCAGGTGCGGCCCGCCAAGGACCGGCTGCAGCTGCGACGCCAATCCAGGCCGCAGAAGCGCCCAGCCCGGCCCGCACAGATCCCATCGCAGCTGCGACGCCAATCCAGGCCGCAGAAGCGCCCAGCCTGGCCCGCACAGATCCCATGGCAGCTGCGACGCCAATCCAGGCCGCAGAAGCGCCCAGCCCGGCCCGCACAGATCCCATCGCAGCTGCGACGCCAATCCAGGCCGCCGCAGAGATGCCCTGCTCGGCCCGCCAAAACCAGGCCGCTGCCACGCCAGGCTCGGCCCGCCAAGACCAGGCCGCTGCCACGCCAGGCTCGGCCCGCCAAGACAAGACTGTACAATTATTTACCCCGGCCTGCCAGGTCAGAGCAGACACCGCTCCCCAGCCCAAGGAAGTCCCTGCTAGGAAGTCCCTGCTGGGGGAGGACCCCGAATACTGGAAGCTGAAGGCTGATCTAGAGGCCCACTTCCCAAAGGAGATGGTGGACCGGTATCTGCTCCCTCCGCATACTCACAGGAAGACTCCTGCAACATTCATGCCAAAGGGTCCCCCGCCCTGGCCTGCTGATGAAAATCCATCCCTAGCGCTGCCACAAGAGGAGTGCCCAGAAGAACTAAGGGGGAGGGGAGGCCAGGAAGCTGAGAAGCTGACCCCAGAGCCATCAGCAGTGGATGCAGCACCAGTCCAAGAGCCAGAGATGCTGCCGTACTCCCGCTGGGATGAAGAGGACCCAACATCCTCCGCTGAGGAAGATTTGTCCAGATACCTCACCTGGGAGCCTGCAAGCGGTGAGGTGGCAGCCAGGCAGGACCCAGCCCGCAGGACACGGCGCCGCAGCAGGACAAGTGATCCACCTGCACAGCAGTCTCCCGAGGAGAAGGACGAGGTCACGGCCAGAGACTTAGAGGAAAAGCGGTCCTTGAGAAGAGCCAAATCGCAGGTCAGAGGTCCACTTTGTCGAGGAGTTGTAGAAGACTTCAATCTAAGGTCTGGATATGGCTTTATAGTAGCACCTGGTGTAAAAGAGGGCATATTTGTGAACAGAAGGGATGTTAGAGCACATTTACCTAGAGGACATCCAGGAAGAAACCTACAGATAGGAGACTCAGTAGAATTTACAAAGCACCAAGGAGAACGCGGATGGTACGCACTAGATGTCACACCCTGCCCCAGAAATCCCTGCAGTAACCCTGCTGTCTCAACACTACAAGATAAAGAAAGAGAAAAAGAAACAGACACAGAAGAAGAGGAAAGAAAATACAAAGAACTCATTGATGAAACCACTACAGATGATGACGACAGGTGCCACAGCCCTACAGGCCCAAGCCCTGGTGAGGAGGAAGAAGGAGCAAAGTCCATGTAAAGTAAAGTAAGAAGTACAGCAAGTTAAAGTACAGTTTTGCAACGTTTACAAGTTCAAGCATGTGCCCACATGAACTTATGTGAGAAACCCTTTTGCACTTTAACCCATGAACCTTAAGGCTATGAACTGGCTATAGCCACAAACTCTCGCAGTGTTTATAGTTACCCCAGAGGTACCACCACTACCAGGGAGCACGCCTGTTTATGGGGCCTGGCTCTCCACCACAAAGAGGGTACCTGGTCAGCACCAACTGTGGAGGCCGCCTCTACATCCTGCCAGAAGAGGCTGAAGGCGCGGCTCCACCAGGCCAGGTATACCCTGAAACCACCAGACCATGAAAGCCGCCTCTACATCCTGCCAGAAGTGGCTGAAGGCGCGGCCAACGGGAGAGGCAGATGGGAAGAAAGGTCTGGGGAAGCTGATGGCCCAGACCTGGTTACCAAAAGAAACCGGTGACCTGCCGCCTGAGAGGGTTTAGGGTGGGTTAACGGACTTGTGGGTGGAGGGTGGTGATGTATGGTACCTGATGGTTTTAAAACGTTTTACCATGTTTTACTGTTTTACGCATTTTAAAATGTTGTCTTGCAGCCCGAGGACGTGCTGGTGATAACTAAGGGGGAATGTGGCGCCCCTGACCTGGTCAGGCACCACTGAGTACTGCACCCATGCTGGGGACAGTACAAAACAGGTAATCCAGAAGGCTGACCGAGGTGTGACTACACAGGCGCATAGTGATCAGGTCTCACACATTTACCTTTGAGAGGACCCCTGGGGATCCCAGGAGGGGGCGAAGCCTCCATCTCCACTCGAGGGGTGTGGTAGAGAGCCTGGTTGCTAGGTGACGTAGGCAAGAACAGAAGAGGAGGGAAGAGTGAGCCGAAGACAGTTGAGTGGTGAAGTTCAGGGAGGGCAGAAGCAGACCCTGTAGCTCTACACAATTCTGACAACGTACGCGCAGTGACTACCGACGGGGGAGAACGGTCACCTGGTAGTGCTGCCCGAAATCCACACACGGCTAAAGAGAGAGCAACGGAGTGGAAAGTAAGGAGACTGTCAGGGAGATACCAGGCCCAAACGGGTAACAGGTCCCAGTGCAGGGATAGATCCACCTGTCCTTTGCCAAACCTGCATGAGGGGGCACTTTACACCCCCAAGACAACACCACAGAGTCCGCAGCCACGTAGCAAAGTGAGGGCCCATAGCTCACAGGAGGCAAGCAGCCGGAGTGACCTGGTCCAGGCTACAAGCAAACGGGCCAAAAAGAAGGGGAGAGAGGCACCAGCAACTTCCCTGGGCGACCCCAGCAGGGCTTCAAGCAGGGGTTACCCCAAAACACAACGGGCTAAGGAAGGCGAGTTGGTAGCCACCCTCATAAGTCAGCCTGAAGGACACCTGGTTCCAGCCTGGTTCATCCCAGCTACGCCCGGGTTACTCACCCTGCCACCATCAGTGAGTAAAATCCCTGAAAGACATCCTGCTTGTGCGTGTGAGTCATTCTGCGACTTGTAGTTCCACACACCTACACGGGACCCTGGGGCATGCCTCACTCTCAGGAGGCTATTACAACTGACTGCACCTACTATCAGCCCCAGGCACCCCTAACCTGCAGTGGCGGTCCCCACTGACCGCAATTCTGAGAGTGGCGTCACGACAATCAAAATAGAGGATTTCCTACCTGTGACAAGATCCAGCCGCGTGGAGTCCCTGAAGGTAATGCGCCGCTGCACCGACACCGAGCCTCGGGCCCCACATAGACACTGGGCAATGTGTAGGGGAGGCACAGTGTGATGGGACAGTATGGCTGAGTAATTGCCGTATGTGGAGTCAGGAAGGAATTTTTTTCCCCATTGGAGCTTATTTGACACATTGGGGTTTTTTTGCCTTCCTCTGGATCAACATGTTAGGCTACGGGTTGAACTAGATGGACTTAGAGTCTCCCTTCAACCTTGAACACTATGAAACTATGAAACTATGAATACTTACCCTACCTGATTCTAGGATTGGCTCTCTGATGCTGCTTCAATCTTTGTTGTTTGCAGCACTAAATTCTGTCACATCTCCACCAGAACCTGCTACTGCAATGTCTGCTTCTTTCATCAGGCATCGCTGTATTCATTCTTTGGTTGGTGTTAGTGATACAGGACAGCGCAGGCTCTAAATAAGGAGTTTGTGTGTGATTTTGATGTTAGGGTACTTTCACACTTGCGTTTATTTCCTTCCGTTACAATCCGCCCTTTTGGAAAACAGCGGAATCCGTTAACGGATTCCGCTGTTTCCCATAGACTTGTATGGGTGACGGATTGTACCAAAAGGAGCTGCGTTGCTTCCGCTGGGCGATGCTCCGTTGCTTCCGCCCAGCGGGAGGAGCGCAGCATGTAACGTTGTTTTGAGCAGCAGAATCCTCTGGATTTCACTGCGCATAATCCTTCTTTTTTTTTTTTTTTTTTTAAATTAAACTTTATTTTGGCTCGCGGTGGCCGAACGTTCAGCTGAGCGCCCGGCCGTCGGCAAGCGACAGCGCTCAGCTGAACGACCGGCCGCCAGCATGCCCGGCCGCCGGCAAGTCACAGCGCTCAGCTGAGCGCCCGCCCGCCGGCATGTGACAGCGCTCAGCTGATCACCCGGCGGCCGGCTGCAGGGAGCGATCAGCTGATCACCCGGCGGCCGGCTGCAGGGAGCGATCAGCTGATCACCCGGCAAGTGACAGCGATCAGCTGATCATCCGGGGGCCGGCTACTGGGAGCGATCAGCTGATCGTTCACAATAGTCTGCCGCTGGTAAAACTGTAAAAAAAAAAAAATCAAAAAAAAATCAAAACGAATTGCGTTGTTTTGCAGCATCCGTTGCATCCGTTGTGCCACTATATGCAACACATCCGTTGCATCCGTTACACAACGCAATGCAACGGATACCGTTCAACGCAAGTGTGAAACTAGCCTTACCCTGGACCCCCCACATTCAGGCCTGCTGCGGTGTGTACGACATCCGACCCTTTTATCCCCAGGATGATGAAGCCAGGTAAGTGGGTAAAAACAAAGTTGTTTTTACTTGACAATAAACTAATGTACACAGGGCAGCAGTCATTATACTTCAAGGACACTTCTATATCATACAGAGGCACATTCATTATGGTTACAGGTGATGGCACTTTACTTGTGAATGGTATACAGGCAGAACAGATAAGGTGAACCTCCATCTTCCTTGTATAGGACCATACGGGTCAATGTGTTACACTCTGAACCCTTCACCGAGACTACTCGATGTAATCTCTGATAAGGGCTACTCCTAGAGCCACTACCCTCTTATGTCCACAGCTGGATAGATCCTTTTCCTTTCAAAGATCCCACAAGACTGGCCAACACAGGTTTCATTTCCCTAAGAAGTCTCTCTTTATAGCAGATATCACCCACTTGCTTGTGTGCTGGATCTCTGTCACCACTTAGGTTACTTGCTGGAGATGCTGCCTTGTACAGAACACACATACTCATAAACTTACCTTCTCTGTGAAGGTCTCCACTACCCACTGCTCACTCACTACATCCTAACTAACTGGTGACCTCCTCACCTGCCCGTGTCCAGCAACTAGCACACCCCGCAGAAACTTCACACACCTAGACACTCACCCACTAACTGTATTCTACTGCTGTCCTCCATATCCTCACTCCACAACACAGACAGTGCCACTGTTTTCTAAAACACAACACTTGCATCAACTATGAAAATCATAAGACAACTCTGGCACAATAACCTCACTAAAAACTTCAACAAGTGTCCAGGGTTGTGCTGGAAGAAATCACACTCACAAAAAGAAATCACGGCATTCAAAAAAGCATCTTTCACAATCAAGTTGGTCATCTCCTCTCCTAAACATCTACATCTCAATCTGTTTACCACAATCCCAAACAGTTGCTTAACAATTTTAACTGCTTCCTCCGCTCACCATTTGCCAACCCTTTTCATCTCTACAGAACACTTTGCTGCACATTTCAAAAATAAGATCAACCAAACAAGGCAAGTCTTTATTGGTCAACCACCACAACCCCTATGTATAACTGATACCTACCCCTCTTTCAATAATTTCCCCTCCACCATAGCTGAAGGAGAGCTTAATAGTGTCCTCTCCAAATCGCACTTCCCTAGTGCACTTGATTCCATTGCAACTCCTCCCCAACCACAGCACCACAGTTATATTGAGTCTAACTCATTTCTTAAACTTATTGTTAACTCCTGGTACCTTCCCTTCTGCTTTCAAACATGCATCAATCACACCTATCTTGAAGAAGCTATCACTCAACCTGATCGCTACGTCTAGCTATGCCCACATATCGCTGCTCCCATTCACCTTCAAACTCCTCGAAAATCATGTCCATGTTCAACTTCCTCCCACTCCATTTTCAACAACATGCAATCTGACTTCAATCCTCTCTACTGACACTGACCTGACCAAAATTACTAATGATTCACTGCCAAAGCTAACAGACAATTCTCTATACTATTCCTTCTAGACCTGTCATCTGCCTTCAACACAGTCGACCACTTACTACAAATCCTTTCTTCCCATGGTATCAAAGACCTTGCCTTCTCCTAGATCTCCTCTTACCTTTCCAACTGCTTTTAGTATATCCTGCCCAACCTCCTAATCCGGCCCTCTCTCTGTTTATGTCCCTCAAGGCTCTGTCCTGGGACTCCTACTTTTCTCAATCTATACCTTTTTCCTCGGACAACTCAAAGTCCTATGGCTTCCATTATCACCTATACTCAGATCCAAATATCAATCCTGAATGACACTCAAGTAATAAGAACAAAGTAAAAGGAAGATAAATCAACTACTAAAAAGGACAGAGATTCATCAGAATATAAATGAACAGTAATAAATATGTCACCCTTGTTAGGATTTGGTGGAGGTTCCCCAACATGCGTTTCGGCACTGTGCCTTCTTCTGGGGGAGTGGCCAAACACCCTACATCAGATCCTTGTGTACAATAAATGAGCCAATAGAAAACAGTGATATGTATACAGTACAGACCAAAAGTTTGGACATACCGTCTCATTCAAAGAGTTTTCTTTATTTTCATGACTCTAAAAATTGTAGATTCACATTGAAGGCATCAAAACTATGAATTAACACATGTGGAATGAAATACTTAACAAAAAATTGTGAAACAACTGAAAATATGTCTTATATTCTAGGTTCTTCAAAGTAGTCACCTTTTGCTGTGATTACTGGTTTGCACACTCTTGGCATTCTCTTGATTAGCTTCAAGAGATAGTCACCGGAAATGGTTTTCACTTCACAGGTGTGCCCTGTCAGGTTTAATAAGTGGGATTTCTTGCCTTATAAATTTGGTTGGGACCATCACTTGTGTTGTGCAGAAGTCTGGTGGATACACAGCTGATAGTCCTACTGAATAGACTGTTAGAATTTGTATTATGGCAAGAAAAAAAGCAGCGTAAAGAAAAACGAGTGGCCATCATTACTTTAAGAAATGAAGGTCAGTCAGTCCGAAAAATTGGGAAAACTTTGAAAGTGTCCCCAAGTGCAGTGTCAAAAACCATCAAACAGTCAAACAATAATGCAATTCATAATAATAGCAGCAATGAGAAATAAAGAGACAATAGTAAAATATACAGTATGTAAAGGGACAGTGCAGACATAAGGGGCATATAAAACATATAGGATATAGTAGGAAACCCCAAAGCTGTATAAAGTGGTAATGCAAACATATATGGATAAAAAATAAAAATATGCTAAATCATAAGTGTATTATGCACTTATTGAAGTATGGTGAAAGGGAACGTGTCCAAAACTATAACAGTGACAAAGTGTAAGGTCACTGAGGCAAAGTGCGTGCTAAGTGCAATAGAGTAACTGTCATAATGAATGATAGATTGTATAAAGTGTAGCACTAAAAAATTAGTTGGCACTTAAAAATAAAAGTAAAAAAGAAACAAAAAAAATAGAAAAGTAATGAAAGAAAAAAAATAAAAATATGTAATGAAATGAAAACTATATAAAAAAAAACCTAAAACATATAAATAATGAAAAATAAAAATTCTGAAAAAATGAAGACATATATAGGAGAATGATTACCCTCATAATTTGTACAACACACATGCAAAAGTCATTTTTTTGTTGAAAATGTACTGTACATTCAATTTAAACTACTAATGCATGAAAACATTGTAGTGAACATATAGTGATGACCTGATTGGGGTGCAGAGATGAAAAGTCAAGAATATAAAATAAAAGAAAAATATCAAAGTGCAAATGTACAGTATGCAGGTCATTATAGCCAAGTGGATAATTATAATGTGAAGTTACAAAAAAAATATAGAAAGACCTAATTTTTCATTTTATATTCCACATGTATGTGCTTAATATATAAGAAATCTTAAGAATATTTGTTTAAACTAAAGTGTCCACGTCTCGATATCCGTGAATTTGAGAGTCATTTGACATTGTATCCAAAACAACATCAGGTTCAACGCATCTCTGTTAGCTCACGTTAATACTAGGGAATAAAAGAATAAAAGATTTACACAAGCTACACAAAAAATATAAGTGATACAATTAAGAATATTAAGGCAACGGGGTACAGAGGCCAGTGATCAGGGAAAGGGAGCAAAATTGAGGGTTTTTTTCATTCCCAAAGACTGTAATGTTCGAAGAGTCCAAGTCCATCTCTGAGATAACAGGCGACTTATGTTGCCTCCATGAAGGTCAAGAATGATACAATCAATGCCAATAAATCTAAGTCCAGGTAGATCAGAGGAATATTGGGTCTTAAAATGTATAGGAATGGATTTTAACTGACCCACTTACTTCTCACGATCTGCTGCAAGGATATCCCTAACATGTTCGTTATCTCTAATTTTAACTGGTTGCATGGTCAGGCCAATATAAGTCGAACATGGATGACGTATCCTACGTGCACTTTGCTCAGGGCAGATCAAAGTACTGTAATGCGCAGGTGCGAGGAAAGGTTAAAGACCACACACGCATCCGCACTACAAAACTTTGATCTGCCCTCAGCAGGGCAGATAAAAATACACCTGCACAGGACCACAATGCTGGCTTGTGTGGATGACTTAGGACACGTCATCTATACAGGGCTGGGTAGAAGGAGGATGGCGATCCCTGCAGAGAGGAGGCGCCAGACCGAATAGCAGTGACGCCCATTAGACCGGACCGTCCCCTAGGTGAGTATAATAAAAGTGAGCTTTACATTCTACAGGTGGCCTGGGCTCTTATATACAGTATTCTGGAACGCTGTATATAAGTGCCTACTATTGGTGGCCACAGCTTATAGTCACCAAATCTGGTGACACGTTCCCTTTAAAGCAGGCATAGGTGACATGGTAAATCACTGCTTTTAATAGTCTGAGTAATAATTTTTTTACAGCCAGATAATTTGAATTCAGTTGCATGACTGGTATTAGTACAATCTATGTACTTCCCACAAGGGGATCAACCCCACTGTTGGGTGTTTTTTCAGACCAATGCAGGAAATAAAGTGGATTGGTTACTGTGTCGATAAAAGCTTTTGACCTGATGATCCTTTAAAGGGAACCTGTCAGGTCCGCTATATCCTCCATCCCAGCAGCATTCACATCTGTATGACTAAATTCCCTGCCTAACCAGCAGTGTTTAATGTTATTCAATTAACTCCATATTTAAAAAAAGGATTTATAACCTCTGCTTTTCCTATGCTAATTAGGCCTTTGACTAGTTGATGGGGCATTGTTTCCCCTGACTAGTCATCACTTTTACCATGTTATCACACCCCTGTGGACATGATAACATAATTTTCATGAGCTGGATTCAATGCCAACTCCTGGAAATCTCACACATAGGCACGACTTTGTTCACTCACATTGAGCCTCTGAAGCTGCCGGATGTCCCGTCTTCAAATAGGCGCACTGCGCATGACCGGAAGTGCAAAAGCTATTCTTCTAATCATGTGTAGGGAGTGTAACCCGTACTAGAGACTTTGGTATACTGTATCTTTAAGTGAACAGTGCTCCCCCAGCTGAGCTCAATGGACTGGCCTGCGCCTCCCCTTGTGTGGGTGTGTTTTGGCTCTGTCCAGCAGGAAAAGTGCGGGAAAAGTAGTCGAGAGAGAGACTGGAGAGTGCCCTGATGTTCCCTGAGAAGAGGTCCCAGAGAGTTGATACCCGACCTGGTAGAAGACGTCACCCGGACGAGCCCAGCTGCCCTGTGACCCAAAGGAAGAAGATCCTCCTCAGTGCACCAGTTAGCATTTAGTTTATGCTTCCGTAGTTAGAGTGCGGTCTCCGCACCTTCTCTTTAGTGGAGAACAGTTAGGGTAGAGGCCAAATGTGTGTTGTTGGCTGTTGTGATAGTTGAGGCAACAGAGCTATTCACCTCAGCTAAAGAGTTCAATTGTATATTGTGGCTTTTTGCTGTACTTACAATATCTCCTTCCCCTGCAGCATGGCAGCATGTGTATGTAACCCTCCCATAATAAAATCACCTTGGCTTTGTCTGTCAACTCGCCTGGTACCGTAACTTACTCTGCACCACGGTGGTCCCTCGGTCATCACTTCACATGCGTAGTGCGCCTCTCTGAAGCCAGTACATGTACAGCCGGCTTCAGAGGCTCAATGTGAATGAACAAAGTTGTATCCCTTTTTAAAACATTGACTTAAGAGAATAACATTAGATAGGGAACTTAGTCATACAGCAGGGATTTAGTCATACAGATGTAAATGCTGCTAGGGTTGGAGGACATAGAAGACCTGACAGGTTCGCCTTTAATTTGCGGGAATGGCTTGCTGCAATTAGTGGTCCAGGGGACAAATATTGTTGAAAAAATTGCACCAATATTTCTCCATTATATCCTGCATATCTTGCCATTGTGAATAAAATTACGGCAACATTCTTAGCTTATTGTTGGGTGTGGCTTTATTGAATGACTATATCAATTCCTAGTGACATACAGTATAGACCAAAAGTTTGGACACACCTTCTCATCTCTAGAGCAACTATTAAGAGCAGACATATGCAGCAGGCCTTCATGGTAAAATAGCTGCTAGGAAACCACTGCTAAGGACAGGCAACAAGCAGAAGAGACTTGTTTGGGCTAAAGAACACAAGGAATGGACATTAGACCAGTGGAAATCTGTGCTTTGGTCTGAGGAGTCCAAATTTGAGATCTTTGGATCCAACCACCGTGTCTTTGTAGAAAAGGTGAACGATGGACTCTACATGCCTGGTTCCCACCGTGAAGCATGGAGGAGGAGTGATGGTTTGGGGTGCTTTGCTGGTGATACTGTTAGGGATTTATTCAAAATTGAAGGCATACTAAACCAGCATGGCTACCACAGCATCTTGCAGCGGCATGCTATTCCATCCGGTTTGCGCTTAGTTGGACCATCATATATTTTTCAACAGGACAATGACCCCAAACACACCTCCAGGCTGTGTAAGGGCTATTTGACTAAGAAGGAGAGTGATGGGATGCTACGCCAGATGACCTGGCCTCCACAGTCACCAGACCTGAACCCAATCGAGATGGTTTGGGGTGAGCTGGACCGCAGAGTGAAGGCAAAAGGGCCAACAAGTGCTAAGCATTTCTGGAAACTCCTTCAAGACTGTTGGAAAACCATTTCCGGTGACTACCTCTTGAAGCTCATCAAGAGAATGCCAAGAGTGTGAAAAGCAGTAATCAAAGCAAAAGGTAGCTACTTTGAACAACCTAGAATATAAAACATATTTTCAGTTGTTTCACACTTTTTTAAGTATTTCATTCCACATGTTTTCATTCATAGTTTTGATGTCTTCAATGTGAATCTACAATTTTTAGAGTCATGAAAATAAAGAAAACTCTTTGAATGAGAAGGTGTGTCCAAACTTTTGGTCTGTATATTTATAGCACAATTGTATGCCCGTTTTATGCTTCTATTGCTGTACCTACAATCCAAAAAGCTTTGTTTCAGTTCCTCAGCACATTTCAAATCAGTATCTGTGGAGCATATCTGTTGGATCCTAAGGCTTTGACCATTAGGAATTGATTTAATTACATGAGATGTGTGTGAGGAAGATGTGTGAGTTAGGCAATTAACTGCAGTATCCTTCTGATAGATGTCAGATTGAAGCATACCATTCCGATCATGTGTATTGGTTACATCCAAAAAGTCAATCCAATTATAATCACACTTATACGTCACTTATAGGTCAATCTGATATTAAGGTTATTGCTGTTAAGATGCTGAAAGAAAATATTGAATTCATTCTCAGAGCCTGGCCAAATCAAAAAAATGTCATCAATGAACCAGGTCCAAAAAAAACCCGATCCATGTATTGTTGATGCAAAAGATCCCTTTCCGACAACCACAGGAAACGTTTGTCATAGCATGGCGCACAGGCTGCCCCCATGGCAGTACCCTGGAGCTGCAGAAAAACGATTTGTGAAAAACAAAAAAAAAAGTATGAGTGAGGAGAAACTCCAGCAGTGGATTAACAAAAGCAATTTCCTCAAAGGAAAGGTTTGTCAGGGTGAGATAGTATGAGGAAGCACTCAGTCTAAATGAAAGTCTGTTGACATTTATATGCACATGATAACAGGAGCATTTCTTCTCGGATGTTTCAATAACATTACAGAGTAACTCCAGACATATTGCTTCAGTATGTTCAATCTCACATGTTCTTTTCCTTTCACATAGGTTTGAACAAATCATGCCCACCCATCTGTCCCTTCTGAAGCAAAACCCAGGGCTTGGGGGTGTCAGCACTCATATAATAATAATATAGTAAGAATAATTACCATTCATCAAGGCTGTTTGACCCTTCCTCAGACCAGGCTGGGGTAAGGGGTTCAACCTCAAGCTCTGGGGATCTGGAGACCTTTTACGCCAGGCTATCCAGTCTTACATCCTTCGTAATGGGGGCCAGCAACCTCCGTTACTCACTGTGCCCTGACCCTCCTCAGGTCAGCTGTTATGAATCAGTGACCGAGGAAGATCAGAAAAAGGACAAAAAACGAGGAAACCCAGAATGTTACCAGAGTGGTTGGAATCTCAGTGGACTGCAGACCTAACACTAACACACAACTAGAAGTAGCCGTGGGACGTGCCTATGATAACCTGGTCACCTCGACACAGCTGGATAACTAATTATTCCTACAGAGAAAAATACAGGAAAGACTAATCTGCCTCGGAGCAGTCTCCAAAGATATAGATAGCCCCCCACATGTAAAGATTTCGGTGATGTAGGAAAACACAATACACAGGTAGAAAACAGATTACCAAAGATGAGGCCCAAACTAGCTAAATAAGAAAGGACAGAAAAGAGCACTGTCTGCAGCCATGCAATACCCTAGATAAAGAACCAACACGCCAGATATGGAAAAATCCTGAGCCCAAACGGACTCTCCCCCACTATATCAGGACTCTAGTTTTACTGGGATCCAAACAAACACTAATATAGTGGATGGACTGAAATTAGTACCAAGCATGACAAAATAAAATACATAGCAGAGTATAGAGCAAGGTACACAGACATTCCCAGCAGGCAATGATCCAACTCCACCCAGAACTCCACACAGGCAAAATCAGGGAATAAGCCTTTGTACCGAAACAGAAAAAACAACAAGTGGAAACCACCAGCAGAGGTACAAAGACAAAACTTATCTGAAAGAAGCTCTGGTAGGCACAGAAGGAAGGGCTAGCTTCAGAGTGTCCTTAGCACACAGGAGACAACATTATGCACCAGCAAGGAACAAGAGAACACTACTCAGTTATATAGGTGCACAGGGCCGCCACTAGGAATTTCAGGGCCCAATACTGGCAAAATTATCGGGCCCCCTTGAGACTCCACCCAGGCTCCACCCCAGCTCCGCCTCCACCCCGCAAACCTTCCACAGTCCGCCACCACTTTTGGAAAAACATACATATATATACATATATCTACACACACACAGTCATGGCGAAAAGTCTTAGCACCCTTGAAGTTGTTCCAGAAAATGAAGTATTTCCCTCAGAAAAGTAATAATACACCCTCTACACCGCCTGCCCCTCTCCATAATGCACCTTCTACATCGCCCCTCTCCATAATACCATAACACACCACCTACACCGCCTCTTTCAATAATACACGCTCTACACCCCCCTGCTCCATAATACACGCTCTACACCTCCCTGCTCCATAATACATGCTCTACACCACCTCTTTCCATAATACACCCTCTACACTGCCCCTCTCCATAATGCACCTTCTACACTGCCCCTCTACCTAACACCATAACACACCACCTACACAGTCTCTTTCAGTAATACACGCTCTACACCTCCCTGCTTCATAATACACGCTCTACACCGCCTCTTTCCATAATACACCTTCTACACTGCCCCCCTCCGTCACACTCTGCCCCCCTCCGTCACACTCTGCCCCCCTCCGTCACACTCTGTCCCCCTCCATCACACTCTGCTCCTCACAGTCTGCCCCTCTCTGTCACACTCTGCCCCTCACACAGATCACCATCCTGTTTCCTTAAGATCTACGTTTGTTTTCTGCTGGTATTCAGCAATGTATGGACCTGCTCTCTTCACGTCACCCTCCAAGGGCACGTTATATAGTCTTAAAAGGAATCTGTCAGTAGGATCAACCCTTCTAAGCCATCTATATGTTAATGAAATTGTGTCAGGACAATTTAGGCACAATAAGGTTTTATCCACATGAGAAATGTATAAAATGAAGGGATTTTGCTCACCTCGTGTAATTGTATGCAGCACAACACTGGTAAAGTTTCAAATTAGAAGTGTTTCAGCTGGTGTAGCTCCACAAGTTGGCAAGTCTAACGTGGTATTCAGGTGATTGGAGATATGGAGATGTGCTGCTGGCAGCATGTCCAAAAATAATTCCATTATGTTGTGTAGAAGGTAACAATGTGGTTTATACTCTATGTATTTCAATCTGCCTCCAGAGGTGTTACCAGTGTGAACCATGCAATAACTGACACTTTGCTCTCATAATCACACACCGCTCTGCAGTGAGATCAGAACTAAGAAAGAACAGCAGAAGTGAACCTTGCCTCATTACAAACACATTTCCAGCTGCAGCTACCCTCTCATAATGCTTCAACTTCCATGTCTCGGTCATCCAGTGTGGGGGAAAAGGACACTACAGCATAGCAGAAAGTAATGTAAGAGAACAACTGCAAATATGTTTGTAATGAGTTTGTCTCTGCTGTACTATGTTAGTTCTAATCAGGCATAGCTCCACAGTGAAGCTAACATCCCTATGAGAGGACAGCTGCTGTTGCAAACATTTTTGTTCTGCTTTACTGTGTTAGTAATAATCACCCACAGCTCTGCATCATATCGCAGATATCAAGGTATTATTTTATTCAGCTTCAGGGTTGATCCTACTGCCAGCTTCCCTTTAAAAAGGACCTTTCACCAAATTATTCATGTTGATCTGGACCCAGGATGCCAACTTGACTTTTTATATTTTCTTGACAGCTTATCAAAAAATTATGCACAGACAATATTTTTTAAAAACACATTGGAAACCATAATACATTATTAGAATTCTAAGTGATATTTGTCTACAGCCTATAATTCTGATATGTAGACATCAGCTACATTCACTGTAAACTATAAAATGATAATAAATACAGTCAAAATAATCTGTATAAGCTACTTCAGCTTAAAAAAAAATTACGTTCGGCTTACATATTTTTTTTACAGACAGGGCAAAAAAGTGACTTATCTATATGGACAGTCCTGGAATTTCTTGCTGTTTGGCAACTCTGAACTGGACACATTAGGTAACAGCGTCTGCAGAGCGAAGTAAAATGTTTTTGCTAATTTTTCATTTAACCACAATGTTGCGGAGATATAAGCATTAGTGATGAGCAAGCACTAAATTGCTCATGTGCTCGGTACTCGAATCAAGCATTTTTTCTGACAATCGATCTAGAGAGGCAGGAAAATCACTGAAATGGATAATTTTGCTCCCAGATCTATATAGTAAATTCAATTATGGTACCATATTTAAACATATGGTACCATGTGTATGCAGTAAGCTTGGTTCTGTTCCCGTATCTATGTAGGAGGATTGATTCTGTTGCTGTATCTATGTAGTAGACCTAATAAGCATGATTATGTTCCTGTATTGATATACAGTGGAACCTTGGATTAAGAGTAACTTGGTTTGAGAGCGTTTTGCAAGACAAGCAAAGCTTTACAAAAATGTGTAACTTGGTATAAGAGCAGTGCTTTGCAATAAGAGCAAATACTCACAATACACACTTCCGGTTCTGTCCTTTCACCACGCTCTGAGCCGCTTCGGAGGTAACTTTCTATACATATGTTCTGTATACTGTACACAGTATACCATTGTACAGTACAGTATATACTATATAGCATGTCTATCAATTTTCATTTGTGGATACAGTATTGTACTTTCTTATTGATAACCAGTGCAGCCCATTGCTTATACTGTACCTCCCGCACACCAACAATTCTATTGTAAGCTAACGTGCAGTTTATTTTGTGTTATATGTGTGACACCCTGGACTATTCAGGTCGTCACATGGTTCTGGGAACCTAACCTGCAGTACTGCCTCCACCAGCATTCACAAATCCTAGATACACCTTGCACCACACCTGTCAGGCACACCAGTGGGCTGCTTAAGTTGGAATAGGGCCGCCCACCTAGGGGTCAGGCAGGGAGATGGGAGGTGTCAAGTGAGTTGAGTAGTAGCCCTCGAGCTGTGAGGAGCTCTGAGGAAGCTGGGAGTTGTAGCTCTCAGGGGAGAAGCAGACTAGGTCGCAGACGGTGGTCTGGACCTAGAAGAGTCGGACCCCCGCTCGCAGGGGATAGAGGCTAGGTGCCTAGGACCTGTCTTGGAGGATGGTCAGCAGCCTGGGCATAATCACTGGTCCAGGTCCGAAGGCACGACGGGGTACATGGAATTCATCTGTGGAGAACAGGACCTCTATGAACTGTTCCCACGAAGCTCAGAGATCGAGGGCACTAGTGCAACGAGGGGGATAGGGCTTTCCAAACAAGCGGCCCACTGAAATCCCAAGCGTGAGCTCCTGAGAGCAGGCTCCTTCACTTAGCCATAGTGGGGAATGGGGCCAGGAAAGCTCCAAGCTGACGGGCCACAAAGGACACTCTAAATTCTGTGCCAGGAGGCAGGTCACGGACCACCAGGCAGTGCTGCAGGGGACGGGAACCGAACGAGCTCCCCCAAGAGGGCAGCGGCACCCAGAGACTTGGTTTACCCTGTTGTCAGCGTCTGCTTTTTTGCTGAGTGAGTACCTGATTAACCCCTGCAACCAGCGAGCCTGCGCTTTTCCCTGTAAGGCACCCCGTTCCACCATCCAGAGTCCGGGGCCTTTCCCTACCCGTGGAGGGTGACGACATCTAGCTGCCCCACTCCATCACCCCGGGTACTCCCAACGGCAGCGGCGGTACTCCCAATTACCGTACACCACGGGTGGCGTCACGAACTATATATACCTCCCCTGTAAATACCCCCTTCTTCATTTGAGTGTGGCCGCTAGCCCCCGGGTCCGGAGACCCTCGAGCCACAAATAATCACCACCCCCGGATCCGAGCAGTTCGACCACTGCAGGGGCGGCACATATGCTTTTACTGTACTGCACAGTATTTTGTATGTGTACTGTAATAATTTTATATGAATACAGTACATTATTTTGTATTACTGTAATAAGTCTGTATAAATACAGTAAAGATTTTTGTGTTGTGGAACGAATTTTCTGCGTTTCAATTATTTCCTATGGAAAACTTCACTTTGATATAAGAGTAACTTGGTTTAAGAGCAAACTCCCAGAACAAATTATGCTCGTAATCCAAGGTTCTACTGTAGTAAGCTTAGTTCTGTTCCTGTATCTCTGTAGTAAACTCAGTTCTGCTCCCTTATCTCTGCAGTAGCCTCAGCTTTGCTCCCAAATCTCTGTAGTAAACTCGGTTCTGCTTGAACATCTCTGTAGTAAGCTTGGTTCTCCTCCCATAACTCTGTAGTAAGCTCGGTTGTGCTCCCTGATCTCTCTAGTAGAGTTGAGCGATGTTCGAGGTTCGAGGTTCGCCAATTTTATGTTCGAGTGATTTTGGAGGGGGTTCAAGATCGAACGCGAACGCGAGCTTTATGCTAAAAGCTCATTAGCTCGAGTTACGTTCGAGAACGGTTCGATCAGCAAAAAGCCTAGCTAGTTACTAGCTGGCTTTTCACTGTAATAGTGTGAGTCACTCTGTGATTCACACTATTATCTAATTTCAGTGTATAGTGTGCGGGGGCAGCGCGTTTAGATCAGTGCTGCTGGGATAATGGTGATCGCCATTTTTTTTTCCCTAAGCGCGCGTGCAGTGGGGCGGGCCAGCATGTCAGCCAATCCCAGACACACACACAGCTAAGTGGTCTTTTTTGCCAGACAAGCAAGGGCATGTGTCATAGGCTGTCCATGTCACATGTCCTTGCATTATAAATACGGCCATTTTCCCTCACGGCGCCGTTATCTGCTTTCTGCGTGTAGGTGACAGTCAACGCTCACGCAGCTGCTGTCGCCGCTCCGGCTGTGTACGCTATACATACAGCGCTCTACAGATTAGGGACAGAAGTTTGTTTCAGCCCTTTTCAGGGCTAATTTTCTCGGGCTCAGAGCCATAGGTGACAGTCAGGTCCGTGGAAGCGCTGTATACAGCTTCAGATAACAGCGTCTGTGTACCTAAGCTCAGGGAATTCCTTGCTGCATTTCACCATTAGAAGGGATAAAAAGTGAGGATTCCTTTCCTCGACACTGACCCACAACCCGGCCACTGTACCCTTCTGCACATTTTTGCTACGCTATTTTTATAGCAAACAGTGCTGAACATAAGTGGCATGCAAAAAGTGGCTGCTATACTAATTTTGTGTCCCACTGGTGCCAAGCATTTTCCAGCACCACAGCATTAAACCCTGATGCACATTTTACTACGCTATTTTTATAGCAAACAGTGCTGAACATAAGTGGCATGCAAAAAGTGGTTGCTATACTAATTTTGTGTCCCACTGGTGCCAAGCATTTTCCAGCACCTCTGCATTAAACCCTGATGCACATCTTGCTACGCTATTTTTATAGCAAACAGTGCTGAACATAAGTGGCATGCAAAAAGTGGCTGCTATACTAATTTTGTGTCCCATTGGTGCCAAGCATTTTTCAGCACCTCAGCATTAAACCCTGATGCACATTTTGCTACGCTATTTTTATAGCAAACAGTGCTGAACATAAGTGGCATGCAAAAAGTGGTTGCTATACTAATTTTGTGTTCCACTGGTGCCAAGCATTTTTCAGCACCTCTGCATTAAACCCTGATGCACATTTTGCTACACTATTTTTATAGCAAACAGTGCTGAACATAAGTGGCATGCAAAAAGTGGCTGTTATACTAATTTTGTGTCCCACTGGTGCCAAGCATTTTCCAGCACCTCTGCATTAAACCCTGATGCACATTTTGCTATGCTATTTTTATAGCAAACAGTGCTGAACATAAGTGGCATACAAAAAGTGGCTGCTATACTAATTTTGTGTCCCACTGGTGCCAAGCATTTTTCAGCACCTCTGCATTAAACCCTGATGCACATTTTGCTACGCTATTTTTATAGCAAACAGTGCTGAACATAAGTGGCATGCAAAAAGTGGCTGCTATACTAATTTTGTGTCCCACTGGTGCCAAGCATTTTCCAGCACCTCTGCATTAAACCCTGATGCACATTTTTGCTACTCTATTTTTATAGCAAACAGTGCTGAACATAAGTGGCATGCAAAAAGTGGCTGCTATACTAATTTTGTGTCCCACTGGTGCCAAGCATTTTTCAGCACCTCTGCATTAAACCCCGATGCACATTTTGCTATGCTATTTTTATAGCAAACAGTGCTGAACATAAGTGGCATGCAAAAAGTGGCTGCTATACTAATTTTGTGTCCCACTGGTGCCAAGCATTTTCCAGCACCTCTGCATTAAACCCTGATGCACATTTTACTACGCTATTTTTATAGCAAACAGTGCTGAACATAAGTGGCATGCAAAAAGTGGCTGCTATACTAATTTTGTGTCCCACTGGTGCCAAGCATTTTCCAGCACCTCTGCATTAAACCCTGATGCACATTTTACTACGCTATTTTTATAGCAAACAGTGCTGAACATAAGTGGCATGCAAAAAGTGGCTGCTATACTAATTTTGTGTCCCACTGGTGCCAAGCATTTTCCAGCACCTCTGCATTAAACCCTGATGCACATCTTGCTACGCTATTTTTATAGCAAACAGTGCTGAACATGTGGCATGCAAAAAGTGGCTGCTATACTAATTTTGTGTCCCACTGGTGCCAAGCATTTTTCAGCACCTCTGCATTAAACCCTGATGCACATTTTGCTACGCTATTTTTATAGCAAACAGTGCTGAACATAAGTGGCATGCAAAAAGTGGCTGCTATACTAATTTTGTGTCCCACTGGTGCCAAGCATTTTCCAGCACCTCTGCATTAAACCCTGATGCACATTTTACTACGCTATTTTTATAGCAAACAGTGCTGAACATAAGTGGCATGCAAAAAGTGGCTGCTATACTAATTTTGTGTCCCACTGGTTCCAAGCATTTTCCAGCACCTCTGCATTAAACCCTGATGCACATCTTGCTACGCTATTTTTATAGCAAACAGTGCTGAACATAAGTGGCATGCAAAAAGTGGCTGCTATACTAATTTTGTGTCCCACTGGTGCCAAGCATTTTTCAGCCCCTCAGCATTAAACCCTGATGCACATTTTGCTACGCTATTTTTATAGCAAACAGTGCTGAACGTAAGTGGCATGCAAAAAGTGGTTGCTATACTAATTTTGTGTTCCACTGGTGCCAAGCATTTTCCAGCACCTCTGCATTAAACCCTGATGCACATTTTGCTACACTATTTTTATAGCAAACAGTGCTGAACATAAGTGGCATGCAAAAAGTGGCTGCTATACTAATTTTGTGTCCCACTGGTGCCAAGCATTTTCCAGCACCTCTGCATTAAACCCCGATGCACATTTTGCTATGCTATTTTTATAGCAAACAGTGCTGAACATAAGTGGCATGCAAAAAGTGGCTGCTATACTAATTTTGTGTCCCACTGGTGCCAAGCATTTTCCAGCACCTCTGCATTAAACCCCGATGCACATTTTGCTATGCTATTTTTATAGCAAACAGTGCTGAACATAAGTGGCATGCAAAAAGTGGCTGCTATACTAATTTTGTGTCCCACTGGTGCCAAGCATTTTCCAGCACCTCTGCATTAAACCCTGATGCACATTTTTGCTACGCTATTTTTATAGCAAACAGTGCTGAACATAAGTGGCATGCAAAAAGTGGCTGCTATACTAATTTTGTGTCCCACTGGTGCCAAGCATTTTTCAGCACCTCTGCATTAAACCCTGATGCACATTTTGCTACGCTATTTTTATAGCAAACAGTGCTGAACATAAGTGGCATGCAAAAAGTGGCTGCTATACTAATTTTGTGTCCCTCTGGTGCCAAGCATTTTCCAGCACCTCTGCATTAAACCCTGATGCACATTTTGCTACGCTATTTTTATAGCAAACAGTGCTGAACATAAGTGGCATGCAAAAAGTGGCTGCTATACTAATTTTGTGTCCCACTGGTGCCAAGCATTTTCCAGCACCACAGCATTAAACCCTGATGCACATTTTGCTACGCTATTTTTTATAGCAAACAGTGCTGAACATAAGTGGCATGCAAAAAGTGGTTGCTATACTAATTTTGTGTCCCACTGGTGCCAAGCATTTTCCAGCATCTCTGCATTAAACCCTGATGCACATTTTGCTACACTATTTTTATAGCAAACCACGCTGAACATAAGTGGCATGGAAAAAGTGGCTGCTATACTAATTTTGTGTCCCACTGGTGCCAAGCATTTTCCAGCACCTCTGCATTAAACCCTGATGCACATTTTTGCTACGCTATTTTTATAGCAAACAGTGCTGAACATAAGTGGCATGCAAAAAGTGGCTGCTATACTAATTTTGTGTCCCACTGGTGCCAAGCATTTTTCAGCACCTCTGCATTAAACCCCGATGCACATTTTGCTATGCTATTTTTATAGCAAACAGTGCTGAACATAAGTGGCATGCAAAAAGTGGCTGCTATACTAATTTTGTGTCCCACTGGTGCCAAGCATTTTCCAGCACCTCTGCATTAAACCCTGATGCACATTTTACTACGCTATTTTTATAGCAAACAGTGCTGAACATAAGTGGCATGCAAAAAGTGGCTGCTATACTAATTTTGTGTCCCACTGGTGCCAAGCATTTTCCAGCACCTCTGCATTAAACCCTGATGCACATTTTACTACGCTATTTTTATAGCAAACAGTGCTGAACATAAGTGGCATGCAAAAAGTGGCTGCTATACTAATTTTGTGTCCCACTGGTGCCAAGCATTTTCCAGCACCTCTGCATTAAACCCTGATGCACATCTTGCTACGCTATTTTTATAGCAAACAGTGCTGAACATAAGTGGCATGCAAAAAGTGGCTGCTATACTAATTTTGTGTCCCACTGGTGCCAAGCATTTTTCAGCACCTCTGCATTAAACCCTGATGCACATTTTGCTACGCTATTTTTATAGCAAACAGTGCTGAACATAAGTGGCATGCAAAAAGTGGCTGCTATACTAATTTTGTGTCCCACTGGTGCCAAGCATTTTCCAGCACCTCTGCATTAAACCCTGATGCACATTTTACTACGCTATTTTTATAGCAAACAGTGCTGAACATAAGTGGCATGCAAAAAGTGGCTGCTATACTAATTTTGTGTCCCACTGGTTCCAAGCATTTTCCAGCACCTCTGCATTAAACCCTGATGCACATCTTGCTACGCTATTTTTATAGCAAACAGTGCTGAACATAAGTGGCATGCAAAAAGTGGCTGCTATACTAATTTTGTGTCCCACTGGTGCCAAGCATTTTTCAGCCCCTCAGCATTAAACCCTGATGCACATTTTGCTACGCTATTTTTATAGCAAACAGTGCTGAACGTAAGTGGCATGCAAAAAGTGGTTGCTATACTAATTTTGTGTTCCACTGGTGCCAAGCATTTTCCAGCACCTCTGCATTAAACCCTGATGCACATTTTGCTACACTATTTTTATAGCAAACAGTGCTGAACATAAGTGGCATGCAAAAAGTGGCTGCTATACTAATTTTGTGTCCCACTGGTGCCAAGCATTTTCCAGCACCTCTGCATTAAACCCCGATGCACATTTTGCTATGCTATTTTTATAGCAAACAGTGCTGAACATAAGTGGCATGCAAAAAGTGGCTGCTATACTAATTTTGTGTCCCACTGGTGCCAAGCATTTTCCAGCACCTCTGCATTAAACCCCGATGCACATTTTGCTATGCTATTTTTATAGCAAACAGTGCTGAACATAAGTGGCATGCAAAAAGTGGCTGCTATACTAATTTTGTGTCCCACTGGTGCCAAGCATTTTCCAGCACCTCTGCATTAAACCCTGATGCACATTTTTGCTACGCTATTTTTATAGCAAACAGTGCTGAACATAAGTGGCATGCAAAAAGTGGCTGCTATACTAATTTTGTGTCCCACTGGTGCCAAGCATTTTTCAGCACCTCTGCATTAAACCCTGATGCACATTTTGCTACGCTATTTTTATAGCAAACAGTGCTGAACATAAGTGGCATGCAAAAAGTGGCTGCTATACTAATTTTGTGTCCCTCTGGTGCCAAGCATTTTCCAGCACCTCTGCATTAAACCCTGATGCACATTTTGCTACGCTATTTTTATAGCAAACAGTGCTGAACATAAGTGGCATGCAAAAAGTGGCTGCTATACTAATTTTGTGTCCCACTGGTGCCAAGCATTTTCCAGCACCACAGCATTAAACCCTGATGCACATTTTGCTACGCTATTTTTTATAGCAAACAGTGCTGAACATAAGTGGCATGCAAAAAGTGGTTGCTATACTAATTTCGTGTCCCACTGGTGCCAAGCATTTTCCAGCATCTCTGCATTAAACCCTGATGCACATTTTGCTACACTATTTTTATAGCAAACCACGCTGAACATAAGTGGCATGGAAAAAGTGGCTGCTATACTAATTTTGTGTCCCACTGGTGCCAAGCATTTTCCAGCACCTCTGCATTAAACCCTGATGCACATTTTGCTACGCTATTTTTATAGCAAACAGTGCTGAACATAAGTGGCATCCAAAAAGTGTCTGCTATACTAATTTTGTGTCCCACTTGTGCCAAGCAAGTCCCACCACCTCTGCTTTCTACCCTCCTGCACATTTTGCTACGCTATTTTTATAGCAAACAGTGCTGCCAGTTTTAGGGCCATAGTTGCATTTTCAGGCATAGTCAGTGTTGGTTCTTCAGCTGTCAATAAAGTTAGACCACCTCGGCAATCTACACCACCTCTCAATTTTTGCTACCACATTTTAAGTGACTAATCTTGTAGGTAACAAAATGAGTGGCAAAAGAACAGATGCTGGTGGAAAGGGGAACAGGCGCGTTGGAAAAGGAAAAAAGTTTGTGTCCGTGGGGAAGGTGGAAAAGCTACATTAACATCTGCTGAAGATAAGCCATCTTCCAGCAAAAGTAAGATGTCTACTACTTTCCGTGGACAATCCGATGTGCTCCCTTTTTTACGGACCCGAACAACTGTAAGAAAGGTAGATGATGCACAAAAAAAGAACATGCTTGAATGAATCTCAAGTGCTCCAACAAGTGCCCTCTCCTCCACCTTAACTACCACATAAAAAAAAACAGTCCTCTGAGTTGTCATCCCAATCACACTTGCTTTCTCCCAGCTATCAAGTTTCCACCCGCCCTGCACAGTATGGTGTACCAGAGATGGCTGAGTCTGCACAGCTGTTCAGTCACACTATAGCCTGTGAATCAGAGGTCTGCTCCCAAGCTACAGTGAGTACAGACCAGGAAATGGTCTGCAGTGATGCCCAGAACCTTTGTGACTGAGATTCAGGCCCTGATGATGACCAAGTTTCTGAGCATAATGTAGACCCTCATTCCCAAACTGTAACACCTGCTGGTGGAGACAATGAGGAACATACTGATGACGATGAGACGCAGATACCAGATTGGGATGACAACTTAAATATTCGGTCAGGGCAGGAAGAGGCTAGGTCTGAGGGCGAGGGAAGTGCAAACACAACGCTTGATGATGAAGTTCTAGATCCCACTTACTGTCAACCCACAGTCAGGCACTTGAGGAGGCCAACAGAGGCGGTGGAGGAGGATGCAACTGACGACGAAGTTATCTTGCGCCTTCCTGGACAGAGTCGGAGTACTGGTAGCACGTCTATAACTGCATCCTCAGCCACCACTTTGCCTCTGAGCACAAGTCGGGGTGGCTCTACAGGTCGCATGTCCTCTAAGCCTTGCCTAGCCTGGTCCTTTTTTAACCTTGCAAAGGATCTCCCAAATTATGTGATCTGTAAAATTTGTCGTGAATCTATAAGTAGAGGCAAAAAGCTCACCAGTTTGACAACTTCTTTCATGAATCGTCACATGAATACCAAGCATAATTCCCAGTGGGAAGCCCACTGTGCTGCAATGCGGCCTAGCGTAGCGGGCCAACCACCGCCTGTCCCTTCCAGTGCATCCGCACGCTCTTCATCTTCTATTACTGTGGGGACAGCTGTCACACCTGGTTTTCCATGTACACCTTCCACCACTGTAACCGCAACAGGCAGTTTGCTTGTTAGGTCGTCAGTTGGTTTGGAAGGGGAAACAAGTGCAGGTGTACAGCTCTCTCAGACATCGATAGCACCAACGTTGGATGAAGGCAACATCATGTCTATGCCTGCACTTTCCTCACAAACCTGCAGGGACACCCTACTCACCACCGTCTATACACAGCAGCCAGATCTCTGTCCCTCAGATGTGGACAAATAAAAGGCCATTTCTTCCGACCCATGACAAAGCTAAGAGGTTGACTTTATCCCTCTGTAAGCTCTTGGCTACCAAAATGCTGCCTTTTCGCCTGGTGGACACAGAGGATTTTCGAGACCTTATGTCCGTTGCAGTGCCCCAGTACCAGATGCCCAGTCACCACTACTTCTCCAAGAAAGGTGTGCCTGCGCTACACCAGCATGTCGCACACAACATCACCGCTTCCTTGAGAAACTCTGTGTGTGAATGGGTGCATTTCATCACCGATACATGGACCAGTAAGCATGGATAGGGGCGTTGCATGTCGCTGACTGGGCACTGGGTAACTATGGTGATAGATGGAGAAGAGTCTGCTGAACAAGTCTTGCCGTCCCCATGACTTGTGCATCAATCCTCTGTATGTACTGAAAAATAAGGAGCGCTGATAGTGTAATACCAACAGATCAGTGAGGTAGATCAGGAAAAATACACTCACCTGAAAAGGTTGTGATAGTCACAACCACTGATAAAGCATAGGATGATGCGTCTGCTGCAGCCCCATGTGGATGTGCATACAAATCAGAGTGAAGAGGGGGTTAATGCCGCGCATCAGCCAAAATGAAGATGTAGCACGTTGATGTTATAAATGTATTCTTTTATTCCATCGGTCTATGCGTTTCGAGGATATACCTCTTCTTCAGGACCAGTGCATCAACATAGTACTACAACATACTATGTTGATGCACTGGTCCTGATGAAGAAGTATATTCTCGAAACGCATAGATCGATGGAATAAAAGAATACGTTTATAACGTCAACATGCTACATCTTCATTTTGGCTGATGCGTGGCATTAACCCCCTCTTCCCTCTGATTTGTATGCAAATCCTCTGTATGTATAAGTTCCTCCAACGTTTCTGCCTCCTCAACCTCCACTGGGTCCTCCACCTCCGCCCCAAGCCTGCCTGGTCAGGCCACCAGCGTTCTCACTGCGCACAAGGAATCACGCACACCTCCTTACTATGCTGGCAGCAGAGCGCAACGGCATCAGGCGGTCTTTAGCTTGAAATGTCTTTGAAATAAGAGTCACACAGCGGCTGAGTTGTGGGCAGCTCTGCTGTCCGAGTTTCATAAATGGTTGTCTCCACTCAACCTGCAGCCAGGTAAGGCCGTGTGCGACAATGCTGCAAACCTGGGTGCGGCCTTTCGCCTAGGCAAGGTGACACACGTGCCTTGTATGGCTCACGTGTTGAACCTTGTTGACCAGCAATTTTTAACACACTATCCCGGCCTAGATGGCCTTATGCACAAGGCATGAAAACTGTCTGCTCACTTCCACCGTTTAACCGCCGCAGCTGAGCGTCTTGCATCGCTCCAGTAGTCTTTCGCCCTGCCAGTTCATCGCCTGAAATGCGATGTGCCGACACGCTGGAATTCGACTCTCCACATGTCACAGCGACTGTGGCAGGACCGCCGAGCACTGGTGCAATATGTCATGACGTATAGCCTAGGCCAACGAGATGCAGAGGTGGGACAGATCACCCTGATGGAGTGGTCTCAGATCAAGGACCTATGCACCCTTCTGCACAGTTTCGACATGGCGACGAAAATGTTTAGCGCTGACAATGCCATTATCAGCATGACAATTCCAGTCATTTTCATGCTGGAGCACACGCTAAACACTATTCGGAGTCAGGGGGTGGTTCAACAGGAAGGGGAGGAAGTACATGAGGATTCATATGCGCAAGGGATAACAACATCACCAAGGTCCAGACGTTCATCATCACCAAGGCGGCAGGCATGGGACAGTGGGGGAGAGGGATTAACAAGGGCGCATGGTAGCAGGCGAAATGTTGAGGAAGGTGCAGGAGAACATGAAGAAATGGAGGACGAACTGTCCATGGACATGGAAAACTCAGCAGATGAGGGAGACCTTGGTCACATTTCAGTTGAAAGAGGTTGGGGGGAGATGTCAGAGGAAGAAAGAATGGTTAGCACCTCTATGCCACATGAGAGAGACTGACAATGGGATTTAAGCTGCTATACTACTGCAATCGAAGCGCAGTCTGACCACTGTAGTTACAGGCAGCTGCCAGTTATATAACTCAGCCAGTGTCTACCTGTTATGAAGCGGTCTCAGTTCCTGTGCCTTCCGGTGTTCCAAAAAAGTGCAAGAGCTTCCCATTGACTTCCATTATACTCGGTGCTAGTTGAGTCCATCCGATCATTAGCGCTTGCTCATCGCTAATATTGACATCACTAATATTGACAAATATGAGAGCCAAGCAAACAAATCCTTGTACTAACTAACACACCGTGGCTGTTATCTATGAAGTACTAATGGTTGTCTGAGGAATGTTCTGGCATGAATATCCTTGGTTAGTGGATCATCAAAATCTGCTGATGGTAACTCCCGATGCAATTGCAGAACAATAATATCCCAAGTGCTCGATGGTACAAGCCAGTAAATGTTGCAGCCTGTAGCCAGCTGCTTCATCAAGAGGAGAGTAGCGGGTCACTCTTCCCTTGATGAAGTGGCCGGCTATATGCTGAGGACTGCGAAACGTACGTCGGGACTTCTATTTCTACAGACCCTGGTAATGATCCCCCACTGCTGGGGCTCTTATGTCCCACTCATGCCTACCTTTAATTGCTTATAGGCACTGGTGTCATTTGGATTGTTTCCCTGATCTCTGAAAACTGCAACCCTGCATGTGCTGTGAGTGACCAATCAGGCTAATGGTTATTTTTCTGTTGGCACTTGGTAAATATTTGAGATCTCGGATTACCCACTATGTTATTCCAATCCATACTGATAGGCTATACTTGTGAGAAAGACTATTATATAAATAATTAACATCTGCTTTACCGTGTCTGTACCCGATCTTTTTACCATTCCCATCCTTCTGTTTCATTTTTCATGTATTGCCTTTATTTATGCACTGTGCACTTTGGATTTGTTAATAAATATTTTTCTAGATCAGCAATTTTGCTCATTGTCTTTCTCCTGCTTATCACAGAAATAATAATACTGGCACAAATGGTAACTTTCATTGTGAAACAATTGATCTTCCAGTAACAGTTCATTTATTGTCACACTCTTATCTATATTCTCTACAAAAGTTGTGTACAGAAGGTGGACCCATATCAGTATATAACTGTAAATGAGATCATTCTTGGCTAATAGCACAAAGCCTGTCATAGTGGCTGGCTGTGTGATTAAAGATCATTGCAGTAATTAACCGGTTATGTAGTCTTACAACACTTATAGATCACAATGGTGTCTATTATCTTCCTGTTCCACATAGGCTGCCTATACAGTCATAGCCAAAATTGTTGGCACCCTTGAAATTGTTCAAGAAATGTAAGTATTCCTCCCCAAAAAAATTGTTGCAATTACACATTTTAATAAAATAGAGGAAAAATTCAGCTCACTGATTAGCCGCTATCTGGTATCAGATGGGATACTGCGCACGGAATAGCAGGGTTACCATGAAGTCCAGAAATAAGAAAAATCCAGCGCTGTCCTCAAATCATTTAAAAAAAAATATATATTTTTATTTCAAAACTTGTTAAAAGTCCATGAGATAAGCAGTATCAAATAATATGATAGAACAACGCGCGTTTCGACACTATGTCTTATTCATGCTGTATCTTAATACAAAAACCGGCTGCTTTTACAGGAGTGCTCACACTGTGATTTCACAGGTGTTTCTGAAATCACAGGGTGAGCACTCCTTTAAAAGTATCCGGCATTTGTATTAAAATAGAGCATGAATAAGACATAGCGTTGAAACGCGTTGTTCTATCATATTATGTGATTATTTGATACTATCTGCTGCTTATCTGGTGGACTTTTAACAAGTTTTGAAATAAAAAGATTTTTTTAAATGATTTGAGGACAGTCCTGGATTTTTCTTATTTCAATTACATGTTTTGCTACACACATTTATTTTGTGTGTATTGGAACAACACAAAAAAAAACAAAGGAAAAAAGGCAAATTGGACATAATATCACATGAAACTTCAAAAATGCTCCAGACACAATTGTTGGCACCCTCAACTTAATATTTGTTGCCCTTTGGAATAAATAACTGCAATCAATTGCTTCCCGTAATCATCAACAAGCTTCTTACACCTCTCCACTAAAATTTTGGATCACTCTTCTTTTGCAAACTGCTCCAGGACTCTCATATCTGAAGGGTGTCTTTTCCCAACAGAAATTTTAAGATCTCTTCAAAGGTGTTCAATGGGATTTAGATCCAGACTCATTTCTGCCACTTCAGGACTCTCAGCACTTTGTTTCCATCCATTTCTGGGGGCTTCTTGAAGTATGTTTGGGGTCATTGTCCTGCTGGAAGACCCATGACCTAGGATGCAAACCTAGATTTTTTTACACTGGGCACTGCATTGAGACAGAAAATCCTTTAGTAAGCTTCAGATTTCATTATGCTTTGTATGCACAGTCAAGATGCCCAGTGCCAGAGGCAGCAAAACAACCCCAAAACATCTTTGAACCTCCACCATATTTCACTGTAGGTACCTTGTTCTTTTCTTTGTGGGCCTCATTCCATTTTCAGTAAACAGTAGAATGATCTTTACCAACAAGCTCTATGTTGGTCTCATCTGTCCACAAGATACTTTCATAGAAGAATTTTGGATATTGACGTAAATTTTGGCAAACTGCAGTCTTGCTTTTTATGTAGCGTTTTATTTCATTCAAATATTGACAGATAAATTGCACTGACACTGATGCACAGTGAGCCCACAGGACAGGTTGAATTTCTTTGGAACTTGATTGGGACTGCTTATCCACCATCCAGACTATCCAGCATTGTAACTATTCATCATTTTTTCCAGGGAGATTAGCTACATTGCTATGAGTTGTAAACTTCTTGATTATGTTGCGCACTATGTACAAAGGAACATCAAGATTTCTGGAGATGGACTTGTAGCCTTAAGATTCTCGATATTTTTCAACAATTTTGGTTCTCAATTTCTCAGACAGTTTTTTTGTCCTCTTTCTGTTCTGTATGCTTAGTGTGGCACACACAGACACATAATGCAAAGATTGAGTCAACTTCTCCCCTTTTTATCTGGTTTCAGGTGTGATTTTCATATTGCCCACACCTGTTACTTGCCACAGGGGAGCTTGAAACAATGTTATTTACCCACAATTTTGGAAAGGTATCAACAATTTTGTCCGGCCCATTTTTAGAGTGTTGTGTGAAATTATGTACAATTTGTCTTTTTTTCCTCAGTTTTTTTGTATTGTTCTAATACACACAAAGGAAATAAACATGTATATAACCAAAAATGTGTAATTGCAATAATTTTCTGGGAGAAATACTTAATTTTCTGGAACAATTTTAAATGTGCCATGACTGTATTCACTTTAGATATTGAAGCTTGTTTTTTTTATTTGGGAGAGGGACCATATAGGAGCATAAAAACTAAGGACACCCACAATGGAAAAGGCAAAATACAATAACCTTTAAAGGGAATTTTTCATCAGGAAAAATCAGGTGTTTATGATAAAAGTAATTGTTTTTCGTTACATTTTGATAATGCTTTTAATTTTCTTTATCGTAACTAATATTCACAGTAGAAAATCTAGAATCTTAGTTTTTACTCTCGTCACTAGGCTTACCAACACTAGACTCATACATCCTGGTCTTTTCAGCAATCACATGGACATAGGCAACAAATGGCAGGCTTTAGCTCATTGACTAAAGGAAAGCATTTTAGGCATGCTTCAATCTGGGCATGGGTCCTTGTGTAGGGATGTAAGGGGTAAATCACCTATTGAAAATGGTGGATCCTGTGTTGTTAATTGTATATAGAAGTGTTGCTTCTCATTGCTCTAATGTCTATAATGATAATGAGACTGTTGAAAAGTTATCTGCAGGTTAATAGTGTTTGAGGCATGATAGATTCCTTTTAACATAAAAACCCTATTAAAACAATAGACCATTTTCTGGTAACTCATTCCTTATTGAAAACTCTCTTTCTTTGTGTAGTTGTAAGAGGTTGACTAAGCCCGTGTGACACTTATCGTAATGTAGCATAGTAATGTGAACTGTGTTTATCTATGTAATCTGTTCTTGCATAGCGTACAAGTGTGGCCATCTAGTGGCCAGTTTTAGCTAATGTTCCCTGGTGTAAAGAATAGATTCTGTCTAGCAACAGGAGGACAAGAGGCAGGGAACAGTTAAAGGGAATCTGTCACCAGGGGTTGGCAACCTAAACTGAGAGCAGCATAATGTAGGGGCAGAGTTCCTGATTCTAGCAATGTGTCACTTACTGGTCTGCTTAGTGTAGTTTTGATAAAATCACTGTTTAATCAGCAGGAGATTATTATTAGAGGACTACTTGGCCTGGTGCCAGGTAGTCCAGCATATTCTTTAGCTTTGTATAACCCTGCCCCACCACTGATTACAGTGTACACAGAAAACTGCTAATCAGTGTTGTGGGCGGGGTTACAGAGCTCCATATTCAAAAAAGTGCTAGATCTCCAGCATAGAAAACAGTAATTTTATCAAAATGACAGCAAGCAGCCCAATAAGTGATACATTGCTGGAATCAGGGACACTGTCTCTACATTATGCTACTCTAAGATAGGATAGCAAAGACCTGCTGACATATTCCCTTTAAGGTTGGTGGGTCGCCCACAGGAGGAGGAGCCAGCTGCTGGATATAGGCTGACTGCATTTTGATTTAGTTAGGTGTAGTAGTAGTAGTAGTACCGAGTAGTTACTAGGAAGCTGTACTAGTCGGTAGTATAGCGAGTAGGAGTGGTGTGCAAGCCAGATAACTATCTTAGAAACTGGCAGTAGGTCTGGGAGTTGAGCTTCACTCCATCCTCAACCTGGAAAGGTCCCCCAAGTTCATCTTTGATGATACCAGCCCATATCAGTACCCCACCTCCACCTTGCTGGTGTCTGAGTCGGAGTGGAGCTCTCTGCCCTTTACTGATTAGCCTCTGGTCCATCCATCTGACCCATCAAGAGTCACTCTCATTTCATTAGTCCATAAAACCTTTGAAAAATCATGCTTAAGAGATTTCTTGGCCCAGTCTGGACGTTTTATCTTATGTTTCTTGTTCAAAGGTGGTGGTTTTTCAGCCATCGTTACCTTGGCCTGTCCCTGAGTATGGCACACCTTGTGCTTTTTGATACTCCAGTAACGTTGCAGCTCTGAAATATGGCCAAACTAGTGGCAAATGGCATCTTGGCAGCTTCACGCTTGATTTTCCTCAATTCATGGGCAGTTATTTTGCGCCTTTTTTGCCCAACACACTTCTTGCGACCCTGTTGGCTTTTTGCCATGAAACACTTGATTGTTCAGTGATCACGCATCAAAAGTTTGGCAATTTCAAGACTGCTGCATCCCTCTGCAAGACATCTCACAATTTTGGACTTTTCAGAGCCCAACAAATCTCTCTTCTGACCCATTTTGCCAAAGGAAAGAAAGTTGCCTAATAATTAAGCACACCTTATATAGGGTGTTGCTGTCATTACACTGAACCCCTCCTCATTACAGAGATGAACATCACCTGATTTACTTAATTTGTAGTTGGCTCTCAAGCCTATACAGCTTGGAGTAGGACAACATGTATAAAAAGTATCATGTGATCAAAATCCTCATTTGCCTAATAATTCTGCACACAGTGTAGGTGTGCTGCCCCGCGACAGCCGACGGGCTGCTCGGATCCGAATCCACAGTGGCTCGAGGGGTCTCTGGATCCAAGGTGGGATCGCGCAGCCGCTCAAAATGAATAAGGGAGAAAAGATATTTACAAAAGGGGCTGAAAGGATTGGATAGTGTTTATGATGCCACCCACGGGTCGTGGTAAGGTGGGATACCACCGCTGCTGCGTTTGGGGGAGAACACCCAGGAGCGATGGGATGGCAGCTAGTGATGGCTCGGTGATGGTTGGCTGGGCACCCGTCGGGAGTAGAGGGGCACAATGTACTCACACAGTCCAGAGATGCTGACACTGACATCAGGTAAACCAAAGTCCTGAATGCCTTGCAACCTTTGGGTGAGCACACTGGGTCCGTGCCCTTTTGGCGTTGCTGGTTGGTCTGAAGCCTTGTCCCTTGGCATTGTGTTTACTTCTGTGTGGATCCCTTTTGCCTGAAACTACTCGGGTCCCACTCACCTGCGTGACTAGCAGGGGGGGCTTGCTCTCAGGGTTCACGCTTGGGATTTTCTGGACGGATTTGGGAAGTCCTATCCCCCTCGTTACGCTAGTACCCCGATTTTGGAGCGGGTGGAGAACGGTTCGTGAAGATTTTGTCATCGTCGGGTGAATTACTGGGCTGCATAAAGCGCCTTCCCAGCCTAGGGTCCACGTACCCCGCCGTGCCCTGGCCCCTGCCCGGTTGTAGCACAAGGCCGCCGGTCTGCCCTCCATGGCAGTACCGTGCCTCCTGTCACTACCCCCTGCGACCGGGGTTCCAGCTCCTTCCAGGCCAGGCCAATGTCTGGCACCTGGGATGGGTACAGGAGCCCAGCTCCGCAACATTTGTCCTGTCACGGCTCACTGACACTCTCTGACTACTCTGACACCTCTGGCCCTCCTTCTACTATCCCCCCATCTGGGTGGCCCTATTCCCCTCATGCCGCCCAATGGGTGTTTGGTGGGTGTGGTGCAGTGTGTTCCTCAGGATTTGTGTACACCTGTTCTTAGCAACACCAAAGGGACAGGACCTGTAACCAAGGAGGAGCGGGTACCATGCAGAAGGGCAGATTGCACGGCACCCTTGTGACGACCTGATAGGCCAGGGCATCACATAGACATGTTCTAGGACATCTTGTTTCCCATTTTTAGACTTAACAGGGAAGAATACAAGTTTGATAAAGGGGACCCAGGTGTCCCTAAATACATCACTGCTTGAGACGATATAGTTTCTACTAGATAAGCAGATCTTTGTGTTTTCTACTTGAGATTGCTCCTCATAGGTATCCTTTGTTTTTAGTGTCCTATATAGTCCCTTATCCGAATTTCAGTTTCTCTCTACATTTCAAACACAATTCTAAGAAGGATTACAGATGTCACCTTCATCTCTTCATTAAAAGTCCCTAATAATGTATTACCTACACAGTAGCATAATCAATTAGGCCGGATTCAGATATTAAGGCTACTTTCACACATCAGGTTTTTGCTGTGCGGCACAATCCGGCGCTTTGCGGGAAAAACGCATCCGTTTTTTTTGCCGCCGTGTGCGTTTTTTCCTCATAGACTTTTATTAGCGCCGGATTATGCCGCATGTACTTGCGTTTGATCCGGTTTTTGCCGGATACGGCAAAAATCGTAACTCCGGCGGCAGCACAGGAGGCAGAGAGGAACGTTTTTTGCCAGTGGCAAAAAAACTGCATAGCGCCGCATGCGGAGCTGTGCGGCTTGGTGCATAATGAAAGTCTATGCATGCCGAATCCGGTGGCATGCATCAAACGCCGGAAGCATGTACCGGATTCAGTTTTTACTTCTGAGCATGCCCAGAAGTGATATAAATTCATTGCTTGTCAGAAAATCAATCACTCACTCACTCTCTCTCAAACTCTCTCACTCACTGACTCACTCACTCTTTCTTTCCTACTCACCGATCACGGGCGCGGCGCTGCACAGCTGTCACAAATCTCCGGCAGGTTTTAATATTTTGAAAATGCCGGCCACCCATTATTCAATCTCGTAATCACTGCTTTCCCCGCCCACCGGTGCCTACGATTGGTTGCAGTCAGACATGCCCCCACGCTGAGTGACAGCTGTCTCACTGCAACCAATCACAGCCGCCGATGGGCGGGTCTATATCTTGCAGTAAAATAAATAAATAAATAATTAAAAAAAACGGCGTACGGTCCCCCACAATTTTGATAGCAACCAAGATAAAGCCACACGGCTGGAGGCTGGTATTCTGAGGATGGGGAGCTCCACGTTATGGGGAGCCCCCCAGACTAACAATATCAGCCAGTAGCCGCCCGGAATTGCCGCATCCATTCGATGTGACAGTCCCGGGACTCTACCCGGCTCATCCCGAATTGCCCTGGTGCGGTGGCAATCGGGGTAATAAAGGGTTAATCATGGCAGGCATCTATGAGACACCCCCAATGATTAACCTGTAAGTGAAAGTAAATAAACACATACACCTGAAAAAATACTTTATTTGGAATAAAAGACAAAAAAACACCCTCTTTCACCATTTTATTAAAATCCCCAAATACCCCTCCAGGTCCGACGTAATCCACAGAGGTCCCACGAAGCTTATCAGCTCTGCTACATGAAGTTGACAGGAGCGGCAGTAGAACACAGCCGCTCCTGTGAGCTCCACGCAGCAACTGAAGGGAGTCTAACTGTCAGCGGTGACATCACTGAGGTAGTGCCGGGGCGTGCGCGGTGATGATGCGTGCGAGAGTGCCTGCGTGTGCATTGATGATGCATGCGAGAGTGCCTGCGTATGCAGTGATGATGCATGCGAGAGTGCCTGCGTGTGCGCTGATGATGCGTGCGGGAGTGCCTGCGTGTGCGGTGATGGTGGGGTCACCCTCTCCCTCTGTCTCTCCCTCTCTCTCAGCTTAAAAAAATAAATAAATAAATAACGGATCCGTTTTTTTTCCGGATCCGTCGCATCAGTTTTTAAACAATCTGAGACGGATCTGTTGCATCAGGCACAAACCGGATTGTGCCTGATTGCAAAAAACTGATGTGTGAAAGTTGCCTCACATGACAAATCAGACCAGTCAAGTCTGCTAATTGTGGATGTGCCCGCCTCCATGTGCAGTTCAGTGCTCTTGTCCACATAGAAAAATGGTGCGGGAGCTGCAGATTTTTACATGCACTAGTCTGATCCATGAAACAGACCAAACTAATGTATGTCACTTTTTTTCTACACTGACGTGAGGTCTACATGATAAAATGCCTATATGCAGTAGAGCGTAGACTACAATTGGTCATTATATTGTCTGTGTGTGGTCTGTTGACTGAATATATGCTTATCTGAATTAGCCCTTAAACAGAATCTGTCATCACTTTGACCTTTTTAAACTGTTAATATGGGCATACAGGTTATAGAATGCTGAAAACTTTATGCCTCATATCAGATGCCCTGTTATGGAAAAATGATCTTTTATCACTTTATGTATATGAGCTCTTCCAGGCTATGGGGCGTATGCTGCTTGGAAGATAACTCCGCCTCCTGAGATTATTTTAAATTACAGAGACGTTACCAGTGTGATGTGTGATGAGCGCTCTCTGCTTTCACTGCAGAGCTGTGTGTGATTATGACTGACACTTCTGCAGGTGCCTCTCAGCTTCAGCCCCAGCTTGCAAGCAGACAGTGTTGCAAAATTGTTGCAATAAAGCAGAGATCAGGGAGCTGCAAAAAAACATGTTTGCAAGAAGACACATTTAATTTCTCCTGTTCTGTGTTACTTGTCTCACATTGGTAACGCCCCTTTTATTTAAAATGATCTCTGGAGGTGGAGTTATCTTCCAGGCAGCATCCACCCCATAGCCTGGAAGAGCTCATTTACAGTATATAAAACTAGCTGTACTACCCGACTTCGCCCGGGTTAATAACTGCTGTTAACAAAATAGAATGTATTAACAAAAAGTTATACTGCACACAAAAAACACAAAACAAATAGATAGAAATGTAATTATTAAAAGGCAAAAACTAAGCTAATATAAGCATTTCACAACATATATTTCAACACAACAGATATTGCACACAGATTTAACACTAGAACTACTGGACTCGTGACACCTATATAGAAATACATGGTGCAAAGTAATCAAAATGACTACCTCAGTAGTTCTAGTGTTAACTAAATTGGCAAAGTAATGTGATCGTCTGTCTCTTTCCAGGTCTGTTTCTTTCCCCGTCTGTTTCTTTCCCCGTCTGTCTCTTTCCCCGTCTGCCTGTCTCTGTCTGTCTCTTTTTTTGTCTGTCTCTATCTCTCTGTTTCTTTTCCCATCTGTCTCTTTCTAGGTCTGTCTCTTTCCCAGGTCTGTCTATTTCCCCGTCTGTCGCTCCGTCTCTTTGTCTGTGTCCTGTTTGTCTCTTTCCCTATCTGCCTGTCTCTGTCTGTCTCTTTCCTTGTCTGTCTCTGTTTCTCTGTCTCTTTAACTGTCTGTCTCTATCAAGGTCTGTGTCTTTCCCCATCTATCTTTGTCTGTCTCTCTGGCTGTCTCCTCCTTCCCTGTATGCCTGTCTCTGTCCCTGTCTGCATGTCTGTCTGTCTCTTTCCCCATCTGTCTCTTTCCAGGTCTGTCTCTTTCCAGGTCAGTCTCTTTCCAGGTCAGTCTTTTTCCAGGTCAGTCTCTTTCCAGGTCAGTCTCTGTCTGTTTTTTTCGCCGTCTGTCTCTTTCCAGGTCTGTCTGTCTGTCTCTTTCCCTGTCTGTCTCTGTCTGTCTCTTTCACCGTCTGTTTCTATCTGTCTCTTTCACCATCTGTCTCTGTCTGTCTCTTTCATCGTCTGTCTCTGTCTGTCTCTTTCACCGTTTGTCTCTGTCTGTCTCTTTCCCTGTCTGTCTCTATCTCTCTGTCTCTTTCCCTGTCTGTCTCTCTCTCTGTCTCTCTGTCTGTCTCTCTGTCTCTGTCTCTCTGTCTCTGTCTGTCTCTCCCTATCCGTCTCCCCACCGACATCTTATTACCTCACATATAAGCTTCTTATACTATGACTATCTTTTGTTCCTATAGCAACCAATCACAGCTCCTACTAATAACCTGTAGTTCCAGGCTCCATTTACTTTAATGGAGGCATGTTATTTGGAGAGTAACTGTAAAGCGCGGGGTTACATTTTCCTGTCAAAACATAGTCTACGACATTCCCTGGGTCACATGAGGTGTCTGTGCAAACGTTCGTGATTGTAAATGCGACGGTGCAGATACACTTTTCGTTTCACTTTTTCCCCATTATCTAGATAGGGGCAAAATTGATTGGTAAATTGGAACGTGCGGGGTTAAAATTTTGCCTCACAACATAGCCTATGACGCTCTCGGGGTCCAGACGTGTGAGTGTGCAAAATTTTGTGGCTGTAGCTCCGACGGTGCAGATGCCAATCCCGGACATACACACATACATACACACATACATACACACATTCAGCTTTATATATTAGATGATAAAAGATGATTTTTTCCACAACAAGGCATCTGATATGAGGCAGACGGGTAGGACTCTTTTCAGATTTCTATAATGTGTTTGCTCATATTAACAGTTTAAAAAGGTCAAACTGGTGACAGATTCCCTTAAAAGTGACCCTCTACAAAGAATTTTTAATACCCCGCACCTATCCTTATTTTTTTTATCCCATGTACTATGCTTTCTTACAGTGCTTGAAGATGTATGTTTCCATAACACATTTTTTGAGTCTTGAGCGAAAATTTGCAGCATAAATTTGTATTACAAATGGCCAAATGAGGCAAATCCACAGCATGTCCGCAATAAAGTCTATGTTGAATATTGCCAATGCAGATATTGTTGTAGACTATCTGCAATGGATCCAACACCTGGGAATCTACTAGGGATGATCGAATACCTCAAATATTCGGCTTTGCAAATATTTTCCGAATAGGTCGTCGCTATGCGAATATTCGATACGCAATGTAAGTCTATGGGAAGCCCGAATAGTTCCGAGTAGTTGTTATTCGGGGTTTCCCCTAGACTTACATTGCGCATCGAATATTCGCGAATAGTGGTGATTTATTCAGCAAATATTCACGAAGCTGAATATTTGAGGTATTCGATCATCCCTAGAACCTACCTGTAAACTACAGGATCTAAGGGCCTGTAGAAACATCATGTAAAGCAAAACAGTCATTGCCTGTAGAGCATCCCAGCTATTCCCACTTACATGAAATCATATTTTTAGGATTTCTACTAATAAAGGAGATAAAGGGCCCTGATTCATCAAAGTGTTTTTGCTAAATTCGAAGCGTAAAACTAAAAAGCTGGCTTTTTGAAGGCCAGACGATACTTTCAACAAAAAGTTGTGGCATAAGTTATGCCAGAAATGTTACAATAAAACTGACTGAAGTAACATTGCAGTCGAGGTGCCTGTGTATTGTGGCATATGGCGGTAGCCGTGGGCAAGGTGGTTGTCTGATGCTGATGACTGGACCAGACGTTAGATAATTCAATGAGAGACACCACCATTCACAAATAAACTTTTTATTCAGTGGTAACTTGGTAGGGATTCTGTACAGTAGATAGAGGATATATAGCTTCATCATCATTTGTTTTGTAACATGGATGATTTTCATACAGTGTTTTTGCTTTCTGTCCACACAATCTCTTTATTTCCTCTAATTCACTTGTCCCCATCTCAACAGATCTCGTTTCCTTCACCACAACCCACCTCGTTACTACAGTCCACGATTCCATGTCCTCTTCCTTTTAAAGGAAATACTTTGTCGTTAGGACTGGCATGCAACTCCTCTTCTGACGGGGCACTATCTTCGTCTAATGTTCTCTGTTCTTTCCTGGCCTATTACCTTTCTGATTTATAAATGCTGGGGCTATACTGCAAGGTGTCCTATCCCAGGACCCATCTGTAATCAATCACTCTGTCCTTCAGTCAGCTCTCTCTACTCATTATCACTCTATCCACGGTCTCTGTCTCCTTTCACTTCAGGTCTATTTTTGTCACACACTGGGCTTTTCTGACCTCTTAACAGGAAACTGTCTCTGTCCCTTCACTTTAGGCCCTTTCACTGTGCGCTAGGTCCAATTATTAACCCTATTTCTCTGTACTGTCAGGCAAAATACCATCTATCACAAAAAATGCATATCACACTCCACATTACACATCACAACACTTTTTATGTCTTCAAGGGGGAACGCGGGCAGTATCTCCAGCTTTTCACACATGGAGGAACACCCCAGTGATAAAATGCTACACTGACCTAATTCAGTGGCTCCAAACTATGTACATGGTGAGTGCCACCTATTTCTTCTATTTCAATTTACTAGAAAGACTATTAGGGTATGTGCGCACGTTGCTTTTTACCTGCTTTTTTGCTGCTTTTTCTTCTGCGCTGTTTAATGCCAAAATGGATGTGTTCTTCTATTCAAGCAAAGTCTATGGGAATTTGGGTTTCTTGTTCACACTATGTTGTTCAAAATGCTGCCTTTTTGTGGCAGAACTTTGGTCAAAAACTCAGCTTTGCAGTGCAAAACCCAAATGGCAAAAACAATTGACATGTTGCTTCTTTGAAAAGCTGAGTTTTTGACCAAAGTTCTGCCACAAAAAGGCAGTATTTTGAACAACATAGTGTGAACAAGAAACCCAAATTCCCATAGACTTTGCTTGAATAGAAGAACACATCCATTTTGGCATTAAACAGCGCAGAAGAAAAAGCAGCAAAAAAGCAGGTAAAAAGCAACGTGCGCACATACCCTTAGCATTGTAGGTAGTCCACCAGCTATGGCAGCATGCAGCTGTGTTTATGGAGGAAATGAGAAATGCCCAATCTACTAATTAATTTGCACACTTGGAAATGAAAGCTTAAGCTGGGTTTACACGCTGCAACATCGCAAAGGACATCGCTGTTACGTCACCGGTTTTGTGACGTAACAGCGACCTCCCTAAGTCTCTGGTGAGTCGCTGGTGAGCTGTCAAACAGGCAAACCTGGCCAACAACGCAACAGCGATCCGGACCTGCAGAGCGATCTAGCTGGTTGTTGGGGACGTTGATAAGCAGCTTTTTGAAAGGGAAGTTGCTAACAAAGTCGCTGCAAAGTCTTCACACACTGAAACTTTGTAGCGATGCATGCTGCACAGCGGGAAACAAAGGACCTAGGAATGGTCCTGAACGATTTGTAGCGATCAGCAACTTCACAGCAGGGGCCAGGTCGCTGATGTGATTCACACACTGCAACATCGCAAACAACATCGCTATTGCGTCACAAAACCGGTGACGTTACAGCGATGTCGTTTGAGATGTTGCAGTGTGTAAACCCAGCTTAAGGTTAAGTCAATTTACATAGTTTGTGGCACTAGAGATGAGCATTGTGTTGTAATAAGTGCCAAGAAGAGATGACCTAATCGATTTTTGCAACCCCTGTCTTCTGTGCAGGTCAGTGCTCTATAGCGGTGGACAGAAGCTCTGTGAGTTTCCCGAGCTTCTGGGTTCTCTTCGCTGGTCTGTCGTATTCACTATTTTCATCTCTACGGTATATGGAACTCACGTGCCATCTCACCAGCCCGGCTAAACATAAGCTGAACCTGAGATCCCAAAGGGTAAGGAAATTTACGTAAATACTATCCACTGACAGAGAGCACTAATCAGGACTGCGGACTGGGATGCACAAAGCGATCTACTCATCTCTACATGGTACTTCTTATGATACAATACAGTCCACAGAAATATTGTTTGTTCAGCCTGGCCAATCTTCAGACAGGAATCAAATCTGAATGTCAACTTAGATATTGTATCTAACCCTCATTCATACCTGGCCAGAAGAACAGGTTACTTAAATGCTTACGTGGATACTGTAACATAGAAAACCCACGGGATTTCCAACTAAAACTATGTAGTTAGAATGTAAAAATATCTAGAATAGCAGCAATGAGGGTAATCCCACCACTACCATCCTGCATTCTGATCTCAGAGTAACAGAGATATCAAGGACATTAAAATTATAGACCTTTGTCCAGGTTTCTACATTTTGTATGTAGAACAGCTCCACATACCAGAATCATAAAAGACGCACTTACAGCAAAGCACTTAAGATAAAAAATGATAAGAAAATCTCTATAGAACTCCGACAAGTATCCCCGACATAGCTGCCCCGTCACACATTGCCCCTATTGCTTCTAATTTACTAATAGCAAGGTTATGAATAGTGATGAGCGAGTACTAAAAAGCTCGGGTGCTCGAAGCTCGGGCCGAGCCTCCCAAGATACTCGTGTACTCGGCCCGAGCACCGAGCCCAATGTTATCCTATGGGAGACCCGAGTATTTTTGTGAAATGACCACCGGCAGCATGTAGAAACCCTAAAAATGGCACAAAAGTCTCCGAAGAGTGCTCAAATGACATGGCAACAGCATGGGGAAGACCCCTTGAAGCATTTATCACTCAAAAGTCACAGCTGTGAACAATTTTGTCTGAGTTTTACGCCATTTTTACGGACTCACCAGAAAACCTTCCAAAATGACACCAAAATGATTTTTCATGGCGGAAATGTTAAGGGCACATACCCAATAGTAAGATAGAGCTAATGTATGTTACTTTTTGAGATCAATACATGAAAGATTTTACGTAAAACATTGTGTGGCACTCCGATGTCCCTGAGAAGAGACGTACATAAAGGCCTCTGAGTCTAATGTGCCCATTTTGAGGAACTGAGTCTTTGTAGTATTTTCCTTTGCCAGGGCAGTCCAAAATTGTGAGGTTCACCAATGCCCCTGCATACAGACGTGCATGATGGCCTGTAAACCTGAAGTGCCCATTGTAAGGAAGTGGGTCTATTGTAGTATAGCCCTTAGGCAGGGCAGCCAAAAATTGGGAGGCTCCACGTTGTCCCTGGATAGAGACGTGCATGAGGGCCTCAAAACATTAAGTGTCCATTGTCAGGAAGTGGGTGTATTATAGTATAGCCCTTAGGCAGGGCAGCCAAAAATTGGGAGGCTCCACGTTGTCCCTGGATAGAGACGTGCATGAGGGCCTGTAAACCTGAAGTGCCCATTGGAAGGAAGTGGGTCTTTTGTAGTATAGCCCTTTGGCAGGGCAGCCAAAAATTGGGAGGCTCCACGTTGTCCCTGGATAGAGACGTGCATGAGGGCCTCAAAACATTAAGTGTCCATTGTCAGGAAGTGGGTGTATTATAGTATAGCCCTTAGGCAGGGCAGCCAAAAATTGGGAGGCTCCACGTTGTCCCTGGATAGAGACGTGCATGAGGGCCTCAAAACATTAAGTGTCCATTGTCAGGAAGTGGGTGTATTATAGTATAGCCCTTAGGCAGGGCAGCCAAAAATTGGGAGGCTCCACGTTGTCCCTGGATAGAGACGTGCATGAGGGCCTGTAAACCTGAAGTGCCCATTGGAAGGAAGTGGGTCTTTTGTAGTATAGCCCTTTGGCAGGGCAGCCAAAAATTGGGAGGCTCCACGTTGTCCCTGGATAGAGACGTGCATGAGGGCCTCAAAACATTAAGTGTCCATTGTCAGGAAGTGGGTGTATTATAGTATAGCCCTTAGGCAGGGCAGCCAAAAATTGGGAGGCTCCACGTTGTCCCTGGATAGAGACGTGCATGAGGGCCTCAAAACATTAAGTGTCCATTGTCAGGAAGTGGGTGTATTATAGTATAGCCCTTAGGCAGGGCAGCCAAAAATTGGGAGGCTCCACGTTGTCCCTGGATAGAGACGTGCATGAGGGCCTGTAAACCTGAAGTGCCCATTGGAAGGAAGTGGGTCTTTTGTAGTATAGCCCTTAGGCAGGGCAGCCAAAAATTGGGAGGCTCCACGTTGTCCCTGCATAGAGACGTGCATGAGGGCCTCAAAACATTGTTCCCATTGCAAAGGAGCGGGTCTCCTGTCGTTGTAATGTCCATTCTGCAAAGAATGGGCGAAAAAATTTACCACTGGGGGTATACCTGAAACAAAGGCCTAACTCTTGTAAAGGTCATCATGGTGGCGCATGAGGAGAAGGAGGAGCAGTCCAGCGATTATCCAAAGTCCAGAAGTGTGTACCCATGGGTGACTGGAGGTACATGGCAAATTCCCGTTACAAACTTTAAATTCCGCTCTCATTTGCTGGTGGTGTGGTGAAGTCTGGCCCAATCCAACCCTTGTTCATCTTGATCAGAGTCAGCCTGTCAGCATTTTCAGTTGACAGGCGGGTGCGTTTATCTGTAATGATTCCACCTGCGGCACTAAAAACACGCTCTGACAAAACGCTAGCGGCAGGGCAGGCCAGGACTTCCAAGGCGTAGAGAGCCAATTCATGCCACGTGTCCACCTTGGATACCCAATAATTGTAAGGAACAGAGGAATGTCGGAGTACAGTTGTTCGATCTGCAAGGTACTCCTTGAGCATCTGGGCAAACTTAGGATTTCTTGTGGCACTACCCCGCACCTCAGGGGCTGTGGTACGTGAGGGGCTGAGAAAACTGTCCCACATCTTAAAGACTGTTCCCCTACCTCTGGCGGATTTGGACTTGTGCCTCTCTCGGCTGTACGCCTTGGTTGTCCACTGATTCCTGACCTATGCCGCTAGCGTTTTGTGAGGGGAATGCTTTGCCTACTTCCGTGACTATGGCCTTCCGGAACTGCTGCATTTTGGTTGACCTCTCCGCCTCGGGAATAAGAGACATAAAGTTCTCCTTGTAGCGTGGGTCTAACAGTGTTACCAACCAGTAATGATTGTCGGCCAAGATGTTCTTAATGCGAGGGTCACGAGACAGGCAGCTTACCATAAAGTCAGCCATGTGCGCCAGACTCTTAACAGCCAGGACTTCAGTAGCCTGACCAACACGTTGACTGAACATGCTGTCCTCCTCCTCCTCCTCCTCCTCCTCCTCCTCATCTACCCTGTCCTCTGGCCAGCCACGCTGAACCGAGGATATGACTGGTGTGCATGTCATATCCTCAATTTGGCCGGAGATTTGCTCCATGTCTTCATCCTCCTCCTCGTCATAGTCCTCCACTGCACGTTGTGATGAGATGAGGCTGGGCTGTGTGTTATCAAACACACCCACTACTGTTTCTTGCTGCAACTCATCGCGCTCCGCCTGCAATGCATCATGTTTGGTTTTGAGCAGAGACCGTTTTAGAAGGCAGAGTAGCGGTATGGTGACGCTAATAATGGCGTCATCACCACTCACCATCTTGGTGGAGTCCTCGAAGTTTTGGAGGATGGTACATAGGTCGGACATCCATCTCCACTCCTCAGGTGTTATGTGTGGAGTTTGACCCATTTCCCGACGGCTTAGGTGATGCAGGTACTCAACAACTGCCCTCTTCTGCTCACATATCCTGACCAACATGTGCAGAGTTGAATTCCAACGCGTGGGGACATCACACACCAGTCTGTGAGCCGGAAGATGCAAACTGCGCTGAAAGCCGGCAAGGCCGGCTGAAGCAGTAGGTGACTTTCGAAAATGTGCAGACAGGCGGCGAACTTTTACCAGCAGATCAGACAGCTCTGGGTATGACTTTAGAAACCGCTGAACCACGAGGTTGAGCACATGGGCCACGCATGGAACATGTGTCAGCTGGCCTCGCCTCAAAGCCGCCACCAGGTTCCGGCCATTGTCACACACGACCTTTCCTGGCTTTAGGTTCAGAGGTGTGAGCCAGTGATCTGCCTGCTGTTTCAGAGCTGTCCACAGCTCTTCTGCATTGTGGGGTTTGTCACCTATGCAGATTAGCTTCAGCACAGCCTGTTGCCGCTTCGCCGAGGTAGTGCTGCAGTGCTTCCAGCTTGGGACTGGTGTGGAGGGTACAGTGGATGAGGATGCGCAGGAGGAGGAGGAGGCTGAAGAGCATGACATTCCGGAGCTGTAGAGTGTGGGTGAAACACTGACTGAGGTAGGGCCTGCAAACCTTGGTGTGGGAAGGACGTGTTCCGTCCCTCGCTCAGACTGGGTCCCAGCTTCCACAATATTAACCCAGTATGCCGTCAACGAGATGTAGCGGCCTTGCCCACAAGCACTTGTCCACGTGTCTGTGGTTAGGTGGACTTTGGGTGAAACAGCGTTGTTCAGGGCACGTGTGATGTTTTGTGACACGTGGTTATGCAACGCGGGGACGGCACACCGGGAGAAATAGTGGCGGCTGGGGACCGAGTAACGTGGGACAGCTGCCGCCATCAGGTCGCGGAATGCTTCTGTCTCCACCAGCCTAAAAGGCAACATTTCCAGCGCAAGCAGTCGCGAAATGTTAGAATTTAGAACTGTGGAATGTGGGGTGTTGGCAGTGTATTTGCGCCTGCGTTCAAAGGTTTGCTGAATGGATAACTGAACGCTGCGCTGGGACAAGGACGTGCTTGATGATGTTGTTATTTCTGCGTAGGCAACTGCAGGTGCAGGACCGGAGGAGGCTTGTTCGCAGGCAGCATGGACAGGGGATTGGCTCGCATGCACAACCAGCGAAGACGTAGCAGTGACATTAGCAAGCACTGCTCCTCGACTCTGTTGTACTTCCCACAAAGTCGGGTGCTTGGCTGACATGTGCCTGATCATGCTGGTGGTGGTCAGGCTGCTAGTTTTGGTACCCCTGCTGATGCTGGCACGGCAGGTGTTGCAAATGGCCTTTTTAGAATCATCTGGATCCAACTTAAAAAACTGCCAGACTCGGGAAGACCTAACATTTGTACAGGCACCTTGTGTCGTGTTGTTGTTCCGGGGAACGGTTGCCTGACTTCTGCCTGGAGCCACCACCCTGCTTCTTACTGCCTGTTGGGATGCTACGCCTCCCTCCCCCTGTGCACTGCTGTCCTTGCTCTGCATATCCTCCTGCCAGGTTGGGTCAGTTACTGGATCATCCACCACGTCGTCTTCCTCTTCCGCACCCTGCTCCTCCTCCTGACTTCCTGACAATTGTGTCTCATCATCGTCCACCCCTTGTTGAGACACGTTGCCAACTTCGTGAGAACGTGGCTGCTCAAATATTTGGCCATCTGTACATATGATCTCCTCATGACCCACTTCAACATGAGCTGGCGAGAGGCCAGAATGTGCGAATGGAAACGTGAACAGCTCTTCCGAGTGTCCAAGTGTGGGATCATTAATGTCCGAGGACGTGTACTCAGCCTTGTGGTAGGAAGGAGGATCAGGTTCTGAAATGTGCGGTGCAGTATCACGGCTACTGACACTTGACCGTGTGGAAGACAGAGTGTTTGTGGTGGTGCCAATCTGACTGGAAGCATTATCCGCTATCCAACTAACAACCTGTTGACACTGGTCTTGGTTCAAGAGCGGTGTACTGCTGCGGTCCCCAAGAATTTGGGACAGGACGTGCGAGCGACTAGATGTGGCCCTTTGTTGTGGCAAAATTAGAGCTTGCCCACGACCTCGGCCTCTGCCTGCACCACCATCACGTCCACTTCCTTGTTCCTTGCCAACGCCCTTGCGCATTTTGCAATGCTGTGCTGACGTGTATTCACTAGACTTGGGCGTTATATCAAAGTTTGTGCAAATCGTGCACCTGTACGCTGCCACCGACAGGCACACACGTGCGGTTTTTAAATGCAAGCACGGACGCACTAAGAACCTAACACAGGTTTTAGGAGCAAAAATTAATGACGAGAACTCTGACACTATCAGCCACTGCTGACTGACGTGTATTATACACTACACTTGTGCGTTATATAATAGTTTGGTAAAAACGCACACAAGTGCACCTGTACGCTGCCACCGACAGGCACACACGTGCGGTTTTTAAATGCAAGCACGGACGCACTAAGAACCTAACACAGGTTTTAGGAGCAAAAATTAATGACGAGAACTCTGACACTATCAGTCACTGCTGACTGACGTGTATTATACACTACACTTGTGCGTTATATAATAGTTTGGTAAAAACGCACACAAGTGCACCTGTACGCTGCCACCGACAGGCACACACGTGCGGTTTTTAAATGCAAGCACGGACACACTAAGAACCTAACACAGGTTTTAGGAGCAAAAATTAATGACGAGAACTCTGACACTATCAGCCACTGCTGACTGACGTGTATTATACACTACACTTGTGCGTTATATAATAGTTTGGTAAAAACGCACACAAGTGCACCTGTACGCTGCCACCGACAGGCACACACGTGCGGTTTTTAAATGCAAGCACAGACGCACTAAGAACCTAACAGGTTTTTAGGAGCGACAATTGCTGAGAAGTCTGACACTATCAGGACTGTTTTAGACTGTGTACACCAGCCCCAGATATGATGAAGGCTGGTATACGGTCACCACTAGGAATGGCTATATACCCTGCCTGCCTGCCTGCCTGTATACTGCTACAATAGTCCTGACAAGGACTCTTTTGGTCACTAGCCTGTATTCCAACCTGGCTATACCCTGCCTGTATACAGCAACAATAGTCCTGAGAAGGACTCTGCTACTGTACTCCGACCTGGCTATACCCTGCCTGCCTGTATACAACTAGAATAGTCCTGAGAAGGACTTTTGGTCACACTGTTTGCAGCCCTGCTACGGAAATAGCTATAAAGGGCCGCAAACCTTTCCCTGAAGCAGCGACCCTCTCCCTGCACTGACTGTCTGGATAGCTGTGAGCAGAGCACAGCGCGCCCGCCGGTATAAAGGCTCGGTCACGCTGTGCAGGCCGGCCAATCACTGCAATTCCACAACTAACAGGGCTGTGGCATTGCAGTGGTCTGCCAGCCAATCCCTGCATGAGGGCTGGCTCTCAAAAGAGCGCCAACATGCAGGGATGAAGACCACGAGTACAGCACGAGTATCGCGAGATTACTCGGTCCCCGCCGAGTAGACCGAGTACAGTGATACTCGTGCGAGTACCGAGTAGTAACAAGCATGCTCGCTCATCACTAGTTATGAAATATTCTATCTTAATGAGCAAATAGTTCTCAAAATGTGTGTGGTGATGTAAAGCCTCACTGGAAACTGAATCTAAATGGGAGAGGCTGAGGAGCCTAAAATAATGTGAAATAAAAAGGGGGTGGGGAAGATGAGGACCAAGCAGTAGGTAGGTGGGTAACAGTTAGAAGAAGGGGTAGGGGGAAAAGTGTCGGGGAGCCTAGTCATGATCTGGCACAACCTAGTAAATATGCCTGTTTAGCATATTGGGGATGCAGGCCCAAAACTGGGATCACAACAACAGGACATTGCTCCTAGCAACCAGGAAAAGAACTGCTGTAGGAAGGAGGGAAATAGGAGTGCAGCAAAGGCCAGAGAGACAGGGTCATTTGCCGCCAAGACCATGAATGCTGAACAGTGTGTTGTTTGCAGGGTGCTCGGGTTCAGCATATTGTGGATCAGCTAGACATGTTCCTGGGTGGAACTGGGGAAAACCCTGCTGTTATGATATACATTGAGGTGTGTCGCCCCGCAACAGACGACGGGCTGCTCAGATCCGGATCCTCAGTGGCTCGAGGGGTCTCCGGACCCGAGGCAGGAGGGGGGTGAAAGGATTGGATAGTGTTCGTGACGCCACCCACGGATCGTGGTAAGGCGGGATACCACCTCTGCTGCGTTTGGGGGAGAGCGCCCGGGAGCGATGGGATGGCAGCTTGTGATGTTAACCCTTCCGTGGGCAGGGGAGTGGTGTCCCGAGGCTCGGTGATGGATGGCTGGGCACCCATCAGGAGTAGAGGGGTACAATGTACTCACACAGTCCAGAGATGCTGACACTGACACCGGGTAAACCAAAGTCCTGAATGCCTTGCAACCTTTGGGTGAGCACGCTGGGTCCGTGCACTTTTGGTGTTGCTGGTTGGTCTGAAGCTTTGTCCCTTGGCACTGTGTTTCCTCTGTGTGGATCCCTTTTGCCTGAAAGTACTCGGGTCCCGCTCATCTGCGTGGCTAAGAGGATGAGCTTGCTCTCAGGGTTCACGCTTGGGATTTTCTGGACGGATTTGGGAAGTCCTATCCCCCTCGTTGTGCTAGTACCCCGATTTTGGAGCAGGTGGAGAACAGAGAACGGTTTGTGAAGATTCCGTCCTCGTCGAGTGAATTACTGGGCTGCATAAAGCTCCTTCCCAGCCTAGGGTCCGCGTACCCCGTCGTCCCTTGGCCCCTGCCAAGGTTGTAGCACAAGGCCGACGGTCTGCCCTCCGTGGCAGTACTGTTCCCCCTGTCACTACCCCCTGTGACCGGGGTTCCAGCTCCTTCCAGGCCAGGCCAACATCTGGCACCTGGGACAGGTACAGGAGCCCAGCTCCACAGCGTGACCTTGTCCTGTCACAGCTCACTGACACTCTCTGACTACTCTGACACTTCTGGCACTCCTTCTACTATCTGGGTGGCCCTATTCCCCTCAGGTCGCCAATGGGTGTTTGGTGGGTGTGGTGCAGTGTGTTCCTCAGGATTTGAGTACACCTGTTCTTAGCAACACCAAAGGGACAGGACCCGTAACCAAGGAGGAGCAGGTACCATGCAGAAGGGCAGATTGCATGGCACCCTTGTGACGACCTGATAGGCCAGGGCGTCACAGTAGCCAATACAAAAGTTAGAGGGAGGTGGAAGGTCCTTAAAAACGATTAGAGGGAACAAAGAGAGAAGCTGAATTCAGTGACCTCCAACGTAATGTTTTCAGAAATACTGGCATGCTATGAGCGTCAATAGAGATTAGCGAGATTAATAAGTGGCTTAGAAATTTGTGCAGTAAGAACGGGTTTGGGTTTGGGTTCATGGATAACTGGGCTGACTTCTCAGGCTCTACGGTAGAGAAGGCTGCACCGCAAGGGGAGGGGGCAGCTGTATTGGGGAAAAATGGTCAATGGAGGAGCTTTTAAACTAGGATCTGGGGGGAGGGAGGGTAGTGCAAAAGAAGGGATAGATAGAGTAGAAAGAAAGAGTGAGACATGCAAGAAAAGCAAATGTTTGCTGGCAAATGCAAGAACTCTTGCAAAGAAAATAAATGAATTGAAGAGTCTTATGTTAGCCATGGACAATAATGTGGTGGACATTACGGAAACCTGGCTGGATGAGAGCCATGACTGGGTGACAAACATATGTAGTTACTCCACGTTCAGAAAGGACAGGAAAGACAAAAAGATGGGGAATACACTACAGTTCAAAAGTTTGGGATCACCCAGACAATTTTGTCTTTTCCATGAAAAATCTTATTTTTATTTATTAAATGAGTTGCATAATGAATAGAAAATATAGTCCAGACATTGAATAGGTTAGAAATAATATTTTTTTCCTTCAAACTTTGCTTTCATCAAAGAATGCTCCCTTTGATGCAATTCCAGCTTTGCAGGCCTTTGGCATTCTAGCTGTTAATTTGCTGAGGTAATCTGGAGATATTTCACCCCATGCTTCCAGAAGCCCCTTTCCCATAAATTGGATTGGCTTGATGGGCACTTTTTGCTTATCATACAGTCAAGCTTCTCCCACAACAGTTCAATAGGGTTGAGATCTGGTGACTGGGCTGGCCACTCCATTACAGATAGAATACCAGCTGCCTGATTCTTCCTTAAATAGTTCATGCATAATTTGTAGGTGTGCTTTGGGTCATTGTCCTGTTGTAGGATGAAATTGGCTCCAATCAAGCGCTGTCAACAGGGTATGGCATGGCGTTGCAAAATGGAGTGATAGCCTTCCTTATTCAAAATCCCTTTTAAATTGTACAAATCTCCCACTTTACCAGCACGAAAGCAACCCCAGACCATCACATTACCTCCACCATGCTTGACAGATGGTGTCAGGCACTCTTCCAGCATCTTTTCAGCAGTTCTGCATCTCACAAATGTTCTTCTGTGTGATCCAAACACCTCAAACTTCAATTCGTCTGTCCATAACACTTTTTTTTCCAATGTTCCTCTGTCCAAAGTCTGTGTTCTTTTGCCCATATTAATCTTTTCCTTTTATTAGCCAGTCTCAAATATGGCTTTTTCTTTGCCACTCTACCCTGAAGGCCAGGATCCTGGAGTCGCCTCTTCACTTCAGACGTCGACACTGGAATTTTGCGGGTACTATTTAAAGAAGCTGCCAATTGAGGACCTGTGAGGTGTCAATTTCTCAAATTTGAACTCTAATGTACTTGTCTTGTTGCTCAGTTGTGCAGCGGGGCCTCACACTTCTCTTTCTACTCTGGTTAGAGCCCGTTTGTGCTCTCCTCTGAAGGGAGTAGTACACACCATTGTAGGAAATCTTCAGTTTCTTGGCAATTTCTTGCATGGAATATCCTTCATTTCTAAGAACAAGAATAGACTGTCAAGTTTCACATGAAAGTTCTCTTTTTCTGGCTATTTTGAGAGTTTAATGGAACCAACAAATGTAATGCTTCAGATTTTCAACTAGCTCAAAGCAAGGTAAGTTTTATAGCTGCTCTAATCAGCAAAACTGTTTTCAGCTGTGCTAACATACTTGCACAAGGATTTTCAAGGGATTTCTAAACATCCATTAGCCTTCTAACACAATTAAGAAACACAATATACCATTAGAACACTGGAGTGGTGGTTGTTGGAAATGGGCCTCTGTACACCTATGTAGATATTGCATTCAAAACCAGACATTTGCAGCTAAAATAGTCATTTACCTCATTAACAATGTACAGCGTATTTCTGTTTAATTTAATGTTAGCTTCATTGAAAAAAAAATGTGCTTTTCTTTCAAAAATAAAGAAATATCTAAGTTACCCTAAACGTTTGAACTGTAGTGTATATCTTTACTAAATCTTAAGACCTGTGCACAGTGACAATATTGGGGGGAGCTGTAACAAATTAAAAAAGCAGCAAATAATAATAGGTTCTTTATTATGGTGAATTTTTAACCTTACTGACATTCAGTGGGACATAGAATCTTCTGGTTGTGCTAAAAGCTGCAAGTTCTTATTCCAAACAATTAGTTCACTCAGTAAGTAGATGAACCAACTGAGGAAGATAATTTGCTGGATATGGTCCTGTCAAATAGGCAAGATACAATTTCAGATTTACAGGTCCAGGAGCACTTGAACAGGAGAACAATAATATGGTAAGTTTCAATGTAATATTTAATAGAACATTTGAAAGGGGAAATACATAAACCTGGAACATTAGGAAAGATTATTTCAACAAACTAAGGGAAGAGGTTAATTGTCTAGACTAGGACCATGTCATGGTAACTGGGGATAAAGAACTTAAATGGGGCAAGTTTAAGGATATACTACTAGAGTCCTGTAAAAAAAAATATAGCCTCTGGTAATAAAATGTCTAGAAATTAAAAAAAACCCCACTATGGATACATAACATTGTACAAAGTATAACAAAACAAAAACAAAGGCCATTAAAAATCTTGAAGGATGAGAATACAGAAATATAATTTCAGAAGTATGAAGATCTCAATAGGAAATGTAAAAAAGAAAATAAGCTGGCAAAATTAGCTACTGAAAAACAAATCGCAAATACATTAAAAAATCCCCAATGTTTTTTAATAAATACATCATTGCCTAAAAGAAAACAATCGATGGCATAGGCCCCTCAAAAGATAATACATGGATAATTATAGAGGACAAAGAAAAGGCTGAGATATTAAGCAGACACTTTTCATCTGTGTTTACCAAGGAACTGACTGTTCCAGGGATCATTCAATAAGGCAAAAATCAAAGTTTACTAATTTAACACAAGAACATGTATGCCTGCATTTGAGAAAATTTAACATTGACAAATCCCTCAGGTCAGATGGCATTCATTCAAGGATATTGTGGAAATTCAGTTCAGTAATTGACAGACCACTATATCTCCTCTTCTTAGACTCTTGTAACAGGGTTTGTGCCTCAGGATTGGAGGATTGCTGATGTGGTACAGATATTTAAGAAAGGTAAGAAGTTGGATCTTGGTTTTACATGAGTGATGTGCAAAGTGTTTGAGAGCATTTTAAGAGGTAACCTGCAAAAATATATTGCAGAGAATAATGTGATAACTGACAACCAGCATGAATTCACAAACGATAAGTCGTATCTAACCATCATGTTGGGGTTCTTTGAGGAGGCAGTGCAAATCTGGATGTATGGTAATGCAGCTGATGTGATTTATCTGGACTTTGCAAAGACATTTGATACTCTGATGAGAAAGGGGAAGGTAATCAACAAGTCCAAATGGTTATAATTCATGGTGTGGGAAGCAAGGAGATGGTTTTATTGTTTGCAAGACATATTTAAAATAGCACAGACCTACTCGTTTCGAACATGAAGAGCTATAAATCCTATCGATGCAAACAAAACTTTTATGCCAACATGAAAGGGTTATCTTATACCTGATGTTATTTACCACAATTAATACGAGGCACACCTTAGTATAGAATGTTAAACATGTTAACATATATTCAGACATGGGGGAAAAAATGCCAGATAAGGGAAAAAAAAGGTAATTTTTTCTAAAAATTATGAACAGAGAACAGGGAGAATATATATTTATGAATAATCTTGTCATTCCTATTTTTCACGCGCTGTCAAAGGTGCACAAAGATCTATTTCCACCTTACCTTCCTGCCGTATTGTACAGTGAAAGAAATAATTATTTGATCCATTGCTGATTTTGTAAGTTTGCCCACTGAAAAAGACATTAACAGTCTATAATTTTAAGGGTAGGTTAATTTCAACAGTGAGGGATAGAATATCCAAAATAAAATCCACAAAATCACATTGTATACATTATACAAATTTATTTGCATTTTGCAGAGAGTAAAAAGTGTTTGATCCTCTACCAACCAAGTGTTCTGGCTCCTACAGACCAGTAAGGCTGGTTTCACACTACGTTTATTTAACATCCGTCCATAACGTTTTTTTAGCGGAAAAACGGATCCAGTGCAAATGCGTTTTCACTTCAATGCATTTGCAATGGACTCGCGTCCACCTGCGTTCGCAAGCGTTTGCGTGCGTTAGACACAGGATCCGTACTTTTGCGTTATTTTAACATGTTTCAAAAACGCTACTTGTAGCGTATTGTACCTTTGTCAAAATAACGCATCTCACAGGATCCTTCACATTGCGCCGCGAGCTGCAATGCATTTCAATGAGCGCTGGATCCTGCCTAGCAGAATGCGTTGAGTTGCGTTGTAACAGGATCCTGCTTTTGTACTGAGCATGCCCAGAAAGTACTGAGCATGCCCAGAACCAGTCTCGCGTGATCTGTCTCTCTCTCCTCCTCCCTCCCTCACCCTCTCTATCTCTGTCTTTCCCCCTTCCTCTCCTCCCTCTCTCTCCCACCTGAGAGCTGCGGACACTCGTAACCAAGGTAAATATCGGGTAACCACTTCTCTTAGTTACCCGATGTTTACGTTGGTTACGTGTGCAGGCAGCCCGGCTCCTAGCAGCTGCAGATACTCGTAACCAAGATAAATATCGGGTATCCAAGCCCGATGTTTACCTTGGTTACGAGCGTCTGCAGCTGTCAGAAGCCGGCTCCCAGTCTGGCACGTTTAGTTCCCCTCACTCCCGATCACATGACTCCAATGCCCGCCCCTAAACATCCAGTGACAGGATCCTGCAAAGTAAGACATGCGTTTACATGCGTTTTTTGCTGTAAAAGCAGGATCCGCTTTTGCAGCAAAAAAACGTTCAGGACGCATGTTAAATAAACGTAGTGTGAAAGCAGCCTTAGACGCTCCTAATCAAGTCGTTAGCTGCATTAAAGACAGCTGTCTTAAATTGTCACCTGTAGAAAAGACTCCTGTCCACAGACTCTTTTAACCCCTTCACGACCGGCTGATTTTGCGCTTTCTGTTTTTTTCGCCATTCTTATTCTGAAAGGTCATGTGAGGGCTCTTTTTTTGCGGGACAAGTTGTACTTTTAAAAGAAACCAAGACTTTTACCATATAGTGTACTGGAAAACGGCAAAAATAATTCCAAATGCGGAAAAATTGCAAAAAAGTGCAATTGCACTATAGTTTTTGAGATATTTTATTCACAGTGTTCACTATATGGTAAACCTGATGTGTCACTCTGATGCCTCAGGTTGGTGCGAGTTCGTAGACACCAAACATGAATAGGTTTACTTATATATAAGGGGTTAAAAGAAATCAGACGTTTGTCCGAAAAAAAGTGGCGTATGTTTTGCGCCATTTTCCACGACCCATAGCATTCTCATTTTTTGGGATATATGGCTCTGTGACAGCTTATTCTTTGCATCTCAAGCTGACATTTTTAACCGTACTATTTTTGCGCAGATGCTGTGTTTTGATTGTTTGTTATTGCATTTTGCACAAAATTTGTGGATACCAAAACGTAAATTTTGGCATTTGGAATTTTTTTGCTGCTATACCGTTTACCGATCAGATGAATTGATTTGATATTTTGATAGATCGGGCATTTCTGAACACGGCGATACCAAATGTGTGTATATTTTTTATTTTTTTAACACTTTAATTTTTAATGGGGCGAAAGGGGGTTGATTTGAACATTTAGGTTTTTTTTATTTTTTATAACTTTTTTAATTTTTTTATTTTATTTTCTAGGTCCCCTAGGGGGCTATATGGATCAACAATCTGATCGCTCATTCATTTCTCTCGGTCAGAGCACCATCGCTCAGACCGGGAGAAATGGTCATCTCCTGTAACAGCCAGTACTTGGCTGTTTATTTACAAGCCTTAGTCATGTGAGCACCGGAGTCATCACATGACCCTGATCACGTCATGTAACTTCTGGTATCGGGCGGTGAGTAAATTTTCAGCACAACTCGGTTATAATGACACTGTCACTTATTGACAGCACAATTAAGTGGTTGGTTAAAAGTTTTGGCGGATATCGATTCTGCTTCTGCCTGGCAGGCACACGTCAGTTGTGGAAATCAGCTGAGATGTGCGCCGATTTCCCTCGGCTGCTAGCTTTCTAAGGATATCAGGGACAAGATCATAGACCTGCACAAGGCTGGAATGGGCTACAAAACCATAAGTTAGACCTGGGTGAGAAGGAGACAACTGTTGGTGCAATAGTAAGAAAATGGAAGAAATACAAAATGACTGTCAATCAATCGATCTGGGGCTCCATGCAAAATCTCACCTCGTGGGGTATCCAGGATCATGAGGGAGGTAATGATCTCAAGTCAGCTGGGACCAATGTCACCAAGAAAACCATTGGTAACACATTACTCCGTAATGGCTTAAAATCCTGTAGTGCCCGCAAAGTCCCACTGATCAAGAAGGCACATGTGCAGGACCATCTGAAGTTTGGCAATGAACCCCTGGATGATTCTGAGAGTGATTGGGAGAAGGTGCTGTGGTCAGATGAAACAAAACTTGAGCTCTTTGGCATTAACTCAACTCGCTGTGTTTGGAGGAAGAGAAATGCTGCCTATGACGCAAAGAACACCGTAAACACTGTCAAGCATGGACATGGAAACTTTATGTTTTGGGCGTGTTTCTCTGCTAAGGGCACAAGACTACTTCACCGCATCAATGGGACAATGGATGGAGCCATGTACAGTAAAATCCTGAGTGACAACCTCCTTCCCTCCGCCAAGACATTAAAAATTGGTCATTGCTGGGTCTTCCAGCATGACAATGACCCAAAACCCACCTACATTGTGCACACGTGATAACTTCCTCCTACCAGGATACCCATTTAATGCCGGTACATTTGCTGGGAGCCTTCTGCACTTTGGTTATATTACCTGGGGCTGCCACTCCCCTAAAGTGTAGCACCCAAAGTAACTAATGAATATACCTGGGTGCATACTCCCATGAAACCTTGCAACATTAACCTTGTTGAATTGCAGTCTTTCCTTTCATATGTGCTAACATTTTTAGTGATGTTTAAACCCTGCCCCAGCCTGATATTTCCAGGAAATCCCTTGATCCAACTTAGAACTCCCACTTTTGGGTAGGATTTACATAAACCTCACCAGATTTTTTTGAACCAGTAGTTGCAAGAAATCCAGGATAGTTGCAAGCTATGCAGCACTCTCCTAGTAGAAGCAGCCATGTGTTATATAGCCCCACTACTAGTCATCACAGTCTGCACTCAGTTCACCTACTGCAACAACTTTCCTTGCTGGTAGGTTGTCACCTCTGATATCAGTTGGGGATCCTGCCTCATCCACCAAAGCGCAGTCTCCCTCCAGTTGCAGCACTTAACTGATTTCTCATGCAGCACTCTTGCTGCCTCTAAATTTCCCAGCTGTGTCACATGCATACGTGTATCCCCAGCAAGGAAGCCTCAACTACTTAGGTGCACATGACTAAATCCTTCCAGTCAAGCCAGCTCAATTATTTATATGCATGTTAATGCCGTGTAGAAAGTCATGCGACTGAAACTAATGAAACATCTATCATTTTCCCCTTCCTATTGTGTGCTCTTTAGTATACTGGTTCTCATCGGAGGGATATTTGGGCCCCACAAGGTACCAGACCCTGGTGAAGTGGCATAATTAGATTCTGATGGGCCCCAACGCAAAATTTAGACTTGTCCCCCCCCTACCATGTTGGTCAGATATGTACACCCTTGTAGAGTTCTAAATTCTATAAGGACATATAAGTAGCCACCCACCCTTCCCATTATCTAGTAATGTCACCCATCCTGGGCCCATCCTGATAGATACGTTCCCCATCCTGGACACATCCTGTTATATATGTTCCCCATCCTGGTATATATATCTCCATCCTGTTGTGTATGTTTCCCATCCTGGTATATTTGTTCCCCATCCTGGTAAATATGTTCCTCATCCTGATATTTATATTCCCCATCCTGTTGTATATGTGGTGCTTGTTGCTGTTGTGGAAGTGCCAGAGTTATATTTCACCCTTGTCTCTCTAAATCTGTGAGTCTCATTACTCTCATGTCCTGTCCCTCCCTGGAGAAGGGGAACGGGAATTAGATAAGGACTGTTCAGGAGCAGGGTGTAGCGTCCGGCCCTGGTCCCAGTGTGGCGTCCTTGCGTGCCTCCGCTTCCAGGCTCCAGAGGCGGAATCTCCTCTCTCACCTGCCCAGCAGCTCTGTAGCTCCCGGTTTAAGCGTGGCATCCACGCACACCCCTGCTCCCAGGCTCCGGCGAGTACGTCCTTTTCCTTCGCTCCTGCCCAGCAGCCCCACAGCCTCTTCTCCTGTCTCGGAGTCTGATGCAACATCTTCCTGCTTTCAGGCCGCGCGCAGGTCTTCAGAAAATGTCCGTAGGGTGCATTCGTGGCCACGATCTTTTTCTTAAAGGGCCGGCGTCCCATTACCCGGAAGCAATCCCTGAGGTCACCTGTTTTACTAAAGGTATTTAAGACTGCTTCTTTTGATAGGAGGCGCCTGAGCAATGTTGCCTATAGTGTGTTGCTAGTTCTCAGGTCCCTGTATGTTACTGTGTCTATTCCCAGTACCAGTTTCGTGTGTCTAACCTGTCCTAGAGCCTGCTCTCCACCATTGCCAGTGTGCCATCATGTCTGAGCCATCACCAGAGTGCCGTCACATCTGAGCCAATACCACAGTGCCATCACATCTGAGCCACCACCAGAGTGCTGTCACATCTGAGCCACCACCAGAGTTCCGCCACGCCTGAGCCATCACCACTGTGCCGTCTCGTCCGAACCATCACCACAATGCCACCTCATCTTAGACTCCACCTCGGTGCCGCCACATCTGTTGACTCCTGCCCTGGATAATAAGACTTTTACCATCCGTAAGAGACTATCACCTCCAGTCCCTGGCTACCGTGCATTTAGGCCTCCCGATGGGAGCGCCACACAATCCCTGTATAGGGATTCGCTGCTGGTTGCTCCTTTGGGGGAGTCCAGTGTACTGTCCAGTAAGTCCACCCCTGGATGGTCGCCGCCCCTCGATGACCATAACAGTTTTCTCAGGCCATGGACTTTGCCGGGACCAAGCTCACCTGCCTGCCAGACATGCAGCAAGAGCTCTCCCACCAACGTGAAACCCAGGCAAGGGTAATGGCACTCATGAAGTTTGTTGAATCCCAACTGCATCTATGCAAACCTCTAGATCCTTGGATGCCCCCCAGTTTGTCGAAAAGCAGAGAGAACTTTCTTGCCAGCATGAGTCGCAGAGACGCATGTGTCGCGGGCGGAGGAGGGGACGCTGCGCTCTCCCACTGCTCGGGTCCGGCTGCCGCTGCGGCTGCTGCTGCTGCTCGGTGGCTCGAGCGATGGGCCGGATCCCGGGGACTCAAGCGGCGCTCCTCGCCCGTGAGTGAAAGGGGATTGGTTTTTGGGATAGTTTATTGTCCGTAACGCCACCCACGGTTGTGGTGATTTGTTGACACCACCGCTGCTCTGTATGGGGATCCCGGGAGTGATGGTGTGGAGCAGCTAGATGTTAGTCATCCCCTCCGTGGGTAGGTGTTACGAGGGGGACCCGGGGAAGCGTGCCAAGATGGGAAATGGACAGCTTCCGCCGGTCAAGGTCCACTGTGCGGTGTAAGGGACCGCTGCTATGGTCAGGAAAGAGTGAGCGGGTTGCTGCTAGTGATCGTCTGGAACGTCACAGACGATCTATGTACACCGGTCCGCCCTAACCCGTGAGGGTTGTATGGCTCAGGGCTTCTCGTACGGTGTACCTGTTGCACGGGGACGCACAGAGGTGCCTACACACGTGTGCCAGCGGGAGTCACAGGAATATGGCACGGGGGTAGCACAGAGGTGCCCACGCACGTGTGCTTCAGAAACCAAGTGAGTCCGACAGAGACTCGAGGAGCTCACCTGGGACAGGAACACAGCCTGCTAAATGGGATACTGCCGGAGCAGCAAGGCAGGGGCAAGACCTGCAAACTAGGTGCTGCCTGAGCAGCAAGGGCAAAGCCCACAAAAGACAATAGTGCCTGAGCAGTGGCGTGGCAGCACGCTGCCAGACATCCAAACATAGAAGGACAGTCATGCACCGCCATGATGGCAGGGGGAGCTTTTAAGGAGGTGTAGCTCCACCCAAGGGCGGGCGCGAGACGGGCGTGACCCAATCAGGGTTCGTGACGTCCTGGCCCAGCCAGTCAGGGTTCAGTACATCACCAGCCTCGTCATGGGGCCGTGTGATATCAGTGAGCGAATCAGAAGACGTCACGTGGAGCACATGCTCATCTTCCTGCCTCTGGGTCATAAAGGCGGGATCCTCGGTTTCACAATGTGCAGAGACATGGGAAGTCTTGCTGCTTCCCTGAGCATCTATTCTTTGCACACTGTGCAACCTCACAGAGCATCTGTGATGCTGAGCAGGAGAGCTTGTGGCAGGCAAGGGATGGGAGACCGCTCCATTCCTTGCAAGGGGAGAACCACTAGGTGTCACCCTTCTGCTAGGTCTCTGAGGAGGCAACTCCTGCAGACCGCGCAGTCTTCTAGACCTTTGGCGCTGCTGAGCAGGAGGGCTCGTGGCAGACAAGGAATGGGGGACCACCTCATTCCTTGCAACAGGAGAGCCACGACGTGTAACAGGTAGGGGGGTTGGTTGTCCCGGGGCCCAGTGATTTGGTGGGGTGCAGGGACGCGGGGGCAGCGCTGTGCCTCACGGCACTGTGGTACTTACTCAGCCTGAGACAGGGACACAGTTCTCGGTAAAACACACGGCTGGAAAGACGGTTCCCACGGACGGCTGCACTTGCTTTTCCCCAGTAGTTGACGGTAATGGTCCCTTTTCCTGCACCTAATGTTTCTGTGTTGGTAGCGATGGGTTCCCATCGGTTACCCACTCCTCGGCTTCAATCTGGGCCGAAGGAGCCCCTCTCTTTGCCCGCAGGCGCTGGCCCTGAGAAACTGGTGCCTTGGCGGTGGCGGTGGCGGTGTCTCTCTACAACGGTTGGACTGTTGCCTTCAATCGGGACTTGGTTGTTGGGAGACCCAGAGGTCCCCTTCACTGACGGATTTGGCAAATTCACGGCGACTCCTAGCTTGCCGGGATCCGAAAGGCCCCTGCCAATGGTGCTGGCTTCTCTTTGTATACCGCTCCGGTACCGCCGGGCCACCACCCGTCCGCGGTCCTTTCGGCAACCTCCGATCAGCCTCCACTGCAGACGGTCACCGCCGTCTGCTGACCTTGCTATTCTCAGTCCGGGGCACACACCCGGACCAACTTCAGGCTTTCTCCTGTCACTGTTCTCTTTCCACTTTCTACTCCTACACTTCACCTCCTCTCACTTCCTCCTCCTAAACTTAACTGCCTGGTTCTCCCGCCTCCAGGGCTGTGAACTCCTCGGTGGGCGGAGCCAACCGCCTGGCCCACCCCCTGGTGTGGACATCAGCCCCTGGAGGAAGGCAACAAGGATTTTAGGTTAGCCTTGGTGTTCCTAACTGGGGTGTAGGGTGTGGTGGTGTTATGACCTGTGACCCCTGGCTTGCCCAGGGCGTCACATTCCCCCTTAGCAAAATGCAGACCGTCCGCGGGCTGCCCGTCCAACACTGGTTTTATTTTTCTGAAAAAGGTAAAAGGTAACATAATACAAGTTATAACATCATCCCACATCGGGAGGTTCGGTACTTAAATGTTGCTAACGGTTTTAAACGGTTGTTACTGCCGCTCTCTCCCACCCAAGTAACCTGGCCCTGATGCTGCCCCTAAAACCCAGGCAGCACTCCTTGACCCCCAGTCCAGCACAAGTTACCCGAGCGGGATCTGTCCTTCCCCTCCAGAGGGTAGCCACCGGTTCCTGTGGTGGCTGGGCCCCAGCCTGCTCCACTGCGGGCCCTCCCTCCAACCTGCCTCTCCGGAAGCGGTAACGGTCAGCTGCAACACAACATTTTATTTACAAGCCACTTAACGTTTGTGGTTGCCCTGCAAGTTCTCGGGCTTGTCCATAGAAGTTTCTATGCAGCTAAGGAGTCCCCGCGGGGACAACGGTGCCGGCAACGGCCGGTTTCCAAATCACGGTTTGCAGACAATCAGGTTACTTTCACGGTAATCATTTTTCATTTTCAAAAACTTTCAACACTTTTAAACACATGATCACCTGTGGTCCCAATGGGGACGGTGCAGCAGTACTCCGCTGACCTTGAGGCGGCTACCACCGCAGGGGGTCGGCCCACTCAGGGACCGAACTGTACATGGGGTTCTCCTTCCATCGGCAGTTCAACCCCGAACCACTGACAGCCGTTAGGAACGGTGGCGGAGGCAGCATACTTGGGGCCTCTTCTTCCATCAACGGCATTCTCTCCGGACCCCCGGCCGCGGCGCCGATGTCCGTCTCCCACTCAATCAGGGCTGGTTCTGGGGTTTGGGTGGACTGATCGCGACGCGGCACGGCCGCAGCGGCCCCTTGCTCACGGGCCCCCACTACGGCAACCATTCTGCGCATCTCCGCCTTCCAATCCATCAACTGCTGCAGGCTCTGCGCCCTCACCTTCAAGCAGAACCGACCCAATTCCCGCTCCAGCCACTCAGCAGTCCCGGCGGGGAGCTCACCCGGGCCGCAGTCTTCAAAGGCTACTCCTCCTCTTTTCCCCCAGAGCTTGGATGCCCCGGTAGTGGGTATCCCCGCGCTCCAACTCGAGGACGCCGCCATTTCTCCATCCGCGTCCCCCTTAGCTTCTTTCCGGCCCCTCCTCTCTCGGGGCGGGGTTTTGGCCTTCGCGCCTCCACTACTCAAGAAGACGCTCGAGCGGGAACTTTTCGCGCCAAAGATGGCGACTTCTGCAACTTTCTGGCCGGACACCTCCGGCGGTCACAAGGCGCACCTCTACCCAACGGCAGAGCGGTAAGATCCTGTTCGTGACGCCAAGTTGTCGCGGGCGGAGGAGGAGACGCCGCGCTCTCCCACTGCTCGGGTCCGGCTGCCACTGCGGCTGCTGCGGCCTGCTGCTGCTGCTCGGTGGCTCGAGCGATGGGCCGGATCCCGGGGACTCGAGCGGCGCTCCTCGCCCGTGAGTGAAAGGGGATTAATTTTTGGGATAGTTTATTGTCCGTGACGCCACCCACGGTTGTGGTGATTTGTTGACACCACCGCTGCTCTGTATGGGGATCCCGGGAGTGATGGTGTGGAGCAGCTAGATGTTAGTCCTCCCCTCCATGGGTAGGGGGGTTGGTTGTCCCGGGGCCCAGTGATGAGGTGGGTGATGCAGGGCTTGGTGGGGTGCAGGGACGCGGGGGCAGCGCTGTGCCTCACGGCACTGTGGTACTCACTCAGCCTGAGACAGGGACACAGTTCTCGGTAAAACACACGGCTGGAAAGACGGTTCCCACGGACGGCTGCACTTGCTTTTCCCCAGTAGTTGACGGTAACGGTCCCTTTTCCTGCACCTAATGTTTCTGTGTTGGTAGCGATGGGTTCCCACCGGTTACCCACTCCTCGGCTTCAATCTGGGCCGAAGGAGCCCCTCTCTTTGCCCGCAGGCGCTGGCCCTGAGAAACTGGTGCCTTGGCGGTGGCGGTGTCTCTCTACAACGGTTGGACTGTTGCCTTCAATCGGGACTTGGTTGTTGGGAGACCCAGAGGTCCCCTTCACTGACGGATTTGGCAAATTCACGGCGACTCCTAGCCTTGCCGGGATCCGAAAGGCCCCTGCCAATGGTGCTGGCTTCTCTTTGTATACCGCTCCGGTACCGCCGGGCCACCACCCGTCCGCGGTCCTTTCGGAAACCTTCGATCAGCCTCCACTGCAGACGGTCACCGCCGTCTGCTGACCTTGCTGTTCTCAGTCCGGGGCACACACCCGGACCAACTTCAGGCTTTCTCCTGTCACTGTTCTCTTTCCACTTTCTACTCCTACACTTCACCTCCTCTCACTTCCTCCTCCTAAACTTAACTGCCTGGTTCTCCCGCCTCCAGGGCTGTGAACTCCTCGGTGGGCGGAGCCAACCGCCTGGCCCACCCCCTGGTGTGGACATCAACCCCTGGAGGAAAGCAACAAGGATTTTAGGTTAGCCTTGGTGTTCCTAACTGGGGTGTAGGGTGTGGTGGTGTTATGACCTGTGACCCCTGGCTTGCATAGGGCGTCACACATGTCCGAATACATGGTGTCCGTAGACTCTTGTCTGTACACACTGCAGAACCCGGCTTCCTCTGTTGCTCCTGAATCTGTGGAGTCGTCTACATGCATTTCCTGATCTCACCTGGCCTCCCCACGAATGTATGGAGGTGACCCTAGATTGTGCCGCAAGTTTCTGTACCAGTGCTTCTTGCACTTTGAGCTGTCACCCCGGCAACTGGCGACTAACCACTCCAAGGTGGCATTGATCATGTCGCATCTGATCAGTCAGACCCTGGCATGGATGAATCCTCTCTGGGAGAAAAATGATCAGATCATCCAAAATCTGTCTGCCTTCCTAGTCACCTTACGCAAGGTGTTCGACGAGCCATGACACCTTGCCTCTACTGCCTCTTCGCTCATGAGAATCCAGCAGGGGAATCTCACAGTGGGACAGTACGCCATCGAGTTCTGCACCCTGTCCTCTGAACGCAGATGGAACAATGACGCGTTGATAGCTGCCTTCTGGGAAGGATCAAGTACGAACTGGCTGGCTGGGATGTACCTTCCACCTTGGAGGACCTGATCACCCTGGCAACCCGTATTAATTTGCACTTCCAGGAGCGAGACAGAGAAGCCACTCGAAAGAGGAGAACCTCGCATCTGGTGCCCACCTTCCAGCGACAAATGTTGCCTTCTGCCACCAGGACAACTACCCCGCACGAGCCCATGGAGGTAGATCATGTCACAGAGTCTAGACTGCATCAGAAGAATTGGCAAGTTGCAGGAGAGTGCTTCTACTGTGGAAGTGCCAAGCACATAATTCCAGACTGTCCTGTGAAGCCTGGACACTACAGAGCCTAGGGTCCGTTGGAGAGGCCACCCTAGGTTGCGCCAAATCCTCTTCTTTCCTCTATGTTCCCGTATCGCTGTCCTTCAGTTCCAGTTTAAGAAGCATGCGTTCGTGGATTCAGGCTTTATCCAGCAGTCTGTGCTGGATCTACATCAGATTCCTATCCGATACCTTGCCAATCCCCTCTCCATCTCCTCCCTGGATGGAAAACTGCTTCCTGAACCCATCCGGTTTGTCACCGAGACTCTGGAGGTGCAAGTGGGGTTACTGCACTCTGAGAAGATTACCATCCACGTGCTTCCTGGGATGGCTCATACCTTGCTGCTGGGAATACCATGACTTTGGTTGCACAAGCCGGTATTGAACTGGGACTCTGGAGATATACTCCAATGGGAAACGCTCTGTCATGATAACCGTATGATTCCGCTGCTTCCCTCTCACCCACCAGCCACATCAACTGGTCTTCCAGGTCTCCCATCAGCCTACTGGGCCTACGCCGATGTCTTTGATAAGAAGGAAGCTGAGACGTTGCCGCCACATAGGCCCTATGACTGCCCAATTGACCCTCTTCCGGGTCGACTCCCACTCGTGGGCAAATCTATCCCCTGTCGCAAGCAGAGTTCCAAGCCTTATCCAAGTATATAAAAAAGAATCTAGCCCGAGGCTTCATCTAAAATTCTCCCGCTAAAGCAGGCTTCTTCTTTATCAACAAAAAGGGCGGATCTCTTTGGCCTTGCATATACTACCAGGGGCTGAATAAGATTACGGTGAACAACAAATACCTGCTGCCTCTTATTCCTGAGTTGTTTGATTATCTTTGAGGCTTCAGGATTTTTTCTAAGTTAGATCTCTGGGGAGCATACAATCTGGTCCGGATCCGGTCTGGTGACGAATGGAAGATGGCGTTCAACACTCTTGGTGGACACTATGAATATCGAGCAAAGCCTTTCGTACTTAGTAACGCTCCTTCGGTCTTCCAAGAGTTCGTTAATAATGTGACACCCTGGGCAAGCCAGGGGTCACAGGTCACAACATCACATGCACCCCCACATTCCCGGCAGGTACATCTAGGCTAACCTAAAATCCTTGTTGCCTTCCTCCAGGGGCTGATGTCCACACCAGGGGGTGGGCCAGGTGGTTGGCTCCGCCCACCGAGGAGTTCACAGCCCTGGAGGCGGGAGGACCAGGCTGATAGAGTTTGGGGGAAGAAGTAGAAGGAAGTGGTAGTGGAGCAAAGGAGAGGAGCTTGTAAGAGGAGTAAAGAAGTAAAAAGAAACAGTTAAGAAAGCCTGAAGTTGGTCCGGGTGTGTGCCCCGGACTGTGACAGCAAGGTCAGCAGACGGCGGTGATAGTCTGCAGGGGGACTGCTTGGAGGTTGCTGGAAGGACCGCGGACGGGTGGTGACCCCGCGGTACCGGAGCAGTATACGAAGAACAGTCAGCACCAGGGCAGGGGCCTTTCGGATCCCGGCAAGGCTAGGAGTCGCCATAACTTGCCAAATCCGTCAGTGAAGGGGACCTCTGTCTCCTAACAACCAAGTCCCGATTGAAGGCAACAGTCCGACCGTTAAGGGGAGACACCGCCACCGCCAAGGCACCAGTTTCCCAGGGCCAGCGCCTGCGGGCAAGAGAGGGGCTCCTCCGGCCCATATCCAAGCCGGGGAGCGGGTACCCGGTGGGAACCCATCGCTACCAAAAAGACTTTACATAGGTGCAGGGAAGAGACTGTCACCGCTAACTGCAGGGAACAGCAGCACCGTAACCGTCCGAGGGACCCGTCCAACCAGCCGTTTGTTTACCGAGAACTGTGTCGTGTTTACTGGCTGAGTGAGTACCTCCGTGCCGTGCGGCACAGCGCTGCCCCTGCGCCCCTGCACCTCCACAGGCCCCATACCCACCTGTCCACTATTCCAACCCCATCACTGGGCCCCGGGAGCACCAAAACCCCTACCCACGGAGGGGCAAATCAACAACTGGCTGTTCCATACCATCACTCCCGGGATCCCCACACAGAGCAGCGGTGGTGTCCACTTAATCACCACAACCGTGGGTGGCGTCACGGACAATAAACTATCCCAAAACCCAATCCCCTTTCACTCACGGGCGAGGAGCGCCGCTCAAGTCCCCGGGATCCGGCCCATCGCTTGAGCCACCGAGCAGCGGCAGTAGCAGGCCGCAGCAGCCGCAGCGGCAGCCGGACCCGAGCAGTGGGAGAGCGCGGCGTCCCCTCCTCCGCCCGCGACAACTTGGCGTCACGAACAGGATCTTACCGCTCTGCCATTGGGTAGAGCTGCGCCTTGTGACCGCCGGAGGTATCCGGCCGGAAAATTTCAGAAGTCGCCATCTTTGGCGCGAAAAGTTCCCGCTCGAGCGTCTTCTCGAGTAGTAGAGGCACGAAGGCCAAAACCCCGCCCCAATAGAGGAGGGGCCGGAAAGAGGCTAAGGGGGATGGAAACAAGATGTCTGCGCCCGACGGAGCCGCTGGAGGAGCGGTGGTCGCAGCCGCAGTGGCACCCGCGGATGGGAATGGGCCTGCCCAGGTCCCGGCCGCGCTGGCGGGAGGTGCTGCGGCCCCCGTGCTCGCTCAGGTGATGCCGTTCTCCTTGCCCTATGCGCCCGGAGCTACCTGGCTACCGCAGTATGACAGGAAACCTGATGCTTTACAGGTCTTCCGGAAAAAGCTTAACCCGTTGCTAGAACTGTACCCCCTGACCGATAAGCAACGTGCGGCGGTAGTGCTGGGCCAGTTAACCGGTGCGGCTGAGCAGGAGGCGGAGACCTGGGCCGAGGGGGACCGGCTCTCTGTAGCCACCATCTTTGAGAAGCTACAGACTGCCTTTGAGACCCGGACTGAAGCTGAGCTGAGGATGCAGTTTTACCAGTGCCGGCAACGGGCTGTGGATAGCATTCGGGACTATGCTTTACGTCTGCAAACCGCCCTCCGCACGCTAAAGCGGGTGAATCCTATCAATGAGGCGGACAGCAACAAGATGTTAGTAGAGCAATTTGTGCAGGGGATGAGATCCCCTGAGGATCGCAAACAACTCCGGCTCTGGGCCCTAGAACACCCTGATGTGGACTTTGCCGTGTTAAAGGAACGGGCCATTAAAGCACTACAGCCCCCAGCTTCAGAAATCTTGGAGCCAGCCCCGTCGCCCATTGAGACGGCCCCCGTTATGGTGGCCCCTGCCCTACCAACCTCTCCAATACCTACAGCCCCAAGCAGCACGATGGAGGAAGGTCCGTCGCATGGACGGAGACCTCGCCAAGATTCTTGCTGCACTCCAACCTTTGACCAGATCTCAGCCTTCAGCACAGATACAGCTTGCCGACAGCCCTGAGGATGTCCCCTGGATGCAGCGGAGAAGTGCTAACAACCCGCGGAGCAGACCTCCAACCTGCTATAAGTGCCGTAAGCCTGGGCATTACTTCCGACAGTGCCCGTTAAACGAGCAACCCCTGGGGCCCCGGGCCAATCCTCAGGAGTAGAACCCCGTGGCCCCCCAGACTAGCGGGACCGGTATATCGGGGCCCGGCCCATCATCCCCGTGGCTGTGGACGGCATACCGGTGATGGCTCTCTTGGACACTGGATCACAGGTAACCACCATACCATACACATTGTACCAGCGGTATTGGGGGATAGACGAGCTGGCACCCCCAGATACTAGTATAACGCTAATTGCTGCTAATGGACTCCCATTGACCCAAGTGGGGTATAAACAGGTGGCTATGACAGTGGGGCAAGCTGAACTGCAACACCAGGGTATGATTGTGATCATGAATGAACCCAGTGATCATAACCCGAAGATAGTGCTAGGAACCAATGTGATGGAGCACTGTATGGGTGATGTGTTGGCCCTACTGCAACAGCTGGCTGCCACGGCGGCGGGGAGCCGACAGAGAGCTGTGCAGCGTGAGATCCGAGCCTTGATGTACCGCCAGCATGTAAACTCAACAGGAGGAGAGATTGGTGGAGTGAGAGTGATGGATGTTGCTCCGTTGATTGTGCCCCCTAGGAGTGAGATGATGATTTGGTGTAGGGCAGCAGTAGGGCCTCAGGGGCGTGACTACCCTGCCATGATGGAGCCCATACCCTCCGAGCACTGGCCCACTGTAATGGCCGCCCGAGGGGTGGTAGACGTAAAGAAGGGGAGAGTGCCCGTGAGGGTGCTGAACAGTGGGGAGGAAGAAGTCAGGCTTCCCCGGTATGCCACCATTGCCAAGCTGCTCACCCTGGATCCCCACACCATCCACGAAGCCATTCCCTCAGTCTCCCCACCTACTACCAGCACTCCCCCGCCTCAAGGGGAGGTAAATGAGTGGCACCAACAGCTACACGTGGGCACTGATGATACCCCTACACATCACAAAGCAGGGGTATACAGGGTGGTGCGGGAGTATGAACAGGTTTTCAGCAAACATCCACTAGACTTTGGGCAGATCAAAGGGGTCCAACACCACATCCCCACCGGTGAACCCCCCTATCAAAGAGAGGTATAGGCCTATTCCCCCTGCACATTACCAGTGTGCCAAAGATATGTTGAGGAATATGAAGGAGGCAGGGGTTATTCGGGACAGCTGTAGTCCCTGGGCCGCTCCGTTGGTACTGGTCAAGAAGAAGGATGGTACCATGCGGATGTGTGTGGACTACCGGAAGATTAATCAGATAACCCATAAAGATACCTACCCACTGCCCCGTATTGAATAGTCTTTGGCCGCACTGAGAACCGCAAATTACTTCTCTACCCTTGACCTCACCAGTGGGTACTGGCACGTGGCAGTGGCCCTGGAAGACCGGGAGAAAACCGCCTTCACCACCCCAATTGGGCTCTGTGAATTCAATAGTATGCCGTTTGGGCTGTGCAATGCCCCTGGGACCTTCCAACGGCTGATGGAGTGCTGTCTGGGACATCTGAACTTTGAGACCGTCCTGTTATACATGGATGATGTGATTGTGTACTCTCAGATGTATGAAGCCCATCTGGAGCACCTAGCCGAGGTGTTCGCGTCCCTTGCCAAATACGGGATGAAGTTGAAGCCCTCCAAGTGCCACCTGCTGAAACCCAGAGTACAGTACCTGGGGCATGTGGTGAATGCGGAAGGTGTCGCCCCCGACCCTGAGAAGATCACTGCCATCCGGGACTGGCCAAGACCAACCACCGTGAGGGAAGTAAGGCAGTTTTTGGGTCTGGTGGGTTACTACCGGCGCTTCATCAAGGGGTACACGAAGATGGCTGCTCCCATGCAAGACCTCCTCGTGGGACAGACCAAAGGTGGTAGACCCATCGGAGCCCCACTGGTGTGGGAGGACAGGCATGAGGAATCCTTCCGTCAGCTGAAAGAGGCCTTGACTGGAGAAGAGGTCCTAGCGTACCCTGACTACGGCTGCCCATTCATCCTCTACACAGACGCCAGCAATGTGGGTTTGGGGGCAGTCCTGTCCCAGGTCCAGGAAGGAAAGGAGAAGGTGATTGCCTATGCTAGTCGAAAACTCCGGCCGACTGAAAGGAATCCTGAGAACTACAGCTCCTTCAAGCTCGAGCTCCTGGCACTGGTGTGGGCTATCACCGAGCGGTTCCGCCACTACTTGGCCGCAGCAAAGTTCACCGCTTTCACGGATAACAATCCGTTAACTCAACTGGACACTGCCAAGCTGGGCGCGTTGGAGCAGCGGTGGGTGGCCAGACTAGCCAACTATGACTTCGCCATCAAATACAGGGCTGGTCGTGTCAACATTAATGCTGATGCCCTCTCTCGGATGCCCCACTTGTCAGAAGGTGGGTGCGAGGATGATGACCTCGAGGAGATCGAGTTGCCTGCATTCCACCGGCCACCAACTGAGAAGGTACATGTCCACCAACAACGGGTGAACCTGGATCCGCTGCCCAGTCAGGAGTGGCAGGAAGCTCAAAATCAGGCTCCCGCTGTCCGCCTAGTCAAGACCCTGGTGGAGCAAGGCGCTGCTGGGATGGACCCTGCCGCCCCAGCTGAAGCCCAACGCTTGTGGAAGGAACGGACCCGGCTGTGTCTACATCAGGGGAGGTTGTACCGTGAGCTGATCAACCCGAAGACCCATGAGAAAATCCGCCAGTTGGTTATTCCCCAAGCTGATGTACCCACTGTTCTGCAGGCGTACCATTATGGTGCCGGCCACTTCGGGTGGAAGAAGATGGAGATGCTGTTGAGGGAGCGGTTCTATTGGAGTGGGATGCGGGAGTCTGTGGAGGCCTGGTGTCGAGAGTGCGGTCCTTGTACGTTGAGGAGGAAGGATGAAGCCAGCCAGAAGGCTCCCCTACGCCCGATCGTTACACACCAACCACTGGAGCTGGTCGCCTTGGACCATGTAAAGCTCACCCCCAGCCGAAGTGGGTACACTTACGCTCTGACCATAGTAGATCATTACTCCCGGTTCATGGTGGTTGTCCCGGTCAAGGACTTAACCGGCCGTACCGCCGCTAGAGCGTTCCAAGCTTACTTCTGTCGACCCCATGGATACCCTGAGAAGGTGCTTACCGACCAAGGTCCAGCCTTTGAGGCGGAGGTGTTCCATGAGTTCTGTCAGCTGTACGGCTGCAAGAAGATCCGGACCACACCTTACCATGCCCAGACCAACGGTATGTGTGAGAAGATGAACCATCTGGTCCTTGGCCTCCTCAAAACGTTGCCGTTGGAGGAGCGGAACCTGTGGCCGGAGAAGCTGCCTGACTTGGTTGATATGTACAACAATATCCCGTCTAGCTCAACGAAGTGCACCCCAGCGTATCTGATGAGGGCTCGGCCTGGCCGACTGCCGGTGGACCTGGAAATGGGACTGGAAGCCCCAGAGACACTCCCCTCAACGGCTGAATGGGACACCCGGCGGAGGGTGCAGTACCGACAGATTCAGGAGTATGTGGAAAAGAACCTAAGTCGGAGTAGAGAACAACAGGAGCAGCGCTTCAATCAGAAAGCGTCTGCGGGCCCTTTCCAGCCTGGAGATGTGGTGTTAAAGCGGAAGAGGAAAACCCATAAGCTGGATGATCAATGGGAACAAATCCCAGACGTCATCCAACCCACAGGATGGGAAGATGGAAAGGCCTACCAGATCAGTCGTGACCAAGGGGGCACCTTGGCCACGGTTTCCCGGGACCATCTGAAAAGGTGCCCACCAGCATTAAGGGCGATGGCTGAAGTACCAGCTCCTCCACCAGCAGAGAAGGCAAAAGAGGTGATCCACACTGTGATGGGTGACTTCCCAGCAGACTGGTCTACACAGAACGGCGCGGTGATTCTTCCAGTGATACTGTTCCCACAACCTGTGGATGAAGAGGTGGTGGAAGCGGTCAACCGTGAGCCAGAACCAGTGCCAGTGCCCAGGGATGAACCTGTGCGCAGCTCCCCTATGCCTCCGCCTGCCCCACACGATAGCCGGGAGGAGGAACCGATTGTTCCCTCTGCCCCACTGCCTAGCCCCACTGACACCGGACCCCGGAAGTCCACCCGTCCCAACCTAGGTAGGCCCCCACTTAGGTACAGAGAAACCGTTCTTTAAAAGGGGGGGGGGAGAAAACAGGTGTGTTTTAAGTGTGTTTGTTTGAAAGTTTTTGCAAAAATGATAAGTAAATGGAACTGAGGATTTATCTGATTTAACCGTGATTTGGAAAACGGCCGTTGCCGGCACCGTAGTCCCCGTGGGGACTGTTTGAAAAAGTTATGCATAGAGAACTTTCTATGGACAAGCCCGTGAACTTGCAGGGCAACCACAGACGCTAGTGGCTTGTAAATAAGTTTTGTTACCGTTACCGTTTCCGCATTTACCGCCTCCGGAGAGGCAGGTTGGAGGGAGGGCCCACAGCAGAGCAGGCTGGGGCCCAGCCACCACAGGAACCGGTGGCTACCCTCTGGAGGGGAAGGACAGATCCCGCTCGGGTAACTTGTGCTGGACTGGGGTCAAGGGATGCTGCCTGGGTTTTAGGGGCAGCATCAGGGCCAGGTTACTTGGGTGGGAGAGAGCGGAGACCGTAACCGTTAACTGTTTTAATGTTTGCAACATTTAAGAACTGAACCTCCCGATGTGGGATGATGTCATAATTTGTATATATGTTACCGTTTTTTCTATTTTACAGAAAAACAAAAGGAAAATAAAACCGGTGTTGGACGGGCAGCCCGAGGACGGTCTGTGTTTTGCTAAGGGGGAATGTGACGCCCTGGGCAAGCCAGGGGTCACAGGTCACAACATCACATGCACCCCCACATTCCCGGCAGGTACATCTAGGCTAACCTAAAATCCTTGTTGCCTTCCTCCAGGGCCTGATGTCCACACCAGTGGGTGGGCCAGGCGGTTGGCTCCGCCCACCGAGGAGTTCACAGCCCTGGAGGCGGGAGGACCAGGCTGATAGAGTTTGGGGGAAGAAGTAGAAGGAAGTGGTAGTGGAGCAAAGGAGAGGAGCTTGTAAGAGGAGTAAAGAAGTAAAAAGAAACAGTTAAGAAAGCCTGAAGTTGGTCCGGGTGTGTACCCCGGACTGTGACAGCAAGGTCAGCAGACGGCGGTGATAGTCTGCAGGGGGACTGCTTGGAGGTTGCTGGAAGGACCGCGGACGGGTGGTGACCCGGCGGTACCGGAGCAGTATACGAAGAACAGTCAGCACCAGGGCAGGGGCCTTTCGGATCCCGGCAAGGCTAGGAGTCGCCATAACTTGCCAAATCCGTCAGTGAAGGGGACCTCTGTCTCCTAACAACCAAGTCCCGATTGAAGGCAACAGTCCGACCGTTAAGGGGAGACACCGCCACCGCCAAGGCACCAGTTTCCCAGGGCCAGCGCCTGCGGGCAAGAGAGGAGCTCCTCCGGCCCATATCCAGGCCGGAAAGCGGGTACCCGGTGGGAACCCATCGCTACCAAAAAGACTTTACATAGGTGCAGGGAAGAGACCGTCACAGCTAACTGCAGGGAACAGCAGCACCGTAACCGTCCGAGGGACCCGTCCAACCAGCCGTTTGTTTACCGAGAACTGTGTCGTGTTTACTGGCTGAGTGAGTACCTCCGTGCCGTGCGGCACAGCGCTGCCCCTGCGCCCCTGCACCTCCACAGGCCCCATACCCGCTTGTCCACTATTCCAACCCCATCACTGGGCCCCGGGAGCACCAAAACCCCTACCCACAGAGGGGCAAATCAACAACTGGCTGCTCCATACCATCACTCCCGGGATCCCCACACAGAGCAGCGGTGGTGTCCACTTAATCACCACAACCGTGGGTGGCGTCACGGACAATAAAGTATCCCATAACCCAATCCCCTTTCACTCACGGGCGAGGAGCGCCGCTCGAGTCCCCGGGATCCGGCCCATCGCTCGAGCCACCGAACAGCGGCAGCAGCAGGCCGCAGCAGCCGCAGCGGCAGCCGGACCCGAGCAGTGGGAGAGCGCGGCGTCCCCTCCTCCGCCCGCGACAATTACATCTTCCATGACCTTCTTTACTCCTGTTTGGTTGTATACCTCAACAACATCCTCATCTTCTCTCCAGATCTGTCTACCCACTGAAGGAATGTTCATTTGGTCCTGCAGAGGTTGAGAGAGAACCACCTCTATGCCAAACTTGAGAAATGTCTGTTTGAGCAGACCTCGCTGCCCTTTCTTGGCTACATAGTCTCCGATACCGGCCTGAAGATGGACCCAGACATACTGAAGTGGCCCCATCTGGATGGGTTAAAGGCTATCCAGCGGTTCCTGGGATTCACCAGTTATTACAGTCAATTCATCCCACACTTCCAGTCTCTAGTACATCCCATCTCTCACTCACAAAGGGGAGAACCCAAAGAAATGGACCTCGGAGGCTGAAGAATCCTTCTTGTCTCGAAAACGGTCATTTGCTTCTGCTCCAGCATTGCATAGACCTGATACCATCAAGCAGTTCATTCTTGAGGTGGATGCCTCCTCCTCCGGTGCTGGTGCTGTCCTTACACAGAAGACAACTGAGGGTAAGACAGTAACCTGTGACTTCTTTTCCAGGGCTTTTTCTCCAGCAAAGCGGAACTACTCGATTGGTGGATCAGGAGGAAGAGCCTCAGCACATCATAGAGCCCTCCAAGCTGATGGTAGTCCCAGTTCATGTGCATCAAATTCCCCCCAGTAAGACATTCATCGCAGAGGCCAATAGAGAATGAGTACTCCGGTAGGGTTGTTAATCCAGACTAGCGGGTAATGTGGGGCAAAGGAAGTCTCTGCAGTTGATTTCCCAGTACTACTGGTGGCCTAAACTACGTCAGGAAGCTCTGGAGTTCGTCTAATCCTGTTCTTCCTGCATCCGGAATAAGACCCCGAAGATGCTTCCGACAGGTCCTCTGCTTCCTTTACCAGTGCTACCTGCTCCTTGGCAACATAACGGTATTGACTTTATTACGGATCTACTTAAGTCCTCTGGGTATACCATCATCTGGGTCATGGTGGACAGATTCTTCAAGATAGCATCTCACTGGGTTACCATCTACTCTAGTTCTCGATGAGCAGTTCCTCCAGCACATATTCAGGTTACACGGTTTGCCCCTTCCCATCGTGTCTAACAGAGGGGTCCAATTCACGGGCTCGGTTCTGGAGATTTGTCTGTAAAATGCTGGATGTCGCTTTGGACTTTTCGTTTGCTTATCACCCACAATCCAATGGCTAAGTAGAGCATGTCAACCAGGTCCTAATGAACTACCTTCGCCATCTTGTCTATGAGCACCACAGTGACTGAGTCATGCTCTCCCCTGGGCTGAATTCTCCTACAACAATCATGTGACCGAGTCTTCTGCCAAGTCTCCGTTCCAGGTGATTTATGGACAGCAACTAAAAGTTTCATGTCCTGTGGTGTGTTCCTCTGGCAATCCAGCAGCTGATACTTTTGTGAAATCTTTCTCCGACATCTAGGCAGAGACCAAGTCCGTTCTGGAGCGCTCCTCCATCCGAATATGTGGATAAGAGACACCTTGATGCTCCCTTCTTCCAGCCCGGAGACAAAGTATGGCTCTCATCCAGGTATGTCCGCTTGTAGATACTGTACCTTCATACAAGTTGGGTCCCCGCTTTATTGGTCCCTTCGTGGTTCTCCAGCGGATCAACGAGGTGTCTTACAAGCTGAAGTTGGCACCCACTCTGCACATCCTGAACTCTTTCCACATGTCCCTCCTCAAGCCTGTTGTTCTGAGTCGGTTTCATCAGGATCCTGGTACCACTCCTCCTTCTGTCTGTGATGTCTATGAGGTAAAAGCCATCCTTGCAGCGAAGGAAGTTTGAGGTAAAACCTACTTCTTGGTAGACTGGAAGGGGTTTGGTCCCAAAGAGAGGAGAATATTGATGCCCCTCTTCTCCTTATGAGATTTCTGAAAAGGAGGGTGTATAAGGGGGGGTAATGTAGCACCCGGGCCCAGTCCCATTGTGGCGTCCTCACATGCCCCCGCTCCCAGACTCCGGAGGAGGAATCCCCTCCTTTCCTGCCCAGCAACTCCATGGCCTCTTCTCCTGTCCCAGAGTCTGCTACAACCTCTTCCTGCTTCCAGGCCACCATTCACAGGTCTTCAGTAAGGGCCTTTAGGGTGCACGCATGGCCACACTCCCTTTCTTAAAGGACCGGTGTACATTGCCTATAGTGCGTTGCTAGTTCTCAGGTCCCTGTATGTTACTGTGTCTATTCAGAGTACCAGTCTCGTGTATCTAACCACTGTCTTTGCTCTCCTCATTGCCAGTGTGCCATCACATCTGAGCCATCGCCAGAGGGCCATCACGTCTGAGCCAATACCACAATGCCATCACGTCTGAGCCACCACCAGAGTGCCGTCACATCTGAGCCAACACCACAGTGCCATCATGTCTGAGCCATCTCCAGAGTGCAGCCACGCCTGAGCCGTCACTACTGTGCCGTTTCGTACATCCCATCATCACAGTGCCGCCTCATCTAAGCCTCCACCTCTGTGCCACCACATCTGTGGATTCCTGCCCTGGACATTGAGATTAAGACTTTCACCGTCCGTAAGAGATGGTCACCTGCGGTCCCTGGGTGATGTGCATTTAGGCCTTTAGCGGTTAAAAGAAATTACAAAAGACAGCACAGCAAGTTATATTGACCTTTCTGTGCACTATTTCATTATTTTTAGTGTTATTTTGGCTTTTTTTCAGGCAGGTTCGAGGTGGGAAAAGATGTCATTTGTACATGCCCAAACACATATCAAGATCGAATCCTAAATACTAATGAAACGTGTACATTTTTTTTGCATACCAAAAAAAAAATCACTGGAGTCTAAGTGAGGAGTCCTGGGTGATGATTTCAGATTTCACGTCCTCATTTCCGTTTGTGCCAGTTTGCATATTGGTTTCTGTTTCCTTTTCGGCTCATTCTACTTCTGTTTTTATGGTATTAAAGAAAAAATATACATAGCTAAAATAGTAAAAATCTGATCACGTCTGTGATGATCACCAATCCGGCCCAAACTGCATGACAAAGTAGTACAGCATAACGGAAACTCTACTGCCTCTAATATAATGACTAGGGTCCAACGTGTGCTGCTTGTCATTCAGGGAGTGCAAGACTTTTGTTATTTTCATATTTAGATCTTATTATAACAGAACAGAAATACGGAAACAACAGTTTAAACTAAGCCTATGCTAAAAATAGATGTGTTATAACAGAACAACATACTAGTGACCATTGCCTGGAGTAGTGCAGTCTACTGAAAGAGGCCTAGACTCCTGAAATAGATATTGGCTGATTGCTATTTCTTTAATAACCGGCTTAAGGAAGACTGTTCACAAATTTTTTCTTGTTGAACTGAACACACAATGTAATAATGGCTACAGAACAAAATAAGACTTTTTATTTTTATAATTCCACTTCTCCGTTGCGGAGATATTAACTTTTGTTAAGTCCAAGTGAGTGTTATCATAGTTTCCAATGGGGCTTGTATTTCTCTCTGTATGAGTTTCCCAATCATAAGCAGGTAGTAAAACAGCAGAAAATGATCATACCCCACAATAGCTTACGTTTTTCAGTGTGTAAGATGTAATGATACAGTCCTGATCTCCTGGTTTGACCTCCTGCATGATTAGAAAGCACAGATGACCAACACCTTTCAGATAATGTCCCTATAGGTTAAGGGGCAGCACAACTGAGTTTAGCTGTTTAGCTGTGTCACTGTCATGAGGGTACCATGACAGAGAGTGGTCTCTCCTATTTCTGGTGTCAGGAGATCACAGCACAGGGCTTCATACACACTTGCTGGCTGGGCAGATTCTCCTTTATCCAGTGCTGCTAGTAGATCCTCTGGTCTCCTGAAACTCTGAATGTGAGCAATAGTCAGCTGTCTTCTATTTCTAATCAGCTCTGCTATAAAGACCTCTTTCCTAGTCTAGGTAAACTGTTGGTGACAGTCTGTGTGTATAATACTTGCATCTAGAGGGATCCTGTTAGCTGAGGACCAGGAGGAAACCATTCTGAAAACATTTGCTGGGTGAAAGTTGTGTTGTCTTCCCTTCATTAGTCCTGTATGGCTTTTCCCCTGTGGTCCATTCCTCATTATTACCTCTTGTCATTGAAATGCTTTGTATGACTGCTTTTTATTTTACCCCTGTCTGTCTAATCTTCTCTGTGTCCTTATCCTAGAGCAAAACTGGTGTTTCCGCTGCCCTACACACTATACAGGGCTGAGCCCAGGTAGAGACAGGGATAGGCACGCGATCGGAAACACGGTGAAATAACCCATATAGGGACGTTAGGGAGTGCAGGGTTCAGTCTCAAGTGAGCTTAGGAGGTTACCTTGCTCCCGTTTCCCTAGCGTCAGGACCCACCATTGTAACGTGTAGCCTGTGTGTTGCAGCGCTCGCAAAGGGTTCCCGTGTACCTGGTGGAACCCCGATAGTCACTGCGTGACAGTCACATTATAAATCATTCTATCAGCTCTCCTCATGTCCTAGGACTATCAGCTCTGCTGTACTGCTCCTCCCCCCAGGGTGTAAGATGTAATGTACAGTTTCTCAGTGTGTAAGATGTAATGTACAGTCCTGATCTACTTTTCTAACCTACTGCATTATTAGAAAGCACAAATGGACAACACCTTTCAGATAAGGTCACTATAGGTGAAGGGGCAGCACAACTGAGTTTAGCTGTGTCACATTACAAAGCCTTCTATCAGCTCTTGCCATCTCCTAGGACTCTCAGCTCTGCTGTACTTCCCCTCCCCCCCACACTGCATGTCCAGAGATGTGTCACACTTATATATTCATATTCTCAGAGCAACGTTTGAGAACAGATGTAAGTGTGAGTCCATTTTCATGTACATAAAAAAATGTACATGATTGAACACAGTTTCCTAGGTTTATAACAGAAATGTGTCTGTAAAAATTGGATGCCACCTGGATGTTCTGTGTGGGATCCAATTTTTTTTATGCCCCCATTAACTTCAATGGGTGAGTCTAATCGGATATACACAAGAAAGGAGTGCCTGCTACAATACTTTTACTCACAGACAGTTGGATCGATAGAAAAATCGTTGGTCTGAACAGCCCTATAGTATAACATGGGTCTGTGCTGTCAGTGAGCTAATTGATCAAAAATCTGATATCACGCATTTGATTTAGACGCTTGAGCCATAAAACTTACTTGGCCTGGAATTTTAATGTATGCTTAATCAAGACTCATTTTACGGATGGAGAGTGCAACTTGGTTTTCTATTTTTCGTTTTGATTGAGTAGTTGAAAGTCATACAGTTTATCAATATACTTTCTGGAATAATTCCTCCTGGATTTCAAGACCTCTGCTTGCTGTCATTTAGTAATATCGTTCATGTTCTCTGTCTTAAGGGTGCTTTACACGCTGCGACATCGCTAGCGGTAGCTAGCGATGTTGTGAGTGATAGCACCCGCCCACGTCATTGTTTCGTCATGGGGGTGATCGCTGCTGTAGCGAACAATATCGCTACGGCAGCGTCACATGCACACACCTGCCTAGCGACGTCGCTGGAGACAACAAACAATCTCTCCTTTAAGGGGGAGGTTCGTTCGGCATCACAGCGACGTCAGTAAGCGGCCGTCCAATAGCATAGGAGGGGCGGAGCTGAGCGGCCGGAACATGCCGCCCACCTCCTTCCTTCCTCATTGCCGGTGGATGCAAGTAAGGAGATGTTCGTCGTTCCTGCGTTGTCACACATAGCAATATGTGATGCTGCAGGAACGACGAACAACCAGCGGCATGCACCACCAATGATATTATGAAAAGGAGCGACGTGTCAACGATCAACGATTTTTGACGTTTTTGCGATCGTTGATCGTCGCTCCTAGGTGTCACACGCTGCGATGTCGCTAACGACGCCGGATGTGCGTCACTAACGACGTGACCCCGACGATATATCGTTAGTGATGTTGCAGCATGTAAAGCACCCTTTAGAGCTAGAAATCTGTTCTGTTCAGATGTCTTAGATTCCTCTTGTAATGACCTGTGTACCTGATCAGCATCACATAATGCATTTATCCAATAATGGCCGATCTTTCCATAGATGTTTATAGTTGTGATTCCTCCTGGAAATGTGTAAATAAATTGACAGTAATTGGGTTGTGGGTCTGTCCCTACACAATGACACCATGCAATCAGTGGAGACAATGCCAAACTGTAGGAAAATCCTCTTCTGGCAAGTGGAATTGTAACGCTTAGTTGTCAATTTATTCATAAATTTAAAGGAGGTATAACAGAGGAATGGTACATTATACAAAAACTGGAAGAAAAGATGTTCCGGAATCATTCTTTTATGGGGAACACAAATATTTTCTAATACAGCGGTGTCAGGAATGGTGTCAGCTCATTTTATGTAATTTTTTTTTTCACAATTTGGGTTTTATCGCTGCTCCCTCTAGTGCTCAAATTTTGATATTCATGTTCTGATTTTATGGCCCGAAAACATAAGAATACAACTGACTGCATCTCTCTGTCCATAAAGGTTTCTCCTATAATGCAAAAATCTGGGTTCTGTATGAATAAGAGTTTTACACTTTTTTATTATTACAAAAAATTCTAAATCACGAAAAAAGTTAAACTACAGTATATGATGCAAAACGCGTAACCAGAAAAGACCGGGCATATCAATGCATTTGGGAGCATCATCCATTTTTAATGAACGAATTTGAAAAAAAGACAATTTTTATCAATAGTGGATGAAATTTTCATCTATTTTTGGTCCATCTGTCAATTTTTTCCATTTCTCTTTTGTTTTTTTTATTTTACTGACAAATTTTTGTGGGCATGTCAAAAATCAGATCAAAAATTGACATATCTCTGTTTTGTTTTGTTTTTTTTTATCAGACATTGGGTCCACAAAATAAAAACAAAACAGCGACATGTCATCTGCACATCGTCCACTGTAGAAAACCATTGATAGAGCACAGACCGTGTTTCTCCAAAAATAAGCCTTACCTCGAAAATAAGGCCTAGCAGGACTTTTCAGCATTTTTGGCATAAGGCTTTAACTATAAGCCCTACCCCAAAAATAAGCCCTAGTTGTGTAAAAACATTAAATAATTCATAATACATTTAGATAACAGAACTTATAGAATAATTAATATTTTGAGTCTGTATTGAATATATATATATATATATATATATATATATACATATATATGTATATATATACGGTATATATATATATATATATATATACTGACATAGTCTTGTTTATGTATGACGTTGGCGGCTTACATCACGCGTACAGCAGAAAAAAAAAATATATATGTATATATACAGTGCTGGCCAAAAGTATTGGCACCCCTGCAATTCTGTCAGATAATACTCAATTTCTTCTTGAAAATGATTGCAATCACAAATTCTTTGGTATTATTATCTTCATTTATTTTGCTTGCAATGAAAAAACACAACAGAGAATGAAACAAAAATCAAATCAATGATCATTTCACACAAAACTCCAAAAATGGGTCAGACAAAAGTATTGGCACCCTTAGCCTAATACTTGGTTGCACAACTTTTAGCCAAAATAACTGCGAACAACCGCTTCCGGTAACCATCAATGAGTTTCTTACAATGCTCTGCTGGAATTTTAGACCATTCTTCTTTGGCAACTGCTCCATGTCCCTGAGATTTGAAGGGTGCCTTCTCCAAACTGCTATTTTGAGATCTCTCCACAGGTGTTCTATGGGATTCAGGTCTGGACTCATTGTTGGCCACTTTAGTAGTCTCCAGTGCTTTCTATCAAACCATTTTCTAGTGCTTTTTAAAGCGTGTTTTGGGTCATTGTCCTGCTGGAAGACCCATGACCTCTGAGGAAGACCCAGCTTTCTCACACTGGGCCCTACATTATGCTGCAAAATTTGTTGGTAGTCTTCAGACTTCATAATGCCATGCACACAGTCAAGCAGTCCAGTGCCAGAGGCAGCAAAGCAACCCCAAAACATCAGGGAACCTCCGCCATGTTTGACTGTAGGGACCGTGTTCTTTTCTTTGAATGCCTCTTTTTTTTTTCCTGTAAGCTCTATGTTGATCGCTTTTCCCAAAAAGCTCTACTTTTGTCTCATCTGACCAGAGAACATTCTTCCAAAACGTTTTAGGCTTTCTCAGGTAAGTTTTGGCAAACTCCAGCCTGGCTTTTTTATGTCTTGGGGTAAGAAGTGGGGTCTTCCTGGGTATCCTACCATACAGTCCCTTTTAATTCAGACGCCGACGAATAGTACGGGTTGACACTGTTGTACCCTCGGACTGCAGGGCAGCTTTAACTTGTTTGGATGTAAGGGGCTCTTTGCACACTACAACATCGCAAGCCGAAGCTTGCGATGCCGAGCGCGATAGTCCCCACCCCCGTCGCAGCTGCGATATCATGGTGATAGCTGGCGTAGTGAACACTATCGCTACGCCAGCTTCACATGCACTTCCCTGCCCTGCGACGTCGCTCTGGCCGGCGACCCGCCTCCTTATTAAGGGGGCGGGTCATGCGGCGTCATAGCGACGTCACATGGCAGGCGGCCAATAGAAGTGGAGGGGCGGAGATGAGCAGGACGTAAACATCCCGCCCACCTCCGTCCTTCCGCATAGCTGGCGTGAGCCGCAGGACGCAGGTAGGAGATGTTCCTCGCTCCTGCGGCTTCACACACAGCGATGTGTGATGCCGCTGGAACGAAGAACAACATCGTAACATCGGTCATTTCCAAATTATGGAAATGACAGACGCTACACCGATGATACAATTACAACGATTTTGCGCTCCTTAAGCGTATCAAAAAGGCTTTACACACTACGATAACGCCTGCGACTCCGGATGTGCGTCACTTTCAATTTGACCACACCAACATCGCACCTGCGATGTCGTAGTGTGCAAAGTGCCCCTTAGTCAAGGTTCTTTATCCACCATCTGCACAATGTTGCGTTGAAATCTCTCGTCAATTTTTCTTTTCCTTCCACATCTAGGGAGGTTAGCCACAGTGCCATGGGCTTTAAACTTCTTGATGACACTGTGCACCGTAGACACAGGAACTTTCAGGTCTTTGGAGATGGACTTGTAGCCTTGAGATTGCTCATGCTTCCTCACAATTTGATTCTCAAGTCCTCAGACAGTTCTTTGGTCTTCTTTCTTTTCTCCATGCTCAATGTGGTACACACAAGGACACAGGACAGAGGTTGAGTCAACTTTATTCCATGTCAACTGGCTGCAAGTGTGATTTAGTTATTGCCAACACCTGTTAGGTGCCACAGGTAAGTTACAGGTGCTGTTAATTACACAAATTAGAGAAGCATCACATGATTTTTGAAACAGTGCTAATACTTTTGTCCACCCCCTTTTTTATGTTTGGTGTGGAATTATATCCAATTTGGCTTTATGACAATTTTTTTTTTTCATTAAAGACAAAGTAAATGAAGATAATAATACCAAAGAATTTGTGATTGAAATCATTTTCAAGAAGAAACTGAGTATTATCTGGCAGAATTGCAGGGGTGCCAATTCTTTTGGCCAGCACTGTAAATATATATATATATATATATATATATATGTGTGTGACGCCCTGGCCTATCAGGTCGTCACAGGGCATTGTGCAATCTGCCCTTCAGCACGGTATCCATGTCCTCCTTGGTTATGGATTCCTGTCCTTCGGTGTTGCTAAGAGCAGGGCCAGTCAAAACCCTAGGAACACTTTGCACCACACCCACTAGACACACCATTGGGGGGCCTGAAGGGAATAGGGCCACCCACTTGGGGGGGTTGGTTGGGGAAGTGAGAAGTGTGAGAAGGAGAGAAGTGTGAGGAGAAGATAAAAAAGGTCAGGAGCTGGGCTTCTTGTAGAATACTAGGTGGCAGACAGTGGTCTGGGCCTGGTAGGAGCTGGAACCCCGGTCCCAGGGGACCATGTCAAGGGGCACGGAACTGCCAAGGAGGGCAGCCGGCGGTCTTGAGCCATCTCTGGGCAGGGTCCAGGGCACGACGGGTACGTGGACCCTAGGCCAGGAAGTAGCTTCACGCAGCCCGGCAATTTACCTGACGAGGGTGAAGTCTTCAAGATTAATGCTCCACCCGCTCCAAAATCGGGGTACTAGCGCAATGATGGGATAGGACTTTCCCAGTATCTAGTCCAGAAAATCCAAAGCGTGAACACTGAGAGCAAGCTCACTCCGTTAGCCATATGGGTAAGAGGGACCCGACAAGTTCCACACTATAGGGTCCAAATAGTGAATAAAGTGCCACGGAAAAGGTCACAGGCTAACAAGCAACACCAAGGGGCACGGATCCACGTGTGCTCCCTCCCTGCAGCAGAGGTGCTCAGTATTCTGGTTTACAAGTTGTCGGTGTCAGTATTCTTAGACTGAGTGAGTACGCAGAAAACCCTTTCCTCCCCAACGGCACCCCTTCACTACCATCACCGGGCCCCGGGGCAAAACCCCTACCCACGGAGGGGTTAAACACCTTGCAGCCATACCACCGCCACCAGGCGCTCCCAACAGCAGAGGTGGTACTCCATCTTACCATTCACCGTTGGTGGCGTCACGAACTTCAAATCCCCCTGTAAATATTTCCCCCTTTTCAATTCGAGTGTCCACGTGACCACCACCCGGGTCCGGAGACCACTCGAGCTACCGCGGTTCCGGTTCCGAGTGGCTCGGAACCCAACACGGGGGCGGTACATATATATTTATATATTCCTGTATACTTCTTGTTTCAACCTTGAGCCACCATCATAGATGAAACAAGAAGTATACAGGAATACATCAGAAGAATGGCACCAAAAAATGAGATGCTGAGGGAGAGCCTAAAGCAGGCTTTACACGCTACAATATATCAAACAACATCGTTTGACATATCGTAGCGTGTGACAGCTACGAGCGAGTGTGAACAAGCAAAAATACTCACCTTATCGTTGCTCGTTGACACGTCGCTCATTTTCTAAAAATCGAACGTCCGGTGGCTCATCGTTCCCAAGGCAGCACACATCGCTCCGTGTGACACCCCCGGGAATGATGAACACAGCTTACCTGTGTCCCGCCGGCAATGTGGAAGGAAGGAGGTGGGCGGGACGTTTACGTCCCACTCATCTCCGCCCCCCCGCATCTATTGGCCGGCCGCTGTGTGACGTAGCTGTGACGCCGAACGTTCCTCCCCCTTCAGGAAGTGGATGTTTGCCACCCACAGCGAGGTCGTTTGGAAGGTAAGTATGTGTGTTGGGGGGTTACGATTTTGTGCGACACGGGGAGGAAAATGCCCGTGCCGCACAAACAATGGGGGCAGGTGCGATCGCAAATGCGATCGCACGACATATTGATACGTGTAAATCAGGCTTAAGACAGCAACAACAAAAGTCCGGGAAGGAAGAACAACAACATGAAGTGCCATGGCAAAACAAGCCACTGCATGGGCTGTACCATAGACAGATAATGGAGGTGGCTCAAATGAAGAAATCCTACCAATGGCTGGAGAAGGCTGGACTCCAGGACAGCACAGAGGCACTAATCATAGCAGCACAAGAGCAGGCGCTAAGTACCAGATCCATAGAAACAGGGATCTACCACACAAGACAAGACCCAAGATGCAAACTATGTAAAGAAACCACGGAAACAATCCAACATATAGTGGCAGGATGCAAAATTCAAGCAGGAACAGCGTACACCGAATGCCACAACCAAGTAGCGGGAATTGTATACAGGAATATCTGTACAGCGTATGGGCTAAGTCCCCCTACATCCAGGTGGGAGACCCCAGAAAAAGTGGAGGAGAATGAAAGGGCTAAAATCCTGTGGGACTTCAAGATCCAGACGGATAAGCAAGTGGTAGCTAACCAACCAGATATTGTGATAGTAGACGATGATCAGAAGCTAGAGAAATACCAGGGCCTTAAAGAACAACTGGAGAAGATGTGGAAGGTGAAGGTAACAGTAATTCCAGTGGTGATAGTGTCGCGGGCGGAGGGGCCGCGCTCGCTACGCTCGGGTCCGGGAACTTCTGCTGCTGCTGCTCGGTGGCTCGAGCGGTGGGCCGGACCCGGGGACTCGAGCAGCGCTCCTCGCCCGTGAGGGAAAAGGGGGTGGTTTGTTTGTTAGGGGATAGTTCGTGACGCCACGTATGGGTCGTGGTGATTATGAGCACCACCGCTGCTGGTGACGGGGATCCCGGGAAGGATGGTAGGGAGCAGCTAGGATGTTGTCCCCTCCGTGGGTAGGGGTTGGTGATCCCGGGGCCCGGTGGTGATATGGGGAGGCTGGATGGCTGGGGTGCAGAGTTGCAGGGGCAGCACGGCGCGGTCCCGGATGGCACTAGTGTACTCACTCAGACAGTCAATGACAGAGTCTCTGGTAAACCAAACGGCTGGATGGATGGGTCCCGCAGCCGGCTGCTGCGTCTGTGCTCTCCCCGGACAGGTGGTGGCGGCTGTCTTTCCCTGCACCCTGAAACTGGCTTGACTATGATGGTTTCCCAACGGGAGTCCACTCCTTGGTGTATATGCCCTAAGGAGCTCTTGTTGCCCGCAGGGGCTGGCCCTTTGGATCTCTAGCCCTTGGCGGTGGCTCTCTATCCAGACGGGTTGGGCGGTTGCCTTTTGACGGGACCTGGTAGTTAGGGAACCTCGGGGGTTCCGGTCACACTCGGATTTGACCTTTGCCGGCGGCTTCTAGCCTGGTCGGGGTCCGATGGCCCTGCCCTTTTGTGCTGATGCAGGTTCTGCTTCCCGGCTCGGTACCGGCGGGTCAAAGCCCGTCTCCGGCCCTTCAGTTTCACCGACCTGCACCTACTGCTGCAGACGGCCACCACCGTCTGCCGACCTTGCTCTCCGTGCCCGGGCTCCTTCCCAGACACCGGCAGCTTCACCTCTCCTTTACTTCACTCCACTTCACTCCTGCCCACCCCGGGCTCCTCACTTCACTCCTCTCTCACTGCCACTCACTCACTAACTCTCTAACTAACTGCTCTTTTCCCGCCTCCAGGACTGTGAACTCCTCGGTGGGTGGGGCCAACCGCCTGGCTCCACCCCACCTGGTGTGGACATCAGCCCCTGGAGGGGGGCAACAAGGATTTGAGTTTGACTGATGGACCTGTCTAGGTGAGGGGGTGTGGGCGGTGTCATGCCTGTGACTACCTGGCTAGTCCAGGGTGTCACAATAGTGTTGCGGGCGGGGGCCACTGCCGCTTCCCTGGGGCCCGCTCGGATCCGGGTTTGCTGCTGCGGCTCGAGTGGTGACCGGACCTGGGCTCGCACGCCCGCCCGTCCTCACAACTGTCGGAAAAGGGGGTTATGCACAGGGGGAATTGTGTGTGACGCCACCCGTGGGTTGCGGTGAGGGATGGTAACACCGCTGCTGCCTGGTGATAGGGCGCCCGGGGCTGGTGGAACGGGGCAGCTAGATGGGATCCCCTCAACGGGTAGGGGAGGTGTAGTCCCGGGGCCCTGTGTCGGTACACGGGAGTGATGGCTGCTGGAGGTGGCGGGTGGCACACCGGATTGGACCGGGGGTCAATGGTGTACTCAAAGTCCAGTAAATTCACACAAGTCTAGTGGTAAACCTAGTTGCCAGTGACCAGCTGCCATTGGAGGGTGTATTTGGGTCCCACACCCTGGTTAGTGAACAGGTGTCCCTTCCTCCTGCACGTTATCTTTGTCTCTCCTGTTGGACGACTTTGCATGGAACGGAGAAGTCCACTCCCAGTTCTGTATGTATTTGGGAGCTGTGGACCGCAAAATCTGACTCTTGGGATCTCTGTGGGTTCTGACGGACACCCTATTCCCCGCGTTGGGCTTCCGTTTCACTGTCTGGGTTTCGGGAGAATGAGGCCTGAAACCTCATCTTCTGCTGGTGAATTAACAAGGAGCATGCAACCTTCCTCGTCCTAGGGTCCAGGCACCCAGTCTGTGCATGGCCTCAGGACCGGATTCCCGCTGTCAGTACCAGCGGGCTACGACCCTGCCCCGGTCCACTTAAGGTTTCCCGCGACCGGATCTCTGTCGCCTGTGGCCCTGTTCACCGTCTGCCACCTAGCCAGGTAGTCCAGGGGCTCCTACCCCTGACTCCACTGCTGTCAGCACTTGACTTCACTACACAACTCCTCCATACCTCAACTGTCAGCTTCAACTGTCAACTCTCTTCTCTTGTCAGAACTTAACTGTTGTGTTCCCGCCTCTGACACCTCAGGACTCCTAGGTGGGCATTCTCATCTGCCTTATCCCACCCACTGGTGTGCCCTTATTATCATGAGGGGGTGGCTAGGCTTTTATGGCTGTGTGTTGCACCTGAATGTGTGTTTCTGGTGGTAACAAGGAGGATGTACACTTTTGTGGCTACCTTGTTTTGCCAGGGCATCACAATAGGAGCACTTGGAGCAGTGACCCCTAAGTTGGAAAAATGGCGGCAACAGATTCCAGGAGCTACATCTGAACTCTCTGTCCAGAAAAGTTCAGTGCTGGGAACAACAAAGATCCTGCGCAGAACCCTCAAACTCCCAGGCCTTTGGTAAAGGACCCGAAAATGACGAAGGACAAATAACCACCCACAAGGGGTGAGAAGGTAATTTATATATATCATGTCAATTCTCTGGGGGGTCACTTCACTTGAGGGTCGTTGCTGAAGTAACACATGCTGGCAGGCCTTCAGCATGACAATTTGGCCTAACCCATTCAGGAACCACGGAAAGAATGAAGAACCAGACTTTTACTGATTTAGTAAAGAAATTGACTATTATTGAACTCATTACGTAAGCTAATGAACAATACCATTTTTCTTTTCTGTAACTTTCAATCCTATTATTGTCAAATATTTTTACTCAATATAAAATATATCTATTTATTTTTTACATTTTTGAAGTCTATCTTTTCTTATACCTCATCGCGTATATAAAGAAAAATATATGTAAGACATTTATTTTTAAAAAGTTTCGGTTCAATAATGAAGTGTTCACGCAGCTAAAAAAGCTAAAGAATACTGCAAAACACTTTATTATAGAAAGCAGACACCTCCAAAAGAGAGAAGAAAGAAGACAAAAAGACAGAAGACCCCGCAATCATACTGTCACGTCCCCACCGGAGTCCGCTCCTGCGACTTCTACTCCGATCGCTAGACGACGCCATGTTCCCACCATGGATAGAGCTAGTGATGGGAGAGGAGTCGGTGCCTGTGGCTCTGCGGAGCACAGGCTCCGCTCATCCACTAGGCTGGGTTTCCCTGCAACCTGCAGTACCACTGGCTGACTGTAGGTGGCGTGTGTCTTCCAGCTGAAGTTGCTAACATTCACCTGCAGCCAATTGGAAGACACCACACCCTTCTTATTCCCCCTCCTGTCACATGACCACTGCCAGAGATAGTTCTGTACTCCTGTCTCATATGCTGTTTGTATTTTGATTCCTGTGCGCTGACCTTTGCTTGTTGTTTGACTACCCTCCTGCCTGTCGTTTTTGTACCTTGCTGCCAGTTCCGGATTTGACCTCTACTTTGTCTCCTCACTACGCCCTTGCCTGCCGATTCTGTTCCTGTTTAGCATCTCCTGGTTTTTGACCCTGCCTGACGACCACGGACTACAGCCTACCACAGGTAGTGATCTCTGGGGCTCTGTGTAATTCCAAATCCCTGATTAGTGGTTAAAGGGTTGCAGAGTTCTTGAGGTCCTGCTTTGTGATCGGCTTTTCTCTAGACTCCACTTACAGTCAGTCTGAGTCTGTGGCTCCAATCAGGCATTACACATACTCACCAGATGCCGAACGGGAGGACCTCAGGTAGAACACACACCCACACACATCAGATCACACACCCACACAAATCAGATTGTGCATCCACACACATCAGATCGCACACCTACACACATCAAATCATGCACACACACACATCAGATCACATACCGACACACAAGATCGCATACCAATACACATCAGATCGCACACACACATCAGATCACACACACACATCAGATCGCACACCCACACACATCAGATTGCACACCTACACACAACAAATCATGCACACACACACACATCAGATCACATACCGACACACAAGATCGCATACCAATACACATCAGATCGCACACACACATCAGATCGCACACCCACATACATCAGATTGCACACCTACACACAACAAATCATGCACACACACATCAGATCGCATACTGACACACAAGATCGCATACCAATATGTCGCGGGAGGGGGACAGATCACGACCGAGGTGCCACTCGAGGCACTTGGATTCGGGCGGTGGCTGTGGCTCAAGTGACAGACGGATCCGGGGCTCGCACAGCCGTCTGTCGCCCACGAGTGAAAAGGGGGATATTTAAAGGGGATTTGTTGTGTCGGTGATGCCACCCGTGGGTTGCAGTGAGGGATGGTGACACCGCCGCTGCCTTGTATGTGCGTGCCCAGGGCTGATGGAGTGGGGCAGCAAGGTGGGATCCCCTCCATGAATAGGGGAAGTGTAGTCCCAGGGCCCAGGGTATTGTGAGAGGTTGCAGGGAGCAAGAAACTCACAGTTCGGTTGTCGTGTTGCTGGATGAGCTGCTGATGATTTGGACGGTGAGTAACCACACACAGTCTGTATTGTAAACCAAATTGCCAATGACCGGTCACCTTTGGCGAGTGTCTTCGGGTCCCACACCCAGATATGCAGCCAGGGATCCTTTCTTCCACACTCTGTCTGTCTCTTTCTTGTCTGGACTAGCCCGCTTGAATGGCCTCCGGACCGGATCCCCTCTCTCGGCACCGGCGGGCTACATCCCTGCCGCGGTCGGCCTCAGGTTCCCCGCGACCGGATCTCTGTGCCTGTGGCCCTCACTGCCACCTATTCCGGTAGTCCAGGGCTCCAACCCTGACTACCAACCTCTCCAGGGAGCTCCAACTCACCCCCTGTCAGCTTTTCACTGACTAGAGTTCAAACTGGAACTTCCTAAGCTCTTCTCGATCCCTCCCATTTTGCTAGGGAGGGGGTGAGAAGGGCCTGATTGGCTGGTATATATCTGTGTGGGGACCGTGCTGGTGCCAAGGAGGAGAATGGCCTGCACTTTGGTAGATTTGTGCAGGCTCTGTGACAACCTGGTTTTGCCAGGGCACCACAAATACACAACAGATCGCACATACACATCAGATCGCACACCCACACACATCAGATTGCACACCTACACACAACAAATCATGCACAGACACATCAGATCGCATACCGACACACAAGATCGCATACCAATACACATCAGATCGCGCACACACACATCAGATCGCACACACACACATCAGATCGCACACACACATCAAATCATGCACACACACATCAGATCGCATACCAATACACATCAGATTGGACACACACATCAGATCGCACAACCACACATTCGATGCGTTCCACTGCAGGTCCTCTATTTTATTGTATTGTATAAATCAGGAAAGTCTCCCAACTTGTGCTTTCAACATGCCCATAGACATCATTAATAGCCAAACATTTCTCCAAAGAATGCCCTCTTGGTGCACCTTCAGTTGTCATGCATCAAAATGGCTTTGCCTTAACTGTTTTTTTGTATGCTTAGGAATCACTGATGTGAATGAGACTTTAGTAAGAACAGTATAAATGTTTAGCAGTGCGGTCTATTATAGCGCTCGCCATCCTCCATTACCTCACTTTATTTTCCACTAAGCATTGATGTATTAGCTGGAAATTTCCACTTCTGCTTCCAGGAGTTTCCGTGTGAATAGTTGTATCAATCAAACATAGAAACTAGTACAATATCGGAGTCTGAATATGTATTAGAAGATCTCAGTCTTAGGGCTCCTTCAAGTATCAGTTTTTCTCATACGAATGTTTTTCACCAATTATAGTCTATGGGGCTGTTATAATGGTCATTTAATTTTGCAGACCGAATGGTTCGAACAAAATCCAGTTTTGATCCGAGTTACGGATAATATAAATCAATGGGTCCTTGGATGCCTTATGTATGCTCTCCATTTTTCACTGACTGTTTACTGATAAAAACTGGAGAAACCTCCATCTTTTATTGTGCATGAGAAAAACTGATGAATTTCTGATGGTAGAAAGTGACACTGACCAAGCTCTGATGAAAATCGGATCCAAAACACTGAGGAAAATTAGACCATTGACTTCGCTTTACCTGCGTTTGACTTCACACAATGTGTCTGATTCATCATTTGAGGTTTTTATTTTAATTCACTTTTCTTTTTGTCTTCTGGTAAGGCGGGCTTCACATCAGCGGTATTCTGCCGCAATGCAGGATCCGTCAGAAAGGCGTTTCACTTTAATGCATCTCCTATGGACTCGCAGCAAGTTCCGGTCACATGCAGGTGTGTATGACGCAACCAACCGCATGTGACCGGAACTTGCCGCAAGTCCATAGGAAATGCATTGAAGTGAAACGCATTTGTGCCGGATCCAGCATTGAGGCAGAATACTGCTGATGTGAAGCCCGCCTAATTGGCCAAATTCTTACAACAGCGCACGTCAGTTTTGATATTTGCACCAAATCATAAATCCTTTTTTTTTTTTTTTTTGCTTTTTCTACTATAGTCAAAAAAGATCATATTTTTGTTCTGTATTTTTTTGGGTGGTGATATTAAAAAATGTTTACATGGTGCGGCTACCAATGATCGCATGTACCAGCTCCTATCAACACTCCTGCAATCACATCGACCTGATGAAGGCTCCTTTCACTGCCAATTTGTTACTGCTGTGAAGTTCAGCCACAAACTGAGCTTCATAAAAGACTGTAATTTTCACTGCAGCTTATACAGGGCCAGTATTATATGTATGTGCTCTGTGTATGCATGTCTCTGTATGTATGTGCTCTGTGTACACCATGTTCCAAATTATTATGCAAATTGGATTTAAGTGTCATAGCGATTTTTTTTTTTTTTTTCAATGAAACTCATTGATGGTATTGTGTCTCAGGGTTCTTTGGATCACTGAAATCAATCTCAGATATCTGTGATAATTAGTTTGCCAGGAGAGCCAAATAAAAGGAAAACTGGATGCTCCACAATATTAAGCAGGCCACAGTTTTCAAGTAATATGAGAAAGAAAAAGGATCTCTCTGCTGCCGAAAAGCTTCAAATAGTGGAATGCCTTGGACAAGGGATGAAAACATTAGATATTTCACGAAAACGTAAGCGTGATCATCGTACTGTGAAGAGATTTGTATCTGATTCTGAGCACATACGTGTTTGTTTCTGGAAGGCAAGTCCATCGGATTAAGAGAGCAGCTGCTAAAAGCCATTACAAACCAGCAAACAGATATTTGAAGCTGCTGGTGCCTCTGGAGTCCCTCGAACCTCAAGGTGTAGGATCCTTCAAATGCTTGTGTCGCGGGCGGAGGAGGGAACGCCACGCTCTCCCACTGCTCGGGTCCGGCTGCCGCTGCTGCTGCGGCCTCTGCTACTGCTCGGTGGCTTGAGCGATGGGCCGGATCCCGGGGACTCGAGCGGCGCTCCTCGCCCGTGAGTGAAAGGGGATTGGTTTTTGGGATTGTTTATTGTCCGTGACGCCACCCACGGTTGTGGTGATTGTGTGGACACCACCGCTGCTCTGTATGGGGATCCCGGGAGCGGTGACAGGGATCAGGAAAGTTGTTGGTTCTCCCCTCCGTGGGTAGGGGGTGGTGGTCCCGGAGCCCAGTGATGAGGTGGGGGATGAGGGATGGCGGGGCCAGTGCAGGGCTTGATGGGGTGCAGGGACGCGGGGGCAGCGCTGTGCCTCACGGCACTGTGGTACTCACTCAGCCTGAGACGGGGACACAGTTCTCGGTAAAACACACGGCTGGAAAGACGGTTCCCACGGACGGCTGCTGTTGCTTTTCCCCAGTAATTGACGGTGACGGTCCCTTTTCCTGCACCTAAGTCTATATTGATAGCGATGGGTTCCCACCGGTAACCCGCTCCCCGGCTTGGATATGGGCCAGAGGAGCCCCTCTTTGCCCGCAGGCGCTGGCCCTGAGAAACTGGTGCCTTGGCGGTGGCGGTGTCTCTCTCCTACGGTTGGACTGTTGCCTTCAATCGGGACTTAGCTGTTGGGAGACCCAGGAGGTCCCCTTCACTGACGGATTTGGCAAATTCACGGCGACTCCTAGCCTTGCCGGGATCCGAAAGGCCCCTGCCAATGGTGCTGGCTTCTCTTCGTATACCGGTCCGGTACCGCCGGGCCACCACCCGTCCACGGTCCTTTCGGCAACCTCCGATCAGCCTCTCCTGCAGATGGTCACCGCCGTCTGCTGACCTTGCTGTCTCAGTCCGGGCCACGCACCTGGACCAACTTCAGGCTTCCTCAACTCTCACTTTCTCTTCCACTTTTACTCCTCTCTCTTGCTCCTCTACCACTTCCTTCAACTTCACTAACTGTTCTTCATCTCCCTGGTTTTTCCCGCCTCCAGGACTGTGAACTCCTCGGTGGGCGGAGCCAACCGCCTGGCCCAACCCCTGGTGTGGACATCAGCCCCTGGAGGAAGGCAACAAGGATTTTTGGGTAGCTTCAGTGTACCTATCCAGGGTGTAGGGTGTGGTGGTGTCATGACCTGTGACCCCCGGCTTGCCCAGGGCGTCACATTCCCCCTTAGCAAAATGCAGACCGTCCGTGGGCTGCCCGTCCAACACCGGTTTTATTTTTCTGAAAAGATAAAAAACGGTAACATATACAAGTAAAAGAACATCATCCCACAACGGGAGGCACTTTTTCTTAAACGTTACTGTAACATTTTAACAGTTGCTACTGCCTCTCTCTCCCACCCAAGTAACCTGGCCCTGATGCTGCCTCTAAGAAACAGGCAGCACCCCTTGACCCCAGTCCTGAACCAGTTACCCGAGCGGGATCTGTCCTTCCCCTCCAGAGGGTAGCCACCGGTTCCGGTGGTGGCTGGGCCCCAGCCTGCTCCACTGCGGGCCCTCCCTCCAACCTGCCTCTCCAGGGGCGGTAACGATAGCTGCACCAAACATATTTTATTTACATGCCACTAAATGTTTGTGGTTGCCCTGCAAGTTCTCGGGCCTGTTCATAGAGAGTTCCCTATGCAAAAACTGTGGATGGTCCCCACGGGGACAACAATGCCGGCAACGGCCGGTTCCAAATCACGGTTGCAGACAATCAGGTTAACCTTCGGTAATCATTTTCATTTTTAAGAACTTGCAGAACTTTCAAACACACATACTCTCCCCTTTTAAAGAACGGTTTCCCTGTACCTAAGTGGGGGTCTACCTAGGTTGGGACGGGTGGACCTCCGGGGTCCGGTATCAGTGGTGACAGGCAGCGGGGGAGGGAGAACTATCAGTCCCTCTGCCCTGTTATCGTGTGGGGCAGGCGGAGGCATAGGGGAGCTGGGCACAGGTTCATCCCTGGGCACTGGCACTGGTTCTGGCTCACGGTTGACCACCTCCATCGCTTCTTCATCCACGGGTTGTGGGAATAGTATCACTGGAAGAATCACCGCACCATTCTGTGTAGGCCAGTCCGCTGGGAAGTCACCCATCATGGTGTGGATTACCTCTTTTGCCTTCTCCGCTGGTGGAGGACCCGGTACTTCAGCTGTTGCCCTCAATGTTGGTGGGCACCTTTTCAGATGGTCCCGGGAAACCGTGGCTAAAGTGCCCCCTTGGTCACGACTGATCTGGTAGGCTTTCCCATCTTCCCATCCTGTGGGCTGTATGACGTATGGGGTTTGTTCCCATTGATCATCCAGCTTGTGGGTTTTCCTCTTCCGCTTTAACACCACATCTCCAGGCTGGAAAGGGCCAGCAGACGCCTTCTGGTTGAAGCGCCGCTCCTGCTGTTCTCGACTCCGACTTAAATTCTTCTCCACATATTCCTGAATCTGTCGGTACTGCACCCTCCGCCGGGTGTCCCATTCAGCCGTCGAGGGGAGTGTCTCTGAGGCTTCCAGTCCCATTTCCAGGTCCACCGGCAGTCGGCCGGGGCGAGCCCTCATCAGATATGCTGGGGTGCACTTCGTTGAGCTGCACGGGATATTGTTGTACATATCGACCAAGTCAGGCAGCTTCTCCAGCCACAGGTTCCGCTCTTCCAGCGGCAATGTCTTGAGGAGGCCAAGGACCAAATGGTTCATCTTCTCACACATACCGTTGGTTTGGGCATGGTAAGGCGAGGTCCGGATCTTCGTACAGCTGACAGAACTCATGGAACACCTCCGCTTTGAAGGCTGGGCCTTGGTCAGTAATCACCTTCTCAGGGTATCCATGGGGTCGACAGAAGTAAGCTTGGAACGCTCTAGCGGCGGTACGGCCGGTTAGGTCTTTGACCGGGACAACCACCATGAACCTGGAGTAATGATCTACTATGGTCAGAGCGTAAGTGTACCCACTTCGGCTGGGGGTGAGCTTTACATGGTCCAAGGCGACCAGCTCCAGCGGCTGATGTGTAATGATCGGGTGTAGGGGCGCCTTCTGGCTAGCTTCGTCCTTCCTCCTCAGCGTACAAGGACCGCACTCTCGACACCAGGCCTCCACAGACTCCCGCATCCCACTCCAATAGAACCGCTCTCTCAACAGCATCTCCAGCTTCTTCCATCCGAAGTGTCCGGCACCATCATGGTATGCTTGCAGAACGGTGGGTACATTAGCTTGGGGAATCACCAACTGGTGGATTTTCTCATGAGTCTTCGGGTTAATCAGCTCACGGTACAACTTCCCTTGGTGTAAATATAGCCGGGTCCGTTCCTTCCACAAGCGCTGGGCTTCAGCTGGGGCGGCAGGGTCTATTCCAGCAGCGCCTCGGTCCACCAGGGTCTTGACTAGGCGGACAGCGGGCGCCTGGTTTTGAGCTTCCTGCCACTCCTGACTTGGCAGCGGGTCCAGGTTCACCCGTTGTTGGTGGACATGTACCTTCTCAGTTGGCGGCTGGTGAAACGCAGGCAACTCGATCTCTTCAAGGTCGTCATCTTCGCACCCTTCTTCTGACAAATGGGGCATCCGAGAGAGTGCATCAGCATTCATGTTGACACGACCGGCCCTGTATTTGATTGTGAATTCATAGTTGGCTAGCCTGGCCACCCACCGCTGCTCCAACACGCCCAACTTGGCCGTGTCCAGGTGAGTCAACAGATTGTTATCAGTGAAAGCGGTGAATTTTGCTGCGCCAAGTAGTGGCGGAACCGCTCGGTGATAGCCCATACCAGTGCCAGGAGCTCGAGCTTGAAGGAGCTGTAGTTCTCAGGGTTCCTTTCAGTCGGCCGGAGCTTTCGGCTAGCATAAGCAATCACTTTTTCCTTCCCGTCCTGGACCTGGGATAGGACTGCCCCAAAACCCACATTGCTGGCATCAGTGTAGATGATGAATGGGCAGCTGTAATCAGGGTACGCTAGGACCTCCTCTCTGGTCAAGGCCGCTTTTAGTAGGTGGAGGGATTCCTCATGCCTTTCTTCCCACACCAGTGGGGCTCTGATGGGTCTACCACCTTTGGTCTGTCCCACGAGGAGGTCTTGCATGGGGGCAGCCATTTTCGTGTACCCCTTGATGAAGCGTCGGTAGTACCCCACCAGACCCAGAAACTGCCTTACTTCTCTCACTGTGGTCGGTCTCGGCCAGTCTTGGATGGCAGTAATCTTCTCGGGGTCGGAGGCAACACCTTCTGCACTCACTACATGCCCCAGGTACTGCACTCTGGGTTTCAGCAGGTGACACTTAGAGGGCTTCAACTTCATCCCGTATTTGGCAAGGGACGCGAACACCTCGGCCAAGTGCTCCAGATGGGCTTCATACGTCTGAGAGTACACAATCACATCATCCAGGTATAACAGGACGGTCTCGAAGTTTAGATGCCCCAGACAGCACTCCATCAGCCGTTGGAAGGTTCCAGGGGCGTTGCACAGCCCGAACGGCATACTATTGAATTCACAGAGCCCCATTGGGGTGGTGAAGGCAGTTTTCTCCCGGTCCTCCGGTGCCACCGCCACTTGCCAGTACCCGCTGGTTAGGTCAAGGGTCGAGAAGTAATTCGCAGTTCTCAGTGCGGCCAAAGACTCTTCAATACGGGGCAGTGGGTAAGCATCTTTATGCGTTATCTGGTTAATCTTCCGGTAATCTACACACATCCGCATGGTACTATCCTTCTTCTTGACCAGTACCAATGGGGCGGCCCAGGGACTACAGCGGTCCCTAATAACAAAAGAAGGGGGGAGCCAGCACTGCTCATGAATGGCATGCAACAATAAAGAAATAAAAAGTGTAAATTCACAAATTCATTCCTACTGTAAAAATTCAATGAGATTTTTTGCAAATGATTGATCAATGATTTGAGCCCCCCTGCCCCGTCACGGCAAATCTCTATAGGGGGGTCCCTAACGCCATATTATAAATTATTATGTACCATAAGGTCTCATAATGAGCAGGACCACATGAAAACACCACTTACCCGAGACATGTCTGGACCGCTCCCATGCTGCCAGAACTGACAACCGCGAATAAAGGCAGCCCAGGTGCCAGTGTGTGTGGCAGAACCACACACACCAGCACAATGTCAGGACTGGCCCTCACAGTGCCAGACCAGCAAACATGGATGAGGGCGGAACAAGGTTCAGGCAGGTGGTGTTTAAATAATGATGCCTTGGAGCAGGAGGCGGTGGCTGTGTGTGAACAAGCACCAAACTGAATTTAGATGGCAACAGGAGGAATTTGCAAACCACACTGGGCGTGCACGGCATGGTGGCGGTCGACCACCGACCACACACACTGGCACCTGGGCTGCCTTTATTCGCGGTTGTCAGTTCTGGCAGCATGGGAGCGGTCCAGACATGTCTCGGGTAAGTGGTGTTTTCATGTGGTCCTGCTCATTATATGAGACCTTATGGTACATAATAATTTACAATATAGCGTTAAGGACCCCCCTATAGAGATTTGCCGTGATGGGGCAGGGGGGCTCAAATCATTGATCAATCATTTGCAAAAAATCTCTCATTGAATTTTTACAGTAGGAATGAATTTGTGAATTTACACTTTTTATTTCTTTATTGTTGCATGCCATTCATGAGCAGTGCTGGCTCCCCCCCTTCTTTTGCGTTTAGCTGGTCGGTGGTCGACCGCCACCATGCCGTGCACGCCCAGTGTGGTTTGCAAATTCCTTCTGTTGCCATCTAAATTCAGTTTGGTGCTTATTCACACACAGCCACCGCCTCCTGCTCCAAGGCATCATTATTTAAACACCACCTGCCTGAACCTTGTTCCGCCCTCATCCATGTTTGCTGGTCTGGCACTGTGAGGGCCAGTCCTGACATTGTGCTGGTGTGTGTGGTTCTGCCACACACACTGGCACCTGGGCTGCCTTTATTCGCGGTTGTCAGTTCTGGCAGCATGGGAGCGGTCCAGACATGTCTTGGGTAAGTGGTGTTTTCATGTGGTCCTGCTCATTATATGAGACCTTATGGTACATAATAATTTACAATATAGCGTTAGGGACCCCCCTATAGAGATTTGCCGTGACGGGGCAGGGGGGCTCAAATCATTGATCAATCATTTGCAAAAAATCTCATTGAATTTTTACAGTAGGAATGAATTTGTGAATTTACACTTTTTATTTCTTTATTGTTGCATGCCATTCATGAGCAGTGCTGGCTCCCCCCCTTCTTTTGCGTTGTCCCTAATAACCCCTGCCTCTTTCATGTTCCTCAACATATCTTTGGCACATTGGTAATGCGCAGGGGGAATAGGCCTGTACCTCTCTTTGATAGGGGGGTGCTCACCGGTGGGGATGTGGTGTTGGACCCCTTTGATCTGCCCAAAGTCTAGTGGATGTTTGCTGAAAACTTGCTCATACTCCCGTACCACCCTGTATACCCCTTCTTTGTGATGTGTAGGGGTATCGTCAGTGCCCACGTGTAGCTGTTGGTGCCACTCATTTAACTCCCCTTGGGGCGGATGAGTGCTGGTAGTAGGTGGGGAAACTGGAGGAGCTGCCTCGTGGATGGTGTGGGGATCCAGGGTGAGCAATTTGGCAAGGGTGGCATACCAGGGAAGCCTGACTTCTTCCTCCCCACAGTTCAGCACCCTCACGGGCACTCTCCCCTTCTTTACATTTACCACCCCTCGGGCGGCCATTACTGTGGGCCAGTGCTCGGAGGGCATGGGCTCTATCATGGCAGGGTAGTCACGCCCCTGAGGCCCTACTGCTGCCCTACACCAAATCATCATCTCACTCCTAGGGGGCACAATCAACGGAGCAGCATCCATCACTCTCACTCCACCAATCTCTCCTCCTGTTGAGTTTACATGCTGGCGGTACATCAAGGCTTGGATCTCACGCTGCACGGCTCTCTGTCAGCTCCCCGCCGCCGCGGCGGCCAGCTGCTGCAGTAGGGCCAACACATCACTCATACAGTGCTCCATCACATTGGTTCCCATCACTATCTTCGGGTTATGATCACTGGGTTCATTCATTATCACAATCATACCCTGGTGTTGCAGTTCAGCTCGTCCCACTGTCATGGCCACTTGCTTATACCCCACTTGGGTCAGTGGGAGTCCATCAGCAGCAATCAGTGTTATACTAGTATCTGGGGGAGCCAGCTCGTCTGTCCCCCAATACCGTTGGTACAATGTGTATGGTATAGTGGTTACCTGTGATCCAGTGTCCAAGAAAGCCATCACCGGTATGCCGTCCACAGCCACTGGGATGATGGGCCGGGCCCCGATATACCGGTCCCGCCAGTCTGGGGGGCCACGGGGTTCTACTCCTGAGGATTGGCCCGTGGCCCCAGGGGTTGCTCGTTTAACGGGCACTGTCGGAAGTAATGGCCAGGCTTGCTGCACCTGTAGCAGGTTGGAGGTCTGTTCTGCGAGTTGTTGGTACTTCTCCGCTGCATCCAGGGAACATCCTCAGGGCTGTCGGCGAGCTGTATCTTGGTTGGAGGCTGGGATCTGGTCAAAGGTTGGAGTGCAGCGAGAATCTTGGCGAGGTCTCCGTCCATGCGGCGGACCTGAGCTGCCAGTTCTTCCATCGTGCTGCTTGGAGCTGTAGGTATTGGAGAGGTTGGTAGGGCAGGGGGCCGTCTCAATTGGCCATGGGGTTGGCTCCAAGATTTCTGAAGCTGGGGGTTTCAGTGCTTTAATGGCCCGTTCCTTTAACACAGCAAAGTCCACATTAGGGTGTTCCAGGGCCCACAGCCGGAGTTGTTTGCGATCCTCAGAGGACCTCATCCCCTGCACAAATTGCTCTACTGACATTTTGTTGCTGTCCGCCTCATTGATAGTGTCCATCCGCTTTAGTGTGCGGAGGGCGGTTTGCAGACGTAAAGCGTAGTCCCGAATGCTATCCACAGACCGTTGCCGGCATTGGTAAAACTGCATCCTCAGCTCAGCTTCGGTACGGGTCTCAAAGGCAGTCTGTAGTTTCTCAAAGATGGTGGCTACAGAGAACCGGTCCCCCTCGGCCCAGGTCTCCGCCTCCTGCTCAGCCGCGCCGGTTAGCTGGCCCAGCACTACCGCTGCACGTTGCTTATCAGTCAGGGGGTACAATTCCAGAAGCGGGTTAAGCTTTTTCCGGAAGACCTGTAACGCATCAGGTCTCCCGTCGTACTGCGGTAGCCAGTAGAGTTGAGCGCGGTTCGTGGTTCGTGGTTCTCCAGTTCTAGGCTCGAGTGATTTTTGGGCTGTTCGAGATCGAACTAGAACTCGAGCTTTTTGCTAAAAGCTCGATAGTTCTAGATACGTTCGAGAACGGTTCTAGCAGCAAAAAGCAGGGCTTTTTACAGCTACAGTGAGCAGGAGCCATCGCTGGCAGCCTGCCACAAGCTGGTAACCAAGATAAACATCGGGTATCCAAGCAAAGCGCTTTGGTTAGTAACCCGACGTTTATCTTAGTTACGTGCAGGAAGCCCACACTTTCCCGCTCAGCTCGCTCCACCCCCTCCTGCCCGCGGCATGTACACATACATACACATACACAAACACACACACACACACACATCCACTCGACCCCCCCCCCCCCGCCCGCCCGCCCGCTCGCTCGCTCGCTCGCTCGGCTTACCTGCGGTGATGAAGTCCCGCCATCCCGACCTCAGCGCTGTCACTGTCCTCCATGGCCGCCGCTTGTCACATCACCTATCGCTTCCGACCCGAGACTGACACTGGCGGTGACGTCACGGACCTCTCGCGATACTTGATGTGAAGGCGCCGGTCATTGACCTCAGTGACAGGGGCTGTCAGTGTGCTGGAGATCAGCGCAGGTAATGTACCTCACTGACAGCAGCACTTGTCACCCCCCTGCAGTGACCTGGGCTGACCCATTGATGTTAGCTCAGGTCACTGCACTGCTCTCCCAGCCAATGGGGAACATCCTGCTCTTCATTGACTGGGACAGTGTGCATCGTCATGGCAACCCCTTGGATTACACCAGACCTGGATTTGTTTTTCAATCTAATAAATTGGTTAAAGAGGGAATGTTTTGGGGAGTGTTTTTTCAAATAAAAATGTGTTTGTCGTGTATTTTTTTTTTATTACTGACTGGGTTGGTGATGTCGGGTATCTGATAGACGCCTGACCTCACCAACCCCAGGGCTTGATGCCAGGTGACATTACACATCTGGTATTAACCCCAAATATTACCCCGTTTGCCACCGCACCAGGGCGCGGGATGAGCTGGGGCGAAGCACCAGGATTGGCGCATCTAATGGATGCGCCACTTCTGGGGCGGCTGCGGCCTGCTATTTTTAGGCTGGGGAGATTCCAATAACCATGGACCTCCCTAGTCTGAGAATATCAGGCCCCAGCTGTCTGCTTTACCTTGGCTGGTGATCCAATTTTGGGGGACCCCTACGTGTTTTTTTTTTTAATTATTTATTTAATTTAAAATAACAGCGTGGGGTGCCCTCAGTTTTGGATTACCAGCCAAGGTGAGGTTGCCAGCTGTGGTCTGCAGGCTGCAGCCGTCTGCTTTACCCTAGCTGGCTACAAAACTAGGGGGAACCCTATGTCATTTTTTTTTCATTTTTTTGGCTAAATACAAAGCTAAGCACCCCTTAGTGCCACATGAAAGGTACCAAAGGGTGTTCCACTTTTTCTCCATTTTTTTCTCCACTTTCTCTCCACTTTTTCTCCATTTTTTTCTCCACTTATTCTCCACTTTTTCTCCTCTTATTCTCCACTTTTTCTCCACTTTTTCTCCACTTTTTCTCCTCTTATTCTCCACTTTTTCTCCACTTTTTCTCCACTTTTTCTCCATTTTTTTCTCCACTTTCTCCACTTTTTCTCCACTTTTTTCTCCACTTTTTCTCCTCTTATGCTCCACTTTTTCTCCTCTTAATCTCCACTTTTTCTCCACTTTTTCTCCACTTTTTCTCCACTTTTTTCTCCACTTTTTCTCCTCTTATGCTCCACTTTTTCTCCACTTTTTCTCCACTTTTTCTCCACTTTTTCTCCACTTTTTCTCCTCTTATGCTCCACTTTTTCTCCACTTTTTCTCCACTTTTTCTCCACTTTTTCTCCTCTTATGCTCCACTTTTTCTCCACTTTTTCTCCTCTTAATCTCCACTTTTTCTCCTCTTATGCTCCACTTTTTCTCCACTTTTTCTCCACTTTTTCTCCTCTTATGCTCCACTTTTTCTCCACTTTTTCTCCACTTTTTCTCCTCTTATGCTCCACTTTTTCTCCACTTTTTCTCCACTTTTTTCTCCACTTTTTCTCCTCTTATGCTCCACTTTTTCTCCACTTTTTCTCCACTTTTTCTCCACTTATGCTCCACTTTTTCTCCACTTTTTCTCCACTTTTTTCTCCACTTTTTTCTCCACTTTTTCTCCTCTTAATCTCCACTTTTTCTCCACTTTTTCTCCACTTTTTCTCCACTTTTTCTCCACTTTTTCTCCACTTTTTTCTCCACTTTTTTCTCCACTTTTTCTCCTCTTATGTTCCACTTATTCTCCACTTTTTCTCCACTTTTTCTCTACTTTTTCTATGGTCGGTCTACCCATTAGCTCTGCCATGCATAGTGTAGCTCTACACCTACTGCACATGTTACTTTATGATTGACATCTCTTTCGTACCAGAGCTGTCTAAGTCTACTCTGACCCCATATTTGTCATTACTATATTGTCCTTGTACTGTATTATGACATTTGTATCATGTGTTTCATTTCTTGCTGTGTTGCAATTTTTTTGCTGCATCCCAATTGTACCTCTACATTGTTCGAGTTTATGTTATTGTTCTCTCACTCTTATGTGATACTGATTATTGTCATTTTTCATGATTACATGCAGATAAGTCCAATCTGACGAAGGCTCAGGCCGAAACGTCATTTGTAACTTGTTTTGGACAAAAACATATATGCTTATGAAAAAAAAATTTTCTTAATACGGACCAATAAAGAGTGATTTTGCATTACTATCCGTTGTGACTTACTGACTTAGTCTGGGAGATATAGAGTGCCGAGGTTACTCACTAATTTTATCTATTATTACCTCTGAGCACCTATATACCAGTGAGCAGAGCTTCCTCTACAGTAGTTCTCCTGATTAGGCATGCCCTTACCTCATGAGCAGGGCATTGCAGCTTTGGTAGCAACCATTACGACATGGACTCTGCTGCTGTGGACCCGGGGAGAGTGAGTGCAGATTCATTGCACCCACACTCCTCACATGAAGGGTCCGCACTCCTAGAAAATGGGGGATACGTTCCCTGAGTGTCTCCCCCCCATATTCTAGACGGTCCAGAGTCGTCGTGGGACCCCTTTATTTTTTTTCTTACAATAAATTGGTGAAAGAGGAAATGTTTTGGGGACTGTTTTTTCAAATAAATTTCTTTTGTCGATTTTTTGTTTTTGTTAGTACTGACAGTTTATGATGTTGGGTATCTAATAGACGCCATGACATCACAAACTGCTGGGCTTGATCTCAGGTGACTTTACAGCTAGTATCAACCCGATTTATTACCCCGTTTGCCACTGCACCAGGGCACGGGATGAGCTGGGGTGAAGCGCCAGGATTGGCGCATCTAGTGGATGCGCCACGTCTGGGGTGCCTGCGGCCTGCTATTTTTAGGCTGTGAAGGCCCAATAACTATGGACCTTCCCACCCTGAGAATACCAGACCACAGCTGTCCGCTTTACCTTGGCTGGTGATCCAATTTGGGGGGTCCCCTACTTTTATTGTGTAATTATTAATATTTATAAAATAATTATAAAAAAGAGCCTGAGGGGACCTCCACATTGGATCCCCAACCACGGTAAAGCTGCCAGCTGTGGTTTTCAGGCTACAGCCGTCTGCTTTACCCTAGCTGGCTATCAAAAATGGGGGGACCCAACGTAATTTTTTTTTTTTAACTATTTTTTAAATAGAAAAAATTAATGGGCTTCCCTGTATTTTGATTGCCAACCAAGGTAACGGCAGGCAGATGGGGGTGGCAACCCATAGCTGTCTGCTTTATCTGCGCTGAGAATCAAAAATACCGCGGAGCGCTACGTCATTTTTTTAAAGATTTATTTTTACAGCACTGTGATGTCCAGCAATCAAAATACAGGGAAGCCCATTTTATTTTTAGTTATTTAAATAAATAATTAAAAAAAATATATGTTAGCTCCCACTGCATTTTTTGTATTGCTAGCTAAGGGTAATCCAAGCAGCTACTGGCTGCTAACCCCCACTGCTTGGTGTTACCTTCACTGGCAATGGAAAATCCAGGGAAGCATTTTTTTTTTTTTTTTGCCAAAAAGCTACAAAAAAAGGACGCGAGCTTCGCCATATTTTTGTATGCTAGCCAGGTATAGCAGGCAGGTGCTGGAAGAGTTGGATACAGCGCCAGAAGATGGCGCTTCTATGAAAATGCCATTTTCTGAGGTGGCTGCAGACTGCAATTCGCAGCAGTGGGGCCCAGAAAGCTCAGGCCAACCGGTGGTGCGGATTCCAATCCCAGCTGCCTAGTTGTACCTGGCTGGACACAAAAATGGGGCAAAGCCTACGTCATTTGTTTTCTAATTATTTCATGAAATTCATGAAATAATAAAAAAAGGGCTTCCCTTTATTTTTGGTTCCCAGCCGGGTACAAATAGGCAACTGGGGGTTGGGGGCAGCCGTACCTGCCTGCTGTACCTGGCTAGCATACAAAAATATGGCGAAGCCACATAATTTTTTCAGGGGGCAAAAAACTTCTGCATACAGTCCTGGATGGAGTATGCTGAGCCTTGTAGTTCTGCAGCTGCTGTCTGTCTGTATGGAGAAGAGCAGACAGCAGCTGCAGAACTACAAGGCTCAGCATACTCCATCCAGGACTGTATGCAGAAGTTTTTTGCCCACCAAAAAAATGACGTGGGCTTCGCCATATTTTTGTATGCTAGCCAGGTACAGCTGGCAGCCACGGGCTGCCTCCAACCCCCAGTTGCCTATTTGTACCCGGCTGGGAACCAAAAATATAGGGAAGCCCGTTTTTTTTAATTATTTCACTTATTTCATGAAATAATTAAAAAACAAATGACGTGGGCTTCGCCCTACTTTTGTGTCCAGCCGGGTACAACTAGGCAGCTGGGGATTGGAATCCGCAGCACAGGTTAGCCCGAGGTTTGTGGGCGCCTCTGCTGCGGATTTCAGTCCGCAGCCGTCCCAGAAAATGGCGCTCTCATAGAAGCGCCATCATCTGGCGCTGTATCCAACTCTTCCAACAGCCCTGGAGCCGGGTGGCTTGTTGGGTAATCATGAGTTAATACTGGCTTTGTTTTGCCAGCCAGTATTAAGCCAGAGATTCTTAATGTCAGGCACGTTTGACCCGGCCATTAAGAATCTCCAATAAAGGGTTAAAAAAAGACACCACACAGAGAAAAAATACTTTAATAGAAATAAATACACAGACACATTAGAGACTCCATCTTTATTACCCCTGTCAGCCCTCCACGATCCTGCTCTTCTGTCTTCTTTCTTTCTAGTGTAGTAGTAGTGACGATTGTAGTGAGGGGCATCACTTGGGGCTGGGGAACCTCCATCCTAACTACAATGCTCACTACAATCGGGAAGCAGCGTGCAGCCTTCACTCCGTGAGTGATCACTGCTGGCTGCTAGCGGTAACGCTGACAGACGCGTTACCATAGCAACGGTGCTCCCGGAGCCGTGGTTAGCGGTGACGTCACCGCTAACTGCGTTGCTATGGCAACGGTGATCTCCGTTAATGACCGGCTGTGTCAGCCGGTCCCTAACGGAACGGGGAGTCGACCGTGTGCTAGAGCATGTCGCCGGTACACGGCGATACACATATGTGCACCGTGTACCGGAGAGATGCACTCGCAGGTCCTACATGACGTGTCATAGTCATGTGACCAGTCTGTAGCCAATGAGATAATAGCCACGTGACTGGTCACATGGCTATTTTGACGTCACGATAGGTCCTGCTTCTCTGCTGGCAGTGCAGGTCACCGGGAGGATTCAGCGATCATCGGATGGAATAGCGGCAGGAGACAGAGTGCAGAAGGGATCGCGAGGACCGGTAAGTGTTATGGCAATGTTTATTAACTGTTTGTGTACATTTATATATTTTATGTGTTTGTGATTGCCTCCCATTATAGCCTATACGTTCGAGTTCGGTTCGTCGAACGTTCGACGAACCGAACTCGAACGGGACCCCCGTTCGGCGAACCGGCCTCGAGCCGAACCGGGACCGGTTCGCTCATCTCTAGTAGCCAGGTAGCTCCGGGCACATAGGGCAAGGAGAACGGCATCACCTGAGCGAGAGCAGGGGCCGCGGCACCTCCTGCCAGCACGGCCGGGATATGGGCAGGCCCATTCCCATCCACGGGTGCCACTGCGGCTGCGACCACCGCTCCTCCAGCGGCTCCGTGGGGCGCAGACATCTTCTTTCCGTCCCCCTTAGCCTCTTTCCGGCCCCTCCTCTATTGGGGCGGGGTTTTGGCCTTTGCGTCTCCGATACTCGAGAAGACGCTCGAGCGGGAACTTTTCGCGCCAAAGATGGCGACTTCCGAAATTTTTCGGCCGGACACCTCCGGTGGTAACAAGGCGCACCTCTACCCAACGGCAGAGCGGTGAGATCCTGTTCGTGACGCCAAGTTGTCGCGGGCGGAGGAGGGGACGCCGCGCTCTCCCACTGGTCCGGCTGCCGCTGCTGCTGTGGCCTCTGCTACTGCTCGGTGGCTCGAGCGATGGGCCGGATCCCGGGGACTCGAGCGGCACTCCTCGCCCGTGAGTGAAAGGGGATTGTTTTTTGGGATTGTTATTGTCCGTGACGCCACCCACGGTTGTGGTGATTGTGTGGACACCACCGCTGCTCTGTATGGGGATCCCGGGGGCGGTGACAGGGAGCAGCAAAGTTGTTGGTTCTCCCCTCCATGGGTAGGGGGTGGTGGTCCCGGGGCCCAGTGATGAGGTGGGGGATGAGGGATGGCGGGGCCGGTGCAGGGCTTGGTGGGGTGCAGGGACGCGGGGGCAGCGCTGTGCCTCACGGCACTGTGGTACTCACTCAGCCTGAGACGGGGACACAGTTCTCGGTAAAACACACGGCTGGAAAGACGGTTCCCACGGACGGCTGCTGTTGCTTTTCCCCAGTAGTTGACGGTGACGGTCCCTTTTCCTGCACCTAAGTCTATGTCGGTAGCGATGGGTTCCCACCGGTAACCCGCTCCCCGGCTTGGATATGGGCCAGAGGAGCCCCTCTTTGCCCGCAGGCGCTGGCCCTGAGAAACTGGTGCCTTGGCGGTGGCGGTGTCTCTCTCCTACAGTTGGACTGTTGCCTTCAATCGGGACTTAGCTGTTGGGAGACCCAGGAGGTCCCCTTCACTGACGGATTTGGCAAATTCACGGCGACTCCTAGCCTTGCCAGGATCTGAAAGGCCCCTGCCAATGGTGCTGGCTTCTCTTCGTATACCGGTCCGGTACCGCCGAGCCACCACCCGTCCACGGTCCTTTCGGCAACCTCCGATCAGCCTCTCCTGCAGACGGTCACCGCCGTCTGCTGACCTTGCTGTCTCAGTTCGGGGCACGCACCCGGACCAACTTCAGGCTTCCTCAACTCTCACTTTCTCTTCCACTTTTACTCCTCTCTCTTGCTCCTCTACCACTTCCTTCAACTTCACTAACTGTTCTTCATCTCACTGGTTTTTCCCGCCTCCAGGACTGTGAACTCCTCGGTGGGCGGAGCCAACTGCCTGGCCCACCCCCCGGTGTGGACATCAGCCCCTGGAGGAAAGCAACAAGGATTTTTGGGTAGCTTTGGTGTACCTATCCAGGGTGTAGGGTGTGGTGGTGTCATGACCTGTGACCCCTGGCTTGCCCAGGGCATCACATTTGCTGTGGTGCATAAACCTACTATTCGGCTACCCCAAACCAGTGCTCACAAGCAGAAACGGTTGCAGTGGGCCCAGACATACATGAAGACTAATTTTCAAACAGTCTTGTTTACTAAAGAGTGTCGAGCAACCCTGGATGGTCCAGATGGATGTGTCGCGGGCGGAGGAGGGGACGCTGCGCTCACCCACTGCGCGGGTCTGGCTGTTGCTGCTGCTCGGTGGAGGCTCGAGCGGTGGGCCGGATCCTGGGGACTCGAGCGGCGTTCCTCGCCCGTGAGTGAAAGGGGGTGGTTTGGGTTTAGGGATATTGTCCGTGACGCCACCCACGGTTGTGGTGAGGTGTGACACCACCGCTGCTCTGGACGGGGATCCCGGGAGCGATGACAGGGAGCAGCTTGGATGTTATTTCTCCCCTCTGTGGGTAGGGGGGTTGGTTGTCCCGGGGCCCGGTGAGGGGTAGGGATGGATGGCAGGCGGGATACGGGCCCTGGCGAGGTGCAGGGTCGCGGGGGCAGCGCTGTGCCGCACGGCACGGTGGTACTCACTCAGCCAGTAATTCACACGGAGTCTCTGGTCAAACAAACGGCTGGATGGACGGGTCCCACTGACGGCTGCGGTAGTTCTCCCGGTAGGTTGATGGTGACTGCCTTTCCCTGCACCTGTGTTGTGTTTACGGTTCCAATGGTTTCCCACCGGTAACCCGCTCCCCAGCTTGGATGGATGCTGAGGGAGCCCCTTTTGCCAGCATGCTCTGGCCCTGGGAACTGTAGCCTTGGCGGTGACTGTGTTTCCCTTTACGGTGTGAGCTGGTGCCTTCAATCGGGTCTTGACTGCTGGGAAACCCCGGAGGTTCCCTTCGCTAACGGATTTGACCAGTTTTACGGCGACTCCTAGCCTGGTCGGGGTCCGTAAGCCCTGCCGGATGGTGCTTGCTTCTCTTTGTTCCCCGATCCGGTACCGTCGGGCCACCGCCCATCCCCGGTCCTTACGGTTCACTCCAATCAGCCTCTCCTGCAGACGGTCACCACCGTCTGCCAACCTTGCTGTTCCGTCCGGCCACACACCCGGACGCCTTCAGTCTCCTCTCCTACCACTTCACTTCCTCAAACTGCTCTCCAAAACTGAACTGCCTTCCTTTTCCCGCCTCCAGGACTGTGAACTCCTCGGTGGGCGGGGCCAACCGCCTGGCCCACCCCCTGGTGTTGACATCAGCCCCTGGAGGGAGGCAACAAGGATTTTGTGTTTGACTTCAGTGTGCCTAGCCGGGGTGTAGGGTGTGTTGGTGTAGTACCTGTGACGTCCTGGCTTGTCCAGGGCGCCACATTCCTCCCCCTTAGTAAAATGCAGACCGTCCGCGGGCTGCCCGTCCATCACCGGTTTTATTTTTGTTTAACTGCAAAGAGATAGAAAAACGGTAACAGGCATGTAAAAACATCACAAACATTTTTCAACGGTACGGCTTCCGCTCTTCTCCGACCCAAACAACCTGGCCCTGATGCTGCCCCTAAGCAAATGGGCAGCACCCCTTGACCCCAGTCCATCACCAGGCTGCCCAAGCGGGTTCTGTCTCTTTCAGGGGACCCGCGTCCATGGGGAACCCCTGAACCCCCGGAGGATCGCCACCTGGGCCATCACTTTCCTCCAGGCCCATCCTCCCAAATCAGCCTCTCCGGAGGCGGTAACGGTTTCAAGCCAACAACATTTTTATTTACATTCCACTAAGTTTGTGGTTGCCCTGCAAGTTCTCGGGCTTATCTGTAAGCAGTTCCTTACGCAACGGTTTGCAGACAGTCCCTACGGGGACAACAGTTGCCGGCAACGGCCGGTTCAATCAAAACCTCAATCAGGTTACTTCCTCGGTTGATTCACTTATCATTCAAAAACTTTTAGCGGTACTCTCAACATACAAAGCCCCCTTTAAAGAGTAGTTTCCCTGTACCTAAGTGGGGGTCTACCTAGGTTGGGACGAATGGACCTTCGGGGCCCAGTATCAGTGGCGACAGGCAATGGGGCAGGGGGAACAACCAGTTCCTCCTCCCTGCTATCATGTGGGGCAGGCGGAGGCGTAGGGGAGCTGGGTACAGGTTCATCCCTGGGCACTGGCTCATGGTTGATCACTTCCATTACTTCCTCATCCACGGGTTGTGGGAACAGTATCACTGGAAGAATCACTGCGCCGTTCTGCGTAGGCCAGTCTGCCGGAAAATCACCCATCATGGTATGGATTACCTCCTTTTCTTTCTCCGCCGGTCTGGGAACTGGAGTTTCAGCTGCTACCCTCAATGCTGGTGGGCACCTCTTTAGATGGTCTCGGGAAACCGTGGCCAAAGTTCCTCCTTGGTTACGGCTGATCTGGTAAGCCTTCCCATTCTCCCATCCTGTGGGCTGTATTACATACGGGGTTTGTTCCCATTGATTATCCAACTTGTGGGTCCTTCTTTTTCGCTTCAGCACTACATCTCCAGGCTGGAAGGGACCAGCAGATGCCTTCTTGTTGAAGCACTGCTCCTGTTGTCCCCGACTCCGGCACAAGTTCTTTTCAACATATTCCTGGACCTGTCGGTACTGCACCCTTCGCCGAATGTCCCATTCAGCTGTCGAAGGGAGCGCTTCCGGGGCTTCCAACCCCATTTCTAAATCCACTGGTAGCCGGCCGGGGCGAGCCCTCATCAGGTATGCTGGAGTGCATTTCGTCGAGCTGGAAGGGATGTTGTCATACATATCGACCAAGTCAGGTAGCTTCTCCGGCCACAGGTTCCGCTCTTCTAGCGGCAACGTCTTAAGGAGGCCCGGGACCAGGTGGTTCATCTTTTCACACATGCCGTTGGTTTGGGCATGGTAAGGCGTGGTCCGGATTTTCTTGCAGCCATACAACTGGCAGAATTCTTGGAATACCTCAGCTTCAAAGGTCGGACCTTGGTCGGTAAGCACCTTCTCAGGGTACCCATGTGGTCGGCAGAAATAAGCCTGGAACGCTCTAACGGCGGTACGGCCGGTTAGGTCTTTAACTGGGACAACCACCATGAACCTTGAATAGTGGTCTACAATGGTTAGAGCGTAGGTGTACCCACTTCGGCTGGGGGTGAGCTTTACATGGTCAAGGGCAACCAGCTCCAGCGGTTGATGCGTAATGATCGGGGTGCCTTCTGGCTGGCCTTGTCCTTCCTTCTCAACGCGCAGGGGCCACATTCTCGGCACCAGGCCTCCACAGATTCCCGCATTCCACTCCAATAGAACCGCTCTCTCAACAACATCTCCAGCTTCTTCCACCCGAAGTGCCCAGCACCATCTTGGTATGCTTGCAGGACGGTGGGCACGTTAGCCTGGAGAATCACCAGCTGGTGGATCTTCTCGTGGGTCTTCGGGTTAATCAGCTCACGATACAACTTCCCCTGGTGTAGGTACAGCCGGGTCCGTTCTCGCCACAGGCGTTGGGCTTCAGCAGGGGTGGCAGGGTCTATCCCAGCAGAGCCCTGTTCCACCAGGGTCTTGACCAGGCTGACAGCAGGTGCCTGGTCCTGAGCTTCCTGCCACGCCTGACTGGGCAGCGGGTTCAGGTTCACCCGTTGTTGATGGACATGCACCTTCTCAGTTGACGGCCGGTGAAACGCAGGCAACTCAATCTCTTCGAGGTCGTCATCCTCGGGCCCTTCTTCCGACAGGTGGGGCATCCGAGAGAGTGGATCGGCATTAACGTTGGCACAGCCGGCCCGGTACTTGATGGTGAAATCATAGTTGGCTAGCCTGGCCATCCACCGCTGCTCCAGCGCGCCCAGCTTGGCTGTGTCCAGGTGGGTCAGCGGGTTATTGTCCGTGAAAGCTTTGAATTTGGCTGCTGCCAGGTAATGGCGGAACTGCTCGGTGATAGCCCACACCAGTGCTAGGAGCTCAAGCTTGAAAGAGCTGTAGTTCTCAGGGTTCCTCTCAGTCGGTTGGAGTTTTCAGCTAGTATAAGCAATCACCTTCTCCCTCCCGTCTTGGACCTGGGATAGGACAGCCCCCAAGCCCACATTGCTGGCATCAGTGTAGAGGATGAATGGGTGGCTGTAATCAGGGTATGCTAGGATTTCCTCTCCGGTCAGGGCCGCTCTCAGCTGGCGGAAGGATTCCTCATGCTTTTCTTCCCACACCAGTGGGGCTCCTAGGGGTCTACCACCCTTGGTCTGTCCCACGAGGAGGTCTTGCATGGGGGCAGCCATCTTCGTGTACCCCTTGATGAAGCGACGGTAATACCCCACCAGTCCCAGGAACTGCCTCACTTCCCTAACCGTGGTCGGTCTCGGCCAGTCTTGGATGGCGGTGATCTTCTTTGGGTCGGGGGCGACACCTTCCGCACCCACCACATGTCCAAGGTACTGCACTCTGGGCTTCAGCAGATGACACTTGGAGGGCTTCAACTTCATCCCATACTTAGCAAGGGACGCAAACACCTCGGCTAGGTGCTCCAGGTGGGCTTCATACGTCTGTGAGTACACAATCACATCATCCAAGTACAGCAAGGTCTCGAAGTTTAGGTGTCCCAGACAGCATTCCATCAGCCGTTGGAATGTTCCGGGGGCATTGCACAGCCCGAACGGCATGCTGTTGAACTCGCAGAGTCCCATAGGAGTGGCGAAGGCAGTCTTCTCTCGGTCTTCTGGCGCCACGGCCACCTGCCAGTACCCGCTGGTGAGGTCAAGGGTGGAGAAGTAGTTAGCGGTTCTCAGCGCAGCCAGGGACTCTTCAATACGGGGCAGAGGGTAAGCATCCTTATGCGTTATCTGGTTAATCTTCCGGTAATCCACACACATCCGCATGGTGCCATCCTTCTTCTTAACCAGCACCAACGGGGCGGCCCAGGGACTACAACTGTCCCTAATAACCCCTGCCTCCTTCATGTTCCTCAACTTGTCTTTGGCGCACTGGTAATGCGCAGGGGGAATAGGCCTGTATCTCTCTTTGATAGGGGTGTGGGTACCGGTAGGGATGTGGTGTTGGACCCCTTTAATCTGCCCAAAATCTAGGGGGTGCTTGCTAAAAACTCGCTCATACTCCCGTACCACCCGATATACCCCTTCCTTGTGGTGTGTGGGGGGTATCATCAGTGCCAACGTGTAGTTCTCGACACCATTCGTCTAACTCCCCCAAGGATGGGTGGGGACTGGCAACAGGCGGTGCGACCGAGGGAACGGCGTCATGGATGGTGTGGGTATCTAGAGTGAGCAATTTGGCAAGGGTAGCATACTGGGGAAGCCTAACCTCTGCCTCCCCACAGTTCAGTACTCGCACGGGCACTCTCCCTTTTTTTACATCTACCACCCCTCGGGCGGCCATTACTGTGGGCCTGTGTTCGGAGGACATGGGCTCTATCATGGCGGGGTAGTCTCGCCCTTGGGGCCCTACCACTGCCCTGCACCAAATCATCATCTCGCTCCTGGGAGGCACAATCAAAGGGGCAGCATCCATTACTCTCACTCCACCAATCTCTCCTCCTGTCGAGTTCACATTTTGGCGATACATCAGGGCCCGGATCTCACGCTGCAAAGCTCTCTGTCTGCTCCCCGCTGCTGTGGCGGCCAGCTGCTGCAGTAGGGTCAGCACGTCACTCATACAGTGCTCCATCACATTAGTCCCCAGCACCACCTTCGGGTTATGGTCACTGGGTTCATTCATTATCACAATCAAACCCTGGTGTTGCAGTTCAGCTCGTCTCACAGTTATGGCCACTTGTTCGTACCCCACTTGGGTCAGCGGGAGTCCATCAGCGGCAATTAGTGTCATACTGGCATCTGGGGGGGCTAGTTCGTCCTTTCCCCAATACCGCTGATACAGTGTGTATGGTATTGTGGTTACCTGCGATCCAGTGTCCAGAAGAGCCATCAGCGGGATACCGTCCACTGCCACGGGGATGATGGGCCGGGCTCCGATGTACCGGTCCCACCAGTCGGGGGGCCACTAGGTTCTAGTCCTGAGGATTGGCCCGTGGCCCCAGGGGTTGCTCGTTTAACGGACACCGTCGGGAATAGTGGCCGAGCTTGCTGCACCTGTAACAAATCGGAGGTCCATACCGTGAGTCATTGGCCCTTCTCCGCTGCATCCAGGGGAACGTCCTCGGGGCTGTCGGCGAGCTGCATCTTCCCCGGGGGTTGGGACCTGGTCGGAGGCTGGAGTGCGGCGAGGATCTTGGCGAAGTCCCCATCCATGCGGCGGACTTGGGCAGCCAGTTCCTCCATCATTCCGCTTGGGGCTGTAAGTACCGGAGGTGCTGGGAGGATAGGGGCCACCACGACGGGAGCTGTCTCAGCTGGCCATGGGGCTGCCTCAGGGACTTCCGACGCTGGAGGCTGTAGAGCTTTAATGGCCCGTTCCTTTAACATGGCAAAGCCCACATCAGGGTGTTCTAGGGCCCAGAGCCGGAGTTGCTTGCGGTCCTCCGAGGACCTCATCCCCTGTACAAACTGCTCCACTAGCATTTTGTTCCTGTCCGCATCATTGATGGTGTCTACCCGCTTCAGTGTGCGGAGGGCGGTTTGCAGGCGCAAGGTGTAGTCCCGAATGCTATCCGCGGGCTGTTGCCGGCATTGGTAAAACTGCATCCGCAGCTCGGCTTCGGTACGTGTCTCAAAGGCAGTCTGTAGCTTCTCAAAGATGGTGGCTATAGAGGACCGGTCCCCCTCGGCCCAGGTCTCCGCCTCCTGCTAAGCCGCGCCGGTTAGCTGCCCCAGCACTATCGCTGCACGTTGCTTATCAGTTAGGGGGTACAATTCCAGTAGCGGGCTAAGCCTCTTCCGGAAGACCTGCAACGCATCAGGTTTCCCATCGTACTGCAGCAGCCAGGTAGCTCCGGGCACATAGGGCAAGGAGAACGGCATCACCTGAGCGAGAGCTGGGGCCATGGCACCTCCCGCCAGTACGGCCGGGGCCTGGGCGGGCCCATTCCCATCCGCGGGTGCCACTGCGGCTGTGACTGCCGCTCCTCCAGCGGCTCCGTCGGGCGCAGACATCTTGTTTCCGTCCCCCTTAGTCTTTTTCCGCCTCCTCCTCTACAGGGGCGGGGTTTCGGCTTTCGCGCATCCACTACTCGGGAAGACGCTCGAGCGGGAACTTTTCGCGCCCAAAATGGCGGCTTCTCAAGTTTTTCGGCCGGACACCTCCGGCGGTCACAAGGCGCACCTCTACCAGATGGCAGAGTGGTAAGATCCTGTTCGTGACGCCAAGTTGTCGCGGGCGGAGGAGGGGACGCTGCGCTCACCCACTGCTCGGGTCCGGCTGCTGCTGCTGCTCGGTGGTGGCTCGAGCGGTGGGCCGGATCCCGGGGACTTGAGCGGCGTTCCTCGCCCATGAGTGAAAGGGGGTGGTTTGGGTTTAGGGATATTGGCCGTGACGCCACCCACGGTTGTGGTGAGGTTGTGACACCACCGCTGCTCTGGACAGGGATCCCGGGAGCGATGACAGGGAGCAGCTTGGATGTTATTTCTCCCCTCCGTGGGTAGGGGGGTTGGTTGTCCCGGGGCCCGGTGAGGGGTAGGGATGGATGGCAGGCGGGTTACGGGGCCTGGCGAGGTGCAGGGTCGCGCGGGCAGCGCTGTGCCGCACGGCACGGTGGTACTCACTCAGCCAGTAATTCACACGGAGTCTCTGGTCAAACAAACGGCTGGATGGACGGGTCCCACTGATGGCTGCTGTAGTTCTCCCGGTAGGTTGATGTTGACTGCCTTTCCCTGCACCCATGTTGTGTTTACGGTTCCAATGGCTTCCCACCGGTAACCCGCTCCCCAGCTTCGATGGATGCTGAGGGAGCCTCTTTTGCCCGCAGGCTCTGGCCCTGGGAACTGTAGCCTTGGCGGTGACTGTGTTTCCCTTTACGGTGTGAGCTGGTGCCTTCAATCGGGTCTTGACTGCTGGGAAACCCCGGAGGTTCCCTTCGCTAACGGATTTGACCAGTTTTACGGCGACTCCTAGCCTGGTCGGGGTCCGTAAGCCCTGCCGGATGGTGCTTGCTTCTCTTTGTTCCCCGATCCGGTACAGTCGGGCCACCGCCCGTCCCCGGTCCTTACGGTTCACTCCAATCAGCCTCTCCTGCAGACGGTCACCACCGTTTGCCAACCTTGCTGTTCCGTCCGGGCCACACACCCGGACGCCTTCAGTCTCCTCTCCTACCACTTCACTTCCTCAAACTACTCTCCAAAACTGAACTGCCTTCCTTTTCCCGCCTCCAGGACTGTGAACTCCTCGGTGGGCGGGGCCAACCGCCTGGCCCACCCCCTGGTGTGGACATCAGCCCCTGGAGGGAGGCAACAAGGATTTTGTGTTTGACTTCGGTGTGCCTAGCCGGGGTATAGGGTGTGTTGTTGTAGTACCTGTGATGTCCTGGCTTGTCCAGGGCGCCACAGATGGAGTAGTGGATGGCCACCATGTCCCAACAAAGCTGCAACATCAGCAAGGAGGTGGATGAGTCATATTTTGAGCCGGAATCATGGGGAGACATCTGGTACTCCCCTTTAGGGCTCCTGAAGGTATGAAAATGACCTCTGCAAAGTATATAGAATTTCTGACTGACAACTTTCTTCCATGGTACAAAAAGCAGACATGGGACTTCAGGAGCAAAATCATCTTCATGCATGACAATGCACCATCTCATGCTGCAAAGAGTACCTCTGTGTCATTGCCTGCTATGGGCATAAAATGAGATAAACTCATGGTGTTGCCACCATCTTCCCCTGACCTCAACCCTATAGAGAACCTTTGGAGTATCATCAAGCAAAAGATCTATGAGGATGGGAGGCAGTTCACATCAAAACAGAAGCTCTGGGAGGCTATTCTGACATCATGCAAAGAATTTCAAGCAGAAACTCTCAGAAAACTTACAAGTTCAATGGATGCAAAAATTGTGAAGGTGAGATCAAAGAAGGGTTCCTATGTTAATATGTAACTTGGCCTGTTAGGTTGTTTTGGATGTAAATAGCTTTTTATTTCAGTGAATGTGACCTAATGCTGCAAATTCCACAAATGAGCATTTTCAGTTCTTTAAAACATATAAAATGTTTAGAAACTCTACTGTGCCTAATAATTTGGAACAGTGCATTTTGAGGTTTTTTTTTATTTTGAAACTTATACTGTTATCATTGGGAGGTTTCTTCAATAAATTTAGATGTATACTCTAACGGGTGATGACTCTTATTAGACTATCATTTGCACGGACCATTTAGGAAAATCAGAGAAAAATATAATTTGCATAACAATTTGGAACATGGTGTATGTGCTCTGTATATGCATTTCTCTGTGAGTATGTGCTCTGTGTATGCATGAATCTATATTTGTGTATGTGCTCTGTTTGCATGTTTCTGTATTTGTGTATGTGCTCTGTGTATGCATGTCTCTGTAAGTATGTGCATGATCTGTGTATGCATGTATACATATATATGTATGTGCTCTGTGTATGCATGTCTCTATATGTATGTGGTTTGTGTATACATGTCTCTGTATGCAGGGCCGGCGTCGGCACGCGGCATACCCGGGCAAATGCCAGGGCCCTGGAGAGCCGGGGGGGCCCACTCTGCCTCGTCAGTTCAGGTGCCCCTTGGCCAGGGCCCCCTCGCCTTAGTTCTGCTGCCCCCGGGCCGAGTTCCGGGGACCGCAGTCCTCGGCAGGAATCTGCAGCGCCGTCCCTTTAAGGCGCGCAGACTTCCTGGTTTGAACTTCATCTGTGGGCGGAGCTACCAACTGGCCTACTCATTCCCACATCTGAAGGTGTTGCAGTGCCAGCCAGCTCCGGCGCTGTGTGGGCCCCATCTCCACCATGACCTGAGCGGTATGTGTCCTCCCCGCCCCCCGATTTATGGGTCGTGGTGAGCTGTATGGGCTTCTCCCCCCTTAGGTGTATGCCCTGCCCCCCGGTTCTGTATGTGCTGGCCCCTGGAGCTGTGTGTGGGCCCCTCAGAGCCACGTGTGTGTCTGTATGTATGCAGCAGAGCTATGTGTATGTATGTAGCAGATGTATGTAGCAGAGCTATGTATGTAGCAGAGCTATGTGTGTATGTATGCAGCAGAGCTATGTGTGTATGTATGCAGCTATGTGTGTATGTATGCAGCAGAGCTATGTGTGTATGTATGCAGCAGAGCTATGTGTGTATGTATGCAGCAGAGCTATGTGTGTATGTATCCAGCAGAGCTGTGTGTGTCTGTATGTATGTATCTAGCAGAGTTGTGTTGTGTGTGTCTGTATGCATGTATGATGTGTATCTATGTATGTCAGTGTATATGACTGTATAGATGTCAGTTCTATACGTATTTTTGTGAGTTTGTCTTTAAATATGTATGTGTACGTATGTTTGTGTCTGCGTGTGGATGGGGCCCACCGGGACTCTTCCGCCCGGGGCCCACAAAAACCTGGAGCCGGCCCTGTCTGTATGTATGAGCTCTGTGCATGCAGCATGAATGTATGTATGTATGTATGTATGTGCATGCTCTGTTTATACAGTATGTCTGTGTATGTACTTTGTGGATACAAGTCTTTGTATGTATGTATGTATATGCCCTGGGTATGCATGTGTCTGTATGTGCTCTGTGTATGCATATACTGTATGTATACACAGAGCACATATAGAGACAAGCATATATGTCTGTATGTATGTGCTCTGTGTATATGTGGCGCCCCTGTGGCTTCAGGCACCACAGGGTACTGCACCTCACTAGAGGTGCAGTATTCATCTCGGATACAGAGGAGGTTGTTACTGGTGAACCACCAACAACACACTCAAACAACACATAACACGGGAGCTCTTCCACTGGGACTGGACTAGGGTAGGTGCTGGGGTGGCCATCATGAGGTATGGGACCTCTTGCCCACTACTTCAGGAATCAGGGTGGTGGGGCACCAAGAGGGGTAGTTAGGAGCCATCACACACAATAGTCAGTCTGTTCTGGGTGCAGCTAGCGCCAGGTTACACTCAGGAGGAGGTAAACAGAGACAAGGACAGTTTGGAACGCGTGGTCTGGAGCTTGAGGCTCAACCCGGGTTCTTAGGAAAGAAGGGGAGTGCAGAAAGCATCCGTGACCCATTCCACGGCCCAGGAGCTGGAGGTGGAGGGAAACCGAGGAAAGGAGACGCACAGAAGGAAACACCAGCCTCGATCTCCGAAGTATCCAGGATCGGCTGGGGCCCGTCACAGCGTAGCTCGGTGCTCCAACGGTGGTGTGCTTCCAATGAGTAAAGACCTTGAACTACAGCCTCTGTGTCGTCTCGTTACTGCCGGCGCTTCCAATATCGCGCCCCATCGCCATAGGCGACTACTACCCCTATCATCTTCCGTGAGGCCAAGCTCTATCTGTGGAGAGCTGTGACATCCGAGCTGCGTTACCATCTGCCCCGGAAGAGAGAAGTCCCGCAGCGACGGCTAATAATTGGCCGCACACGACAGGTGGCGTCACAAATAACTACCCCCATCGTCCCCATCCCCAGCTTTATTGACACCGCCGGGGTCACGGAACCGGGCAAGTCCACCACGGTGACCCAGGAGAAGCACCGCGGCCCGGTGACGGGTAACCCACAGACCCCTTGGGCGCGTCATATATATTTGTGCATACTGCAGTGCCTTGTGAAAGTATTCACCCCCTTGGCTTTTAACCTATTTTGTTACATTACAACCTGTGTTTACATATTTTTATAATCCGACATGTGTGTGATGCATCAGCACTAAGTAGTCTAGGTTGGGGAAATTAAGTGAGAAAAATGTAGACAAAAATTAAATTTATGGAATAAAAATTTCCATCTGCATATGTACTCACTCTTTTTGCTATAAAACCCCTAAAAAATTCAAGTGCAAGCAATTACCTTTACAAGTCAGATGCTTATGTGATGCCCTGGAAAAACCAGGTAGTCAAAAATAGGCCCCCGCAGAACACCTTGCCTCACTAGAAAACACACAGCCAACCAGAACCCTAGTCACCCCCCCCTAAGGGAAAGATAGACACACCAGTGGGCATGACCAGGCAGTTGGGACACGCCCACCTAGGGGTCCAGACAGCCCGGGGCGGTAAAACAAGCAGATTAGTCTGAAGTTCAGTTTGGAGAGGAGTGTGGGCTGGAGCTAAGTGTAGCTCCAGCAGGAAAGTTCAATTTGAACGGTACCAGGGTAGGAGCCCTGGTGCCACTGGCTAGGAGGCAGACGGTGGTCTTCATCAGCAGGAGACGGGAAGACGGCTCGGCAGAACCGAGGTGGACCGGGACAGGGTTGTAGCCCGCCAGTACTGACACGGGGAACCGACCCAGAAACCGTAGCACAAAGGGGGGGCACTCGGACCCTGAAGCCAGAACCGGAAACAAGTGGACTGGTTAATTCACCGATTGAGGCCAGGTCTAGAGGTTCTGTCCCACCCAAAGTCCCTCATAGAAGACAACAGCCCACTGATAGGGATAAGAGGTCACCGCCAGGGCCCATAGGCCGGCATCTGCGGGCACGGCTCCTTAGGCCATATCCAGCCAGGAGAGGACTCCTGAGTTCCAGACTAGGAAGTCCATCTTACACAAAACAGTGCAGAGAAAAGGATAGAGACCATCAGCCGGGTGGGGGACCCGAATGCAACCGGCCGCGGCACCGGCCACCATCACCTTGGTTTACCAGAGACTTGTGTGGTTTAATAACTGTGAGTACACCAACACTCCCTGCGGTCGCTATCCCCTGCACTGATACACCAAGTCCCGGGGCCACCGTCCCTACCCACGGACGGGTTAACAACAGGCTGCACAACATCTCCCCTGGGTGCCCTACAACAGCAGCGGTAGTGTCCCACTTCACCACACACCGTGGGTGGCGTCACGAACTTACTACAGCCTAGCCCGTACATCTATGTCCCCCCATTTATTCGGCGAGTCCACAAGACCCCCGGGTCTGGAGACCCTCGAGCCACCACCCCAGAAGGCCCGGATTCGAGCAGCGCCGGCTGCTGGCATGGGGGCAGCACACTTAGTGAAAGGAAGCCCACCTGTGTGCAATCTAAGTGTCATTGGGTCTGTCAAGTGTCAAGTGTCATTATATACACACCTTTTCTGAAAGGCAACAGAGGCTGCAACACCATTAAGCAAAAGGCCCCACTAACGAAACAACACCATGAAGACCAAGTAAATGTCCAAACAAGTCAGAGACAAAGTTGTTGAGAACTACAAGTCAGGGCTAAGTTCTAAAACATATCCTAATCTCTGATGATCCCCTGAAGCACCATCAACTCCATTATCACGAAAAGAAAATGGTACCACAACAAATCTGCCAGGAGAGGGCCACCACCAAAACTCTCAGCCTGGGCAAGGAGGACATTAATCAGAGAGGCAGCACAGAGACCAAAGGTAACCCTGAAAAAGCTGCAGAGTTCCCAAGAAGAGACTGGAGTATCTGTCCACATGACCACAATAAGCCGTACACTCCATAGAGCGGGACTTTATGGAAGACTGCAAAAAAAAAAAAAGCCTTTATTTACAGCCAAAAATGGAAGGCTCATTTTTATTTTGCCAAAAGATATGTGGAAGATTCCCCAAATATATGGAAGAAGGTTCTGTGGTCAGATGAGACCAAAATTTAAGTTATTGTCCATCATGGTAAACACTATGACTAGCGCCAAACCAACACAGCTCATCACCCGAAGAATACCATCCCCACAGTGAAAAATGGTGGTGACAGCATCATTCTGTGGGAATGTTTTTCAGCAGCAGGGATAGGGAAAATGGCCCTAATCAAGGGGAAGTTAGATGATGCAAAGTACAGGCATATTCTTGGCAAAACCTGTTTCAGGCCCTGTGCCCACGGTGCGTTTTTTCATGCGTTTCTGCAGCGTTTTGAACTGCACCTTTTTAGTGCCAAAATGCATGCGTTTTGATTTCCCAGCAAAGTCTATGAGAAATAGTGAATTCCTGTGCCCACGATGCAGTTTAAAACGCTGCAGAAAATTTGCATATTTTGTGGCAAAAACCATGCGTTTAGAAAAGCAGCATGTCAATTGTTTTTGCCATTTGAGGTGCGTTTCGATAACATTGAAGTCAATGAGAAACAGGGAGTGCCCAGTCTTTTCAGAATTTCTGCGTTTTGCTTGCATTTCATGTGCGTTCATAACGCGTTTAGAAACGCAAAACGCAGTAATTTAAACATGGAAGTGACATCAATAGACATTACCAATGACATCACATCCTTTAAAAAAAACAGGGAAAGCATGTGTTTTGGATTTATTGTGATTTTCAAACACAAGATCCTTTCCACAATTTTGCAATTTGCCTGGAATCAACACAATGGCTTGGTACAAAAGGCTGAAACTGGATGTTACAAAAATGATACATCTGGTATGTATAATCATGTTTGTATTTTGAACCTCCATAAAAAATATACTTTATTTCACGGTAGCCCATGTGATCAAAAATTTAAAATGCTTGGCATGTCTATATATATATCAACAACATCGCTAAAAAAATGTATTGCTAAATCTGACATTCCAAAAAATATATTAAATAATTTGCTTAAAGAAGATATTAATATTAGAACTTAAATGTTACTTATGGAGTTGTCACAGCCGAAAATGTTTGATACAAGTAAAAATACATTATTTATATGATATAATAAACGATCACATACAAAAATCATAAAATATTAGAATTGCCACGGATCTTGAAAATTTGCATTGTGATAATTTAACATCTATATAGGTGGAATCAATGCCCTGTATTTGGGACCCCACATGCCCAGAATATAAGGAGAAAATTCGTCGGTCAGATAGTTGGGTAACTATTTGTAGAGACCTATATCCTCTGTGGGACGAAGCAGATAAAGCACTACAGAATCGGATCGGTAATTATTTTTTTTTAAAATTATAAATTAGTTTAAATGTACGGTAATATTTATCTATAAATAACTAATTCACCCAAATTCTAAACATTATTATAGACCAAGATGTCCGTAAAAGGTGGCGGTCTGTAAAAGACCGATATAATAAAATTCGCATAAAGGCCACCAAAAGTGGCATGTCTCCGGAACGCCCCAACTTCGTGTATTATGACGATTTGAAGTTTCTGACCACTGGACGTTATTTGAGACCGTAAGTTCATTAATATTTGTAAAGTTAGAAATTTTCCTAACTGCCATCCACGCATGATATTTAAAATAAATAAACAATATAATAAAATAGAAAACAACATATATTTTCAGCTAAGCAAAAAGACTTTGATTGTGTAAATAAAGTAACTATAATATATTTATAATAACACAGCATACACATAAACATGATTCTAGGACACAGGGGAATCTCTCAGGTGAAACTGAACAAAATCAAGACCAACCAGGTGAAACTTCAGAACAAACAGCGATCGAAATTGAAGAAGATTCTTCTCTGCAAACACAACTGTCTGATGAACAAAATGTAGTAGAAATTGAAAACATCTGTGAGGCCACAGCTGCACCAAGTTACAATTATTTACCCCAAAAACCAACCTATCAAAAGCCAAAAAATAAAAAAAACCACCAAAATAATAAAAATAGTTATGATTCTGATGAATTAACCTCCCAAACATTAAAATTAATACAAACATCATCAACCGCTGATGAATATGATAGTTTTGGAACAAGCATAGCATTAAGGATCAGAAGACTGAAGGATGGAAAAGCAAAATCTACATGCATGACTGGAATGTGTGCGTTGCTAGGATGCTTTGAAAATAATGATACCGGTCCATCCAGTGGTGATTTAGTGAAACTAATAGAAACATCTTTTAATACAGTTAAACACAATGAGCAAATAACCCAGCCACCATCCATATCACAAAATATTAACATAGAACAATACCAAACACAAAAACCAACATCATATCCACCACCAGCAATGAAACATGTTTATATGCCACAAATTAGACAACATTATGACACACATAGTAATGTGCACATCCAACCTCATGGTAATATTCCTTCACGCACAAATGAACAAATTAGGGGATACTACACACAAGAATTGTATTCTCAGCCATGATGTTGTGAAGGATTGTATTATAATTTCTGAAGGATATATTGTTGTTTTTTTAATAATTTTTTGGAGAGATATTCATGTTTATTGTTTTGATTCTTTGGATATGCATGGTTTCTTTGTAGATGCAACAGTATTTGATAATTAAATATTGTTGTGTTTGTTATTTGCGTTTATTTAATAAGTTCATTTTACAAATAAAAATAATAATAATAATGTATGCAGAATTTAGTATGACTAGAATCAGATTTTATGATCTTGTCATGTGCCTTTTTCGGTAATATTAAATCAATGTTAATAAAACAATATACTATGGAGTTTATGTGAAAAATGCATATTTGATACTAAGAAATTGTGACAATCGAACAAATTTCTTTGTAACGTTCTGAACATATTTCATTTAAAATATCATCTAAATAAAATATGACTCAAAATGGAAGAGGGTATATTATAATGTTTATTGTGTAAAATGTCAGTAAATTATTTGTGCTGTGTGCTAAACATGTTTCGTTAAGAAAAAAAAGTTTTTACATTTAAAAGGATATGACATCAGCAGAAACCATCACTTTTTTATTTAAATAACCACGGACATTGAATATCTTTATTTACCACACACAAGCTGTGGAAACATACAACAAAATGATGCCAACGAAACGCAACGTTTCGACATAGATTCCGCTATTGAAACGCTATGGAAACGCAGCTAATACGCACATAAAATTGATGCGTTTCGAAGATTTAAGAAAGAAAACGCACATTCATGGCTACAACCAATTATGCAAATGGGTGCGTTTTGAACTGCAAGAGGTTTGACGCACCGTGGGCACATAGCCTTAGTCTGTCAGTGATTTGAGACTGTGACGGAGGGTAACCTTCCATGAAGGCAATGACTCAATGACCTGTGTTGCTTTAGCATACTGCTAAAGCAACACTGTGGTTTGGGGGAAACATGTAAATGTATTGGAGTGGCCTAACCAAAGCCCAAACCTTAATCCAATTGAGAATCTGTGGTCAGACGTTTTGCAGTTTTTCCCTGAGGAATGGGCAGAAATCTCAGTGGCAAGATGTGGAAAGCTCAGAGATTTATCCAAAGCGACTTTCAACTGTAAATGCTGCAAAAGGAGACTCTACAAAGTACTAACTTTAGGGGGTTGAATAGTTATGCACACTGAAGTTTTCAGTTATTTTGTCCTATTTGTTGTTAACTTCACAATAAAAAGAAAAAAAAAAGCAAATGTTCACAGTTGTAGGCATGTTCTTTACTTGAACTGATGCAAACCCTCAAAAAAAAAAGTGAAAATCCAGGTTGTGAGGTTGTAAAACACAAAAAACACATTTATATACATACCATATATGTGTGTAAGGCCCGTTTCACACGTCAGTGAAAAACACAGACGTTTTTCACTGGCGTGTAAAACACGCACATGTCCCTGCGTGTGCCGAAAATCACGGCACACGTGGGTTGTCTAAGTGCAATCCGGGCTCCGTTCTGCGTGGCCCGTGATTGAACTTAGAGATTCACTCACCTGCGCCCGCTCCCGCTGTCCATGGTCCTGATCGCTCCCGCGACGCAGCATCCGGCCGGCGGTGACCCCCGCAGCAGCTGCTTCCGGGTCGGCTGTGTCACGCATAATGAATATGCGCGACAGTAATCAGCCGGCACAGAAGGAGCAGGGAGAACGGGCTGCAGAGGACATCGCTGGACGCCGGGTGAGTTAAAATGTTTTTTATTTTAAAAGCCCGTTTTTTTCTGGCACGTGTTTCACGGACCACACCACTGCGTGGTCCGTGGGACATCAGTGATGCCAGAAAAAAATGGACATGTCTCCGTGCAGCAATCACGCACACGCGGGTACGCTGCACGGAGACACGTGCAGTGACAAATCACTGACGTGTGAGCAGACCCATTCATTATAATGGGTCTGCGTATGTCAGTGATTCTGGTACGTTTAAAAAAAAGCACAAACGTACCAGAATCACTGACGTGTGAAAGGGGCCTAACATACATTTGTGTTATATACTGTGTGTGTATGTCACATCCACAATTGCACCTCCTTGCAGAAAAATACAGTTTTCTGCCAGGAGATGCAGGTGACTTCACTGCGCTTAAGGGGGTATTACACGCAGCGATATCGCTAGCGATATTGCTGGTGAAAGCACCCGCCCCCGTCGTTTGTGCGTCACGGGCAGATCGCTGCCCGTGGCGCACAATATCGTTACTAGCCGTCACATGGACTTACCTGCCTAGCGACGTCGCTGTGTACGGCGAACCGCCTTCTTTCTAAGGGGGCGGTTCGTGCGGCGTCACAGTGGCGTTACTAAGCGGCCGCCCAAAAGAAGCAGAGGGGCAGAGATGGGCGGGACATAACATCCCGCTTACCTCCTTCCTTCCGCATTACCGGCGGCCGCAGGTAAGCTGCAGTTCGTCGTTCTCGAGGTGTTACAAGTAGCGATGTGTGCTGCCTTGGGAACGACGAACAACCTGCATGCTCAACAATCAACGATTTTTTTTAAAAGGAACGACGTGTCAACAATGGATGATAAGGTGAGTATTTTCCATCGTTAACGGTCGTTCCTTGCTGTCACACGCAACAACGTTGCTAACGATGCCGGATGTGCATCACGGAATCCATGACCCCGGCGATATATCGCATTTACTGAGGTCACCAGAGGTCATATTACCTGCAATCATAGGTGGAGGACTGTGGGAACCTCCAGCTGTGACTGCAACTAACCTGAGTGACGTCACCGCTCATCGTGCTGCTCATTCTCTGCCTGAAGTTACAGCGTGTGGTCATATTCTATGGCCGCTTGCTGTGACTTCAGATGTACCAGAGCTAGAATCATCAAGGGACCTCATGTGGATTACAACGGACCTGGTTATTTTGCGGGGGGGAGGTTAATGAAGGGGTGAAAGAGGGTGTTTTTTTTGTATTTTATTTCAAATAAAGGATTTTTGTGGTGTTTGTGTTTATTTCTTTTCACTTATAGATTAGTCATGGGGGGTCTCATAGACACTTCCAATTACTAATCTAGGGCTTAGTGGAAGCAGTGAGCTGTCATTAACCCTTTATTATCCCGATTGCCACCGCACCAGGGCAATCGACAAGAGTCGGGTAAAGTACCGGGACTGTCGTATCTAATGGATGCAACTATTCCGGGTGGCTGTAGGCTGCTATTTTTAGGCTGGGGGGCCCAATAAGCATGGGTCTCCACAGCCTGAGAATACCAGCTCCCAGATGTTGGGTTTTATCATGACTGGATATCAAAATTGGGGGGACCGCACGCCGTTTTTTAAAATTATTTATCTACATTTTTGTTAAAAAAAAAGCCGCATGCGGTTCCTCTTATTTTTATACATAGCCAAAATAAGCGCATGACTGGGGGCTGCAGCCTGTAGCCATATGCTTTATCTTTGCTGGGTATCATTATATGGGGGGACCCTATGGCAATTTGACAAACAGGGTATGTGATTGTAAGCAGCCAGACAGCAACCAATTGAAAATTAATTGCCGTGCACAAGAGACGAGGTGTGAGTGGACGGGTTATGTTCAACCAAAATTTGTTTGCAACAAAACCAGATTAAGAGTGTGCAGTGGTTATAGAGTGCAAACAATCACAGATGCCAGGACTGCCGGTGGATGGAGGAAGCAATGAATATGGATGAGCAAAAATGAGTGGCCCGGGAAGAAGAATGAGCGGCCTGGAAGCAGTTACAGCCATGCCGGAGACTCAATAAATAAGTAAGCTTGCTCCAATTCCTGTATCCCTTCCACCACCATTCCTACCGCGACCGATTCTGGTCCCCATAGATTTATATAGAGACTGGCGCCAAGGCAGATATCCAAGATAAATTCCGGGCCGGAACCAGATTTTTCTTAAACCGCCGGTCACGGTTATCTGCGAGTCCGCCCATCACTACTGCAGGGCTGGCACCAGAAATTTTAGGGCCCCATAGTGCCAACATTTTTGGGCCCCCTTGAGACCCCACCCCTGCTCTGCCTCTACCCCTAAAACCTTCACCAGTCCCACCATCACTTTGCATAGTAAAATATAGAGGATGCTGGATGTATATACAGTGCCTACAAGTAGTATTCAACCCCCTGCAGATTTAGCAGGTTTACACATTCGGAATTAACTTGGCATTGTGACATTTGGACTGTAGATCAGCCTGGAAGTGTGAAATGCACTGCAGCAAAAAAGAATGTTATTTATTTTTTTATTTTTTTTTTTTAAATTGTGAAAAGTTTATTCAGAGGGTCATTTATTATTCAACCCCTCAAACCACAAGAATTCTCTTTTTGGTTCCCCTAAAGTATTAAGAAGTATTTCAGGCACAAAGAACAATGAGCTTCACATGTTTGGATTAATTATCTCTTTTTCCAGCCTTTTCTGACTAATTAAGACCCTTCCCAAACTTGTGAACAGCACTCATACTTGGTCAACATGGGAAAGACAAAGGAGCATTCCAAGGCCATCAGAGACAAGATCGTGGAGGGTCACAAGGCTGGCAAGGGGTACAAAACCCTTTCCAAGGAGTTGGGCCTACCTGTCTCCACTGTTGGGAGCATCATCCGGAAGTGGAAGGCTTATGGAACTACTGTTAGCCTTCCACGGCCTGGACAGCCTTTGAACGTTTCCACCCGTGCCGAGGCCAGGCTTGTCCGAAGAGTCAAGGCTAACCCAAGGACAACAAGGAAGGAGCTCCGGGAAGATCTCATGGCAGTGGGGACATTGGTTTCAGTCAATACCATAAGTAACGTACTCCACCGCAATGGTCTCCATTCCAGACGAGCCCGTAAGGTACCTTTACTTTCAAAGCGTCATGTCAAGGCTCATCTACAGTTTGCTCATGATCACATGGAGGACTCTGAGACAGACTGGTTCAAGGTTCTCTGGTCTGATGAGACCAAGATCGAGATCTTTGGTGCCAACCACACACGTAACGTTTGGAGACTGGATGGCACTGCATATGACCCCAAGAATACCATCCCTACAGTCAAGCATGGTGGTGGCAGCATCATGCTGTGGGGCTGTTTCTCAGCCAAGGGGCCTGGCCATCTGGTCCGCATCCATGGGAAGATGGATAGCACGGCCTACCTGGAGATTTTGGCCAAGAACCTCCGCTCCTCCATCAAGGATCTTAAGATGGGTCGTCATGTCATCTTCCAACAAGACAACGACCCAAAGCACACAGCCAAGAAAACCAAGGCCTGGTTCAAGAGGGAAAAAATCAAGGTGTTGCAGTGGCCTAGTCAGTCTCCTGACCTTAACCCAATTGAAAACTTGTGGAAGGAGCTCAAGATTAAAGTCCACATGAGACACCCAAAGAACCTAGATAACTTGGAGAAGATCTGCATGGAGGAGTGGGCCAAGATAACTCCAGAGACCTGTGCCGGCCTGATCAGGTCTTATAAATGACGATTATTAGCTGTAATTGCAAACAAGGGTTATTCCACAAAATATTAAACCTAGGGGTTGAATTTAACTGAGCAACATAACTTGTTGGTTTGTAAGATTTATGCATCTGTTAATAAATCCTGCTCTTGTTTGAAGTTTGCAGGCTCTAACTTATTTGCATCTTATCAAACCTGCTAAATCTGCAGGGGGTTGAATACTACTTGTAGGCACTGTATATAATAAGGAGGCTGGGGGCTGCATATAGTATATATGTTACAGGCAATGTATGAAAACCCGGCATTCTATAGAATACCTAGGCAATGTATACAATCCCTGTAGTTTTCAGGCAAGGTATGAAACATCTGCGTTGTTCTAAACTTTCCCTAGGCATTACATAAAATGTCTAGGTATTATAAAGAATGACAAGAACTGCTCAGGGCAAAGTCTGATATCATACTCATGTACCGCCCCGCGCTTGGCTGCAGCCGAGCCGCTCAAATCCGGGCTCGTTGGTGGGTGGCTCCAACGCCTCCGGACCTGAGGTCACTTCGCTCTGAAAGGGAAGCTGGTGATTTTGGAGGGGGGGATAGGTAGGTGTACGACCGGAGCCGTGTTTGAGTTTGTGACGCCACCCACGGGTTGTGGTGAAGTTGGGCACCACCGCTGCGATTACTGGGCACCCAGGGGAGATGGTAGTGCAGCAAGATGTTAACCCCTCCGTGGGTAGGAATGATGGCCCCGGGACCTGTTGGGGATAGCTGGGCGGTGCAGGGCGGTGCGCGGCCGGATGGCACTGTTGTACTCATGGTTATTGACACACACAAGTCTCTGGTAAACCAAGTTGATGGTGGTCGGTGCCCACAGCCGGCTGCGTTTGGTCCCCCACCCGGTTCGGTGGTCTTGGCTTTTCTCCTGCACCGTGTTGTGTACTTGGGCAGCCTGCGCTTCAGAGTCAGGAGTCCGCTCCCCGGCTTGGTAGATGTCGGGAGAGCCCTTTTGCCCGCAGACGCTGGCCCGTGGAATCTCTCTGCCTGTGCGGTGGCTTTCTATCCCCCTCGGTGGGCTGTTGTCTTCAGTTGGGACTTGGGTGGGAAAGGACCTATGGTCCAGATCGCAATCACTTAATTAACTCAGTCCAGTGGATTCTGGACCTCGTTTCAAGGTCTGAGTACCACCCTTTGTGCTCCAGTTTCCGAGTCGGTTCCCCGGGTCGGTACCAGCGGGCCACTACCCTGTCCTGGTCCAACACGGTTCCACGAACACGGTATGCCTCCTAGCCAAAGGTGCCCGGGCTCCAACCCTGGCACCTGTCAGATTTCTGCAGACCTGGGCACAGGCCTGCTTCCACTCCACTTCACCTCCTAAACTAATCTAAACTTTATCCCGCCTCAGGCTCTCTGAACTCATCGGTGGGCGTGGCCAACCACCTGGCTCCGCCCCTGGTGTGTCCATCAAGCCCTGAGAGGGGTGACTAGTGTTATGATCCGGAACCATGGAAGACCACCACAAATCATTGGTAAAAGGTGACAAGAGTATTGGCAACTAATCTGGCCACCATCCCCTTACTAACCATCACAACTAGAAGTAGCCGAGGGGTGAACTAACATCCTGTGCACCGCGAACCCAGCCGGAGAACTAACTATCCTAAAGGAAGGAAAGATGAATAACTCTCTGCCTCAGAAAATAGACAAGAATAGCAAGCCCCCCACATTCAAAGACTGCGGTGATATAGGAAAAACACAATACACAGATAGATGACAGGATTAGCAAAACATGAGGCCCCCACTGACTAAAATAGGAAAGGACAGGAAAGGGACTGATGGTGGCCAGAGTAAAACCCTGCAAAATTCCAAATTCCTGATAGTACAAAAAGGCCCTCAGATCGCACGATCTGAACTCCGTCCTATACCAGGTGCTTTTGTCATACCAATAAACAGAAAACAAGAATCATAACAAATTCAACAAGCCACAAACACATGGACCCAAAGGAGCTATACTCCAAACAGAACTGCAGGGAGTTCCCCAGCCAAGCCACTGAGGGGAAAATCCCTGCATGCAACTAAACAGAAAACAACCACAGCAAATGACAAACCCAGATAAAAGCAAAAGAACCAAGCAATAAACAAAGAGCAAGCAGTTATCTGGGGTAGATGTGGTGTGGAGTAGAATGAAGCAGGCTGGTGATACAAAGAACAACTGACAGCCGGCATAGCCAGCTATCAGACCAGGATTTAAATAAGCAGAGAGTTAGCAAAGGAAACGCCCATTGCACAACACACCTGGTCCAAGTCCAAACCCTTCCTGGCCACCAGAGGGAGCCTCCCAGCAGCCAAAACATAACTAACATTCACAACAGTACCCCCCCCCTTGAGGAGAGGTCACCGAACCCTCACCAATGCCACCGGGTCGCTCGGGAAAAGCATGATGGAAAGCGCGAACCAACCTGTCCACATGAATGTCAGAAGCCACAACCCAAGAGTTATCCTACTGCCCATAACCCTTCCATTTCACAAGGTACTGAAGCTGACGCCTACTGCGACGGGAATCCAGAATTTTTTCAACCTCATACTCCAGATCCCCTTGTACCAAAACAGGGTCAGGAGGCGCTGCTGCAGGAACTCTTGGCTCCACATGTTTCTTCAACAAGGACTTATGGAAGACATTGTGAATCTTAAATGACGCAGGCAGAGTCAAACGGAAAGATACAGGGTTGATAATCTCCGAAATCTTATAAGGTCCAATAAATCTGGGCTTAAATTTAGGAGATGGAACTCTCATAGGAATATTTTTAGAGGACAACCACACCATGTCCCCTACTGTAATCCGGTGACCAACAGTCCGATGCCGGTTGGCAAACTTTTGGGCAGTTTCTTGGGACTGAAAAAATGTATCCACTACCAGCCCCCAAATCTGCTGCATTCTGTTGACCACCGAATCCACCCCTGGACAGTCAGACGCCTCAAGCTGCCCTGAGAGGAACCTAGGGTGATACCCAAAATTGCAACTGACATCCGGCATAGCCAGCTATCAGACCAGGATTTAAATAAGCAGAGAGTTAGCAAAGGAAACACCCATTGCACAACACACCTGATCCAAGTCCAAACGATTCCTGGCCACCAGAGGGAGCCTCCCAGCAGCCAAAACATAACTAACATTCACAACAGACTAGGTTTTAATGGTTGGCTGTTGACACCTTTATAGGGGACATGTGTTGTGCGGGGCTCTATCTGTGACTACTTAGCTAGTCCAGGGCGTCACACTCAGATTGGAAAAGTCTTTAGTAACAAACAGTCAAAAAACTATTTAAAGAAGAAATCCTAAATGAGCAACAGGATATCTTTACTGGGAAAAACACAAAGAAACAGAAGTGTCATTCCTGACTATTAGGGGTACTTTACATGCTGCGACATCGCTAGCATTTGCTAGCGATGTCGAGCGCGATTGCACTCGCCCCCATCGCATGGCCGATATGTGGTGATCGCTGCCGTAGCAAACATTATCGGTACGGCAGCGTCACACGCACATACCTGCTCTGCGACGTCGCTGTGACCAGCGAACTGCCTCCTTTTTAAGGGGGCGGTTCGTTCAGCATCACAGTGACGTCACAGAAGCGTCACTGAACCGCCGCCCAATAGAAGAGGAGGGGAGGAGATGAGCGGCCGGAACATCCCGCCCACCTCCTTCCTTCCTCCTTTTCCGGTGGAAGGAGGTAAGGAGATGTTTGTCGTTCCAGTGGCGTCACACATAGCGATGTGTGCTGCCGCAGGAAAGACAAACAGCATCGTACCTGCAGCAGCACCGATATTATGGAAATGAACGACGTGTTAACGAGCAACGATTTTGCACGTTTTTGCGCTCGTTGATCGTCGCTCATTTGATTTACATGCTGCGATGTCGCTACCGGCGCCGGATGTGCGTCACTAACGACGTGACCCCCGACGATATATCAGCAGCGATGTCGCAGCGTGTAAAGTACCCCTAAGTCTTTAGTAACAAACAGTCAAAAATATGAAAGAGGAAATGCAAAATGAACAACAGGATATCTTTGCTAGGAAAAAAAAAGGAATCAGAAGTGTCATACTGACTATTTGTTGAAACACGGGAGGCTGGAATGGCATTTTAATGCTAAGGACAACTGAGCCAGTTTTACAGATCTGCTGCTGCCTGCTCTGTCCACCTACGTTTGGACGGACCACCCCTGTAGTATTCTACACTCCGCCTGTTTGTCATTTAGGTATTCTATAGAATGACTAGGAAATGTATGAACATACTTTGACATTGTATACATTGGCATTGTATACATTGCCTAGGTATTCTATTGAATGCCTGTTTTTACACATTGCTGATAACATATACACAGCACTATACTGTACACACACATCCACACTATAGACATATAGTATACAAAGACATAATGCAGGCTATAGCATGCACTTCTATATACAGTATGGTGCTGTGTATGAGCCAAAAGCAGGAGTTGAAAGACAGACACACAGATTATACTCACGAGCAGTGAGCGGCTCTGACACAAGGTTCAAATGGAGTACTTTCGCTTGGCAGTGATTGGAGGATCCTCTCTCCTCGAGGTGACATCTTTTTTCATCCGGGATGAACCTGTTTGTACTCCACCTAGCAACCTCTTTAGCGCATGCACAGTACAAACTTCACAATAATGAACAGAGGAACAATGGGTGGGCAGGCAGTGTCTGATGTCACTGATGATGTAACACACAGCTAGCCCCCTCTTCGGTGGCCTTACTTTTAAGTACCTGTGGCTATGACTGGAGCCCCATGGCTTAATAAAGCTAAGCGCCATATTTTTTGGACTATAAAACGCTTTTTACCATAAGACACACCCCAGGATTACACAGCAAAAATAGAAAAAAACATTTTTCCTATTAAAACTTCCCTGGCAGTGTAAAGGTGAGGGGTCATTATTATTAAATTTAAATGTACTAAGGTAAAATAGGGAGCTAATAAATCTATTGTCTTTCTGCAGTGTATATATTATACGCACACAGCTCTGCTACATGCTCATAGACATATATGCCTCTGCTACATGCCCATAGACATACATGGCTTTGCTACATGCCCATAGACATACACGGCTCTGCTACATGCCTATAGACACACAGCTCTACTACATGCACCTATAGACACACACAGCTCTACTCCATGCACATATACACACAGCTCTACTACATGCACATATACACACAGCTCTACTACATGTACACTACATTCACATATAGACAGAGCTCTATTACAAGCAAATATACACAAACACAGCTTTACTATATGCACATATGCACACAGCTCTACTACATGCAGCTATAGACACACACAGCTCTACTACATGCATATATAGACACACACAGCTCTACTACATACTCCTATAGACACACAGCTTTGCTACATGCACACAACATGCACCTATACACACACACAAACAGTTCTGCTACATGCTCTATAGACACACAGTTCTATTACATGCACCTATAGCCAAACAAAGCTCTGCTACACGCAGAGTATATATGCACACACAGCCCTACAACAGGCACATTTATTTATGCACACTATACATTACCTACATTACCTCATCTTGCAGTTCCTGACCGGTGCAGAGCAGGAGAGGAGCCACTGGGACCTGCATGGAGGCTGCTGCAGTTGAACAGTTACAGGACCTTCCAATTCACCTTTCTGGTCTTGTGATCAGGCACATGATTAGTCAGATGACTTTGAAGGTCCTTCACCTTCTCACCTCCTACAACCTTCATTCTGGCCCAATATGTTTTCTGTCCTGCTCTGCATCGATCACATAAATCAATGCAGAGCAGGAAGAGAGAGGGCAACTCTTTATGAGCAGCCCTCATTGCCCTGACGGTGGCCCCACCCTCGGGGGCCAAGTGAGCAGAGGAAAGAAAGGGTGGGGCTGGGCTGTCAGCGGCCGGGCCCCCTCCTGGCTTCTGCTCTCTGAACCCCATACAGGAGTCACGGTTGTAATGCCCTGATGGCGGCCCTCCACTATTCACAAGTGATTTGCAGATAGATGGTCATCTGACGAATGAAATCTCCTGCTTTTCTTATTGTTATAATTTTCAAATGAGAGAAGCAGGAGGAGATGTCATTCGTCACATAACCACACGTCTGCAAATCACTTGTGAGCGATCACATGACGACCCCTCGAATAAACAAGTGAAAACCTAACAGCGCACATTACACACCTTTAGGATATGGCAGGTCAATATTCAGAATTACAAACACGTAAAGTACATAATACATACATCCAGTTATACATGATACTGTACATGACAGGTGCAGGGCATATGTAGGGGGTAAAACAAATATATATACTGTATATTATGCCATACACATGATCTGCAACTACAATGCCCGCAGTTGTAGGGCACACTAGTATCACATCACAGGCTCCCCCTGATGTCATTACACCTATCAGGGGCCCACAGCTGCAAAGCAAATGCAGAACAGGGAGCCAGTGGCCATCTGCTCCTCAATGGTGTATAAAATATATAAAAGGGATATACGGTAAATAGCCTACTACACACAGAAGGAGCCTCCACACAGCCTCCTACACAGCCTCCTACACAGCCTCCTACACACAGCAGTAGCCCCCACACACAGCAGTAGCCCCCACACAGCCTCCCTGCGACGCACCCTCTGGTGTCTGGCGACCGCACTAGTTCCACATAGGTAAGGCCATGTACACATCTTGCATAAATACTGTTCATTATTTTCTGCAGGTGTCTGCGCCAAACTACACAATAACAACTTACCCTTTTGCATTCTTCATTCATTTTTTATGCCTTTTGCTCCATATTTGATGCTTTTGGTGCAAATGTGCTGCTGCATTTTTAAGTGTTTATTATAATGCAGAAATACTTGTAAATGGAAAAAAAAATGGCACAAGTGATTATTTTTCTCTATTAAAACCTATAAAAAAAAGTATCGCTGAGTCCGTGTTCACATGCAGCGTAAATGCTGCGTATTTTCTTCAAGTGTCCGCAGCACGCAACGCAATAACAATCTTCTCTGACTTGCGTTTTTGCTGCATTTTTTTATGCGTTTTCCCAGATATTTGATATTTGTTTGGTGCAAATGTGAATTCTGTTTTTTAATGCATTTTAATACTACAGAAAAGCTTTGATTCTGCATTTACAAATACAACAGCTTTTTTTTGCTTGCAGTTTTTTTTCAGGTTCCACAAAGAAGCCTATATAGAGAAAAGAAACACCAAAACCAGAGTTCAGCAGCGTTTTTAGATGCTCAGCCGGTGGAGATTTCATGATGTCTCATCCACTTAGCTTGGACATTTAGTCTGTGTTCACATGTAGCGTAATTTTTTTTCTCTAGAGGCTTCTACATGGAGCTTAAATAAAAGCATGTAAAAAACTTAACTTTTCTAAGTGCAGAATTAAAGCTTTTCTGTACTATGAAAACACTAAAAACGTGGCTTCCCATCTGCACCAAAAATGCATGAAATAATGGGGAAAACAAGAAAACAAAAAACTGCAGAAAACAAAAAACTACAGAAAACAAAAAACACCGGATTTCTGTAACGTGTGAACACGGCCTTAGGCCCGTTTCACACGTCAGTGATAAACACTGACGTTCTTCACTGGCGTGTAAAACACGCACATGTCCCTCCATGTTCCGTGATTCACGGCACATGTGGTTTGTCCATGTGCAATCCGTGATCCGTGATTGCATATGGACATTACTCACCTGCCTTCGCTCCTGCTGTCCATGGTGCTGAACTCCTCGGCTCTGCAGCGTCTGCCCTCCGCTCTCAGCAGCTACTTCCGGGTCGGCTGTTCCTGCTTTCATGAATATTCATGAGCTGGGCAGGAGCTGCCGAGAGCGGAGGCTGCACAGCGCGTCACTGGCAAGGTGAGTGGAAAATGTTTATTATTTTATATGTCAGTGTTTTTCTGGTACGTGTTTCACGGATCACACATGGATCACACCATAGTGTGTCCGTGGGTCATCAGTGATGCCAGAAAAAAACGGATTTGTCTCCGTGTAGAATCACGGACACGAGTGTACGCTGCACGGAGACACATTCAGTGAAAAATCACTGATGTGTGAGCAGACCCATTGATTATAATGGGTCTGCGTATGTCAGTGATTCTGGTACGTATGAAAAAAAGCACAAACGTACCAGAATCACTGACGTGTGAAAGGGGCCTTAGGCCCGTTTCACACGTCAGTGAAAAACAGTGACGTTTTTCACTGGCGTGTAAAACACGCACATGTCCCTGCGTGTGCCGTGAATCACGGCACACGTGGGTTGTCTAAGTGCAATCCGGGCTCCGTTATCTGTGGCCCGTGATTGCACTTAGAAATCAACTCACCTGCGCCCGCTCCCGCTGTCCATGGTGCTGATCGCTCCCGCAACGCAGCATTCGGCCGGCGGTGACCCCCGCAGCAGCTGCTTCCGGGTCAGCTGTGTCACGCATAATGAATATGCGCGACAGTAATCAGCCGGCACAGAAGGAGCAGGGAGAACGGGCTGCAGAGGACATCGCTGGACGCCGGGTGAGTTAAAATGTTTATTATTTTTAATGTACGTTTTTTTCTGGCACGTGTTTCACGGACCACACCACTGCGTGGTCCGTGGAACATCAGTGATGCCAGAAAAAATGGACATGTCTCCGTGCAGCAATCACGCACACGCGGGTACGCCGCACGGAGACACGTGCAGTGAGAAATCACTGACGTGTGAGCAGACCCATTCATTATAATGGGTCTGCGTATGTCAGTGATTCTGGTACGTTTAAAAAAAAGCACAAACATACCAGAATCACTGACGTGTGAAAGGGGCCTTACAGACACAAAAAAGCAGCATGTCATATAGTGAAGCTTATATAAATATGAAAAAGTACTGGCTAATACGACTATGAATGAATAAACAGTTCAGGGTATCTACTGAATACCCCTCACTGCCAAATGGGTGTGGCTTTGGGTGTGGCTAGGGGAGTGGCCAAACTTTGCACGCTGCACGCCCCACATACTTTGTCCCACTTTCCGTTCTTCAACAGTTAGGAGGTATGCTTACATGTCAGTAATATCAGTGTTGGTCTTTGAGTAGAGATTTATTTTCAGTAACAGCGCGGTCATCTGCTGAGGTTCCCCTATAGCCATAATTAGCCTCCTTAGTTGTAATCAGGGTTACCGGTTAGGGGATTACTCAGAGGTTTTGCCCCGGTTCCCCCTGAGCTGAACCTCTAGCTACTCTGTACATACTCTAGCTCTTTACTTAACACTGACAAGCATAAGAGAAGTTTTGTAATTTCTTTAACCATCCGTGAAAAACACTGATGACACACTGATGGTAAAAACTAACACAAGGATGACACTGATCCAAAACACTGATGACACTCATACTATTGTCGCACTATGTATGGTGAAGTACCTAGCGAATGGTGAAAAGGAAGGGAAACCCTTTGTCTAGGGCAGGGGTGGGCAATTAAATTTCTCATGGGGCCGCATGAGAACTTGGGATCCTTTTAGAGGGCCGGACTGATATAATTAACTCAATTGTACCTAATACTGTATATATATATATATATATATATATATATATATACACACACACGCACACTACATCACTATATACTGCCCCTGTAATACATTATAACACTATACACTGCCCCTGTAATACATTACATCACTATATACTGCACCTGTAATACATTACAGCACTATATACTGCCCATGTAATACATTGCAGCACTATATACTGCACCTGTAATACATTACAGCACTATATACTGCACCTGTAATACATTATAGCACTATATACTACACCTTTAAAACTACATCATTACATTCCCATATACTACATCACTACACCCAAATATTACACCAGTTACCCCCCCCTCCCCCTCCCCTTCTGCTTACCCTCCCCCTCAGGTTATTAGTGACCACTCACCTCTCCGTCCTCAGGCACCTCTGTACGGGTCCCCCGCTGAGCTGCTTCTTCCCTGGTACGGGCCCTGGCTGCGCCGCTGTTGTTCTTGTATGGCCCCTGCCCCCGCCGCTGCTTCTCTCTGTCCAGGCACCGGCTGGTGCCGCTTCTCCTGCCGGGCGGGAACTTTTCAAATGACACACACGCGCTGTACTGCCGACATCAGGGCGCGTGTGTGTCACAGAGAAAGCTGCCGGGCAAGGAACAGAGGACTGATCCTGACGCTCCGCACAGTGTAGCAGCGGAACGCAGGAATCTGTCCTCTGTTCCCTGCCCGGCAGCGTTCTCTGTGACACACGCACGCCCTGATGTCGTCAGTATAGCGCGCGTGTGTCATTTGAAAAGTTCCTGCCCAGCAGGAGAAGCGGCACCACGTCTCCAACTCTGATCTAATGGGCGGGCCGGTCACAGACAGTAGGCGGGCCGCCCCTTGCCCAGGTCTGGTCTAGAGAAAGGGAAGATGGTGACCCCTGACCAAACCTACTGCTGATTCCTGGGGTCCCTCACCAACCTAGATAGGTTCCGTACCTATGCACCAATCCGGATACCTGACCCTAGGTATTCCTTGTGCTGGACCCTAAATAGGGAATGAGTGGGATGAGCTCATTATCAACCCCACTAAACACTATAGGAAACACAAGGGGGAAATGTATGAACTACTTATGTACAGATGACACAGGTAGAAGTTCAGTAGAGTTTTCTGCAACAATACCACAGAGGAGTACAAACCACCTGCTTGCAACCAATGCTTGAATTAACTGAAAATATCACCAGCACCAGTCCTAGGAAGGAAGGGGCATTTAAGCACCAATATAATGCTGATGATCAGCAGTTGGGTGGAAGTCAAGCTCCTGCCGGATTCATAAAGGGGTGAGATGAATCCAGCAGGAAAGCCACCTATACCAATGAATACTGACAGCAGGAATAATGGAAAGTTAGGAAGCATTCTGCGAAGCCAAATGCTGTAACCTTCTATGACCAGAAACCACATGACTGACTGTCACCCGTGATAACTATTTTCTCATCTACTTGTTTAAACATGGAAGTGTGAAGGAGGCCTTAGAAGCATTACCACATAAAGTAACATATGGTATGCCAATTTTGACAAATATGGCTTGGTCAGAAAGGACAAAATTAGCTCTGTCTCTATGGAGTTAAAGGGCTCTTCTGAACTTTAAAAGTCATCACCTATCCATGGAATACATTTTTGATTGCTGCCAGCCAGCCGTCGTGGTCCTCACTGATTCCTACAACTGGGGCATTGAAGAGCCCCAGCTAAATTGAGTTTAGATCAGTCATGCGCACTAACGCTTATTCATTCTTAAGCTAAGGTCACACAACAGTATAAAAATCGGTTCGATTTTAATCCTGAAAAGTGGAAAGATTTTTTTCTCACTTGTCATTTGTGTGCAATCTGTTTTTATACAATAGCAGCTATTAATCCTTTACAGGAAAATTTACAGTTTCCTATATTACAGAATTGCAATGTATCCTTACTGTGGCATCCAAGGTTTTTTTCGCACCAGTAGACTTGAATAGGTGAGTCTCACTTCACTTCAGTGTAAAATCGCAGTATGTTGCGATTTTTTTTTTTCACAGACACACTATGTCAGTGAGAAAACAGTAATTTACACTGCCACATTGACCAACATGTGTCATTGTGCTATGTGAATTAATCGGATAGCACGCATTTAATTTATATGTTCATATCAATGATCCCTAATGTAAGCGCCAGAGATTGCTGAACGCAACGCTCGTCTGATCTTCAGCACTTCTATCTAGTGTACATGATCGACCTCAGCTACATTCAGCCGAGGTTCTTCAGAGACCTGCTTCTTGGGATCAGTGGGGGTCTCGGTAGTTGGACCCCCAGTGATTGGAGGGCTATGCCCTATTCTTTGATAGGAGATAATGTTCAAACTTGAGAAGACCCCTTTAGGAGTTTGTTGTTGAACTTAGTTATTTGTGTTACCATTTACCGCTTTAAAATCTGTTGACATGCTGAGGACTTTATTTTCCTCAGCAAAATCAGCTGGATGTTGTGTATGAGATTTTTCTAAAGGGGCCTTTACAGTTCGAGCAGTCAGACTGTGGAAGGCCCTACTGCAAAAGGTAGTAATGGATAACACTATAGCAACTTTTAAAAAAGGGCTGGATAACTTACTCAGAAAACACAACATGTTGGTTAGAAATGATTTAAATGTATAATTGGTGAAGGAAGGCTGAACTAGATGGACCTAGGTCTTTTTTCAACCCAAGTAACTATGTAATCTACTTTGCTGCTACTATAATCTACTGTGGATTTTCCCTCTTCAAATCTGGATGAAAAAAACACACCAAAACTGCAAAATGTGAACCTACCCTTGCATTTACACAAGGTATTGCTGGTTCTCGCACAGGAAGAGTTTTCTACTTCTGTGAGGATTATGCAGATTGGAGTGGAGTTATTGATTAGCACTTTATGATGCCATTACCTTTGTGTTTGTGAACTATGTAATACTTATTTTTATATTGCTGTTGCTTTTTACTTTTTTTATTGTTTTTACAAGTCGTAATAACCGCACTTTGCTATTGCATTGTTTCACAGTGTCATATTGTGTGCTCAACATAATATCGTATGTTCCAAGGTAGCGGAGGATCCAGTACACGTCAGGGAATACAATCAATGTTTATTCCAATATTGTTAAAAAACATCTTTATCAGCATATAGTTCATCAAAACACTAAGCAAAAGGTCTACAAGACATGGGAGTGCTGATGTCACTTTGAAAGCGCCGCACTTTGACAGATGATTGGCTGCATCACTGTTGACATGACATCAGCACTGCAGCCAAACCAGGCATGGGGAGCAGTGGCAGAGATTTACCAACGGACGGACCTGTTAAATGTTTGTTGTTTTATAAAAAACTACAGCCAGGGTATAAACTTAAACAAAAGGGAAGAACCCCTTTAATTCAACTGGATACTTTATACTGCTGCAACCTTCTGTCATACAGGAGATATGCGCATCCGACAAATTACAGTATCTGTAAGCAAATGTCGCCATATGCTGGTTCCACCGTGTAGGCAGCAACTGAAGATCAGAGTGTGTGTCCCTCGAGCAAAGAATTTGGAGGAGAAACCAGATCAGGTGGTGACAGTTGTGGCGCAGTTATGTAATCTAAAAGTCTCAAGAAGCGGAGAAGTTGGCGCCAAGACTTGAGAAGGGGCAGACGTGCGAGCAGCGGAGTGGATTCGGGGCCTATACTACAGTAGAAGTACCTGAAAGAGATCCATCCCTAGAGAAAACCAGACTTTGCAGGTCAAACAATAGAGATGACCAATCGAAGAACCATAATTCGCAGGTCAAGCACTGAAAAAGACCAAATGTTGAGAACCAGACTCAACCAGGTCAAGCACCATAGACCAGACACCGATTACTGAATACACAAGAGAGAAATTCCAAGGCCATCACTTCATGGCTGTAACACCCACATTCTCTGCTTCCTCTTTCCCCTCCCAAGCTCTACACATGCTATACAGGGTTCCTAGGAGTGCACCTAAGACCCACGAGTGCACACCAGCTCTCCTCTTAAAGGGCATGCATGCCATTTTCCAGAAATTATTCTCAGTTTATGGCTGAAAGACACTGTATATTTAAGGCATCCTCCCATTAAGGGAGGTGCCTGAGCAAAGTGTTCAGTTAGTGAGTTTACCAGTTGTTAGCTAGTTGGCAGGTCCCAAGCTCCTGTCCTGTTATCCCTGTGACTGTCACCTGTATCTGCCTAACCATACCTATCTGTCCCTGCCGGGCCCACCATTCCTGTCCATACTTGCCTGCCTGTCTACCTCAGTCATCCCGCTTGTACTTGCCTACACCTGTGTCTACCCTGAGTCTGTCACCTGTTCTGGGGGTTAGCTGCCACAGTCTCGATCACTGCCCTGGGAGTGATACCTGGCATATGCCTCGCAGTGGGAGCTTAGTTAAGCCCCTCCCACTAGGGGTAAACCCGGGTCACCCCTGTGGTCCAAGGGTCCACTAATCAAACTCACTGCTCATACACCAACCGTGAACATTACAATGTCGAGGTGTACGGTAATTATTGAGGAAAAGTTACTAATTAGAATTGGACTTGCCCTTTAGCCAATTGTACTGTAACCCTGCTAGGCCCTGTGCACCAATTAATTAGTTATTTCTTGTTATGCCGATTCATACAGTTAAGGGAATGTGGTGATTAATTGGGTAACACTGACATTTCCCTGACAGAAAGACTGGCAGTAGGTTAATTGCTTGATAATACCTGTTAAATAGTCTTTAATAGCTGCATGTAAAATATCACATTTACTCTTTGTATATTACTTATTTTGTATTGACCTGCCTCTTGAAAGTAATTTATATTGTTTTTTGCATTATCTCTTACTACTGCTAATTCAGCATTGCTATAAAATGAATGTCCATTGTGAGTTATCCTTTACTGTGCCGTTGCATTCTCCAAATCTGTGCTACGCTTCCTTCTACCATCAAGGACTGCTAAATCATACGTTTTTAAAGGGGCAAACGTTCTTAAATCTCTTTTAAACATAACATCAACTAAACCAACCCCTTTACATGCTGATGTTGGATAGAAACCTTTATCTCACATTTCTCATTCCAACTCATAACAAAGATGTTTCATGGAGTTCAGATTAGGCATTGGTGCAGTTCTTCCAAATCAATCATTCCATGTACACTGCAGCATTAAATGGAATCTATGTTGTTGAGCAACTTTTCAGAATAAGTTGTCCTGTGTGTATACATGACCATTACAGGACTAGTATATGTCGCGGGCGGGGAGGAGGGTGTCGGCACACTACGCTCACCCCTTCTGCTCGGGTCCGGCAGCTGCTCAGTGGTGGCTCGAGCTGTGGGCCGGATCCCGGGGTTTCTCGAGCGACACTCCTCGCCCGTGAGTGAAAAGGGGGTTTTGTGGTGGGGTGTGGGGGATTGTTATAGTTCGTGACGCCACCCACGGTTGTGGTGATTTCACCACCGCTGCTCACTTCGGGGGTCCCGGGGATGGTGATGCGGAGCAGCCAGGTGTTGTGTTGCCCCTCCGTGGGTAGGGGTTGGTGATCCCGGGGCCCGGTGGTGGAGAAGGAGGTGCGGGGCCTGGTGGGCGCAGGGACGCGGGGGCAGCGCTGCGCCCTGCGGCACCGTGGCACCCACTCAGCCTGAGACATGGACACAGTTTGTACGGTAAACCAAACGGCTGGTAGGACGGTCCCACAGACGGCTGCACCTGCACTCCCGGTAGGTGACGGTGATGTCCCTCTTCCTTGCACCTATGTTTGACTGATGGTAGCGGTGGATTCCCTCCGGTTACCCGCTCCCCGACTGCAATCTGGGCCGGAGGAGCTCTACACTTTGCCCGCAGGCGCTGGCCCTGAGAAACTGGTGCCTTGGCGGTGGCGGTGTCTCTCTGCTTCAGGTTGGGCTGTTGCCTTCAATCGGGACTTGGTTGTTGGGGGTTCTACGTCCCCTTCACTGACGGATTTGGCAAATTTGGCGACTCCTAGCCTTGCCGGGGTCCGAGAGGCCCCTGCCCTGGTGCTGACTGTCCTTCGGAACACTGCTCCAGACCACCGGGCACACAGCCAACGGGGTCCTTCCAGGAACTTCCAAACGGTCCCCCTCCAGACAGTCACCGCCGTCGCTGACCTTGCTGTTCTGGCCCTACACAAAGCTGGACCCTTCAGGCTTTCTTTCTCTACTGCCACTTCACGTGCTTTTCTCCTTTTTCGCTTTTCTTCTCTGTTGTTTGCTCTTGCCCTACCCGGGCTGAACTGCCTGGTACTTCCTGCCTCCAGCACTGTGATCTCCTTGGTGGGCGGAGCCAACCGCCTGGCCCACCCCCTGGTGTGAATCAACAGCCTCTGGAGGAAGGCAACAAGGATTTCTGGTTAGCATTGGTGTGCCTACCTGGAGTGTGGGGTGTGGTGGTGTTGTGACCTGTGTCCCCTGGCTTGCCCAGGGCGACACATATACAGCATTTTCATCAGTTTTCCCCCTTTTAATTTTCAATTGACTTAGCTGGAGGGAGGGGACTACATGCTATGATCTCTCCCATACACAATACAGCAGGTTGAGAGGTATTCATGCTCTTGGTTTAATCTTTATAGCTCTAAGAAAGAAATATGGAGAACAATATAATGCAGTACTGAACTGTGCAGATGGGAATCCAGGTCTGGAGTGGGATAACACACTTGTTAGAAATCTCAGTATGATCTTTCTCGGACTCCCTCTGCTTGTTTCCTCACTCTGCTCCTCACTCCTTCACCTCTCCCCTCCATGGGGTCTTGTCTGAGCAAGATGGACTTCAGCAGTTTTTTTCAGAGTGGATGGTGAGTTTAAGAGATTGGTTTCCCAGAATCCGCCAAACCCAAACTCATTCATAAGCCTGACAAATAATGAAACATGATTGATCAGTACGGAGAACACATTTTTGCTGCTTACGTAGCTGTGACATTAGATTCCAAAACACAGTTTTTGTGCTGATATCACTCCCAGAGGCAGTTTTGTGCAAAACTTGTTAAAGTTGTACTGACCATCCACATCAACGCTGGTGGAGCCCCTTTGTGAGATTGGATGGTTTGACTGTCTGTAAAGGCTGCTTTACACCAGACAATCTATCGTGCGATAGATCGTCGGGGTCACGGTTTTTGTGACGCACATCCGGCATCGCTGACGATGCCGGCCTGTGTGACACCTCCTAGCGACGCAGTATCGCTCACAAATCGTGAGTCGTGTACTGCTCGCTAGGTTCCATAATATCGTTTAATTTAGTTGTTCATCGTTTCCGGGGTAGCACACGCCGCTCCGTGTGACACCCCGGGAACGATGAACAGCAGCTCACCTGCGTCACGCGGCCGCCGCCGGCTATGTGAAGGAAGGAGGTGGGCGGGATGTTTACGTCCCGCTCATCTCCGCCCCTCCGCTTCCATTGGCTGGCGGCCGTGTGACGTCGCTGTGACGCCGAATGTCCCTCCCACTCCAGGAAGTGGACATTCGACGCCGACAGCGAGGTCGCACGAGAGGTAAGTACGTGTGACGGGGGTTACCGACTTTGTGCGCCACGGGCAGCGATTTGCCTGTGACGCAAAAAGGACGGGGGCGGGTACAATCGATTGTGAAATTGCACAATCGGTCGTACCGTGTAAAGCAGCCTTAACTGAACGTTTGTTACTCCATGATGCATTTACTTTACAGTAATACGACTTACATGTTGATTGGGGTAAATCTTGCAGTTCATACATTTCATTAACTCACTTGTTGCAAATGTGGCATTAAGGATAGTACCGGAAGGGCAGAGGGGGTGGTTGCCACGGGCTCCTCACTCAGAGGGGCCCACTCAGAGCAACCCCCACTTTTAATAGTACAGATGTGCTTAGCAGAATGGTAGAATGACAATTCCCGGGCAGAACAATGTGATGAATGATGTCACCGTGCCAGGACTCTGATGTTCTTTTCCTGCCCTGGCGCGTTTACTTTACATTACATTACGTATTGTTCTGCCCATCGATTTCCGTTGTCTGCCACTGGACTAACCAGGAGGGTTAGGTGAGTATATGATTATTTTTATTTTATTAGTACTTGTAGGAGCCATCATACTGTATGAAGTCTACTGGGCTATCATCAAACATTATGGGGGCCATCATACATTGTGGGGACTACTGTGGGGGCATTATACAGTGTGGGAACTACTCTGGGTGCATCATACAGTGTGGGGGCTACTGTGGAAGCCATTATACAGTATGAAGTCTACTGTAAGGGCTATCAGAGTGTGGGGACTAATGTGGAGGCATCATTCAGTGTAGGGGCTACTGTGGGAGCCATTATACAGTATGAAGTCTACTGTAAGGCTATCATAGAGTGTGCAAATGTGACGCCCTGGGCAAGCCAGGGGTCACAGGTCATCACACCACCACACCCTACATCCCAGTTAGGAACACCAAAGCTACTAAAATCCTTGTTGCCTTCCTCCAGGGGCTGATGTTCACACCAGGGGGTGGGCCAGGCGGTTGGCTCCGCCCACCGAGGAGTACACAGCCCTGGAGGCGGGAGGAATCAGGCAGAACAGTGAGGGAAGTGAAAGTAGAAGGAAGTGGTAGAGGAGCTAAGTGAAAGTGAAGTAGTTGGAGCAAAGAAGAAAAGAGTAAAAGTGAGCTTAGAAAGCCCTGAAGTTAGTCCGGCTAAGTGCAGGACAGTGTCAGCAAGGTCAGCAACAGCGGTGATCGTCTGGAGGGGGACTGCTCGGAGGTTGCTGGAAGGACCGCGGACGGGTAGTGGCCCGGCGGTCTGGAGCAGTATACGAAGGACAGTCAGCACCAGGGCAGGGGCTTCTCGGACCCCGGCAAGGCTAGGAGTCGCCATAATTTGCCAAATCCGTCAGTGAAGGGGACGTCGATCCCCCAACAACCAAGTCCCGACTGAAGGCAAAAGTCCAACCATTAAAGAGGAACACCGCCACCGCCAGGGCACCAGTTCCTCGGGGCCAGCGTCTGCGGGCAAAGCAGGGCTCCTCCGGCCCATATCCAAGCCGGGGAGCGGGTTACCGGTGGGAACCCATCGCTACCAACACAGAAACACTAGGTGCAGGTCAAAGGGACATCACCGTTACCTACTGGGAGAGCAAGTGCAGCCGTCTGTGGGAACCGTCTTTCCAGCCGTGTGGTTTACCGTAAAACTGTGTCAACGTCTCAGGCTGAGTGAGTACCACAGTGCCGCAAGGCACAGCGCTGCCCCCGCGTCCCTGCGCCCACCAAGCCCTGCATCTCCCACCTCCTCACTGGGCCCCGGGATCACCAACCCCTACCCACGGAGGGGCAACACAACAACTGGCTGCTCCATACCACCCTTCCCGGGATCCCCATACAGAGCAGCGGTGGTGCCAATAAATCACCACAACCGTGGGTGGTGTCACGGACAATAAACCATCCCCACACCCAACAACCCCCTTTCACTCACGGGCGAGGAGCGCCGCTAGAGTCCCCGGGATCCGGCTCATCGCTCGAGCCACCGAGCAGTAGCAGGCCGCAGCAGCCGCGGCGGCCGGACCCGAGCAGCAGAGGGAGAGCGCGGCGTCCCCTCCTCCGCCCGCGACAACTTGGCGTCACGAACAGGATCTTACCGCTCTGCCGTTGGGTAGAGGTGCGCCTTGTAACCGCCGGAGGTATCCGGCTGAAAATTTCCAGAAGTCGCCATCTTTGGCGAGAAAAGTTCCCGCTCGAGCGTCTTCTCGAGTAGCAGAGGCGCGAAGGCCAAAACTCCGCCCCAATAAAGGAGGGGCCGGAAAGAAGCTAAGGGGGACGGAAACAAGATGTCTGCGCCCGACAGAGCCGCTGGAGGAGCGGTGGTCGCAGCCGCAGTGGTACCCGCGGATGGGAATGGGCCTGCCCAGGTCCCGGCCGCACTGGCGGGAGGTGCCACGGCCCCCGCGCTCGCTCAGGTCATGCCGTTCTCCTTGCCCTATGCGCCCGGAGCTGCCTGGCTACCGCAGTATGACGGGAAACCGGATGCCTTACAGGCCTTCCGGAAAAAGCTTAACCCGTTGCTAGAACTGTACCCCCTGACTGATAAGCAACGTGCAGCGATAGTGCTAGGCCAGTTAACCGGTGCGGCTGAGCAGGAAGCGGAGACCTGGGCCGAGGGGGACCGGCTCTCTGTAGCCACCATCTTTGAGAAGCTACAGACTGCCTTTGAGACCCGGACTGAAGCTGAGCTGAGGATGCAGTTTTACCAGTGCCGGCAACGGGCTGTGGATAGCATTCGGGACTATGCTTTACGTCTGCAAACCGCCCTCCGCACACTGAAGCGGGTGAATCCTATTAATGAGGCAGATAGCAACAAGATGTTAGTAGAGCAATTTGCGCAGGGGATGAGGTCCCCTGAAGATCGTAAACAACTCCGGCTGTGGGCCCTGGAACACCCTGATGTGGACTTTGCTGTGTTAAAGGAACGGTCCATTAAAGCACTACAGCCCCCAGCCTCAGAAGCCCTGGAGCCAGTCCCGTGGTGGTGGCCCCTGCCCTACCAACCTCTCCAACACCTGCAGCCCCAAGCAGCACTATGGAGGAACTGGCAGCCCAGGTCCGTCGCATGGACGGAGACCTCGCCATGATTCTTGCTGCACTCCAACCTTTGACCAGATCTCAGCCTTCAGCACCGATACAGCTTGCCGACAGCCCTGAAGATGTCCCCTGGATGCAGCGGAGAAGTAATAGCAACCCGCGGGGCAGGCCTCCCATCTGCTACAAGTGCCGTAAGCCTGGGCATTACATCCGAGAGTGCCCGTTAAACGAGCAACCCCTGGGGCCCCGGGCCAACCCTCAGGAGTAGAACTCCGTGGCCCCCCGGACTGGCGGGACCGGTATATCGGGGCCCGACCCATCATTCCCGTGGTTGTGGACGGCATACCGGTGATGGCTCTCTTGGACACTGGATCCCAGGTAACTACCATACCTTATACGTTGTACCAGCGGTATTGGGGGATAGACGAGCTGGCACCCCCAGATACTAGTATAACGCTAATTGCTGCCAATGGACTCCCATTGACCCAAGTGGGGTATAAACAGGTGGCTATGACGGTAGGGCAAGCTGAACTGCAACACCAGGGTATGATTGTGATCATGAATGAACCCAGTGATCATAACCCGAAGATAGTGCTAGGAACCAATGTGATGGAGCACTGTATGGGGGATGTGTTGGCCCTACTGCAGCAACTGGCCGCCACGGCGGCGGGGAGCCGACAGAGAGCTGTGCAGCGAGAGATCCGAGCCTTGATATACCGCCAGCATGTAAACTCAACAGGAGGAGAGATTGGTGGAGTGAGAGTGATGGATGTGGCCCCGTTGCTTGTGCCCCCTAGGAGTGAGATGATGATCTGGTGTAGAGCAGCGGTAGGGCCTCAGGGGCGTGACTACCCTGCCATGATGGAGCCCATACCCTCTGAGCACTGGCCCACGGTAATGGCCGTCCGAGGGGTGGTAGACGTGAAGAAGGGGAGAGTGCCCGTGAGGGTGTTGAACTGTGGAGAGGAAGAAGTCAGGCTTCCCCGGTATGCCACCATTGCCAAGCTACTCACCCTAGATCCCCACACCATCCATGAAGCCAGTCCCTCCGTCCCCCCACCTACTACCAGCACTTCCCCGCTGCAAGGGGAGGTAAATGAGTGGCACCAACAGCTACACGTGGGCACTGACGATACCCCTACACATCACAAAGCAGGGGTATACAGGGTGGTGCGGGAGTACGAACAGGTTTTCAGCAAACACCCACTAGACTTCGGGCAGATCAAGGGGGTTCAACACCATATCCCCACCGGGGAACACCCCCCTATCAAAGAGAGGTACAGGCCTATTCCCCCTGCACATTATCAGTGTGCCAAAGATATGTTGAGGAATATGAAGGAGGCAGGGGTTATTTGGGACAGCTGTAGTCCCTGGGCCGCTCCGTTGGTACTGGTCAAGAAGAAGGATGGTACCATGCGGATGTGTGTGGACTACCGGAAGATTAATCAGATAACCCATAAAGATGCCTACCCACTGCCCCAGATTGAAGAGTCTTTGGCCGCGCTGAGAACTGCAAATTACTTCTCTACCCTTGACCTCACCAGTGGGTACTGGCAAGTGGCCGTGGCCCCGGAAGATCGGGAGAAAACCGCCTTCACCACCCCGATGGGGCTCTGTGAATTTAATAGTATGCCGTTCGGGCTGTGCAATGCCCCAGGAACCTTCCAACGGCTGATGGAGTGCTGTCTGGGACACCTAAACTTCGAGACCATCCTATTGTACTTGGATGATGTGTTTGTTTACTCCCAGACGTATGAAGCCCATCTAGAGCACCTGGCCGAAGTGTTTGCGTCCCTTGCCAAATACGGGATGAAGTTGAAGCCCTCTAAGTGCCACCTGCTGAAACCCAGAGTGCAGTACCTGGGGCACTTGGTGAGTGCAGAAGGTGTTGCCCCTGACCGTGAGAAGATCACTGCCATCCAGGGCTGGCCAAGACCAACCACCGTGAGGGAAGTAAGGCAGTTTCTGGGTCTGGTGGGGTACTACCGGCGCTTTATCAAAGGGTACACGAAGATGGCTGCCCCCATGCAAGATCTCCTCGTGGGACAGACCAAAGGTGGTAGACCCATCGGAGCCCCACTGGTGTGGGAAGAAAAGCATGAGGAATCCTTCTGCCAGCTGAAAGCGGCCTTGACCGGAGAAGAGGTCCTGGCGTATCCCGACTATGGCTGCCCGTTCATCCTCTACACAGACGCCAGCAATGTGGGGCTAGGAGCATTCCTGTCCCAGGTCCAGGATGGGAAAGAGAAAGTGATTGCTTATGCTAGCCGGAAGCTTCGGCCAACTGAAAGGAATCCGGAGAATTACAGCTCCTTCAAGCTCGAGCTTCTGGCATTGGTATGGGCTATCACAGAGAGGTTCCGTCACTACTTGGCCGCAGCAAAATTCACCGCTTTCACGGACAACAATCCGTTGACTCACCTGGATACGGCCAAGTTGGGCAGCGGTGGGTGGCCCGGCTAGCCAACTATGACTTCACCATCAAGTACCGTGCTGGTCGTGTCAACATTAATGCTGATGCACTCTCCCGAATGCCCCATTTGTCAGAAGAAGGGTGCGAGGATGATGACCTCGAGGAGATCGAGTTGCCTGCATTTCACCGGCCCTCAACCGAGAGGATACAGGTACACCAAGAATGGGTGGACTTGGACCCACGGCCCAGTCAAGAGTGGCAGGAAGCTCAAAACCAGGCGCCGGCTGTCCGCCTCGTCAAGACCCTGGTGGAACAAGGTGCTGTTGGGATAGACCCTGCCGCCCCGGCTGAAGCCCAGCGCTTGTGGAAAGAACGGAAGCGGCTGTATCTACATCAAGGGAAGCTGTACCGTGAGCTGATCAACCCGAAGACTCATGAGAAAATCTGCCAGTTCGTTATTCCCCAAGCTGATGTGGTTACTGTTTTGCGGGCATACCATGATGGTGCCGGGCACTTCGGGTGGAAAAAGCTGGAGATGCTGTTGAGAGAGCAGTTCTACTGGAGTGGGATGCGGGAGTCGGTAGAAGCCTGGTGCCGGGAATGTGGCCCTTGCACGCTGAGGAGGAAGGATGAGACCAGCCAGAGGGCACCCCTGCACCCAATCATCACACATCAGCCGCTGGAACTGGTCGCCCTAGACCATGTCAAGCTCACCCCCAGCCGAAGTGGGTACGCCTACGCGTTGACCATCGTAGACCACTATTCAAGATTCATGGTGGTTGTCCCCGTCAAGGACCTAACTGGCAGAACTGCTGCTCGAGCGTTCCAGGCTTATTTCTGCCGCCCACATGGATATCCAGAAAAAGTGCTTACTGACCAAGGCCCGGCTTTTGAAGCGGAGGTGTTCCACGAGTTTTGCCAGTTGTATGGCTGTAAGAAGATCCGGACCACCCCTTACCATGCCCAGACCAACGGCATGTGTGAGAAGATGAACCACTTGGTCCTGGGACTCCTCAAGACGTTACCGCTGGAAGAGCGGAACCTGTGGCCGGAGAAGCTACCCGACTTGGTCGATATGTACAACAATATCCCGTCCAGCTCGACAAAGTGCACCCCAGCATACCTAATGAGGGCTCGTCCCGGCCGCCTGCCGGTGGACCTGGAAATAGGGTTGGAGTCCCCGGAAGCACTCCCTTCGACAGCTGAATGGGAAACTCGGCGGAGAGCACAATACCGGCAGATTCAGGAATATGTGGAGAAGAACCTAAGTCGAAGTCGAGAACAGCAAGAGCAGCGATTCAACCAGAAAGCGTCTGCGGGCCCTTTCCAGCCAGGAGATGTGGTGTTAAAGCGGAAGAGGAAGACCCACAAGCTGGATGATCAATGGGAACCAATCCCATACGTCATACAACCCACAGGGTGGGAAGATGGGAAGGCCTACCAGATCAGTCGTGACCAAGGGGGCACTTTGGCCACGGTTTCCCGGGACCATCTGAAAAGGTGCCCACCAGCATTGAGGGCAACGGCAGACGAACCAGTTCCTCCACCAGCAGAGAAGGAAAAAGAGGTGATCCACACTGTGATGGGTGACTTCCCAGCAGACTGGCCTACACAGAACGGCGCGGTGATTCTTCCAGTGATACTGTTCCCACAACCTGTGGATGAAGAAGTGGTGGAACCGGTCGACCGTGAGCCAGAACCAGTGCCAGTGCCCAGGGATGAACCTGTACCCAGCTCCCCTATGCCTCCGCCTGCCCCACACGATAGAAGGGAAGAGGAACTGGTTGTTCCCTCTGCCCCACTGCATAGCCCCACTGACACCGGACCCCGAAGGTCCACCCGTCCCAACCTAGGTAGACCCCCACTTAGGTACAGGGAGACTGTCCTTTAAAGAGGGGGGTCAGGAAGTCTGTGTGAGTTCATGTTTAAAAGTGTTTGAAAGTTTAAAGTGATGATAAGCAAAATGATTACCGTGTACTTGACCTGATTTACAGTGATTGAACCGGCCGGAGCCGGCACCGTTGTCCCCGTGGGGACCGTTTAAAAAGTTGTTTTGCATGGGAACTATCCATGGACAAGCCCGTGAACTTGCAGGGCAACCACAAACGTTAAGTGGCTTGTAAATATGTTGTTTTACCGTACCGTTTTCCGCAGTTGCCGCCTCCGGAGAGGCAGGTTGGAGGGAGGGCCCTCAGCAGAGCAGGCTGGGGCCCAGTCACCACAGGAACCGGTGGCTACACTCTGGAGGGGAAGGACAGATCCCGCTCGGGTAACTTGTGCTGGACTGTGGGTCAAGGGGTGCTGCCTGGGCTTTAGGGGCAGCATCAGGGCCAGGTTGCTTGGGTGGGAGAGAGCGGAAACCGTACCCGTAAAACCGTTTAGTAACGTTTAAGAGATGTGCTTCCCGTTGTGGGATGATGTTATGCTTTACATGTTACCTTTTATACATTTACAGAAAATAAAACCGGTGTTGGACGGGCAGCCCGCGGACGGTCTGCATTTTGCTAAGGGGGAATGTGACGCCCTGGGCAAGCCAGGGGTCACAGGTCATCACACCACCACACCCTACATCCCAGTTAGGAACACCAAAGCTACTAAAATCCTTGTTGCCTTCCTCCAGGGGCTGATGTTCACACCAGGGGGTGGGCCAGGCGGTTGGCTCCGCCCACCGAGGGGTACAGCCCTGGAGGCGAGAGGAATCAGGCAGAACAGTGAGGGAAGTGAAAGTAGAAGGAAGTGGTAGAGGAGCTAAGTGAAAGTGAAGTAGTAGTGGAGCAAAGAAGAAAAGAGTAAAAGTGAGCTTAGAAAGCCTTGAAGTTAGTCCGGCTAAGTGCAGGACAGTGTCAGCAAGGTCAGCAACAGCGGTGATCGTCTGGAGGGGGACTGCTCGGAGGTTGCTGGAAGGACCGCGGACGGGTAGTGGCCCGGCGGTCTGGAGCAGTATACGAAGGACAGTCAGCACCAGGGCAGGGGCCTCTCGGACCCCGGCAAGGCTAGGAGTCGCCATAATTTGCCAAATCCGTCAGTGAAGGGGACGTCGATCCCCCAACAACCAAGTCCCGACTGAAGGCAAAAGTCCAACCATTAAAGAGGAACACCGCCATCGGCCGGACCCGAGCAGCAGAGGGAGAGAGCGGCGTCCCCTCCTCCGCCCGCGACACAAGCTATTAGAGTGTGTGTAGTAGACTACTGTGGGGGCATCATACAGTATTGGGACTAATATAGGGCCATCTTACTTAGTGGAAACTACTATAAGTTCCATCATACAATGTGGGGACCACTGTGGTGTCATCATACATTGTGGAAGTATAAGAACCAGGATAAGGAAAACATATTAACCATCATAATTATTTCAATGTATGTGGGTCACTCCCAAAGCATAAAGTGTGAAAATAGGAGAAGAAAGGAGATTAGTGAGAGCTCCAGGGAGCACCATAAGTCAGCATCTTTGGGTCATGGGTAAGCTCAGTTAACCCTTTATTGAATGCAGCCTGTGCAATGTTATTGAGTGTGTCTATGGCACTTTGACACTATAGAGCAGGGGTCTCAAACTCAGCTGGGTGTATGGGCCGCATATAGAAAAAAAAAATGAGGGGGGGCGCATTATTTGCAGGACAAAGTGAACATTTTTAATGAATCCATGTTTTTTTTTCTATACATCTTGGATCACTTTTGTAAACATTTTTCGCTTGTTTATTATAACAAACGTGCACTTTTTTTGTTAAGTTTATATACAGAAAAGCATTTTTAATGTAAATAAAAAAAGTCATGCTTTAGGATTTTTTTTTTTTTTTACATTTTATCACCTTCTTGTAATTGTTTTACAATTAGCAGCATCATATAGTAATCTTAGCCAAAATCTTGTAGTAATGTGCCCATCCGTGTGCCCTGTAGTAAGGTGCTCATCCTTGTGGTATTGTGCCCAGTAGTATAGTGCCCATCCTTGTGCCCTGTAGTATTGTGCCCAGTAATATTGTTCCAATCCTTGTAGTATTGTGCTCATCCTTGTAGTATTGTGCTCTGTAGTATTCTGCCAATTCCCGTAGTATTGTGGCCATCCCTGTAGTATTCAGCCCATCCCTGTAGTATTCAGCCCATCCCTGTAGTATTGTGGCCATCCCTGTAGTATTCTGGCCATCCCTGTAGTATTCTGCCCATCCCTGTAGTATTTTGCCCATCCCTGTAGTATTCTGCCCATCCCTGTAGTATTCTGCCCATCCTTGTAGTATTGTGGCCATCCCTGTAGTATTGTGGCCATCCCTGTAGTATTGTGGCCATCCCTGTAGTATTGTGTCCATCCCTGTAGTATTCTGCCCACCCTTGTAGTATTGTGGCCATCCCTGTAATATTCTGCCCATCCTTGTGGTATTGTGGCCATCCCTGTAGTATTGTGGCCATCCTTGTAGTATTCTGCCCATCCCTGTAGTATTGTGGCCAACCCTGTAGTATTGTGGCCATCCCTGTAGTATTCTGCCCATCCCTGTAGTATTCTGCCCATCCCTGTAGTATTCTGCCCACCCTTGTAGTATTGTGGCCATCCCTGTAGTATTCTGCCCACCCTTGTAGTATTGTGGCCATCCCTGTAGTATTCTGCCCATCCCTGTCGTATTGTGGCCATCCCTGTAGTATTCTGCCCACCCTTGTAGTATTGTGGCCATCCCTGTAGTATTCTGCCCACCCTTGTAGTATTGTGGCCATCCCTGTAGTATTCTGCCCATCCTTTAGTAATACGCAAACAGAAAAAAAAAAATCTCCTCACCTTTCCTCCGTTCCCTGTGTGCCCACGATCAGTACTTGCAGAGTTTTTGATGCAGCATGCTTCAGCTGCGTCCAAAACCCTGCTATGTATGGTAAAAGCACAGTGGGCATGGGATTTCTAAAAATCCCATGCCCACTGTGCGTGTACGGCCCGCAGTGAAAACGGAACTGCGGTGTGGCTTCCAGAGGCCGCAGCATGTGAATTTATGCTGCGGCGTCTGAAGCGTCCTCCCTAGGCAGAGCACAGCGAGGAGACCGCAGCGGCCCGAACCCCTGATCGCAGGCACGGGCAGCTGCGGTCTCCTAAGGAGTAGACTTGCGGCCCCGCCGATCAGCAGCCGCTGTGTCCAGCACGCAGCGGGTCCTGAACTTGAGCACGTACCTTACCTGCTTGTCGCGGCCCGTGATGATCGCGGCTCTGTGCTGAGGGTCGGCGCCGGCAGGAACTTCACTGCATTTGAATCCATTTGCGGTGCAGCGCAGAGGAGCTGTGTCTGGACCAATGGCTGCTGCCTGCCAATCAGATGCAAGGAAGTGACGTTGCTGTATGACGTCACCTCCTTGCATCTGATTGGCAGACAGCAGCAGCAACTGGGATAGAACTGACAGCTCCTTGCGCGGCACCGCAGATGGATTCAAATGCAGTAAAGTTCCTGCCGGCGCCGACCCTCAGCATAGAGCCGCGATTTGTCACGGGGTCTGCGGGCCGCAACAAACAGCCTCAGGGGCCGCATGCGACCTGCGGGCCGCGTGTTTGAGACCCCTGCTATAGAGCTTTGTCACTGGGCTGGCTCTGTGCTATATTCCTCCACACTTTAGGAATCATTTAAAACTTTACACAAGGGCTTTGCTGTTTTATACATCTGGGAACGATCTGATTTACTGGATCACCCATTTCCTGATTTGCTGACTTATGGTGCTCCCTGGGGCTCTCACTTTGCACCTGGTTGTGTATTTTGCTAATTTTACTGCTTTTTATATTTCCTCTTGTAATTATTTATGTGATCAATTCTTAATAAAGATCTTTGTACTTTTTCCATTAAGAAGATGTCTTTGTACTATTTTATTTATAATACTTTGTTAATCTCCTTTTTTCTCCTATTTTCATACATTGTGGAAGTGTAGCACCCCTGAACCACAGCCCTAACTGCGGAGGGCCTACCACCACAGCTGCCATTACCACCAGCCCTAGGGATAACAAACTCAGCAGCGGCGGTTCCACCATCTTAACTGCAACTGTGTATTAGGGAGCTGTACTCTCAACATACTGTGCATAGGGGAACTGTGGCCCATCATACTGTGTATAGGGGAGCTATGGCCCATCATACTCTGAATAAGGGAGCTGTGGGCCAATCATACTGTGTATAGTGGAGCTGTGGGCTCATCTTGTTGTGTATAGGGGAGGTATGGGCTCATCATACTGTGTAAAGGGAGGCTGTTGGACCGTTGTATTGTGTATAGGGAAACTGTTGTACCATCATACTGTGTATAGGGGAGCTATGGCAGCATCATACAGTATATAGGGAACTGTGGGACCATCATAATGTGTATAAGGGGCTGTGGGCACAGCATGCTGTGTATAGGGGAGCTGTGGCGGCATCATGCTGTACATAGAGGGCTGTGTGCCCTACGGCTGTGGGCCCAGCATACTGTGTATAGGATAGCTGTGGTGGCATCATGTTGTTCACAAGGAAAGCTGTAGGTGTGCCGCCCCCACGCCTGTAGCAGCCGGGCTGCTCGGATCCGGACCCACTCTGTGGCTCGAGGGATCTCTCGCGGGCGAGGGGCCGCGCTCGCTACACTCGGGTCCGGGGCTGCTGCTGCTCGGTGGCTCGAGAGGTGGGCCGGACCCGGGGACTCGAGCAGCGCTCCTCGCCCACGAGTAAAAAGGGGGTGGTTTGTTTTTGGAGAGCGTTCGTGATGCCACCCATGGGTCGTGGTGATGATGGGCACCACCGCTGCTGGTGACGGGGATCCCGGGAGCGATGGCAGGGAGCAGCTAGGATGTTGTCCCCTCCATGGGTAGGGGTTGGTGATCCTGGGGCCTGGTTGTGGAACGGGGAGGCTGGATGGCTGGGGTGCAGGGTGGCAGGGGCAGCGCGGCGCGGTGCCGGATGGCACTGTGGTACTCACTCAGGCACAAATTCACAGAGTCTCTGGTAAACCAAACGGCTGGATGGACGGGTCCCGCAGCCGGCTGCAGTGTCTTTGCTCTCCCCGGACAGGTTGATGGTGGCTGTCTTTCCCTGCACCTGTGTAGAATGTGTTGACTCCGATGGTTTCCCAACGGTAGTCCGCTCCCCGGCGTATAGGTACCGAAGGAGACCGTTTTGCCCCCAGGCGCTGGCCCTTGGATCCCTAGCCTATGGCGGTGGCTGTGTATCCTCACGGTGTGGACTGTTGCCTTCTGTCGGGTCTTGGGTGTTAGGAAACCCCTGGGGTTCCGGTCACTCTCGAATTTGACCGTTGTCGGCGGCTCCAAGCCTAGTCGGGGTCCGATGGCCCTGCCTTTGTGCTTAGCTTGACTCCGCTCCCCGGTTCGGTACCAGTGGACCACCGCCCGACCCCCGTCCTACGGTTCCGCAGAGATCTACTAACTCCTGCAGACGGCCACCACCGTCTGCTGACCTTGCTGTTTGTGCCTGGGTCCCCACCCAGACACCGACAGTTTCTGTCCTTCACTTTCAACTCCAAAACGAATCTGTCTCTTTTCCCGCCTCAAAGGCCTGTGAACTCCTCGGTGGGTGGGGCCAACCGCCTGGCTCCGCCCCACCTGGTGTGCACATCAGACCCTGGAGGGAGGCAACAAGGGTTTTGTTTGACTGGTGTTAGCTATCCAGGGGAGGGTGTGTGTGTGGTGTCATGTCTGTGACTACCTGGCTAGTCCAGGGCGTCACAGATCCTCCGGACCCAGGGGTCACACAGACACACCAAATAAAAGGGGACGTAGTTGTATGGGCTTGGCCGTATTCAGTTCGTGACACCACCCACGGTGTGTGGTGTAGTGGGACACCACCGCTGCTGTTGTGGGACACCCGGGGGAGATGTAATGGCAGCTGGATGTTAACCCCTCCGTGGGTAGGGATGGTTGCCCTGGGACCCAGTGTCTCTGTGCAGGGATGGCGATGGCAGGGGCCTGCGCGCCCGGACACACCAGGGGGGTGTTTGGTTACTCACTATTGAATGAATCACACGAGTCTTTTGGTAAACCAAGGTGCTGGTGGCCGGCCGCCGCGGCCGGCTGTACTCTGGTCGCCCACCCGGGTTGGTAGTCACCATCTCTTCCTCTGCACTAGTTTGTTGTTTGGTTGGACTTCCCGGTCTGGAACACGGGAGGCCGCTCGCTCCCGGCTTTTTGTGTACCTGAGGAGCCATGGCCGTCTGACGTTGACCCGTGGGATCTACAGGCCCTGGCGGTGGCCTATCCCTCTCTGTGGGTGGTTGTCTACTTTTCGGGACTTAGGTTGGGACAGGACCTATAATCCTGCCCTCAATCAGTTAATTAGCTAGGCCGTTGGTTTCGGTCCTGGCTTCAGGGTCCGAGTACCCCCTCTGTGCACGGTTTCTGGGTCGGGTCTCTGGTGTTGGTACCGGCGGGCTCCAACCCTGTCCCGGTCCACCTCGGGACTCCGGCTGCCGTCTTCCCGTCGCCTGCCAACGGAGACCACCATCTGCCACCTAGCCAATGTGTCCGGGCTCCGACCCAGACACCTGTCAGCTCAGCCTCAGGCCTATTGCAGAGACCTGGGCTCCACTCCTCCCCACTCGAGCTTCAAACTCCAACTCCAACTCAAAACTGACACTGTTTTCCCGCCCCGAGCTCTCCAGACCCCTAGGTGGGCGTTTCCTAACCGCGGCTGGCCCCGCCCACTGGTGTGCCTGTCTTGCCCTAAGGGGGGGTGACTAGGGTTTCAGGTCGACTGTATGTTTCCTAGGAGAGGGAAGGTGTTCTGTGGGGGCCTATTGTGTGACTACCTGGTTTTGCCAGGGTGTCACATAGGAACATACCACTTTGTACAGGGGAGCTGTGGGAGAATCGCATTGTATATAGAAGAGCTGTACATGGCGTTATTACAGTTTCAGGGGGCATTATTACTTTAATGGGGTGACTTGGGGAGGGGACACTATTAAATATTAAGTGAGCATTTACTGTAAGAAGCATTATTACTATAGGGGCACTCAGGGTATTGTGATCAACAAAGTTGCTAACAAAGGGCATTATTTTTTTTCTAGGGCGTAAATTGTGAACACTTTTTAGGGACCTTGCACAGGGCATTAATATTTTAAAGGGGGTCATTTTACCAACTAGAAAGCACAATGGAGGCCTTATACTCCACAAGGGGCACAGTGGTCACTGTGGTGACATTATTATGGGTGGCTATAAGATGAGCACTGTTTTTGTGCCACACAGCAGGTGCAGTAATAGCGACATATACGATAGCAGAAGGCTCAGCATTGCAATATCAATAGGATGAGGAGTTTGTGCTTGTTGTGAACAGATGGGAACGATGCTGGAAATATGGAAAGTCAAATATGTCTCTGTGTAAACTCTGCAGATGAGTCGTGGCTGGAATAAGATGTCGTATCAATCTGGGCTAAGTAGAAAATACGGGGAAAGTGAACAACTCCATCAGAAAGAACGTCACCCGAAAGTCAATATCTACAACTGGACTGTTATCTCTTATTTGTTCTATCACTATATGGTCACCAAATGACGGTAATATCTGTGTTGGTCTTTGCATAGAGATTTATTTTCAGTAACAATGCTGTCATCTGCTGAGGTTCCCTTATACCCATGATTAGGCTGTTTGTAAACATGGTTACCTGGTTGGGGGCCGATTGAGAAGTTTTGCATCCCTTGATCTGAGTTCCTAGCTTTGCCTCTGGTGGCGCTCCATGACAATGCCCTGTACAAAGTCACTGAGCTCTTCAGTTTGACTCCATAATAGTACCTGTTTTTTTTTTCTATAGGAATTATGTACCGCTCGGATCCGGGTGGCTTGAGCTCCTCACGGACCCGGGAGTCACGTCGCTCTGCAAGGGGGTTGGCGCTACACGCAGGGACTTCGGTGGGGAGTTCCATGGCCGGGGGCCACGGTGGTTTGGAAGGGATGTAAGTTCTTGACGCCACCCACGGGTTGTGGTGAATGGATGGACACCACCGCTGCCGTTAACTAGGCCTCCCGGGGACGGTGTTGCGCAGCTTGGTGTTGACCCCTCCATGGGTAGGGGAGTGATGATCCTGGGGGCCCGAGGGAAGTGCTGAGGCGTGGGGACTGGTGCGTGCTGGATGCTGGTGCGGGGCGGTGCGCGGCCCGAAGGCACTGGTGTAGTCACTATGACACAATACACTGGAGTCTCTGGTAAACCAAACAGGATGATGAAAGGGGCCCACAGCCGGCTGCAGCTTCTCCCTGAACAGGTTGGTGGTTTCCGCCTTTCTCCTGCACCTCTTTGTGTGAATGTTTTGACTCCTATGCCTAAGCAATGGTAGTCCGCTCCCCGGCTTGCTGGGTGTCGGAAGAGCCCTGTTTGCCCGCAGACGCTAGCCCCTTGGGTCTCTATGCCTTGGCGGTGGCTTTACCCTGTATGGTTGGGCTGTTGTCTTCTAACGGGTCTTGTGTGGGAAAGGTCCTTAAGTCCTGACCTCAATCAGTTGATTTGACTCGGCCCTGTCAGTTTGGGGCTTTGTACTGGGTCTGAGTACCCCTCCTGGTGCTCCGGTTTCCAATCGGTTCCCCGGTTTGGTACTGGCGGGCCACCGCTCGACCCCGGTCCCTACGGTTCCACCGGCTGTAATCCCAGCTGCTGCAGGCGGCCACCACTGCCTGCCTCCTTGCCAGAGGTGACTGGACTCCGACCCAGCCACCTGAGTAGACTATTGGCAGGCCTGGTCACAGGTCTGCCCTTGAACTTGACTACTCTCCTCCACTGTCAAACTACTCTCCCGAACTAGTGTCCTTTTCCTGCCTCCAGGCCTGTGAACTCCTCGGTGGGTGGGGCCAACCACCTGGCTCCACCCCTCTGGTGTGGACATCAAACCTGGAGGGTGGTGACAAGGTTTTTAAGTTTGGCTGCTGTCACCTTTTTAGGGAGGGGGTGTTTGTGCATGGGACTACCTGGGACGACCTGACTAGTCCAGTGCGTCACATTTACATGTCTAAGTGCTCTTTGCAACAGGTGTGGCTGAAACGCCTGAGCTCAATATTTAGTAAGGGCGTCCACATATTTTACACTATACAGTCTAACTAATAATGTGGATCATTTTAACCAGTAAATAAATGTTGGAATTTTCTTATATTGCATCATTTATCATAAAACCTGTCTGTTAATACGATCTGAGGGGAATTCTAGGATATGTATTTATTATTTATGAATTTTACTTGCTTATATAGCTCCATCATATTCCGCAGTGCTGTACAGTCTTCGACATTGTCCCCTTTGGGGCTCACAATCTAAATTCTCTATTGTTTTGTCTTTGTAGTGTGGGAGGAAACTAAAGAAGCTGGAGAAAACCCACACAAACAAGGGGAAAACATACAAACTCCTTATTATCATTGTCACAGAGAGATTTTTACAAACTTCGCCGACTGTCATGGTGGTATCGAGATCTGTTCAGACTACTGATTCTGACACTCCACCCGATAAGATTTCTGGTGTCTGTGATCAACACAGGTAGACTCGGGTGTCGACCTGCAGAGTGGTAGGTCATAGGCAGGCTTGCAAGAGTTAAATACTAGTCTGCTTGTTAGTCTCCTTTGATCACATGTTGTGGGTGAGCCAATTACATCTGCTCCCCTCTTATATACGCTGGCTAGAAGCTTCCTTCTATGCCAGCTATAATTTATCTTAGTTGGTCTGGTGAGATGTTGTGATCCAGACTATCTGGTGATTGTGGTACTTGTTGTTGAGTGTAGTTGTGGAGTTGACCCTTATTGCCTTTTGTTGCTACCTTCCTGCTCCTGCTTTTCTCCAGAGTCTCTCATTCTCTATTCCTATGTGTGGGCACTGTGTCAGAGTTTTGGTTTTCCCTGGTCTGTCTTCATCTGTGTTTCCTTCTCACTTCTGTCCCTTCCTTCCCTGGTGGGGGGGGTTCAAATTTGTTCTGAGAATAGCCAAGCACAGGACTCAGACATCTCCACCATCAGGAGTAACCCTGCGGTTTGGGATAGCCTAGAGTCCTCTAGCATGATGGACAGCACAAGACCCCCTGTCCCTCGTTATCCTACAGTTACATTGTGACAGGCACGCCATTTTATAACCAGGATTTGTACATTGTGAGATTATTGTAGCATTGATAGTGACATCAGAACCATCTGTGTGGGCAAGCATGTAAAATATGAGGCAATTTGCCTACTCTATATTATTATACCTCTGTGATACACTGGTTTCCTCCCCAAAAGATGTTAGTGCAGCTGTGTATCTAAGCAATTAATGTGTGGTTAGAAGAAGGAGGTAGCATTTAGTTTCCTTCATGCAGCCTCTACTTCCTGTACATCATATTCGAGGTATATGTTGAGCGTCCTCTATTATTAGTCTGTCTTCTCATCAGCTATTCTTCCTTTATGGACCTGACTGAAGAATTACCTGACAGTGGACATATCTTGTATTTTATTTCATAATTGTTCTTCTGATGTCAGACTCAGTATTACAAACACAGATTTAACTATCACTAGATTTTTCTTTTTATTATATTTTTATATACTTTTTTATGTACATTTTTGCCTTGAATTATTATTATTTTTTTTGCCTGCATTTTACCTTACTCTTTCTTTACTCTTGGACATTAATGAATCTATCTTGAGCCATAAGCAAGCATAATTGGTTCTCAAATGTTTGGCACCTTCAGTTATGGCCTTCATCTTGAAGCTCCTTGGGTATGGAGGGGAAAAGAAGCGCCTCGTGGAATGTCCATGGCTCCATCGAGATATTAACCCAGACCAGAACTGGGAAATCCTCACTGAGCTTGGAGATGGGGCCTTCGGAAAAGTCTACAAGGTAAATATTATACGTGACTATAAGAACAATCTAGAGGTCCCTATGAGTGTGTGAAATGGCTTTAAGTCCAGGGCTAGTTTTAAAGTTTTAAAGGGTGATAGCCTTTATTTTCTAGGACTCTCCCCAAGGAAAAAACTCTGAAGAGCAACCTAAGAGCAGAGTATTTCCCTTTCAATGGCAATATTGTGTGGCCGATATATTGTAATATCATTTGGAAATGTTATGGCTGTGTTATTTTGGTATTGGATAGCAGTATTATGTGAGTATTGTTTGTCAGTTTTCAGATATAAACATTAAAGGGGTTCTCCCATGAACAAAGTTTATTTTAATCAATAGATCTTGGAATAATAATAAGTTCCACAATTGGATGTTATATATATATATAAAATGTTCCTGTGCTGAGATAATCTTATATATGTGTCCCTACTGTATACTGTGTAATGACCGTGTCTGACCGTACAGGAACATGATCTGATCATACCACATCTCCTGAGTCGGGGATATATAGACATTACAGCACGGGATCATAGCTGATTCTTTTTGTGAGGTAAAACATTTCCCATCCTGTCTTTTAAAACAGTTTTACCTCACAGAATTATTTGCGATCCTGTTCTGTAATGTATTTATACTTTTTTACGTCCTCCACGGCCCAGGAGATGTGGTATGATCAGACCATGTCTCGGTATGGTCAAACAAGCCATTACACAGTACACAGCAGGGACACATACAGTATATAATATTATGTCAGCACAGGAAAAAATTTTTTTAGACACATCCAATTGTGGAAATTATTATTATTATAAGATCTATTGATTAAAATGAACTTTGTTAATTGGGAAATACCCTTTAGGATATAGATAGATAGATAGATACTCATAGATAGATAGATACTCATAGATAGATACTCATAGATGGATACATACTCATATATGGATAGATAGATAGATAGATAGATAGATAGATAGATAGATAGATAGAAAACAGCAACGCAATGGAACAGAGCCAAAACACTATTATAAATGGTAGGTGCAAAGCCTCGTTGATATGGACCCAATTTGTCCACTACAAGTAAATAAGGAAAGAGACGCAGACCTCCATTGATTATGCAAAAAGGTCAACTTTTATTAGTCCGTGTGGCGTCATTTCTATAGAACACTTCCCGAGCCTTCAGTGTTGCCTTTCTTTCCTAATTTTAGATAGATAATCCAAAAGATAAACTCAAGTTAAAAAGATAAGTTTCAAGCCTTTAGCTTAAAACATATGTCACCAGATTTAACAATTTAAAATGCATACATTATTAAATGGATATTTTAGACCTAATGATGCTGGTGTACTTATTTTGAAAATGCAAGGTCAAAATAGCTGTATAATTACTATTGACATTTCGGGTGCCTGACATTTATGTATAGATTTTTATTGCATGAAATGTTCATTTTAACATCATGATGTATGCAGCTTTTATTTTTTTTTTTTGGTGACCGATGTACTTTAGGGTGCATTGGTTACACCTGCACCCATTAAATGGCCTCATGATTTTCTAATTGGTGGGACAATGGATTCCCTGCAGGGCACATGAACCTATTAGTTAAAAAAAATGATATTTTTCAATGAGAAATCGTTATTCCTTTGCATAGGTTGGGGCTGATATTGTGATTCATCAACATTAAAGTGAATGGATATAAATAGTAACAATAGTAACAAGCATGAGATAAGATAATAGACAAGCATGAAACATTTTTGGGGTTACAAAGACTTTTCAAAATAATGGATTACCTCTTTAAAGATGTTCATGTTAATTAGAAAAAGAAAACTTGTTGCATACTACTTGTCATGTAAGTAATAACTAGTGGGAGAAGGTGACCGGTGATGTTGTTAATGGGAGGTATATGGTGTGAGCCTTGGGTATGCTGGCACTTGTGGTGCTACATTTTATGATTTTCCTTCAGTGTTCACAGGGGAGGCTCACAGGTGGCTGGAGAGATGGGCGGGTCTAGCTACCTACGTACCCCCGCCCATGGGTAGGTCACATGACTTCTAAAATGGCGTAGAGAGGGACAGAGTGTCTGGAAGTCAGTCTGGAGTAAGACTGCTGGATAGTGCTGGGGCTGCAAACAGGAACCTCTGCTAATAGGCGTGTACACTGGTAGAGGCCAGTGTGACCAGTCGGGGTGAAGACTGGGAAAAGACTGCAGCCAGGCTGGTGAGTACTGGAGGCTGCAGGAAGAAACCCCAGCGAGTGGTGTTCACTGGCAGGAGCCAGTGTGTGGAGGTGGCCTTACCTCCACTATGGACTTTTATGATTCAATAGCCCACAGTATGTGGCGGTGTTTACTTTTCCTTTAAGCCAGGAGAGTTTTGGTTACCTTTGTAACTGCAGTTCATGCTGGATATGTTAAATAAACTGCTGGGGTTTTTGAAAGAGACGGTGTTTCCTACGTCCCTACCTATGCCCACCTGAACAAATCCTCACACTGAGGATGGCCATAAGACTTGTAGACCTGGAAGCCATCTGCAGAAAATCAAGTGGTTATTTCAATCCATTTATTCTCAGTAGAGATGAATGAACACAATACAGACTTTAAAAAAAAAAAATAAATAAATCAGTGTTCGAGTTGGGAGTTCGGGTGCTTTACGTATGTGGACCACTTGAGCAAACATCACTGTGCTCGCGTACGCTCGGTGTTCGGGCTTGCAGTGTTTAAATTGCTCCCACTGGGGGTAAAATCAGCGTTATTGGATGTAGTGGGTAAAAAATAAATTTTGAAAAAACTCCACCCACCTTCCCTGGAATTGTTCTGTTTATAGCTGGCTTTATGTGGGCGGAGACGCAAACTGTCCAATCAGTGACTTGAATTGAGGTTCGGGGCAAGTCCGGGTCCCGAACAGAACTCTCCCAAAAAGCCCGGCTGAACTCACCAAACCGAATTTCAATGGGTCCACTCATCTCTAATTCTCAGTTCTAAAACATTCAATTAGTGTGAGATGTCAAATGTATACAAAAAGCAGTTCAGATATCTTCCTGTCCTCAGACCACTAATCACAACTGGTGAAGACATTCTGGCATATTAGGCAACGTATTTATATGTGGTTGTGACATAGGTGACATTGGTTGTGAGGCCAAAGATCACTGTGTGTCATTGCTACATCCTAGTGCAATACACGTAAATGGCGTCACACCGGGATTCCTCGGTTATCAAACAATCCAACAGGTTCGAATTTTCACGACTGACTTGTCATGACAGTACCCTTGAGGTAGCAACGCGCCCACTTTCAATTGTATCGCGCCTGATGTAGCAGCGATATACTGTATAGTGATCTTTGGCCACATTCCCTATGTCGTGGGCAATGTTGTCTCATAGTGCCAGCCTTATGCGGTGTTTCTAATTGTCGCAAGCATTTGATATTTCTTCTCACTTTGTCAATGTATCTATGAGACTTTACAAGTGAATCCACTTTTAGTATGTTGATGTTCTAATTCAGTATTATGTGGATGGAGATTTGTGAAATTCGTGCGTAGAGAAATTCTTCTACCATAGGAACAATTTTTATCAACCAATCCAAAGCATTTTTTATTAATATTACTATAGCAATATAATATTTCCATAAGATTTTCTATAAGTTAAATCTTTGCCAGTCACTCAACAGTGTCAAAAGGTTTTTTAGACTACCGCTATTTTCAAGTGTTAAGAAAATCTGCAAAAGTTAGATAAAAGTAATCTTATATCTCATAGTAAATCTATGTTTCACATCTCATCTATAGCCCACACTTAAAGGCATGCTATAAGTAATCTTAAAGCTTATAAATATATGACAAAACGTTTTCAAAATGTAAACAATTATCATTACCTGGATGGAGTGTCATCAATTTTAAAAATAATAATCAAATAGTTTCATTATTTTAGTAGCAGAGCTGAGATTTTCAGCAAATATATAACAATATTTAAAGCATTAAAGCAACTGTACAATCAGAAACTGTTATGGGTCTCATCATTGGTCCCCTGGTAGCTTTAAAAATGGCAACCACAGGCAGCCGTATCGCAAACTACTCCATCTACCAAATCCTAGAGGCCTTCACTTTTTTACCCATGTATAGGGATCTTGATTTAAACAGGGGGTCCTTGGTTGGGGGTGTAGAGTGTGCCGCCCCCGTGACAGCAGCCTGTCGCTGCTCGGGTCCAGACCTTCCGGTGGGTGGCTCAAGGGTCTCTGGACCCAGGGGATCCCGCGGACACTCCGACTCAAAAGGGTGGGGGGTGGTGGATGTAGGACGTATATGTACAGGCTGGGCCGTACTAGGTTCATGACGCCACCCACGGTATGTGGTGAGTTTGGACACCACCGCTGCAGTTACGGGGCACCCGGGAGAGATGTTGTGCAGCAAGTTGTTAACCCCTCCGTGGGCAGGGATGGTGGCCCCGGGAACCGTGGGGGTTGGTGGTGCAGGGAGATGGGTGACCGCAGGTTGCTGGTGTACTCACTATTAAGGAAACACATGAGTCTCTGGTAAACCAAGGTGATGGTGGTCGGTGCCCGCAGCCGGCTGCGTTCTGGTTCCCCCACCTGGCTGGTGGTCTCTGTCTTTTTCCTGGACATTTTTGTAGAACGGTGGACTGCCTGTGCTTACAACTTCAGGAGTCCGCTCCCGGCTGGTTGTGGCTTAAGGAGCCCTTGCCCGCAGACGCTGGCCCGTGGGATCTCTGAGCCTTGGCGGTGGCCTCTTATCCCCCTCGGTGGGCTGTTGTCTTCTATCGGGACTTTGGGTGGGACAGGACCTCTAGTCCTGGCCTCAATCGGTAAATTAGCTGGTTCCAGTCACTTCTGGTCCTGGCTTCAGGGTCCGAGTACCCCCTGTGTGCTCCGGTTTCCGAGTTGGTTCCCTGAGTCGGTACTGGTGGGCTACAACCCTGTCCCGGTCCACCTCGGTTCCACCGAGCCGTCTTCCTGGCTCCTGCAGACGGAGACCGCCGTCTGCCTCCTAGCCAAAGGTACCAGGGCTCCTATCCTGATACCTATCAGTTTGCTTCAGGCCTGACACACAGGCCTGACTTCCACTCTCCTTGAAGTCTGAAACTGAACTGAACTGTTGTTTTCCCTGCCCTGGGCTGTCTAAACTTCTAGGTGGGCGTCTCCCAACCGCCTGGTTCCGCCCCCTAGTGTGTCTATCTAGTCCTGAGGAGGGGTCACTAGGGTTTTGAAGGTCGCCTGCTGTTACCTGTGAGGGAAGGTGTTGTGTGGGGGCCTATTTAGTGACTACCTGGCCTGGCCAGGGCGTCACATAGAGTGGTGTAGTAGGTCAGTAGTTGTGGGCGAGGGATTGATTCCGGGCACACTACATAAAATTACTGGTCCTGGCTGGGTGAACCCTTGTAGGGCATATACTGCCACTGGCATTGGCTGGCCAGGACCAGATGACGACTCATAGTCACAAGGAGACCAATAGTTCTTTTCAAACACTTTATTCAACATTTCATTCTTTGGAACAACTTCACACTCTAGATAGCGGACACATATCTTCAGGCACTTTACAATTTTGTTTAAGGCATGTTCACACACAGTCTAAGTTCCCCCTGAGTTGCTGCAGATCTTAGTGGTCGCGTGAATCCCAGCGCAACTCAACTCAGCGTTACACCACAGTTTTTTCACTTCCTGCAGTCCCATGTCCAGTCTCCGTAAGGATCCCATAATGACCGGAGTAAAGCTTGGTGCTTCCAAATGTGTATAAGGAAAGCGCACAGGTTGTCGACTACGTTCACACGCCAGTTGAGATTAACCTGGTACCTTGACGTTTAAGGGGCCTGGCCATTGCAGTCCTGTCCTCCAGCTCCTACTGTTTGGGACCACTCCGTTAGAGGATGAGTCTCTCATATCAACGCTAACCACACTCCATGTCTCTGTTAAAACTTGAGGTTCACGCTATTGTCGCGGGTGGAGGGGTGGGAACGCCGCTCGCCTGGAAATCGCTGGCGCTCGCGTCCGGTGCTTCTGCTCCCCGGTGGCTCGAGCACGGGGCCGGACCCGGGGCTCGAGCAGCGCCTCCTCATCCACAAGTGAAAAGGGGAGGTTTGTGGTGGGTATTTGGGGATGTCGGTCGTGACGCCACCCACGGGTTTTGGTGATGGTGGGCACTACCGCTGCTGGTGACGGGGAATCCCAGGAGCGATGGCGGAGAGCAGCTAAGGTGTTGACCCCTCCGTGGGTAGGGGGCTGTTGGTCCCGGGGCCCCGGTTGGGGAGGCAGGGAGGAGGTATAGGTGCAGGTGCGGGGAGGCAGCGTGGGCGCGGGTGCAACGTTGCGGTGCAGCGCGGTGCCGGATGGCACTGTTGTACTCACTCAGACACAGAAGGGCAGAGTCTCTGGTAAACCAAACGGCTGGATAGATGGGGCCCACAGCCGGCTGCGGTGTTCTCACTTTCCCCGGACGGGTTGATGGTGGCTGTCGTTTTCCTGCACCTATGTATGTGTATTTGACTCCTATGGCTTCCCACGGGTAGTCCGCTCCCCGGCATGTACGTGTTGGGAGAGCCCGTTTTGCCCGCAGGCGCTGGCCCTTGGATCTCTGGCCCTTGGCGGTGGCTCTTATCCGGACGGGTTGGGCTGTTGCCTTCTGACGGGACTTAGGTGGGAATGAACCCCTGAGGTCGAGACCGCAATCAGAGAATTTGACCTTTACGGCGGCTCCGAGCCTGGTCGGTCTGAGTACCCTGCCTTGGTGCTTGGCTTCGATCTGCTCCCCGGTTTGGTACCGGCGGGCCACCGCCCGACCCCGGTCTTGCGGTTCCGCTGACCTCCACCAACTCCTGCAGACGGCCACCACCATCTGCCGACCTTGCTGATCGTGCCTGGGCTCCAACTCAGACACACACACAGTTTTTACTCCTCTCCTTCCACTCTCAACTCCTGAACTCCACTCCTGAACTTAACTAACTACTTTTCCCACCTCCAGGCCTGTGAACTCCTCTGTGGGCAGGTCCAACCACCTGGCTCCGCCCCACCTGGTGTGGACATCAAGTCTGGAGGGCGGCAACAAGGGTTTCTGTTTGACTGGTGTCACCTACCCAGGGGAGGGTGTGTGTGTGTGTGGTGTTAGTGTACTGTGATCCCTGGGGGTCCAGGGCGTCACACTATCTCGCCTTCCATCTCCTTTCCTCCTTTATTGCTACAAACAACCCACTTTTTGCAACCTTCATAGCCGACTGACTATATGTCCGTCACTTTTACTCACTAGGTCTTCAGTGACTCCTCCTGAATGAACTGTCACTTTCCCTTTCACTTGACCAGTCCCATGGTGGGCTAGTCCCAACACTTAACTATTGCTGACCCACAAGTGACATTACCACATACATAACTTACTATACATTACAGATTACACCTTATACTCTATATATCATTACTAACACTTGTCACACTCTACATCACAATAAAATACAATTCACTAAACAATATTTACAAAAGACGCAGAACATTGTTCACATTACAAGACAACAATGTGATTTTGTGTCTTCAGATGCAAGAATGCAACAGCCATAGTCCATCTCCCTAAGGCCCGTTTCACACGTCAGTGAAAAACACTGATGTTTTTCACTGGTGTGTAAAACACGCACATGTCCCTGCGTGTGCCGTGAATCACGGCACACTTGGGTTGTCTAAGTGCAATCCGGGCTCCGTTCTCCATGGCCCGTGATTGCACTTGGTAATCAACTCACCTGCGCCCGCTCCTGCTCTCCATGGTGCTGATCGCTCCCGCGGTGCAGCATCCGGCCGGCGCTGACCCCCGCAGCAGCTGCTTCCGGGTCGGCTGTGTCGCGCATCATGAATATGCGCGACAATAATGAGCCGGCTCAGAAGCAGCAAGCTGCACGGGCTGCAGAGGACTTCGCTGGACGCCAGGTGAGTTAAAATGTTTTTTATTTTAAAAGCACGTTTTTTTCTGGCACGTGTTTCACGGACCACACCACTGCATGGTCCGTGGGACATCAGTGATGCCAGAAAAAAATTGACATGTCTCCGTGCGGCAATCACGCACACGCGGGTACGCCGCACGGAGACACGTGCAGTGAAAAATCACTGACGTGTGAGCAGACCCATTCATTATAATGGGTCTGCGTATGTCAGTGATTCTGGTACGTTTAAAAAAAAAAGCACAAACGTACCAGAATCACTGACGTGTGAAAGGGGCCTTACAGGGGCACCGAGTCAGCTGCTAGCAGGAGTGGTTAGGTAGCCAGGACAGAACCAAGAGGGCAATAAAGGTGCAAAATCAGAAGGCAAAAGAATAGTTAGGAAAAGGACTGAAGTCAGACAACGGGAATACCAACAGGCTAAGCAGGAGCTGAAAGCACAAGCCTGGACCAGAGAAGATAAACTTTTAACTGGCAGTAAGAAGTCAGAAGTTCAGGATTCTTTAAATAGAGGACAACCCCAACCAGAGCACAAAGAAAGGAGCAATCTAAATGACCTGGAATTAATACCATAGCTTCCTGAGTGAGCAGCAGCAAAAGTCCCAGGAATTAAACAGAACTGCTGTATTGATATTAGGGGGTCTAGGGCTCAGCCACCCCCTGAGAGGTAATAGCACTGTGTATATCTAATATATAAAGCTGAATGTGTGAATGTGTGTATGTGTGTGTGTATATCCGGGATTGGCATCTGCACCATCGCAGCTACAGCCACAAAATTTTGCACACTCACACGTCTGGACCCCGAGAGCGTCATAGGCTATGTAGTGAGGCGAAATTTTAACCCTGTGCGTTCCAATTTACCAATCAATTTTGTCCCTATCTACATAATGGGGAAAAAGTGAAACGAAAAGTGTATCCGCACCGTCGCATTTACAATCACGAAATTTTGCACAGACACCTCATGTGACCCAGGGAACGTCGTAGACTATGTTTTGACAGGAAAATTTAACCCGGCGCTTTACAATTACTCTCCAAAAAACATGCATCCATTAAAGTAAATGGAGCCTGGAACTACAGGTTATTATTAGGAGCTGTGATTGGTTGCTATAGGAATAAAAGACATTCATAGTATAAGAAGCTTATATGTGAGGTAATAATATGTCGATGGGGAGACGGATAGAGAGAGATAGACAGAGAGACAGACAGAGACAGATGGTGAAAGAGACAGACGATGAAAGAGACAGACAGAGACAGACTGGGAAAGAGACAGACAGAGACAGACCTGGAAAGAGACAGACCTGGAAAGAGACAGACCTGGAAAGAGACAGACCTGGAAAGAGACAGACCTGGAAAGAGACAGATGGGGAAAAAGAGACAGATGGGGAAAGAGACAGATGGGGAAAGAGACAGATGGGGAAAGAGACAGACAGACATGCAGACAGGGACAGAGACAGGCAGACAGGGAAGGAGGAGACAGCCAGAGAGACAGACAAAGATAGATGGGGAAAGACACAGACCTTGATAGAGACAGATGGGGAAAGAGACAGAGAAATAGAGACAGACAAGGAAAGAGACAGACAGAGACAGGCAGACAGGGAAAGAGACAGACAGGAAAAGACACAGACAAAGAGACGGGGAGACAGACGGAGAAAGAGACAGACCTGGGAAAGAGACAGACCTAGAAAGAGACAGATGGGGAAAGAAACAGAGAGATAGAGACATACAAAAAAAGAGACATATGACTCGCCCACCCCAGGGCTATGGGACACCCGGTGCCGGGCCGGACTAGTCCGGTGGTAGTCAGTGGTGGCTGGGCCCGGCTCCGTGGCCCTGGTGGGTGTCAGTTGAATATGTGGCTGATGAGTTAGAGTTAATGTTCGTGACGCCACCTGTGGTATGCGGCTATTAAGCCGCCGCTGTTATGGGAGAACTCCGGGGTGATGTTATGACAGCTATGATGGTACTGCTCCCCACAGGTGGAGCGATGCCCCGGGATACCGTTGGTGCCCGTGAAAGTCTATGGTGTTGTGTGGCTAACACGGTGCAGGGCCGACAGGCGAGGAAAGAACCAGGCACAAACAACAGTCTCTTTACCTTTTCCTCTTTTACTCTGGGAACAGTCCAGTCCTGGGAGACCGTTACAGGTGGTGATGGGGATCCGGTCGGCCTGGAAGTACTTGGGATGATCTTTCTGGCCAGCTGAGTATGAGGCCTACTCCTGTACTTTGCTTTGTGATGATAGGACCCTGCTTCCCTGAATCCAGCAATGGCCCTCTTTGCTGCTGGGACCGATGGCACGTCCCTTCTTTCTGTAGGTGGCTGCGCAGACCCTCTCTCTGGTGCTTCTCCGCTGGAGTCCACACCGGGCCCTGATGCTGCAGCTGTACCTTGGATCTTTCTGGGCCAGGGGCTTGCAGCTCTCCTGCCCTTCGGACTCGGCTACCAGGGACGGATTTTATACCCTGGCAACCACAGACTCCGATGTCTGAGTCTCTCTGCTGCCTCTCAGCTATTCCTGCTTCTCTGGGCCAAGCTGCTCCAGCTCTAGGCCCCAGATTCACAGGACAGCTCACTCTGCGTCTGTTCACTTTCACTACTCCCTTCAGACTGACTCCACTTCCTCCCTCTGGTCAGGTAGAGGAAGGCTCCCTGGAATCCCAGGTTCAGAGCTCCCCCTGCTGGCCGGAGGGAGAACTGTGTTGGGTGTTAAACCTGCTGGCCAATGGATCTCCCAACTACCTCCAGGCTCAGCATTAACCCTTTGGGAGGGCAATGCTGTTGTGGCGACCAGGTCCTAGGGCGCCACACTCCCCCTTAGTTAAATTCAGTACTCCCGGACTGTGGAAACAAAACATAACATGTCATACATTTCATCCCAATATGGGAGGCACATTCTCTTTAACGTTACAAATTCAAACAGTACTATAAGAGTCCAGTGTGGCTCCCTGCCGGGTGTCCATTACACTGCTCCATGGGGGACCCGCCGCGATAAAACCCCCAACGTAGGCTCTGGGCGTGCGTCAGAGCATTGATGACCCCACTCTATGCACGCCGGACGGGTTTTTCTTCAGGGGTGTCGAGCACACTGGTGCTAACTATGAACAATTTAGATGTTGGCCACCCATAGTCCAGTGGCCCAATTGTCCATTTTCACAATCAAAGAAAAAGAAAAACATTTTGTACACAACATTACAGACATTTCGCATAACTATTTACATTCCAATAAATACTCTTTCTTTCTCCTTTATACATTTGATTCCCTATACCTTAGAGGGGGTTGTCCCCGAGTGCTGCGTTGGGACCTGCGTAGCTCTGGTGTTTGTCCCTGACTACTTAGTGTGCCTCCTATCTCAGCACTACCGGTAGGCCTAACCCCAATAGGTATGCATGATGATCGCCCATGTGGTCTAAGAGTCGCCAAGGGTATGACAGGTTCACCACTGACAGGGGGTTGATCCTCCTGTTCCACTGCTGGCGTGTCACCTCGTGTCGGGGCGGACGGTTCTTTGGGTGAATCCGGAACCTGTTCTGTTTCTGGCTCGACCAACTGTGGGAACGTCAGGACCGGTACCACTACGGCACCATTTATGCGGGTCCAAGTCTTGGGGAATTTGCCGAGGATTGTTTGTATCATCTCTTCCCCCTCTTCTTGAACTTCCTCCACTTCCTTTTGAACTTTGCACCGCTCAGGGCACGTCTTCAGGCGGTCTCGGGAAATTGCTTGGCAGGTCTTGCCTTCATCTTTGCTTATGAGGCATACCTTACTATTGTCAAAGTTGGAGGGGATAATGGTGTAGGGCTCGTTTTCCCACTGATCATCCAACTTATGCGTCTTCCGCTTCTTCTTGAGGACTTGTTCTCCAGGTGCTAAGGGAGTTGCTGGGGCTGTTTGATTGTAATGCTGTTCTTGTCTCGTTCTTGCTTGAGACAGGCTCCTTTCCACGCACTCCTGGACTTTACGGTACCGCTGCTGCCGTTCTGCATCCCAATCCTCTATTTCTTGAACCGCCTCAGGCGACACAGTCCCCATCTCAAAGTCTACAGGCAACTTGCCTGGTCTGGCTCGCATCAGGTAAGCGGGGCTGCAGTTGGTCGAAGTCACTGGGATGTGGTTGTACAGGTCTACCAGATCTGGCAACTTTTCTGGCCATTGGTTCCTCTCTTCCAGCGGTAGGGTCTTCAGCATATCAATAACCACATGGTTCATTTTCTCGCACAGTCCATTGGTCTGGGGGTGGTACGGTGTGGTTCGAATTTTCTTACAACCGTACATGTTACAGAACTCTTGGAACACTTCAGCCTCGAATGCAGGACCCTGATCCGTCAGTACCCTTTCCGGATAGCCGTGCGGTCGACAAAAGGATGCCTGGAACGCTCTAGCTGCCGTCCTGGCTGTCTGGTCCTTCACAGGCACTACTACCAGGAAACGAGAGTAATGGTCCACAATGGTGAGGGCGTACACATAGCCTGACCGACTTGGTGTCAACTTCACGTGGTCCAGGGCCACCAACTCCAGGGGCTGCTTCGTGACAATTGGCTGTAGGGGAGACCTTTGGCTGGCATCATCTTTCCGCCTCAAGTTACACGGGCCACAGTCTCGGCACCATTTCTCGATCATCTTTCTCATGTGCACCCAGTAGAACCGATCACGGAGTAAGGCCTCCAACTTCTTCCACCCGAAGTGTCCTGCGTTATCATGATACGCTGCTAGGACCATTGGAGCATCCCTCTGCGGAACCACTATCTGCCAGACAAGTTCATTTGTTCGATAGTTGACATATCTCTTGCAGAGCTTGCCTTGGTAGGTGAACAGTCGTCCCCTCTCCTTCCACAGCTGCTGGGCTTCCTCTGGAGCGTCTGGGCCAAGATGGGTCTCAGCTTGCGCTAGCTTCTCTTTGACCAATCGCACGGCCGGGTCACCATTCTGTGTTTCTTCCCAATTATGGTGGAGTAATGGGTTAACCGAGACCTCGTGTTGGCTCGAGCGCTTCACTCCCACAGCATGCTCACACTGGGAAACACCCTGATGATGGAAAGCCGGTAACTCTATCTCTTCGAGTTCATCCAGGTCTTCTCCAGATTCGGGTAAGTGAGGCATTCTGGACAGCGCATCAGCATTGTTATTCTTCTTGCCAGCCCGATACTTGATGGTAAAGTCAAAGTTAGACAGCCGGGCCATCCACCGCTGTTCCAACGCACCTAACTTGGCTGTTGCCAGGTGTGTCAACGGATTGTTGTCCGTGAAGATGGTGAACTTGGCCGACGCCAGATAGTGCTTGAAGCGTTCAGTCACTGCCCAAACAATAGCGAGGAACTCCAGCTTGAAGGAACTGTAGTTTTCTGGATTCCTTTCTGTGGGCCGAAGCTTCCTACTGGCGTACGCTATCACCTTCTCTCTGCCTCCCTGCACCTGGGACAACACGGCTCCCAGGCCCACGTTGCTGGCGTCTGTATACAGTACAAACGGCTGGCTGTAGTCAGGGTAGGCCAGAATTTCTTCTCCCGTGAGAGCCCCTTTCAGCTGGACAAAGGATGTTTCTAGTTGGCTGCTCCATTCAAAGGGAGGGCTCTGCTTCTTAGCCTGCTTTGGCTGGCCCACCAGGAGATCTTGAAGGGGCGCTGCTATCTTGGTGAAACCATCAATGAACCTTCGGTAGTAGCCCACCAGCCCAAGGAACTGCCGCACCTCCTTTACCGTGGTGGGTCTTGGCCAGTCCTTGATTACGGTGACTTTCTCCGGATCAGGTGCCACACCTTCTGCGCTGACCACATGACCCAGGTACTGTACCTTTGGCTTCAAGAGGTGACATTTGGACGGCTTGATCTTCAGGCCATATTTTGACAAAGACTCAAACACTTCTGCTAAGTGCTTCAGGTGGTCTTCATAAGTCTTGGAGTAGACTATGACGTCATCCAGGTACAACAGCACGGTTTCGAAGTTGTGGTGGCCCAAGCAGCACTCCATCAACCGTTGGAATGTCCCTGGGGCGTTGCAGAGCCCGAATGGCATACAGTTGAACTCGCAGAGGCCCATTGGCGTCGTGAATGCAGTCTTCTCCTTGTCCGCCTCTGCCACGGGAACCTGCCAATACCCACTGGTGAGATCCAAGGTGGAGAAATAGTTAGCTGACTTTAAGGCTGTTAGTGACTCCTCTATTCTGGGTAGTGGATAAGCATCTTTATGTGTAATGCGGTTAATTTGCCTGTAATCTACACACATTCTCATTGTACCATCTTTTTTCTTTACGAGCACTAGTGGAGCTGCCCAGGGGCTACAACTATCTCTGATAACCCCAGCCTCCTTCATTTCCCGTAACATTTCTTTGGCACGCTGATACTGTGCGGGGGGTACAGGGCGGTATCTCTCTTTAACGGGAGGATGATCACCCGTGGGGATTTGATGTTTAACCCCTTTCACCTGCCCAAAATCTAGGGGGTGTTTGCTGAAGACCCGCTCGTACTCCTGTACCACCCGGTAAACCCCATGCTTTTGGTGTGAGGGGGTGGAGTCGGTGCCCACATGTAAGTTTTGGCACCAGTCTTCCAGCTGCCCCTTGGAGCCATTGTCTTCCGCCTGGTCGGACGGGATCAAGGGTTCCACTGCTTTGATGGTGTTGTTGCTGACAGTGTACAGTTTTGCTACAGTGGCGTACCGGGGCAATTTGGCTTCCTCCTCCCCACAATTCAGGACACGGATGGGCACTCTCCCCTTGCGGACGTCTGCTACCCCTCTGGCTATCAGGACTCCAGGCCTGCTGTCTGAATACACCGGTTCTACCAAGGCATGGTAATCCTGACCCTTGAGGCCTATTGCTGCCCGACACCATATCAACATTTCACTTCTTGGGGGTATTGCAATGGGGAGGGGGTCACTTACCCTCACACTGCCAATTTCTCCTCCGGCCAGCTCTACCTGCTGCCTCCTCATCAGGGCTCTGATCTCCCTCTGTAGGGCACGCTGCTGCCCGGAGCTGGCAGTTTCAGACGCCTGTTGCAACAAAATTATCACTTCGGCAACACAATTTTCTATCACATTTGTACCAATGGTTACCAATGGGTCAGATTCTTTGCGATCAATATCTACAATTATCATCCCCTGACACGGCAATTCTACCCGCCCCACTTTAATGGTTACTTCTTTGTACCCAATTTGAGGTAAGGGCTGACCATTACTGGCCACAATTGTTAAATCATCATCTGGGCCATGGTCAATGTCTGAATCAGCCCAATATCTTTTGTACAGTTTGTAGGGGATGGTTGTTACCTGGGACCCCGTATCCAGGAGGGCATTCAAAGGGATCCCATCCAGCACAATAGGAAGGACCGGTCGTCCTCCCACATACTTGCTGCGGCTGGGTGTTGAGCCGGGCTTCCTTACACCTGGGGGTCGGCTCCTGGCCCCAGGCTCGGCCCATTTAAAGGACAGTATCGTGCAATGTGGCCCGCCTGGCTGCAGCGGCGGCAGATCGGTTGTCCCGTTGAATCATACCGGACTGTGTCTCTGCCTCGGGTCGGCGGAACCCTCCTCTGTCGCATCCATGGGACGTCATCTGGGCTGGAGGCCAACTCGATTCTTGCAGGCGATGGGGTCACTTGTAGAGACTGCACGGTCTTGGCAAGGGCAGCCACAGTCTTGGTCAGCTCCTGGACCTGCTGTCTGAGCTCTGCAGTGGGATCCTTATCCAGGGACTGCGCCTCAGCCCCTGCAGTGGCTCGTGTTGCAGGCACCACCCCGGGGTACGTGATAGCAAGAGGCCGGAGGGGTACTGGGTCATTCGGTGTAGATTCTCTCAGTACCCGGATGGCCTGGTCCTTAAACTTTGCAAAGTCCAGAGCAGGGTTCTGCAGGACCATGATACGCAGCTGGGTCCTGTGGGCATCTGACAGGAGCCCCTCTATGAACTGCTCGGTTAGGAGTTTGTGTTCCTCACGTACACTCTCTGGGTCCACTTGTTTAACCGCTTTCAGGGCCTCCTGCAGGTTTAAGGCATAGTCCCTTATGCTGTCTGTGGCCCGCTGCTTGCACCCAAAGAATCTCATCTTTATCTCTGCTGCGGTGCGGGTGTCAAAAGTACTCTTTAGCTTGGCCAGTATCTGGGTTACTGTCCCTTTATCTGTATCAGGCCAGGACTTCACTTCACGCTGGGCTGCGCCGGCTAGCTGTCCCATTAATATGCCCACCTTCTGGCTCTCAGTCAGCGGATACACCCGGAACAAGCTGTGCAGGCTTTCTCTGAAGTCGCTCAAGGTATGGGACTCCCCGGAGTACTGCGGCAGCCATTCTGCTCCCGGTATGTACGGCATGGTGATCGGCATTACCGGCGCTACAGCGGGGGCTGGGGCGACGGCGACAGGGATCGCTTCGGCTGGTGCTGCGGCGTCTCGGGCTATGGCAGCCACCTGCCCTCCCTCTGCGTCGGACATCTTCCTCCCCCTTAGTGAACCTTACCAGGCTCCGTTCACTTTTCAAATTTCCTTCTGGGTCGCGCGGGGTTAACAGCGCTCTGCTCTGATGGCGCGCTCCCTTCGCGCTCTTTGTCAGGCACGCCCCCCTTCTTCCTGCGCTCAGTGAGGCTAATGGCGGCGGCAGTTTTCAAACAGTGAAACACGCAGTAATACAGTCTTTAAAGCGCAATTCTTCAGGCGCACAGTACCCGGTGTGACCGGGCACGAAATCCTGTTCGTGACGCCAAAAGTTGACTCGCCCACCCCAGGGCTATGGGACACCCGGTGCCGGGCCGGACTAGTCCGGTGGTAGTCAGTGGTGGCTGGGCCCGGCTCCGTGGCCCTGGTGGGTGTCAGTTGAATATGTGGCTGATGAGTTAGAGTTAATGTTCGTGACGCCACCTGTGGTATGCGGCTATTAAGCCGCCGCTGTTATGGGAGAACTCCGGGGTGATGTTATGACAGCTATGATGGTACTGCTCCCCACAGGTGGAGCGATGCCCCGGGATACCGTTGGTGCCCGTGAAAGTCTATGGTGTTGTGTGGCTAACACGGTGCAGGGCCGACAGGCGAGGAAAGAACCAGGCACAAACAACAGTCTCTTTACCTTTTCCTCTTTTACTCTGGGAACAGTCCAGTCCTGGGAGACCGTTACAGGTGGTGATGGGGATCCGGTCGGCCTGGAAGTACTTGGGATGATCTTTCTGGCCAGCTGAGTATGAGGCCTACTCCTGTACTTTGCTTTGTGATGATAGGACCCTGCTTCCCTGAATCCAGCAATGGCCCTCTTTGCTGCTGGGACCGATGGCACGTCCCTTCTTTCTGTAGGTGGCTGCGCAGACCCTCTCTCTGGTGCTTCTCCGCTGGAGTCCACACCGGGCCCTGATGCTGCAGCTGTACCTTGGATCTTTCTGGGCCAGGGGCTTGCAGCTCTCCTGCCCTTCGGACTCGGCTACCAGGGACGGATTTTATACCCTGGCAACCACAGACTCCGATGTCTGAGTCTCTCTGCTGCCTCTCAGCTATTCCTGCTTCTCTGGGCCAAGCTGCTCCAGCTCTAGGCCCCAGATTCACAGGACAGCTCACTCTGCGTCTGTTCACTTTCACTACTCCCTTCAGACTGACTCCACTTCCTCCCTCTGGTCAGGTAGAGGAAGGCTCCCTGGAATCCCAGGTTCAGAGCTCCCCCTGCTGGCCGGAGGGAGAACTGTGTTGGGTGTTAAACCTGCTGGCCAATGGATCTCCCAACTACCTCCAGGCTCAGCATTAACCCTTTGGGAGGGCAATGCTGTTGTGGCGACCAGGTCCTAGGGCGCCACACTTACAGAGACAGGCAGACAAGGAAAGAGACAGACGGGGAAAGAGACAGACGGGGAAAGAGACAGACCTTTAAAGAGACAGACGGAGCACATTACTTTGCCAATTTAGTTAAATCTGTGTGGAATATCTGTGGTGTTGAAATATATGTTGTGAAATGCTTCTATTAGCTTAGTTTTTGCCTTTTAATAATTACATTTCTATCTATTTGTTTTGTGGTTTTTGTGTGCAGAATACATTTTTCTTAATACATTCTATTTTGTTAACAACAGTTATTAACCCGGGTGAAGCCGAGTAGTACAGCTAGTGTATAATAAAGGAGTGTGCTATGTATTGTATGGCCACTAGATAGCAATTTTGGAAAGATAGCTTCCCTAGTACCCTCTGGGTAGGAAAAAGGTTAATTGCAGGGAGGGGTGTAGTTTATAAAAAGGGCAAGTGATAGGAAGAGGATAGGATAGTCCCCAGTGAGGAGAAAGAGAATAGTAGCTGCAGCTGCAGTAGGCCTAGCAAGCCAGAAGCTCATTGAATTATTTTGCCAGAGCTTTGGGTTCAAACTTGGACACCGGACACGCAGGGTCCTATTTGTGGAAGGAGTGACTGTAACTGCATCCCTAGAAGTGGGTTAAGTCCGGACAGTCTGAGTATTAGGATAAAGTCTGGCTCAACTACTGTTGACTAGGTGCTCTAGGGTAAATACATATATAGAAAATAGCAAAACCCAAGCACTCAAAGGACAAGGAGAGGAATAATTTTCATGCAAGAGTTTTATTGACAGGCTTCAAAAATGTGAACCCTGAAAGTAGCAACACCAACGTTTCGGTTGTAACACCTTTATCAAGGTAGTTGCTTAATGTAAAGATGCTATGATGCACGGGTCACCAGGACAACCGTCACTGAAGTTAGACTGAGAGCATCACATTTTGCAGTATACTTTGTCAGAGTGATGGTGGGAGGCTGTTACAGAGCGGGATAAGAGGAAAAGGACACCTGATATTGGTCCTGGAAGGGCTGAAACAGCAGTGGTAGTGCAGCGGTGGGGGAATGCTCATACAACATTAAAGCTTGAATCTCCCCTGCGTAGGAAGAATGTTATTTAACATGTTTTCTTATGTTTTAATAAACCCTTTATTCTCTTTATAGCCTGAGGACATGCTGTATTTAACCAAGGGGGAATGTAGCACCCCTGAGCCACTAGGGGTGGGCACTGCAGGGAGCTGCATCCTCACGGGGATGCAGGAGCTACCCCCTGGAATACCAGGGCCAAAAACACCCACACACACACACCAAAAATCCTAGTTACCACTCCACACCAGGGGGCACTGCCTAGTCAGACAAGGGAAGGGCCACTTATAGGGCATAGCCTGACCAGCAAACTAGATAGCCTGGTGGGAGGGGACTGCAGTCAGTCTACAGGCAGTCTGAAGTAGAAGTGAAAGTAGATAGACATGCCTGAGAGCTGGGTCCGTGTAATGGTGACCCAGGGGCACAGGAGTGACGTTGCCAGAATAGGGGCAAACAAGTACCTCTGGAATGGAGTGAAGTCACCAGGGACGGTACGAGGGAGCACCACTGGAACCTGGGCACGCACGGGGCACAGGGCCCTAGGTCAGGCATCAGACGGCCTGGCAATTACCTGCATGGTGAGGGACCTCCACGGGCCTCACTGACCTACAGATCCGGGGGCATCAGCAGTAAAGCAAGGATCGGGGTTCGGACACATACCTGCCCACAGGGTCCACACTGCCAACCGAACGGACAAACCGCTGTATCACAGCTGGGGGACCCCCAAAGTTCCAGGCTTCGGGGTTCCAACCACACTGAGAGTGCCAGTGACAGAGCAAAACGAGTCATCAACTGGCACAGGAAGTACAGGGACCTGAACCAGCAGTCCAAAGGTCCGGAGTCAGTAGAGACTGTTAATTACAACCTCGGTGTGGCCTCCATTATTACTACATCACATACCTCCCAGGCTCAGCCCTACCTGCGGAGGGCCTACCACCACAGCTGCCATCACCAACAGCCCTGGGAGTACCCACTTCAGCAGCGGCGGTTCCACAACATTAACCACAACCGGCAGGTGGCGTCACACAAATGACTCTTATCTTCCCTGTAAACACTCCCCATTAAAAAGCACCCAGGGCACGGGACCGGGCAATGGCCACCAAAGTGACATTCCCCAGTGATACACTGCCCAGGATCGAGTACCCCATTCCATGGGCGACACACCTGTATATTGCGTGAAGAAGATTTGTGTAAGAAGCTGTCAAGTAAAGTTCCGGTGACTATAAGAAACCTGCTTGTGTGTGATTTACTGTGTCAGCAGGTGAACGGACTGTTATTGTTTTATTGCACTGGAGAGGAGAGCGGGGTGCGAGGGATGAACACCAGGCTTCACTGCGGTCCGGAAGCCTCTGCTATGACGACTACAATGGCCCCCGTGTGCCCCATCCAACATTACTGACATGCATCACCGGCAAAAAAACTGGGCTGCGCCCAACAACCGATGTGGAAACAGAAAAGATAGGTGCTAGCCTGGATGTTACAGAAACTCAAAAATAAGTCAGTACTTACAATGAATAAATAACAACTATTTATTTTCCGAAGATCTTCCTTACTGGTTGTCTTTTTAGCTCCGCTTCATTAAGGCAGACCTGTGATCTGTGACCACAGTTTTTGTATGGTACCTACAGGTACTGTGTGGTAGTCTGAGACTACCCCCTGCCCCATCATTGGTTCACACTGCTCTTCTCCACCATTCTCCAGTGCTCTGCCTCATCAGGTTGGCTTCAGTGTATACCTTAACTCTATAACAGGCTCACCAGGAAGTCATTGCATCGAAAGTTGATTTTCATTAGTACAAGGACATAGTAGAAATAAAGAAAAGACGCAACCGCCAGTGAGAAAATGATAAACATCAGGTAACTGCCACACATATCAAAAAGCAAATGACGCTGGAAAAGAGAAAGCCTAGGGGGTCTATTTGTTAGAAAATGGTGAGCTTACAAAAGAGACCCTCTCGGTAAAAGAATTTAAGTACTAGGATGCTAACCTAAGGGGTATCTCTGATCCTTGTTATTGCAGAAAATATAAATTGTATATTTCAGTCAACACCCAAGGCTAATTGCAGTGATACAGCTTTTGGATCTATTGTGTGGCGCCCCTGAGGCTCAGTCGCTACAGAGTGTTGCATCTGACTTAAGGTGCAGTACTCATCCCGGGTAAGGAAGAGGTTAACTACTGGTGTTCACTTACACAATACACACACAGCCAGGTGCTTTCCCGCTGGAACTGGACTAGAGGTGGTCACCATAGCAATGGGACTTCCCCAGCCACTAGTGAGTCATCAGGAAGGTGGGGGCAGCATGATGGAAGTGAGAGAACCTGCAGACTTTTACCTCAGAATAGTCTGGGAACTGGAGAAAGATGGTCACTGAGGAGAGTGCTTTGGAGATTCCTCAGAGGGACCAACCAAGGAGAGTGCTTTAGAGCTTCCTTGGAGATAGAAGGACAAGAGTACCATAACATTCTGGGACTCGCACAAACATGACAGCTAAGGAGAGTGCTTCCTTAGTTAGGACCGGACAGAGTGGAAGAAGCAAGAGTTTACTGGTGGGGCTGGTGAGACAGAGGAGCAACACGGTAGCCAAGGGGTGAGCCTAACAGCCCCTTCAGGACTGGCGCAATCAGAGTGCAGACCCCTAGAGTGGCATACACTCCACGTTGCGCCATCAGAATCTGCAGGGAAGGGGGATTTTATGTCCCATTGCCCACCACAAAGGTCCCGGGGCACAGTAGCACGTAGAGTCAGGAGTGAAGACCACGGTCGGTTCCACATCTGATTCACGCTGCCTGAGGACGGGACGGGAACTAAACCCAAGGACACTGGGGTCCCTAAGTAGCTTCACGCCATGGGGATTTACACTACAGAGCGCAAGGAAGGAAGGTCTCACAGCTTCACAACACCGGTGGTGGCCTCTGAATCATCCAGGATCGGCTGGGATCCATCACGGTGGAAAGCGGCACTCAAAGGGTGACGACCTGACAGTGAGTAAAGAGAACTTTGTCCACAGTTCTGATGTCGTCCCCGTGCTCCGGCGCCAATGGCTGCTACCCCCACCATTGTCCTCCCTGGGGGCCTAGCTCTGCCTGTGAGGAGCTGGACCATCTGAGCTGCATTACCATCCGCCACGGAGGAGAGCACCATCTCGCAGCGGCGGCCGATCATTGGCCGCATACCACGGGTGGCGCTTCAAAGCAAACCCCCATCTTCCTCTATACTGGTCACCTTTCACACTTTTATTGACACCGAAGGGGCCACGGAGCCAGATCAGGCCATCAGTGGCAACCCCAAATACCACTGGCACGGTGACGAGTAGACCTGAAGCCCCCGTGGCCGCCTCAATTGCACGCAAGGTTTATGTTTTTTCTGACTTTCAATAGAGTCAATGCAGTAACAGAACAAGTATGTGAACATCTCTTTACGACTCTGTTCACATTTCGATTTGAGAGTTTCACTTGTATGTTCCTTTTGAAGAACAGACAGAATTCATACCCAAAACTGACCTATTTGCTAACTGTTTCAGAGAGACCCCTTTGATTTCTTAAAGGGAACCTGTCACCAGATTTGGCAACTATAAACTGCGACCACCACCAGTGAGCCCTTATATACAGCATTCCAGAATCCTGTATATAAGAGCCCAAGTCGCTCTGTATAACATAAAAATCACTTTTATTATACTCACCTAGGGGGCAGCCCAGTTTGATGAGCGTTGCTGTTCTCCGGTCTGGTGCCTCCTCCCTGAGGCGATTGACCTCGTTCTTCTATCCAGCCTAGTATAGATGACGTGTCCTACATCATCCACACAGGCTGGCATTACGGTCCTGCGCAGGCGCACTTTGATCTGCCCTGCTCAGGCACATCAAACTATTGTAGTGCCTATGCGTAGGCGGTCTTTCGTCTCACCTTTTAAGCAGTCTCTTTTTTTATTTATTACTTAAGAAAGCATTGTTGACCTTAGGGAGATCAACATATCCACTGCGGAGACACCATCACGTGTTTCTCAACGCAGTGATTCTAGAGCATTGCCTCCTGGGAAGTATGCAAATAAGAAAGCCGCGGAGACACCATCACGTGTTTCTCAACGCTGGCAGGAAACTAGCCAGGTCTTTCACCGGGAAGGAACAACCACGGGAAGGGCAGTCTCCAGTCAAGGAGACCACCTATACCAAACATGGTATCCATCCACAGACAGCCGTTTCGGGGTATTTGCCCCTCAAACATGTTGATGTGTTGATCTTCCTAAGGTCAACAATGCTTGCTTAAGTAGTCTTTTACTAGGCATTGCCCCCACTAGCCAGATTCCTACTCCACACTGATGAGGGGCAAATACCCTGAAACGGCTGTCTGTGGATGGATACCATGTTTGGTATAGGTGGTCTCCTTGACTGGAGACTGCCCTTCCCGTGGTTGTTCCTTCCCGGTGAAAGACCTGGCTAGTTTCCTGCCAGCGTTGAGAAACACGTGATGGTGTCTCCGCGGCTTTCTTATTTGCATACTTCCCAGGGGGCAATGCTCTAGAATCACTGCGTTGAGAAACACGTGATGGTGTCTCCGCAGTGGATATGTTGATCTCCCTAAGGTCAACAATGCTTGCTTAAGTAGTCTTTTACTAGGCATTGCCCCCACTAGCCAGATTCCTACTCCACACTGATGAGGGGCAAATACCCCGAAACGGCTGTCTGTGGATGGATACCATGTTTGGTATAGGTGGTCTCCTTGACTGGAGACTGCCCTTCCCGTGGTTGTTCCTTCCCGGTGAAAGACCTGGCTAGTTTCCTGCCAGCGTTGAGAAACACGTGATGGTGTCTCCGCGGCTTTCTTATTTGCATAATTTTATTTATTAAACCTGAATTAGGGAAAAAAAATTCTTTTAGTTGGAGCTATACTCGCTATGTGCTGATTCTATACCGCATTATAATAGAGGTGAATGAGGCATGTTGACTCCAGCAAGCAAGTCACAAAAAATCTAGATGGTTATGACTTTTGTGATTTGTTTGTCTCTGCACCTTGTGGGTCAAAATGTGACCCTATTCACTACATTACGCTGCGATTCAACAGCAACAAAGAACAATTTTTGGCCGTGTGAGCTGAGTCACAGTTAAAATCATTGTGTAGCTCCAGTATTAAACTTTAAAGAATTCAGAATATGAAATTTTAAAATTTCTATTAAAATCTGATGTTGCTCTGTTCTTGTCATGCTCTATTCTATTCTATTCGCACTCACATGTTTTGGGTAATCTCAAGAGATTTGAGTTCCTTTTTTTGCTATCACTACTTTGATTTACAGTAGGATATCTAACATAATGTGATGTCTTTCTCCAGACAATTATCTACCCCAAAGACAATAGATATTAATAGTAAAAATTCAAGTAATACCCCTCAGCCACCGTAATAATATGACTGCATATACATTACATGGGAAACAACTGTAAATAATAGCACAATGGAAAAACATGGATATAATAGATACCAGTGAGGTATGCTATATTACCCAAACAAGGAAGGGGGAAGAGAAAAAACAAGATTTGGTGACAATATGGTTTTATTAATCAAAAAGCAGACCAAAAGTAAATAAAGTGCCAGTATAGATATCATGGAACTGCAGCAGAACCAAGACAAAAGGGATGTAAGTGGCATTAAAATCAATACATGACCTAAAGTGGAGCAAAATGTATATATCTATAGAGTAGATTTCAGAGGTACAATAAATACAAAAATATGTATGCTTATAATTAGTAATGTATGAGGCAATATGTAAAAAAAACAACAATTCTATAGTAAATAAATTGCACTAGTTAATTGTACAAATCAGTAGTATTAAATTGACAACTGCATGGTTATATAAAAATATATATATATTTATATTAGTAAAGTGCTAGTGCAAAACTGAATGAATAGGTATAAGCAGCAGAGTCAACTGATAAAGTGCATGGAAACTACTAAAGCATGTTAATGTAGTGAAAAAGGATATAAATGTAGTATTTAATGAGATACCAATGTGGTATCAAATGGATTGATGCACTGTAAGGTATTAGTGCAACATCAGATAAATTAATGCATAATAAAGTGCAGGTGCAATATAAGTGCACAATAAAGTGCTACTACAGTGCCAGTACAATATAGTAATGTTAAGTGTCCACAATGCACAATAAGGTGCCAGTGTAATATCAATGCACAATGAGGTGCTAATACAGTGTCAAGACAATACAGCGATGTGAAATTTCAGAAAATGCACAATGAGTAAATCAGCATTCAGTATTCAACCATATGACACATTAATAGAATGAAAGAATATAACCAGAGGATCAGGATTACATATAAAGTAATAAAGATACCTATGGAATGCACTACAGGCAAAGCCACGATGGATGACCACCCCTACGCATGTTTCGGCATGCCTTGTCAGGGGGTCAAAACAGCAGCAGCAAAAAAAAAAATGGCTCTCTATCTCTGGCTTTTATAGGCATCATTTTGATCCTATACTGCAGAATCTGCTATTTTTACCCTAACAAATTATGGAACCATTTAGAACGGGCAAAAACACCATAGAATAGATGTACTGTGGCAGTGGCTTACTTGCTCAAGACAGAGTTAGAAGGCCCATATACACATCAGATAGGAGACCAATGCTGCTGAAATCAGTGGCTTCAGGCGAATTTAGTTGAACCACAAGAACTACTATATACAAGAGCATCAGAAAGATCAGAGCTTATTACATTTGTAATCCTGTTGCCTGCTGATAATAGAAGCTGGTCTCAGGGAATGGGAGGGTTGTTTAAAGTCGCAGACCATCCATTTTTATTAATGAAAAAGGTAGAGCAAACTGTACAATCCTGGTCCTTGTATAAAAACATTTACATTTTATTCCATCTTCGCTAAAAAGGAGTTTATTGTAGTGTTGCAAACAATAGTTCATAGAAAACATCTAGAACTTTGCCTCCCTTTGTCATAGTGTTTTTTAATCAAGATGGGGAAAAATTTGGATGCTTTTCTACAAGGGATTGTGCAGTTTTCTCTCTTTTTTATTAATCCACAAGAAGTACTAGTACTATAAGTGTAATGTGGATAATATAAGGCCCCCATTAGTACAAAGCCTTCTGATTAGTGATTATTCTCTAAAAATGTAGCAATAGTCTTATTTTAAAGGTAATTTGTCAGTAACTGCAACCCTCCTAAGCTGTCTATATGGGCATGCAGGTCATAAGAAACTGAAAAAAAAATGAAACCTTGATACCTGTGATCTGATGTTTAATTTCGGAGAAATCAAAGTTTTTCTTAATATTTAACTAAGCTGTCAAGATCTTGGGCCGGATACTTATCTCCCTGAAAATCTGTCAGACCTTATTTTAAATGAAAGAAGCATTACCAGTGTGAGACATGTAGTGACTGACCGTTACAATCACACTCAGCAGAACGGAGATTAGTTTCATTACAAACACATCAACAGCTGCAGTTGCCCTATCATAGTGTTGTCATCTATACCGCAGAGCTGTGTCAGATTACAAATAACACTTCTTCCACTTCCATCTCTCAGGCAGACAGTGTGGGCCTTGCTCAGCACCTGGTGCTCTGGTCCAGTGAATAGCACATGGGTGTGTGTGCCGTCCCTGCAGCGGTCAAACCGCTCGGATCCCGGGGATTACCATGGATCCGAGGGCTTGCGGCCACTCAAATGTAAAAGGGACTATTTACAGGGGATAAGAGTTTATGACGTCAGCTGTGGTTCGCGGTAAGGGGAATACCGCCGCTACCAATGGGAGTACCCGGGGGAGATGGAGTGGGGCAGCCAGATGATGTTCCCTCCATGGGTAGGGGAGGCCCCGGGACTCTGGATGGTGATATGCAGGTTGTAGGGGAGCGCAGGGCTGGTTGGAAGCAGGGAGGACCATGTACTCAGGCAGTGTTGGAGATGGTGCGTCCGCAAAGCAGACTCTGACAACAAGGTAAACCAAGTCTCTGGGTGCCGCTGCCCTCTTAGGGGCGCCCGTCTGGATATCCGTCCCCTATAGTACTTCCGGGTGGTTCGGAGCCTGCCTCCGTGCACAAATTAGAAGTGTTCTGGTGGCCCGTTGGCGTAAAGCTGTCCGGGCCCCGCTTCCTGCTTGTGCTCTCAAGGGCTCACGCTTGGGATTTCTGTGGGCTGCGTGGGTTGGAAATCCCTATCCCCCTCGTTGCGCTAGTGCCCCTGATCTCTGAGCTTCATGGGGACAGTCCATAAAGTCACTATCCTCCGCAGGTTAATTGCCGGGTTGCTTGAAGCTACTCTCCGACCTAGGGTCCAGTACCCCGCCGCGATTTCGGTCACGGACCCGTTATTAGACTCGGGCTGCTGACCGTCCTCCAAGACCAGGTCTAGGCACCCAGCCTCAATCCCCTGCGACCGGGTCTCCAACTCCTCCAGGCCCAGACCACCGTCTGCGACCCAACCTCTAACTCCCCGGGAGCCACACACTCCCCAGCTCCTCACTGCTTAAGGGCTACCACTCAACTCTCTCTACTTCCCTCCCACCAGTCTGCCTGACCCCTAGGTGGGCAGCCCTATTCCAGCTCAGCAGCCCACTAGTGTGTCTGACAGGGTGTGGTGTGAGGTGTGGTTGAGATTTGGATGTGTATGGAGGCAGTACTATAGGTTGGGAACCCAGAACCATGGGGGGTTGAGTCCTGCACTAAGAAATAAAAAGCGTGCAGTACCCTGTGATGCCCTGACTAGTCCAGGGGTGTCACTTGTGCATGTGTGGATGTTAACGCAGGCATTACGGTCCTCTCTAGTCGTGGTGTTCAGTGGAGTTCCCCATGATGGTAATATACTGGAGCATGGAGAGAGACAAGAGCGTCAGCAGTCAACTGTTGAAGTAATCCAGATGTAGCTTTTACTGAAACAGCAGCAAGTGGCAATACAGCTACAGATGACATGTTTTTTCTGAAAACAAGTTCCACAACACAGGCCAGGCAATAAGCAGCAGAAATAGAAAGCAACATGTGTGAGGCGTGCTATGCAGCAAGTACATTCAGAGCTAATCCTGATGTCCAATACTGTCACAGTGGAATTATTCTATCACACTAGGATCGTGATCCCTTGAGGCCTTCCACATCCCTATGCCCTCTAACCTTTTTTTATTATGCAAATTTCTCCCAACTTCTGTCTGGGTAACCACCATCTGGGATTAGTACTCCTCCTGAATTCACAGCACACCGTGACTGTAAACTGCGAGTAAGCTAGGGGACCAGAGCATTCCTTCCACCCAGGGCTGTATTTACCACTAGGCACCCGTGGTCCGGGGCGGCACCTTCTGGTAGTAAAAAAAATATATATTTTTTTTTACACATCCTCTCCCCCTCCGTTAGACAGTCGTTTAAATCCGCTGTGTTTTCGGAGGGGGGAGAGGCGCACCTCCATTTATTTGTGTCCGCATCAATTAAGACGCAAATGCAAACAAACTGCGGCCGCCGGGCACAGGGAGCTGATTGACCCCGCCTGCACTTCCGGGGTCACAGGTGCGCGCCAATCAGCTCCTTCCTCTGTGCTGCGACCAATGCTGTGTGTACAGTGTGCCTCCCTGTCAAAACCAGGTAGTCACAAATACTTTACATCCTCCTTGTTACCACCAGAAACCCACACTTAGGCAACACACAGTCATTAAATCCTAGCTACCCCCTTGTGATAATAGGGACAAATCAGTGGGCGGGATCAGGCGGATGTGAACGCCCACCTAGGTGTCCTGAGGTGTCAGAGGTGGGAATACAAGAGAACAGTTTGGACAGTTGAATTGTGAGGAGGCCAAGTGCAGGCTGTGCAGTGTAGTCAGGGGTAGGAGCCCTTGGACTACCCGGTGGCAGATGCTGAACAGGGCCACAGGCGACGGAGATCCGGTCGCGGGAAATCTAAAGTGGACCGGGACAGGGTTGTAGCCTGCCGGAGCGAACAGTGGGAATCCGTCCCGGAGGCCGTGCACAGTCGGGGTGCCTGGATCCTAGGGCGAGGAAGGTTGCACGCCCCCTCTCCAATTGACCAGTCGGGGACAAGGTTTTAAGCCTTGTCCCATGAACCAGATAGAGCGAAACGGAAGCCCAACACGGGGGATAGGGTGTCCGTCCAAAAATCTACTGAAATCCCAAGGGTCAGCTTTCACGGGCCACAGCTCCCAAAACCTACAGAACCGGGAGTGGACTTCTCCGTTCCACACAAAGTCGTCCAAAAAGAAAGACAAACACAAAGTGCAGAAGGAAGGGATTCTTGTTCAGCGACCTGGGTGCAGGACCCGAATGCACCCCTCCTAAGGCAGTCGGCCACTGGCAATTTGGTTTACTATTGGACTTGTGTGAAATTACTGAACTGTAAGTACACCATTGCCCTCTGGTCCAACCCAGCGCACCACCTCCAGCAGCCATCACTCCCATGTTCAGACCGCGGGCCTCTGGACTACATCTCCCCTACCCGTTGAGGGGATCCCACCTTGCTGCCCCGCTCCATCAGCCCCGGGTGCCCTATCACCGGGCAGCGGTGGTGCCACCATCCATCACCGCAACCCACGGGTGGCGTCAAAGACACAACATCTCGCCTGTAAATATCCCCTTTTCCGACAGTTGTGAGGACGGGGGGCCGTGCGAGCCCGGGTCCGGTCACCACTCGAGCCGCAGCAGCTAACCCGGATCCGAGCAGGCCCCTCGAGAAGAAGCGGCAGCATCCCCCACCTGCAACAACATCACATGCAAAGCTCACAGCAGGACGCCGCGGAGGACAACGTGATGGAAGCTGGTGTCAGAAGAGGACACTCACGTGAACCAGGAAGATGGTGGCGGGCACTGGAGCAGGTAAGTGCTCGCAGAGCTGAAGATTCATAAGGAGCGTGGGGGTGTCTCTAATGCAGACCGGAGATCTGCGCATGCGGTGAGGGGAGAGAGAGACTGATACTGGGGGAGGCTTGTGGGGAGAGAGGCTGAGACTGGGGGATGCTTGGGGGGTGAGAGGCTCATACTGGGGGAGACTTGGAGGGAGAGAGACTGATACTGGGGGAGGCTGGGAGGAGAGAGGCTGATGCTGGGGGAGGCTGAGGCTGGGAGGAGAGAGGCTGATGCTGAGGGACGCTGAGGCTGGGAGGAGAGAGGCTGATGCTGGGGGAGGCTGAGGCTGGGAGGAGAGAGGCTGATGCTGGGGGAGGCTGATGCTGGGAGGAGAGAGGCTGATGCTGGGAGGAGAGAGGCTGATACTGGGGGAGGCTTGGGGGGAGAGAGGCTAATACTGGGGGAGGCTGGGAGGAGAGAGGCTGATGCTGGGGGAGGCTGATGCTGGGAGGGGAGAGGCTGATGCTGGGGGAGGCTGATGCTGGGAGCGGAGAGGCTGATGCTGGGGGAGGATGAGGCTGCGAGGAGAGAGGCTGATGCTGGGGGAGGCTGAGGCTGGGAGGGGAGAGGCTGATGCTGGGGGAGGCTGAGGCTGGGAGAAGAGAGGCTGATGCTGGGGGAGGCTGAGGCTGGGAGGATAGAGGCTGATGCTGGGGGAGGCTGAGGCTGGGAGGAGAGAGGCTGATGCTGTGGGAGGCTGAGGCTGGGAGGAGAGAGGCTGCTGCTGGGGAGGCTGAGGCTGGGAGGAGAGAGGCTGATGCTGGGGGAGGCTGGGGCTGGGAGGAGAGAGGCTGATGCTGGGGGAGGCTGAGGCTGGGAGGAAAGAGGCTGATGCTGGGGGAGGCTGATGCTGGGAGGAGAGAGGATGATGCTGGGGAGGCTGATGCTGGAAGGAGAGAGGCTGATGCTGGGGGAGGCTGAGGCTGGGAGGAGAGACGCTGATGCTGGGGGAGGCTGATGCTTGGAGGAGAGAGGCTGATGCTGGGGGAGGTTGATGCTGGGAGGAGAGAGGCTGATGCTGGGGGAGGCTGATGCTGGGAGGAGAGAGGCTGATGCTGGGGGAGGTTGATGCTGGGAAGAGAGAGGCTGATGCTGGGAGAGTGGGAGAGAGGGGCCAATGCTAGAGACAGGGGACAAGGGTTGAGGGATAGTGCAATAACAAATCGATGGGGGAGTGTAAGGACTCAGAATGAGAGGGGGGCAGCATTGGGAGCTCATTATGGAGAGGGGCAGCATGTGTGGGCTCAGTAAGGAGTGGAGCAGTGTAGGGGAGTCAATATCAAGAGTGGGGTAGTGTGTGTGGGGGGGGTGTCTCAGCATAAGTGCTAGTGTAGTGGTCTTAGCATGATGAGTGGGGCAGCATGGAGGTGTCATTATTGAAAAGAGGAAGGCAGCATTAGGAGCTCATGGAGAGGGGCAGCATGCATGGGACACTGAGGAGGAAGCAGCATGCATGGGACACTGTGAGGAGGGAGCAGCATGCATGGGACACTGTGAGAAGGGAGCAGCATGCATGGGACATTGTGAGAAGGGAGCAGCACGCATGGGACACTGTGAGGAGGGGGCAGCATGCATGGGACATTGTGAGGAGGGAGCAGCATGCATGGGACATTGTGAGGAGGGGGCAGCATGCACGGGACATTGTGAGGAGGGGGCAGCATGATGTGAGGACAATGTGCAGATCATATTTCATTATCGGAGAAGGTTGGTAAATCCGCGCCAAGGACTCAATGGATTGAAAAGGAGATTAATGCTTCTTTTAACAACATGCACAGGTCAACGCATTTCAGGAGTCACAGCTCCCTTCATCAGGACAGCAGGCAAGGAACATCAAATCTCATTTGATGTTCCTTGCCTGCTGTCCTGATGAAGGGAGCTGTGACTCCTGAAATCCGTTGACCTGTGCATGTTGTTAAAAGAAGCATTAATCTCCTTCTGAATCCATTGAGTCCTTGGCGCGGATTTACCACCCCTCTCCGTCTACTCTCTGTTATCAGAAAAAGTCAGCCTGGCTGCACTAACTACTGGTATAGAGAGGTGCTCAGAAGAAAATTAGTAGTCTAGTAGTCAATAAAAAAGAGCAAGCTTCGGCACACTCAGATAAGAGAATATGAAATGAAAACAAAAATTTTCTCAGGTGATTTTATTGCAAGGCACAAAAAAAGGTTCATCAAATACACTGACGTTTCAGCTCGTAGAGCTTTTATCAAGGTGATACTAAAAAAGATATATAAGGACATAGACCATACATTGGATGGATCAATTGGATCAAAACGTGGTTGTGGGATGATGCCTATTGCTGCAATAATACAAGTAGGTGTGAAAAGGAATGGTGATGATGCCAGTATATACTGGCGAAAAGTGGTGCTTGGCAATAGTCCTTAGCGGAAAATAGAAAGTTTGGGAGCTGAAGAGCGTGAATCGCCTATGGCGTCACAGAGGGGTATTTTAATGGCAACCGTCAATACAGGCTTAGTGCAAATAGGGATCCAATGGAAATCCTAAAGGTAAGTGTGTAATAGTGAGAATCTCTCCAGGTTGTGCAGGGGACACTTTATCTCCTGCTGTCCCCTGACATTTAAGAGTGCACACCCTGTTCCCCAATGACTCCGTTCATAGGCACTTCCAATGGTCTCCTTGAAGCATACCACAGCCTGATTTGAATGTGGATCTCTGATATGCATTATATGGTTCAATCAACCTGGAGAGATTCTCACTATTACACACTTACCTTTAGGATTTCCATTGGATCCCTATTGCACTAAGCCTGTATTGACGGTTGCCATTAAAATACCCCTCTGTGACGCCATAGGCGATTCACGCACTTCAGCTCCCAAACTTTCTATTTTCCGCTGAGGACTATTGCCAAGCATCACTTTTCGCAAGTATATATTGGCATCATCACCATTCCTTTTCACACCTACTTGTATTATTGCAGCAATAGGCATCATCCCACAACCACGTTTTGATCCAACTGATCCATCCAATGTATGGTCTATGTCCTTATATATCTTTTTTAGTATCACCTTGATAAAAGCTCTACGAGCTGAAACGTCGGTGTAATTGATGAACCTTTTTTTGTGCCTTGCAATAAAATCACCTGAGAATTTTTTTTCCATTTCATATTCTCTTATCTGAGTGTGCCGAAGCTTGCTTTTTTTTATGTACTCTCTGTTATCAGCCATACCTTGGGACTGCTGCCGGGACCCGGATTCTTACATGCGTGCATAGTGGTTGTGACTGGCACAACCACTATAGGTGAGTGTGATACACATCTTTACCCTTTCTACTATTGGGGTAAGACCCTATTGCGCTTTCTTTTTCCACAGCCTTTATTTAACAATAAGATCTTGAAACAGCTCACTGGTTTTTCCCATTATGAGATGTTTCTTGTGTGTCAACTTGGTAATGAGACACCTTTTTGTACGCCATCATTTAAACCAGCTGATATTATTTTTCAAAAAGTGGCAGGATTGCTTTCTAATTACTGATAGATTTCAGCTGGTGTCATGACTTTCCATGGCTTTTTTACCTCTGTTTCTGCATATGTTCAATACTTTTTACCTGAGTAATTTCTCATTATTACACATATTTTAATTTATGTATAGCTATGGTTTCATTGCCTGTGTGGAATGGATGGGTTGTTACTGACATTTGGTGAGAATTTCATGTCAATAGCTCATTTAGAAATATATTTACTTTGAAAATTTGTGACGTGTTTCATACTGTTACGTCTGGGTGGTGGAAACTCTGGACCGTACACCGGTTTCCCCTGAGGAGGCAGCCAGGCCGGTCACCCCGCCAGAGGGTCTTGATGCACGGCAGCCGAAGCACTATTGGTAGCCAGACAGTCTGTAGGGGAGCTGGAAAGGTGGATGTTGCTGAACACACGGAGTTCTGGACGGTAGTCCGGGTGATGAGGCTCAGGGTCCAAGGCCGGGTTGAAGGGTCAGGCGGGATCCGGAACCTGCTGAGCGATGGGACGGGTCACCCAACGGAGCCAGGGACTGGAGACTGGCGGAGCTGCAGAGTTGGTGGAACATCCGCCGAAGTCACAGTCAGGGTACTGGCACGGACGTGGTTCGCAGCGGCTGGCGTGGCAGGACAGGCTCTGCGAGACAGACAGGGTTAATACAGGGTAAACCAATACGGGGACCTGAACTCCTAGCTTACTAAACACGTAGAACAGGCCCCGCCCACCAGGAAGGAGAATCCTAATATACCCTGTACCTGTCTATGCAATTTCCTGTTTGAAGGTGCTGGCCCTTTAAGAAAGGGTCAATGACCCCGCGCGCGCCCTAATGCGCATGCGCGAGGCCCGTGTGCCAGAAGCCAGTCCAGGGAGCGGTGCAGAGGAAGCAGGGGTGCCCGGCAGGGTGTCCCACGTCGCTGAGGAGCGCCGGGAGCGGGGAGCTGGACGCATGGAGGGCACAGGCGAGGAAGAGGAGACCGGGACCGGAGTGGTGAGTCGGAGATGCTGCCGGGAAGCGGGGAGCGGGCCACGGGACCGGAGAACGGGGCACGGGGACCGGGAAGCGTGACAGTACCCCCTCCCCCACGCCCCCCTCCCCGCAACAGGACAGGAAGGCACAAATCAGAGGAGTGCCAACATTCTCCCGGGGCTCCCAGGACCTATCCTCGGGACCATAACCCGCCCAGTTCACCAGGAAGTATTGCCGGCCTCGCACGGTCTTCATGGCCACGATATCCCTTACCGCATAGATGTCATCGTCAGCGATAGGAGGAGGAGCAGGACTGGCAGCAGCGGAGAAGGGACCAAGGACGACAGGCTTGAGCAAGGAGACATGGAAGGAGTTGGGTATCCGCATCGTGGCCGGGAGCTGCAGCTTGTAGTGTAGGAGACAGCATTAATCTTGCTGATGACTTTAAATGGCCCGATGTAACGAGGACCCAACTTGTAGGAAGGCAACTTCAATCGGACATATCTGGATGCAAGCCAGACCAGATCACCTGGGGAGAAACAAGGGGGATCCAGGCGCTTCTTGTCCGCATGTCTCTTCATCCGCAAAGAAGCACGCTCTAGGGAAGTCTTGACAGAGCTCCATATAGCTGAGAAGTCCCGAACCAGAGCATCTGCCGCGGGGACATCGGAAGCCGAGGATACTGGCAACGGGACAGAAGGCCGAAGTCCGTAAACGACCTGGAAGGGAGAGCTGGAGGTGGACTCGCTGATGTGTTGGTTGTGGGAGAATTCAGCCCAAGGTAGGAGCGTGGACCAATCGTCATGATGGATGTTGACGTAATGGCGCAGGAAGGAGGTCAGGATCTGATTGACCCGTTCCACTTGGCCATTCGACTGAGGATGGTAGGCCGAAGAAAAGTCCAAGGATACTCCCAGATGTTTGCAGAGAGCCCTCCAGAAGCGCGAGGTAAACTGAGTTCCTCTGTCGAACACAATGTGTGGGGGAAGCCATGCAACCGGAAGATGTGCTGTATGAAGGAGTCAGCTAGCTCCTGGGCAGAGGGCAGCCCGGCCATGGGAACGAAGTGAGCCATCTTGGAGAAGCGATCCACCACAACCCATATGACCGTGTGTCCGGAGGATAAGGGTAAGTCCGTAATGAAGTCCATTGCAATATGTTGCCACGGAACGGAAGGAGTGGGCAGAGGCAGAAGACGTTCATATAGCAGGTGCTTGGGTGTCTTGTTCCGGGCACAGGATGGACAGGCTGAGACGAAGGTTGCGACGTCTTTACGGAGGGACGGCCACCAGTAGTGACGGACAATCGAACTCCAAGTCTTCTTCTGACCAGCATGGCTGGCGATCTTCGAGGCATGGCCCCAGTGCAGGACTCTCTGTCTGTCAGTATCTGAGACATAGGTTTTCCCAGGGGGTATCTGAGTTAGAGCGACAGGAGTCACCGGAATGACTTTACTGGGGTTGATGATGGGCTGGAACGTCTCCTTCTCCAACTCCATGGGCACGAAGGACCTGGACAAAGCGTCTGCCCGCACGTTCTTATCCGCAGGCCGAAAATGGAGTTGGAAATCAAATCGAGCAAAAAACAAGGACCAGCGGGCTTGTCGCGGGTTCAGTCTTTGGGCTGAGCGCAGGTACTCCAGATTCTTGAGGTCCGTGTATATGATCACAGGGTATACTGCTCCCTCCAAGAGGTAGCGCCATTCCTCCAAGGCCAGCTTAACGGCCAGTAGCTCCCGATCCCCGATGGTGTAGTTGCGTTCGGGTGCCGAGAAGCTCTTGGAGAAGAATCCACAAGTGACCATCTTTCCGGAGGAGGAGTTATGCATCAACACTGCCCCGGCTCCTGAGGAGGAGGCATCCACCTCTAAGGTGAACTGTCGGTTCAATTCAGGGCGACGGAGAACCGGGGAAGAAGCAAACGCCTGTTTCAAGGAGCAGAACGCGGCATCGGCTGCCGGTGGCCAGTCCTTAGGATTAGCTCCTTTCTTAGTCAAGGCAGAGAGAGGCGCAGTCAAGGCAGAGAAGTGCGGGATGAATTGGCGATAATAGTTCGCAAAGCCGAGAAAGCGTTGGATAGCCTTCAGTCCGGAAGGAGGAGGCCAGTTGATGATGGCGGACACTTTCTCTGGGTCCATCTGCAGGCCAGTGTCCGAGATTACATAACCCAGGAAGGGAAGAGACGACTTTTCAAAGACGCACTTCTCGTACTTGGCGTACAGACGGTTCTCTCTAAGCCTCTGGAGAACTAGCTGCACATTCTCTCTGTGGGTCTGTAGGTCCGGAGAGAAGACCAGGATGTCATCCAGATATACCACGACACAGACATAGAGGAGATCTCTGAACACGTCGTTCACCAGTTCTTGGAAGACTGCCGGAGCATTACACAGACCAAAGGGCATGACACAATACTCGTAGTCCCCATCCCGAGTGTTGAATGTGGTCTTCCATTCGTCTCCAGAGCGAATGCGAACCAGGTTATAGGCCCCACGGAGGTCCAACTTGGTGAACACACGAGTTCCCCGGAGCCGATCGAATAGTTCGGGGATAAGTGGCAGAGGGTATTTGTTTTTTACGGTGATCTGGTTTAATCCCCGGTAGTCAATGCAAGGGCGCACCCTTTTCTTGACGAAGAAAAAACCTGCTCCAGCAGGGGACGAAGATCTCCGAATGAACCCCTTTGCCAGGCTCTCGGTGATATAGGCAGACATGGCCCGTGTTTCAGCAGGGGACAAGGGGTAGATCCTTCCTCTAGGAGGCGTAGTTCCTGGCATTAAATCGATGGCACAGTCGTAGGGACGATGAGGCGGTAGTACCTCTGACTCCATTTCATCAAAGACGTCCAAGAAGGACCAGTAGGCAGAAGGCAGTCCTGGTAGAGACTCTGGAACCGGAGGTCGTCGGATGGGCTGGATGGATTTCAGACATCTCTCGTGACACGAGGAGCCCCATTGGGTAATTTCACCTGTACTCCAGCTGACCGACGGTTCGTGTGCCCGTAACCATGGGAGTCCCAGCAGGATCTGATGAGACATGCGCGGTAGGACGTAGAAGGTGATCTTCTCGGTGTGCAGAGCACCGATCCGTACTTCCACAGGCTTGGTGATCAGTGAGACGGTGTCAGAGAGGGGTCTCCCATCTACAGAGGCGATCACCAGCGGTTTTTCTAGTGGGAGGACAGGCACCTGGTACTTATCCACCGTGGCCTGCTGGATGAAGTTGCCTGCTGCTCCGGAATCGAGATACGCCTCTGCCGTGAACCGGGTCTCTTCTGTAGTGACTTGAATAGTCCATGTAACGGAGTCTGAGAGCGTCCCAGCACCGAGGGTGGCCTCTCCTACCAAGCCTAGGCTTTGGAGTTTCCCGGCTTCTCGGGACAAGAGCGTAACAGGTGTGTGCCATCACCGCAGTAGAAGCAGAGACCCTTTGCTAGTTGTTCTGCTCTGCGTTGCTCAGACTGCCTCAGGCGGTCAATCTGCATGGGCTCGTAGGTAGACGCGCCAGGTGACGCCAACTGGGGAGCGATGGACTTCTGTGGTGGGGAGGAGTGCCTTATCGGACGCCTCTCGCGGGACACCTCTTTGGATCGTTCCTGGAAGCGAAGATCCACTCGAGTCGCTAGAGAAATCAGGGCATCCAGGGTGGAAGGCACGTCACGACCAGCCAGCTCATCTTTAATACGACCCAAGAGTCCCTCCCAGAAGGCGGCGGTTAGGGCCTCATTGTTCCACCCTAGTTCCGAGGCCAAGGTGCGAAAACGAATAGCATATTGGCCCACCGTCAGAGTCCCCTGACGTAGCCGGAGGAGGGATGAGGCAGACGCGGAAGCGCGTCCGGGCTCGTCAAAGGTGCTACGAAAAGCCTGCAGGAATTCCTGGATGTCGGTGGTTACTGGATCCTCCTTCTCCCACAAGGGGTTCATCCAGGCCAGTGCCTCTCCCTCTAGATGGGACATCATGAACGCGACCTTGGCTTGGTCAGAGGCAAAAAGGGGCGGCAGCAGCTTGAAATGGAGGGAGCATTGATTTATGAATCCCCTGCAGGTCTTGGGATCTCCGGCGTACCGGGGTGGTGAGGCCAAACGAAGTTTGGAAGCATCCGAGGAGGCTGCCACGGGAGCTGCGGCCGTGGATTGTACAGTGGAAACCTGAGATGCCAAGGATGTGGCCGTTGCTTGTAGCGTGTTCAGGCGGGTATCCACAGAGGACATGAAGGTCAACATGCGGGTCTGGGTCTCGCGCTGGCGTACGAGTTCCTGCTGCAAGGCCGCTAGTGCTTCGGCGGGATCCATGGCCTGTTCTAGCTGTTACGTCTGGGTGGTGGAAACTCTGGACCGTACACCGGTTTCCCCTGAGGAGGCAGCCAGGCCGGTCACCCCGCCAGAGGGTCTTGATGCACGGCAGCCGAAGCACTATTGGTAGCCAGACAGTCTGTAGGGGAGCTGGAAAGGTGGATGTTGCTGAACACACGGAGTTCTGGACGGTAGTCCGGGTGACGAGGCTCAGGGTCCAAGGCCGGGTTGAAGGGTCAGGCAGGATCCGGAACCTGCTGAGCGATGGGACGGGTCACCCAACGGAGCCAGGGACTGGAGACTGGCGGAGCTGCAGAGGTGGTGGAACATCCGCCGAAGTCACCGTCAGGGTACTGGCACGGACGTGGTTCGGAGCGACTGGCGTGGCAGGACAGGCTCTGCGAGACAGACAGGGTTAATACAGGGTAAACCAATACGGGGACCTGAACTCCTAGCTTACTAAACACGTAGAACAGGCCCCGCCCACCAGGAAGGAGAATCCTAATATACCCTGTACCTGTCTATGCAATTTCCTGTTTGAAGGTGCTGGCCCTTTAAGAAAGGGTTAATGACCGCGCGCGCGCCCTAATGCGCATGCACGAGGCCCGTGTGCCAGAACCCAGTCCAGGGAGCGGTGCAGAGGAAGCAGGGGTGCCCGGCAGGGTGTCCCACGTCGCTGAGGAGCGCCGGGAGCGGGGAGCTGGACGCATGGAGGGCGCAGGCGAGGAAGAGGAGACCGGGACCGGAGTGGTGAGTCGGAGACGCTGCCGGGAAGCGGGGAGCGGGCCACGGGGACCGGAGAACGGGGCACGGGGACCGGGAAGCGTGACACATACTTATTTCACCTGTTGTATGTACATAAAAAACTTTTCACATTATATAACTGGTATCCCCCAGAGTTAGCCACTCTGTGGGGTACCACGTTTGTAATGGAAAAAAAAGCTCAGCTCTGCTATACTGTTTTAGTTGTAATCACACTTAGATATGCAGTGAGATTAGGAGAGCAGACCATCAGTCATTACGTGTCTCACACTGGTAACAACCCCTTTTATTTAAAATAAACTGAAGGAGACCTGTTGTCCTCCTAAGTCTAAACAGTGCATTCCCTTATTACAAAAAAATGTGGATTTCTCTGGAATAAGACATCTGATCACAAATTTCAAGGTATTATTTAAATCACTTATTATGACCTAAATGCCCATATAGACGTCTTAGGGGGTGATCCTGTGAAGCCCCACAGGTGTTGTGTCGGTGCATTACCTTCAGGGACTCCACTCGGCTGGATCTCGTCACAGGTAGGGAATCTTCTATTTGTCGTGACGCCACTCTCAGAATTGCGGTCAGTGGGGACCGCCACTGCAGGTTAAGGGATGCCTGGGGCTGATGGTGGGTGCAGTCGGGTGTAGTAGCCTCCTGAGAGTGAGGCAAGCCCCAGGGCCCTGTGTAGGTGTGTAGAACCACAAGGCGCAGAATAACTCCACACAAGCAGGATGTCTTTCAGGGGTTTTACTCACAGTTGATGGCAGGGTGAGTAACCCGGGCATAGCTGGGATGAACCAGGCTGGAACCAGGTATCCTTCAGGCTGACTTCTGATGGTGACTACCAACTCGCCTTCCTTAGCCCTTGGTGGTTTGGGGTAACCCCGACTTTTAGTCCCTATGGGGGTCACCCAGGGAAGTTGCTGAAGCCTTTCTCCCCTTCGTTTGCCGTTTGCTTGTTGCCTGGGCCAGATCACTCCAGCTGCTTGCCTCCTGTGAACTATGGGCCCTAACTGTGGCTACGTGGCTGCGGCTTTTGTGGTGTTGTGGCGTGGGCTTTAAGGGCCCCACACCGGCAGGTTTAGCAGGGAAAGGTGGATCTATCCCCGCTCCGGGATCTGCCGCCCGTTTGGGCCTGGTTCTCCCTAGCAGTCTCCTTACTTCCCACTCTGTGCTCTCTCTCTAGCTGGAGATGGGTTTCGGGTAGCACTCCTAGGTGACCGTTCTCCCCCGTCGGTAGCCACTGCGCGGACGCTGTCAGACTGCAACAGCCCCAGGGGTAGGGGTCAGCTCTCCTCGGAGCTCCCTGGACTCTGCACTGAACCGGCTCACTGCTCCTCCTCTCCTGTTCTTGCCTACGCCACCTAGCAACCAGGCTCTCTTACCACACCCCTTGAGAGGAGATGGAGGCTTTTGGCCCCCTCCACTATTCCAGTGGAGGTGAAGGCTTTTCCCCCTCCTGGGATCCCCAGGGGTCCTCTCATAGGTACATGTGTGAGACCTGATCACTATGCGCCTGTGTAGTCACACCTCGGTCAGCCTTCTGGATTACCTGTATTGTACTGTCCCCAGCATGGGTGCAGTACTCAGTGGTGCCTGACCAGGTCAGGGGCGCCAAATTCCCCCTTAGTTATCACCAGCACGTCCTCGGGCTGCAAGACAACATTTTAAAATGCATAAAACATTAAAACATGGTAAAACTTTAAAAACCACCAGGTACCATACATCACCACCCTCCACCCACAAGTCCGTTAACCCACTCTAAACCCTCTCACGTTGGCCGCGCCTTCAGCCACTTCTGGCAGGATGTAGAGGCGGCTTCATGGTCTGGTGGTCTTCAGGGTATACCTGGCCTGGTGGATCCGCGCCTTCAGCCTCTTCTGGCAGGATGTAGAGGCGGCCTCCACAGTTGGTGCTGACCAGGTACCCTCTTTGTGGTGGAGAGCCAGGCCCCATAAACAGGCATGCTCTCTGGTTGCAGGTAAGCCAAGGCCCTATATACGGACGTGCTCCCTGGTTGCAGACGAGCCAAGCCCCTAAACAGGCTGACTCTGGTGGCGGTGGTGCCCTCTGGTGTAACTATTTACACTGCGAGAGTTTGTGGCTATAGCCAGTTCATAGCCTTAAGGTTCATTTCTCACATTAGTTTATGTGGGCACATTGCTTAAACTTGAAAACGTTGCAAACTTTCAAACTGGTCAAACAGTAACTTCTCTTCTTACTTTACTTTTCTCTACTCCTCCATACCAGGGCTTGGGCCTGTAGGGCTGTGGCACCTGTTGGTTTCTCGATCTCTTTCTTCGTCTGTGGTAGTCTCATCAGTGGGTCCTTTGTCTGTTTCTTTTTCTTTAGGACATGGTGTTACATCTAGCGCATACCAGCCTCTTTCGCCTTGATGCATGGTAAACTGCACTGTGTCTCCCATCCTTAGGTTTCTTCCAGGATGTCCTCTGGGCAAATGAGCTCTCACGTCTCTTCTGTTGACAAAAATGCCTTCTTTCATACCAGGTGCAACTATAAAGCCGTATCCCGATTTTAGGCTGAAATCTTCCACTACTCCTCGACAAAGGGGTCCTCTGACCTGGGCTTTGGCTCTTCTCAGGAACCGTTTCTCCTCTAGGTCTCTGGCCGTTATTTCATCTTTCTGCTCTGGGGACTGCGGTGCAGGGAAAGACTGGGTTCTGTTACGGCGCCGTGTCTTGCGGGCTGGATTCTGCGAGGTACAGCTTACAAGCTCCCAGGTGAGGCTTTTGGGTAGATCTTCTTCAGCGGAGGGTATCGGGTCTTCTTCGTCCCAGCGGGAGTATGGCAACATCTCTGGCTCTGGGCATGGATCCACTGCTGGTATCTCCGAGGTCAGCTCCTCAGCCTCCCGGCCTCCTCTCCCCCTTAGTTCTTCTGAGCACTCCTTCGGTGGCAGTGCTGGGGATGGGCTTTCTTCAGCAGACCCAGACGGGGAACTCTTTGGCGTGGTTGCTGCAGGAGTTGTCGGAATCCTCTTGGGGGTGTGCGGAGGGAGCATGTACTGATCCACCATCTCCTGTGGGAACTTGGCCTCCATGTCAGCCTTCAGCTGCCAGTATGCGGAGTCTTCACCTATCAGAGATCTCCTTGCAGGGACCTCCTTGGGCTGGGGAGCGGTGGCTGCTCTGGCCTTGCAGGCCGGGGGAAATGGTGATGCAATCTTGTCTTGGCGGGCCGCGCCTGACATGGCGGCGGCCTGGTCTTGGCGGGCCGCGCCCTGCATGGCGGCGGCCTGGATCGGCGTCGCGGTCACGATGGGATCGGTGCAGGCTGGGCTGGGCATCGCTGCAGCGATCGGAGCTTGGCGGGCCGCACCTGGCGGGGCTGCGGCCTGGTTCAGCACCTCACTTGCGGCGCGGACGAGCGTTGCTGCTGCGGTGGGGTCTCGGCGGGCCGGGCCTAGCAAGGCGGCGGCCTGGGTCAGCGTCACACCTGCGGCGTGGATGAGGGTCGCGGTGGCAGCCGGTTCTTTGCGGGCCGGACTGGGCGTTGCTGCAAGGACCGGGTCTTGGTGGGCCGAGCAGGGCATCGCTGCGGCGGCCTGAGCTTGGCGGGCTGCACCTGGCGTGGCTGCGGCCTGCTTCAGCGTCGCCGCGCCGGACGCCTCCTCAGGGACTGCGGGCGTGGCAGCAGGGGTCGGGGCACTCGCGTTGGCAGGGGCATCACTGGACTCACCCATCGGTGGCAGCATCGGGGTCTGAGTCGTCACCGCCCGGTCTGGCACTCGGCGCGCGGCTCTCCCCTCATAGGCCTGAACCGCCGCGGTCATCCACAGAAACTCCGTCCGTCCCTCTCTGATCAGCCTTCCGACCCTGGCCTCCAGTTGATCGCAGAACTCGGCAAGCTCCCGGCACCACCAGGCAGCTGAGCCCGGCTCTGGGTCTCTGCATTCAGACGCCATTTTCTCTAGCAACAAGCTGCTGGCTTCTTTTCCGTTCCGCCATCTCTGGACGCTTCCGCTCTCTTCACAAGCGAGGTCAGAACTCTGCAGGGGATCTCTGGGTAGCCACACCTCTTCGTGGGCGGTAACTTCTCCCAGCGCGGGCTGCTGTTGTTTTTCAGCGCGCTTTTCATGGTGGCAATATGGCGGCGCTTCCAATTTTTCAAGCGGACCGCCCAGGCACATGGTCACCTGTCTGAACAGGTCTAGTCCTTATCCTGTTCGTGACGCCAGATGTGAAGCCCCACAGGTGTTGTGTCGGTGCATTACCTTCAGGGACTCCACTCGGCTGGATCTCGTCACAGGTAGGGAATCTTCTATTTGTCGTGACGCCACTCTCAGAATTGCGGTCAGTGGGGACCGCCACTGCAGGTTAAGGGATGCCTGGGGCTGATGGTGGGTGCAGTCGGGTGTAGTAGCCTCCTGAGAGTGAGGCAAGCCCCAGGGACCTGTGTAGGTGTATAGAACCACAAGGCGCAGAATAACTCCACACAAGCAGGATGTCTTTCAGGGGTTTTACTCACAGTTGATGGCAGGGTGAGTAACCCGGGCGTAGCTGGGATGAACCAGGCTGGAACCAGGTATCCTTCAGGCTGACTTCTGATGGTGACTACCAACTCGCCTTCCTTGGCCCTTGGTGGTTTGGGGTAACCCCGACTTTTAGTCCCTATGGGGGTCACCCAGGGAAGTTGCTGAAGCCTCTCTCCCCTTCGTTTGCCGTTTGCTTGTTGCCTGGGCCAGATCACTCCAGCTGCTTGCCTCCTGTGAACTATGGGCCCTAACTGTGGCTACGTGGCTGCGGCTTTTGTGGTGTTGTGGCGTGGGCTTTAAGGGCCCCACACCGGCAGGTTTAGCAGGGAAAGGTGGATCTATCCCCGCTCCGGGATCTGCCGCCCGTTTGGGCCTGGTTCTCCCTAGCAGTCTCCTTACTTCCCACTCTGTGCTCTCTCTCTAGCTGGAGATGGGTTTCGGGTAGCACTCCTAGGTGACCGTTCTCCCCCGTCGGTAGCCACTGCGCGGACGCTGTCAGACTGCAACAGCCCCAGGGGTAGGGGTCAGCTCTCCTCGGAGCTCCCTGGACTCTGCACTGAACCGGCTCACTGCTCCTCCTCTCCTGTTCTTGTGTGGCGCCCCTGACCTGGTCAGGCACCACTGAGTACTGCACCCATGCTGGGACAGTACAATACAGGTAATCCAGAAGGCTGACCGGGGTGTGGAACACAGGCGCATAGTGATCAGGTCTCACACATGTACCCATGAGAGGACCCCTGGGGATCCCAGGAGGGGGCAAGCCTTCACCTTCACTGGAATAGTGGAGGGGGTAGAGCCTCCATCTCCTCTCAAGGGGTGTGGTAAGAGAAGCTGGTTGCTAGGTGGCGTAGGCAAGAACAGGAGAGGAGGGGCAGTGAGTCAGTTAGAGCAGAGAACTCCATAGGGCTCAGTGAGGAGCAGACCTGTGGGGCTGTTGCTGTCTAACAGCGCCCGCGCAGTGGCTACAGACGGGGGAGAACGGTCAACTAGGAGTGCTGCCTGAAAGCCAGCTTCAGCTAGAGAGTGCACGGAGTGGGAAGTAAGGAGACTGCTAGAGAGCACCAGGCCCAACCGGGCGGCAGATCCCGAAGCGGGGATAGATTCAACTTTCTTCTGCTAAACCTGCCGGTGTGGGGCTCTTAAAGCCCACACCACAACACTACAAAAGCCGCAGCCACGTAACCACAAGTTTGGGCCCATAGGTCATAGGAGGCAAGAGGCTGGAGTGGCCTGGTTCGGGGAACAAGCATACGGCAAACAAGAAGGGGAGAGAGGCTTGGAGCATCTTCCCTGGGTGACCCCCATAGGGACTCAAAGTCGGGGTCACCCCAAACCACCAAGGGCTAAGGAAGGCGAGTCAGTAGTCACCCTCATAAAGTCAGCCTGAAGGATATCTGGTTCCCACCTGGTTCATCCCAGCTACGCCCGGGCTACTCACCCTGCCATCAAATGTGAGTAAAGCCCTTGAAAGACATTCCTGCCTGTGTGGTTATTCTGCGACTTGTGGTACTACAAACCTACACAGGGCTCTGGGGCTTGCCTCACTCTCAGGAGGCTACTACATCCGACTGCACCCACCATCAGCCCCAGGCGTCCTCTAACCTGCAGTGGCGGTCCCCACTGACCGCAATACTGAGAGTGGCGTCACGATCAAACAAGAAGATTTCCTACCAGTGACGGAGATCCAGCAACGTGGAGTCCCTGAAGGTAATGCACCGACACCGACACAACACCTGCGGGGCTTCACATCTGGCGTCACGAACAGGATAAGGACTAGACCTGTTCAGACAGGTGACCATGTGCCTAGGCGGTCCGCTTGAAAAATTGGAAGCGCCGCCATATTGCCACCATGAAAAGCGCGCTGAAAAACAACAGCAGCCCGCGCTGGAAGAAGTTACCGCCCACGAAGAGGTGTGGCTACCCAGAGATCCCCTGCAGAGTTCTGACCTCGCTGATGAAGAAAGCGGAAGCGTCCAGAGACGGCGGAGCAGAAGGGAAGCCAGCAGCTTGTTAGAGAAAATGGAGTCCAGACGCGGATACCCAGAACCAGGCACTGCTGCCTGGTGGTGCCGAGAGCTTGCCATCTTCTGCGACCGGCTGGAGGCCGGGATTGTGCGACAGCTTAGGGAAGAACGCACGGAGCTCCTGGAGATGGCTGCGGCGGTGCGGACCTACGAGGAGGGAGCCGCGCGACGCATGTTAGACCGAGCGGCGACGACGCAGACCCCGATGCAGCCACAGATGGGTGAGTCGAGTGATGCCCCGGCCAGCACAAGTGCCCCGACCCCTGCTGCCACGCCCGTGGTCCCGGAAGAAGCGCCCGGCGCGGCGCCACCGAACCAGGCCGCAGCCACGCTAGATGCGGCCCGCCAAATCCAGGCCGCCGCAGCGATGCCCCGCCTGTCCCGCAGGGCTCCGACCACCACGGCAGTGCTCATCCGTGCTGCAGGTGTGACGCTGACCCAGGCTGCCACCCTGCTAAACCCGGTCCGCCAAGACCCCAACGCAGCAGCGACGCTCGTCCGCGCCGCAAGTGATATGCTGAACCAGGCCGCAGCCCCGCCGGGTGCGGCCCGCCAAGCTCCGATCACTGCAGCGACGCCCGGCTCAGCCTGCACGGACCCCATCGAGGCTGCGACGCCAAGTGAGACCGCGGCTGCAGTGTCCAGTCCGGCCCGCCAGGAACCGGCCGCGACAGAAACGCCAATCCAGGCCGCCGCCATACAGGGCGCGGCCCGCCAAGACCAGGCCGCCGCCATACAGGGCGCGGCCCGCCAAGACCAGGCCGCCGCCATGCCGGGCGCGGCCCGCCAAGACCAGGCCGCCGCCATGCCGGGCGCGGCCCGCCAAGACCAGGCCGCCGCCATACAGGGCGCGGCCCGCCAAGAGATTGCATCACTATTTTCCCCGGCCTGCAAGGCCAGAGCAGACACCGCTCCCCAGTCCACCGAGGTCCCTGCTAGGAAGACCCTGATAGGAGAGGACCCCGAATACTGGAAGCTGAAGGCTGATCTAGAGGCCCAGTTCCCACAAGAGATGGTGGATCGGTACCTGCTCCCTCCGTATACCCCCAAGGAGATTCAGACAACCCCTGCAGCTGCGCCAGAGAGTCCACCGCCCAGACCAGCTGAAGAAAGCCCATCCCCAGCACTGCCACCAAAGGAGTGCAGCGAAGAACTAAGGGGGAGAGGAGACCATGAAGCAGAAGAGCTGACTCCGACGCCAACCGCAGCAGACCCCTACCCAGAGCCGGAGATGCTGCCCTATTCCCGCTGGGAGGAGGAAGACTTGACACCGTCAGCAGATGAAGATCAACCTAAAGACCTCACCTGGAAGCCCACAGGCATGAATCCAGCCCGCAAGACACGGCGCAGCAGAACACAGGTTGCTCCAACACCGCAGTCTCCAGAGCAGAGGGAGGTCACGGTCAGAGACCTGGAGGAGAAAAGGTGCCTAAGAAGGTCCAAAGCCCAGGCTAGAGGACCCCTTTACAGAGGACTAGTAGAGGACTTCAACTTGAAAAGCGGATACGGCTTTATTGTAGTAAAAGGAATAAAAGAGGGCATATTTGTAAATCGGAGAGATGTTCAAGCCCACCTGCCCAGAGGACATTCAGGCAGAAATTTGAAAATTGGGGACTTAGTACAGTTCACCTTGCATCAAGGAGAAAGGGGCTACTATGCCTTAGACGTAGCACCATGTCCCAGACAAGAAAGACAAGAAAGACAAGAAAGACAAGAAAGACAAGAAAGAAAAGACAGAGATAAAGAACCAGATGTAGAAACAGATGAAGACCAAGAACGGAAAGATAAAGATCCTACAGATGAAACTACTTCAGAGGATGACAAGGAGCAAGAAAGTCACAGGTGCCGGTGCCCTACATGCCCACGCCCTGGTGAAAAAGAGGAGTAGAGTAAAGAAAAGTAAAGTAAAGTAAGAAGAGAAGTTAAAGTTTTGAAAAGTTTTGTTTTGCAACGTTCACGTTTAAGCATGTGCCCACAAAAACTATTGTGAGAAATAAACTTTAAGGCTATGAACTTGCTATAGCCACAAACTCTCGCAGTGTAAATAGTTACACCAGTGGCACCACCACCAGGGCCAGCCTGTTTAGGGGCTTGGCTCGTCTGCAACCAGGGGGGCCCGTCCGTAGAAAAGGGCCTTGGCTCACCTGCGACCAGAGAGCACGCCTGTTTATGGGGCCTTGGCTCACCACCACAAAGAGGGTACCTGGTCAGCACCAACTGTGGAGGCCGCCTCTGCATCCTGCCAGAAGAGGCTGACGGCGCGGATCCACCAGGCCAGGTATACCCTGAAACCACCAGCCCATGTAAGCCGCCTCTACATCCTGCCAGAAGTGGCTGAAGTCGCGGCCAACGGGAGAGGAAGATTGGAGGAAAGGTCTGGGGAAACGGATGGCCCAGACCTGGTTACCAACAGGACCGGTGACCTGCCTCCTGAGAGGGTTTTGGGTGGGTTAACGGACTTGTGGGTGGAGGGTGGTGATGTCTGATACCTGGTGCTTTTAAATGTTTTACATGTTTTAATGTTTTATGCCTTTTAAAATGTTGTCTTGCAGCCCGAGGACGTGCTGGTGATAACTAAGGGGGAATGTGGCGCCCCTGACCTGGTCAGGCACCACTGAGTACTGCACCCATGCTGGGACAGTACAATACAGGTAATCCAGAAGGCTGACCGGGGTGTGGAACACAGGCGCATAGTGATCAGGTCTCACACATGTACCCATGAGAGGACCCCTGGGGATCCCAGGAGGGGGCAAGCCTTCACCTTCACTGGAATAGTGGAGGGGGTAGAGCCTCCATCTCCTCTCAAGGGGTGTGGTAAGAGAAGCTGGTTGCTAGGTGGCGTAGGCAAGAACAGGAGAGGAGGGGCAGTGAGTCAGTTAGAGCAGAGAACTCCATAGGGCTCAGTGAGGAGCAGACCTGTGGGGCTGTTGCTGTCTAACAGCGCCCGCGCAGTGGCTACAGACGGGGGAGAACGGTCAACTAGGAGTGCTGCCTGAAAGCCAGCTTCAGCTAGAGAGTGCACGGAGTGGGAAGTAAGGAGACTGCTAGAGAGCACCAGGCCCAACCGGGCGGCAGATCCCGAAGCGGGGATAGATTCAACTTTCTTCTGCTAAACCTGCCGGTGTGGGGCTCTTAAAGCCCACACCACAACACTACAAAAGCCGCAGCCACGTAACCACAAGTTTGGGCCCATAGGTCATAGGAGGCAAGAGGCTGGAGTGGCCTGGTCCGGGGAACAAGCATACGGCAAACAAGAAGGGGAGAGAGGCTTGGAGCATCTTCCCTGGGTGACCCCCATAGGGACTCAAAGTCGGGGTCACCCCAAACCACCAAGGGCTAAGGAAGGCGAGTCAGTAGTCACCCTCATAAAGTCAGCCTGAAGGATATCTGGTTCCCACCTGGTTCATCCCAGCTACGCCCGGGCTACTCACCCTGCCATCAAATGTGAGTAAAGCCCTTGAAAGACATTCCTGCCTGTGTGGTTATTCTGCGACTTGTGGTACTACAAACCTACACAGGGCTCTGGGGCTTGCCTCACTCTCAGGAGGCTACTACATCCGACTGCACCCACCATCAGCCCCAGGCGTCCTCTAACCTGCAGTGGCGGTCCCCACTGACCGCAATACTGAGAGTGGCGTCACGATCAAACAAGAAGATTTCCTACCAGTGACGGAGATCCAGCAACGTGGAGTCCCTGAAGGTAATGCACCGACACCGACACAACACCTGCGGGGCTTCACACTTGCCTACGCCACCTAGCAACCAGGCTCTCTTACCACACCCCTTGAGAGGAGATGGAGGCTTTTGGCCCCCTCCACTATTCCAGTGGAGGTGAAGGCTTTTCCCCCTCCTGGGATCCCCAGGGGTCCTCTCATAGGTACATGTGTGAGACCTGATCACTATGCGCCTGTGTAGTCACACCTCGGTCAGCCTTCTGGATTACCTGTATTGTACTGTCCCCAGCATGGGTGCAGTACTCAGTGGTGCCTGACCAGGTCAGGGGCGCCACAATCCTACTGACAGATTTCCTTTAACCACAATGAAAATTATTAATAATTAATATAATTAAAAATTATATAATAATAAAATTCTCACATATTATAATTGACTAAAACGCACCCAAATTCCATAATGTGAAACTTTGTAAAATATTTGTGAAGGGAAAATATTCAAGTGAGAAGGCAGATTATTGGACTGACTGCCCAACTGGAGCGATAATGTTTACTTTTAAATGAAGCCGAAGAGAAGCAGTGATGTATGCAGCAAATGCACATAATGTAGAGGAGATGTCTCACACATAGTGACTAAATGCTTGAGTAGACTTTTTGAGCATTTCCTTTTAGAATACATTTGTGAGGTAGACGATAAACCACAGACTTCCGACATAAGATGAGAGGTAAAGATGTGTCTGTCCAATTGTGTCCTTTTCTCCCAATAGAATCTTCAAAAAGCAAACTAGACATTCCGTATAATACACAGTTCTAAACATTAGCATGAAGCGGTAATCTAATGTTTGATGGTCATCTCCTACCCATGAGATAGGGGATAACTTCCCAATCCATGGGGGTCTGACCACTGTGACCACCTGAGAACAAAGGCTCTGAAGACTACAATGTAAATGTAGCAGTTGTCGATCATGTGCTCTTTCGCTTCATTCATTATTAGCGGGACCACCAGAGATAGCAAAACGCTCTGCTCGGCTGATCATTGGCACATAAATAAGAATAGGTGGTGTAGTATTGTATATGATCGACCTCTGCTTCAATCACAGAGTAGACTAGGCCCGCAGGATTAGGGGCAGATCAGCAGCTGGTTCCTCTCTATGAGAGAGGAGCTGTGCTGTTCTGTGGCAGATCATGCGGCCAGCATATGAGTCAGGGGGCCCGGTATCAGCGGCAGCGACACCGAGCCCCCCTCACCCGTCATCGCACACAGCAATGGCACGCTCCGCTCCATGCTTCATCATACTCCCCTGTGCCAGCGCTCAATGTCACAGTGCAGCCGAGGGCAGTGATGTCACCACTGTGTGACTGCACTGCAGCCTGTGCTGAGACTGCAGAGCACAGTACGGGAGGACGCTGACTGGAGCAGCAGGGGAACGAGGAGAGTGGTGAGGACGGAGCAGCGTGGGAACGAGGAGAGGTGAGGACTTGTTTGTTTTTTTTAATCAGTGAGTACACGGTGGCCAAAGTCCTATGGGGCTGCATTACACATGGAGGTCTGTGGGGGCTGGATTACACATGGAGGTCTGTGGGGGCTGTATTACACATGAAGGTCTGTGGGGGCTGCATTACACATGGACATCTATGGGGACTGCATTACACATGGAGGTCTATGGGGCCTGCATTACACATGGAGGTCTATGGGGGCTGCATTACACATGGAGGTCTATGGGGGGCTGCTTTACACATGGAACTCTATGGGGGCTGCATTACACATGGAGGTCTATGGGTGCTGCATTACACATGGAGGTCTATGGGGGTTGCTTTACACATGGAACTCTATGGGGGCTGCATTACAGATGGAGGTCTATGGGGGCTGCATTACACATGGAGATCTATGGGGGCTGCATTACACATGGAGGTCTATGGGGACTGAATTTCACATGGAGGTCTATGGGGGATGCATTACATATGGAGGCCTATAGGGTTGCATTATACATGGAGGTCTATGGGACTGAATTATTCCTGGAGGTCTATGGGGCTGCATTATACATGGAGGTCTATGGGGGCTGCATGATGCAATATGAAGGACACCTTATTTCTTCAGCGCTCTATTGGGAGACCCAGACGATTGGGGTATAGCTACTGCCCTCTGGAGGCCACACAAAGCACTACATTAAAAGTGCAAGGCCCCTCCCCCTCTGGCTATACCCCCCCGTGGTATCACGGGTTCTCCAGTTTTAGCTTTGTGTGCGAAGGAGGTCAGACATCCACGCATAGCTCCACAGATTTTAGTCAGCAGTAGCTGCTGACTATTTCGGATGGAAGAAAAGAGGACACATATAGTGTTCCCAGCATGCTCCCTTCTCACCCCTGGATGGTGTTGTAAGGTTGAGGTACCTATTGCTGGTACGGAGGCTGGAGCCCACATGCTGCTTTCCTTCCACATCCCCCTGAGGGGCTCTGTGGAAGTGGGATCCTGCCGGCCTCAAAGCTCTGACGCCGGGCTCCATCCACAGACCCATTTGAACCTGCTGGATACGGAGCTGGAGTACCGTTCAGGGACATGGCCCTGCACCATTACAGGTACTCTGTGTCCCCGTACACACAGGCACAGCACACTCCAGACTTGCTGGGTGTGCTAGTGCGCCGGGGACAGTAAAGGGTTACAGTCACTGCAGCCTTGCTGAGTGACTTTGTGTTTTGGGAACTACCGCGCCGGACGCTCCGGGAGCGGCGGCGCGGCTGGGACTTGTAGTTCGCCGGGGACTGGGCGCCGACCGCGCTTTTACGGCGGCGGCGCTTATAACTCCAGTCCCCGGCTTCTGCGGCCTAGTGCCGCTTCGTTCCCGCCCCCTCCCTGTCACTCAGGGAAGGGGACAGGCGCTGAGCAATCAGCAGCGCCGAGGGCTGGAGCCTTTTTACATGCTCCAGCCCTCTCACTGCACACTGTCGGACGCCGGATTCCCGCTCTGACTTGGGGCACGCCCACGGCCCGCCCCTACTCACACGAGCTGGGGAAGAAGCCGGCAGCCATTACTGCAGAGCTCGGACTTTCGGCTCCAAGGCAGGACGGTGGCGATCATACACCCGCTTATAGCGGGCGGTAAGAGGCACATATAGTGCTGAAAACTGCAGTGTATACATGTGTTGTTTTTAACTACATAGGTCGCTATATGCCCGCTTGGGGAGCGACTCATCAGCAGCAGGAAAGCAGGTGTGCTAAAGCACAGGCTTTCTAGGCTGCTTGTATTGCACGACTGAGGTGTTCATTTGTGTTTATGCTGATATGCTATACATTGCACTGTACAGTCGCTAGTCTTAGCTATATTCTTCTGGAATGGCTAGACTACAGCAGCAGAAAACCAAGGGTGCTGGGGCACAGGTTTTTTTCTATGCTGCTTGTATTGCATGGGCTGCAGTGTGCATTTGTACTTGTGCTTGTATGCTATACATTGCACTGTATGGTCACTCTTCTGGGCTATATTCCCCTAGATGACCAGTCTACAGCAGCAGAAGAGCAGAGGTGCCAGGGCACAGGCTTCTATGCTGCTTGGATTGCATGTGCTGCAGTGTTCATTTGTACTTGTGCTTGTATGCTATACATTGCACTGTAGGGTCACTCTTCTGGGCTATATTCCCCTAGATGACTAGTATACAGCAGCAGAAGAGCAGGGGTGCCAGGGCACAGGCTTCTATGCTGCTTGTATTGCTTGTGCTGCAGTGGTCATTTGTACTTTATGCCTGTATGCTATACATTGCAATGTACGGTCACCAATCTTGGCTATATACTTCTAGATAGCTAGTCGGCAGCGGCAAAAAAGCAACACAGATTTCAGTGCTGTGTTTACTACATGGGATGCTGTTCATGACACCGTCCCATTGTGTGCATGCTCCCCTGTAGGTCTGCCGGGGTCTCTAGCACTTCGTCTGCCGGGGCTCTACTAGTTGGGGCCAAAGAAACCTCCTGTCAACCCTGTCCATGGACAGGGACGGAGTAGTCATAATATAGAGACTTGCACCCATGGGCAATCTACTTGACCAAAAGGCAGTTCTTCAGGGCTTTTGATACTGACATCGCTCTCAATCCGGATACACCGGGTGGTAACGTCATACGGAATGATCCTATACCGTCCATCAATGGAAGGTTGGATCTTTCTCCCTCAGCTCCCCCAGTGGAGATAGGAGACGAACAGGAGAAGTTCCTTTTCAGTGTCTCACGCAGATATTGAGTATTTTTCTGGCCACGCTGACTTCAGAGAAGCAGTCCAGGAACACCACGCTTACCAGATAAGCGTCTTCTCCAAACGTTTTTAGGATACACGTTATCCCTTTTTTCCCCTGACGTGGTCAGCGCTGGACCCAGGGTCCAAAGGTGGATTCTCCAATCTCCTGGCTTGCATATGGAGATGGGGCTTCACTTCAAGATGCCATTCACAGACAGATGGACTCTGGTTGAAATCTGTCTAGGAGGCTATCGGAGTGTCGGTTGCTCCGGCATCCACAGCCGTATTGGCAACCTAACCTTTTCTGCTGTTCTTGCGCAGCTGACCTTGAGCAGGGACATCTGTACGCAATGTCTGCACTGCGACTTACCCTGTTAATACTGTCCTAAAAGTACAGTCGAGGTTTCGGTCCTTCCCAAGCTCCGGCAGGTCCCAATTGTCCTCGTGCAAAAGGGCTACAAAACCTCAGACGGGCTCAGATTCCGGCCGGGCTCAATCTCGCCCAAGGAAGGCAGTCGGAGGAACCGCTACCAAGGCGGTCTCCTCAGGACTCTCAGCTCTCTCTCTCTCTCTCCGCATCCGCGGTTGATGGCAGACTCTCCCGCCTTTGGCGACATTTAGCTGCCACAGGTCACTGACTGGTGGGTGACGGACATTGTGCTCACGTGCACAGGACAGTGTTCTGTTCTCGTCCTCCGACTCCATTCTTCAGAACGGCCCCACCTCTCCACCGAGCAGATGCCCTGCTGCAGGCGGTGGACGCTCTAAGAGCAGAAGGAGTGGTGATCCCTGGCCCCCCTCAGGAACGAGGGCGAGGGTTTGTACTCCAATCTCTTTGTGGCTCCAAAAATGGACGGTCCCTTCCGTCCTGTTCTGGTTCTGAAACTGCTCAACGAGCATGCGAACGCCAGGCGGTTCCGGATGGGATTCCTCCGATCCGTCATTGCCTCAATGTCTCGAGGAGACTTCCTTGCCTCAACAGACATCAAAGATGCCTATCTCCACGTGCCAATTGCTACGGAGCACCAACGTTTTCTACGTTTTGTGATAGGAGACGAACATCTTCTGTTCGTAGCTCTGCCATTCAGTCTGGCGACAGCCCCACGGGTGTTCACCAAGGTCATGGCAGCAGTGGTAGCAGTCTTGCACTCTCAGGGACACCCGGTGATCCCGTACTTGGACGATCTACTCGTCAAAGCACCCTCCCTCGAGGCATGCCAACGCAGCCTGAATGTTACGCTGGAGACTCTCCAGACTTTCGGGTGGATCATCAATTTGGCAAGGTCAAATCTGTCTCCGACTCAATCACTAACGTATCTCGGCATGGAGTTTCATACTCTATCAGCCATAGTGAAGCTTCCGCTGAACCAGCAGCGTTCACTGCAGACAGAGGTGCAGTCTCTCCTTCAAGGCCAGTCGCACCCCTTAAGGCGCCTCATGCACTTCCTAAGGAAGATGGTGGCAGCCATCGAGGCAGTTATCTTTGCGCAGTTTCATCTGCGCCAACGGCAATGGGACATTCTCCGCCAATGGGATGGGCAGTCAACCTCCCTGGACGGGAAGTCTCCCTTTCCCTGACGGCCGAGGACTCTCTGCAATAGTGGCTTATTCCCACCTCATTGTCATAGCCCCCATCCTGGGCAGTGGTCACGACAGATACGAGTCTGTCGGGGTGGGGAGCAGTTTGTCTCCGCCACATGGCTCAGGGGACGTGGACTCAGCAGGAGTCCACCCTTCAGATCGATGTTCTGGAAATCGGGGCAGGGTATCTTACCCTATTAGCTTTCCAGAAGTGGCTAGAAAGAGAGCAGATCCGAATCCAGTCGGACATCTCCACAGCGGTGGCATACATCAACCACCAAGGAGGGACACGCAGTCAGCAGCCTTCCAGGAAGTCCGGAGAATCCTCATGTGGGTGGAGGACACAGCATCCACCATATCCGCAGTTCACATCCCGGGCGTAGAAAACTGGGAAGCAGACTTCCTCAGTCGCCAGGGCATGGACGCGGGGGAATGGTCCCTTCACCCGGACGTGTTTCAGGAAATCTGTTGCCGCTGGGGGGTGCCGGACGTCGACCTAATGGCGTCTCGGCACACCAACAAGGTCCCGGCATTTATGGCACGATCGCGCGATCACAGAGCTTTGGCGGCAGACGCCTTAGTGCAAGATTGGTCGCAGTTCCGGCTCACATATGTGTTTCCACCTCTGGCACTCTTGCCCAGAGTACTGCGCAAAAATCAGATCCGATTGCAGCCGCGTCATACTCGTCGCACCAGACTGGCCGAGGAGATCGTGGTATCCGGATCTGTGGCATCTCACGGTCGGCCGACCGGGGTCACTACCAGACCGACCAGACTTACTGTCTCAAGGGCCGTTTTCTCCATCGGAATTCTGCGGCCCTGAACCTGACTGTGTGGCCATTGAGTCATGGATCCTAGCATCTGCAGGATTATCTCAGGGAGTGGTTGCCACAATGAGACAAGCTAGAAAGTCGAATTCTGCTAAGATCTACCACAGGACGTGGAAGATTTTCTTATCCTGGTGCTCTACTCAGGGAGTGTCTCCCTGGCCATTTGCATTACCCGAGTTTCTTTCCTTCCTGCAATCGGGGTTAGAAAAGGGCTTGTCGCTCAGCTCCCTTAAAGGGCAAGTTTCGGCACTATCCGTGTTTTTTCAGAAGCGTCTAGCACGTCTTCCTAAGGTGCGCACGTTCCTGCAGGGGGTCTGTCATATTGTGCCCCCGTACAAGCGACCGTTAGATCCATGGGATCTGAACAGGGTACTAGTTGCTCTCCAGAAGCCGCCCTTCGAGCCTCTGAAGGAAGTTTCCTTTTCTCGGCTGTCGCAGAAAGTGGCGTTTCTTGTTGCGATCACATCGCTTCGGCGAGTGTCTGAGCTGGCAGCTCTGTCATCCAAGGCTCCCTTCCTGGTGTTCCACCAGGACAAGGTTGTGCTGCGCCCTATTCCGGAATTTCTTCCTAAGGTCGTATCCTCTTTTCATCTTAATCAGGATATCTCCTTGCCTTCGTTTTGTCCTCATCCGGTTCACCGGTATGAAAAGGACTTACGTTTGCTAGATCTGGTGAGGGCACTCAGAATCTACATTTCCCGCACGGCGCCCATACGCCGTGCCGATGCACTTTTTGTCCTTGTCGCTGGTCCGCGCAAAGGGTTGCAGGCTTCTAAAGCCACCCTGGCTCGATGGATCAAAGAACCAATTCTAGAGGCCTACCGTTCTGCGGGGCTTCCGGTTCCTTCAGGGCTAAAAGCCCACTCAACCAGAGCCGTGGGTGCGTCCTGGGCATTACGTCACCAGGCTTCGGCTCAACAGGTGTGCCAGGCAGCTACCTGGTCCAGTCTGCACACTTTCACCAAGCATTATCAGGTGCATACCTATGCTTCGGCGGATGCCAGCTTAGGTAGAAGAGTCCTGCAGGCGGCAGTGACACCCCCGTAGGGGAGGGCTGTTTTGCAGCTCTAACATGAGGTATTTATTTACCCACCCAGGGACAGCTTTTGGACGTCCCAATCGTCTGGGTCTCCCAATAGAGCGCTGAAGAAGAAGGGAATTTTGTTACTTACCGTAAATTCCTTTTCTTCTAGCTCTTATTGGGAGACCCAGCACCCGCCCTGTTGTCCTTCGGGATGTTTTTTTGTTGTTTGCGGGTACACATGTTGTTCATGTTGAACGGTTTTTCAGTTCTCCGATGTTATTCGGAGTTAATTTGTTTAAACCAGTTAATGGCTTCCTCCTTCTTGCTTTGGCACTAAAACTGGAGAACCCGTGATACCACGGGGGGGTATAGCCAGAGGGGGAGGGGCCTTGCACTTTTAATGTAGTGCTTTGTGTGGCCTCCAGAGGGCAGTAGCTATACCCCAATCGTCTGGGTCTCCCAATAAGAGCTAGAAGAAAAGGAATTTACGGTAAGTAACAAAATTCCCTTCACATGGAGTATAGGGGTGAATTATACATGCAGGACTAAGGGGGTGCATAATGCAATATGAAGGTCTAAGGGGCTGCATTATAATACATATAGGACTATTGAGGCTGCATTATATTATATGGAGGACTATGGGGGCTACCTTATACATGGACTATGGGGGTGCATTATAATATATGGAAGACTATGTGGTGCAGTATAGTATATGGAGTACTATGGGGTGAATTATAATACATGGAGGACTATGGAAGTTGCATTATAATAATTGGAGGGCTGTAAGGGCTACTTTATACATGGATGACTATGGGAAAGGCATTATAATACATGGAGGACTATGGGGATGCATTCTAATCTATGAAGAGTTATGTTGGACCCTTTATACTATATGGAAGGCTATGTGGGGGCCATTATTGTATTTGGAGAACTGTCTACTAGGGGGGACAAAGACACAAGCATGGGATGGGAAAGTTTTGTACTGAGGGAAAAAGGCTCTTTACCTCAGCACTCAGCTTTCACGTGCTCTACTATACATCTTCTCTCAGCACCCTGCTTTCCCTTGCTCTGATATGGGAAAGCTGGGTGCTGAGGGAAAGATGTATAGCAGAGCTTGGGGAAGCTGGGTGCCGAGAACAAGATGAATATCAGATCATATGAAACCTCTACACCTGCTGCCGCAAAATATCCTCACCTGCTGCCGCTGCCGCATCCATCCGTCCATCTATCCATTCATCCCGGATGGAACCTCTACACTTGCTGCTGTTGTTCCTACCACTTGGACTGTCGGTCCCGTACTACTGGGGCCAGCCGACACAACACCAGTCTTTCCAAGTGGCACCCGGACCCATACCTGCAACGCAACACCTCCACCATTAGGGGTTCTGGAGAAGACCAGGCTCAGGTCAATAGTTAAGCCCCTCTGGGTTTTCTGTGTGTTGCAGCCCAATGGGTTCACTAACATCTCTGCTCAGCCGGCGAGCATAACACACACTAAACTCTTCAGAGCACCATTTCCTACGATCCGTGGTGTCCTATTGGACAAACACCGAGCCATCAGGACGTCATCCTCTATCCCATGAGTAGGGGATAACTTCCATACCTGAGAATAGCCCTTTAAAGTTAAAAAAACTTGTCACAAATGATTTTAGAAACAACCTCAATTGTCCAGGGAATGTGCCCTTTATTGCAGCACAAACCCATTTACTTGGTAGTAATCAGTATTAAAAAGAACTTTTGAAATGTAAAGATTTCTTGTATATGAGGAGACCAGGGCTCCATATTCTTTTTTGGGGGGGGAGGTTATTTTATAGAAAAATCACAGACAATAAACATTTTTTTACTGACACGTAAAATCATAATAAATAATTATTTATACTACTTAAGGATCTAACTTATAGAAGTCTGCAGTCCAGGATAGTGGTGTGAACACATTAGCAGCATTCAGTGGAAAGAGTAAGTAGATATTAATTAGTCATAAAAATCCATACCAACTCCTACCAGATTGAAAAAAAATCATGGACGCATCAGACTTTTCTACAGATGGGATAAAAAGTGTCATTTTTCTTGTGCAGTCCAGGAATTACTGGTTGGTTGCTAACCCTGAATAAGAGGTGGAATCTGGCTAAAATAATTATTAATTCTGTGCAATATGGGAACCTGATTTTTTTTTTACTCAACAACATATCCTTAGTAGAGGACAAAACAGAATTAGGCCTCTTTCACACGTCCGTGTCTCCGGTACGTGTTTGGTCTGTTTCCTCACGTACCAGAGACACGGGCACACGTAGACCCATTAAAATCAATGGTTCTTCGTTCACGTGCGTGTTCTGCCATGAACCGTGTGTACGTGTGGAGCATACGTGTGTCCGTGTGCTCCACACGTCAACATGTCAGTTTTTCTCCGGCATCACGCGTGTCGCAAACGGACCACACGGAGGTGTTCCGTGTGACACGCGCCGGAGAAAACACACGTGTTTGAGAGAAAAAAAAAACTTTACTCACCTCAGAATAATGGGGATAGGGGAAAATATGTGTAACTGGGTTAAAAACTGGCTCAGTGATAGGAAACAAAGGGTGGTTATTAATGGTGCGTACTCGGACTGGGTCTCAGTTCATAGTGGGGTACCACAGGGGTCAGTATTGGGCCCGCTTCTTTTCAACATATTTATAAATGACCTTGTTGGGGGCATGCGGAGTAGAATTTCAATATTTGCAGATGATACTAAACTCTGCAGGGTAATCAATACAGAGGAGGATAATTTTATATTACAGGGAGATTTATGTAAATTGGAGGATTGGGCTGAGAAGTGGCAATTGAAGTTTAATGTAGATAAATGTAAGGTCATGCACTTGGGTAGAGAAAATAACATTTATGATTATGTACTTAATTGTAGAACACTGGGTAAAACAGACACAGAAAAAGACTTGGGTGTATGGGTGGATGGTAAACTTCACTTTAGTGGACAGTGTCAGGCAGCTGCTGCCAGGGCTAATAAAATAATGGGATGTATTAAAAGAGGTATAAGAGTTCATGAAAAAAATATAGTTCTACCTTTGTACAAGTCACTAGTGCGACCGCACTTAGAATACTGTGTACAATTCTGGTCACCGATATATAAGAAGGACATAGCTGAACTGGAGAGGGTGCAGAGAAGAGCGACCAAGATTATTAGAGGAATGGGTGGGCTGCAATACCAAAACAGGTTATTAAACTTGGGGTTATTTAGTTTGGAAAAACGAAGGCTTAGGGGGGATCTAATCACAATGTATAAATATATGAGGGGACAGTACAGAGACCTTTCCAAAGATCTTTTTACACCTAGGCCTGTGACTGGAACACGGGGGCATCCGCTACGTCTTGAGGAAAGAAGGTTTAATCATAATCACAGACGAGGATTCTTTTCTGTACGAGTAGTGAGACTATGGAACTCTCTGCCGCATGATGTGGTAATGAGTGATTCACTACTAACATTTAAGCAGAGCCTGGATGCCTTTCTTGAAAAATTTAATATTACCAGTTATGTATATTAGATTTTATGACAGGGTATTGATCCAGGGAACTAGTCTGATTGCCGGATGTGGAGTCAGGAAGGAAATTTTTGCCACATTGGAACTTGTTTGCCACATTGGGTTTTTTTTTGCCTTCCTCTGGATCAACATGTTAGGCTACGGGTTGAACTAGATGGACTTAGAGTCTCCCTTCAACCTTAAAAACTATGAAACTATGAAACTATGAAACCTTCTCCTGCCCTTCTGTCTCTGCCGCTGCTGTCACTTGCTTCCGACCGCCGCTCATTATGCTCATTGAATATTCACTTCGCTGCAGCAGCGGGAAGTCAGCAGGACCGGAGACTGAAGATCAGCACCACGGACAGCAACGCCAGGGACAGGTGAGTAGAAAGTTCCCGTTCTCCGTGTGTTATCCGTGATAACACAGGGAGAACACACATGTGCCATAAACACGGCTCATGGAGGGCAAAACGCAACTCTGACATGTCCGTGAAAAACGTGCGTGGTTTTTCACGGACGTGTGAAAGAGGCCTTAGTCAGTGTATCCGGCATGATTTTACTTATGATACTCTATTGTGTCTTTCGCATGCCTTAAAATATTAAATACCAATGCCAAGATGAATTCTGGAATAGAAAGTTACAAATGTGTTCCTGCCCCCTGCTCAATTAAGGATTCACTATATCATCCCACAGAGATGTTTGTCCAACCGCTTTTTGAAGACTTCCATTAAAGGGGAACTGACCACCTCTTGTGACAGCCTGTTCTACTCGTTAATCATCTTCACTGTCAAAAGTTTTTTCTAATATCTAATCTGTGTCTCCTACCGTTCAATTTCATCCTATTGCTTCTAGTCTTTCCTTGTGCAAATGAGAATAAGGATGATCCCTCTACAGTGAGATAGCCCTTGAGATATTTGTAGACAGCTATTAAGTCTCCTCTCAATCTTTTTTTTTTGCAAGCTAAACATTCCCAGATCCTTTAGCTATTCCTTGTAAGGACATGGTTTGCAGACTGGTCACTATCCTGGTAGTTCTTCTCTGAACATGCTCCAGTTTGTTGATGTCTTTTTTAAAATGTGGTGACCAGAACAGGACACAGTATTCCAGATGAGATCTGACCAAAGAAGAGTAGAGAGGGATAACTACTTCACGTGATCTAGACTCTATGCTTCTCTTAATACATCCTAGAACTGTGTTTGCCTTTTTTTGCTGCTGCATCACCCTGTTGACCCAAGTGCTGTCTGTGATCTATTAGTTTACCCAAGTCTTTTTCAAACAGTGGAGAGCAAGTTCCTGGCCAAGTGGCAAGGTCCATATGAAGTGGTGAAAAAAGTTGGTGAGGTCATTTATAAAGTTCACCAGTCAAGGAGAAGGAAGCCCTACTAGGTTTACCATTTTAACTTAACTAAAAGGAGGCAGGACAAAGAACCCATGGAAGTTCCTTGTCTGGTGGTCAAGTCTAAAGTCACAGTGGAAGATGTCAAGGTGACATAAACCTTGTCCCAGTACCAGAAGCAGCAGTGTTGGAAGTTGTTGCATGAAAATAGAGACCTGTTCTCAGAGTTACCAGGTCTCACGCAGGTTATGGAGCATGAGGTACTCACAGAGCCTCACGTGCAGGTCAACTTGAAGTCTTATTGGATCCCAGAAGCCCGGCAAGTAGTGATCGTGAAGGCGATGCAACTGATGATGGCAGCCATTAAAGAATCTAAGAGTAGATAGTCCAGTCCTATAGTGTTGATGCCAAATCCATATGGGAAGTAATAGTACTGTAATGATTACAGGAAGCTGAATGAAGTTGCAATGTTTGAAATCTACCCGATGTCCTGCGTAGATGAGCTCATGGAAAAATTAGGGCCGGCTTGGTACATCATCACCTTGGATGTCACTAAGGTCTACTTGCAGATTCCCCTGTTCAAGGAAGCCAAAGAGAAGACGTCTTCTTTACCCCAGAAGGATATTATCAGTATGTCAGGATGCCTTTCGGGTTGCAAGGTGCTTCCGCCACATTCCAGTGAGTCATGGATCAGGTCCTGGCTCCGGCAAGAAATATGCATCAGACTACTTGGATGACATTTTCATATTCAGCCAGGATCGAGGAAGTCACCTGAACAAATTCCAAGCAGTACGTGACGCTCTGAAGAAGGTGGGCTTTACCATCAACCTGAAAAAATGTTCCTTGGAGATGGAAGAAGCCAAATATTTGGGCTATGTAGTAGGAAGGGGTGTGATCAAACCTGAGATAAATAAGATAGGGGCAATACAGAGCTGGCCTCAACCCCTCTCTAAGAGGCAGGTCAAAGTCTTCTTTGCATAGAAAGTTATTATTGGAGGTTTGCCCCCAATTTTGCCCTACAAGCTGTCCCTCTGACAAACCTCCTAAAGGGTACAAAGTCAGCTATGGCTAAGTGGTCACTGGAGGCCGAGAGGGCAATTCAGGAACTAAAGCTAGTGCTCTGTAGACAGCCAGTTTTGCTGGCGCCCGACTTCACAAATCAATTCATAGTCCAGACAGATGCGTCAGATGTTGCGTGCTGTAATGTCACAGGAGATAAATGGGGAGGAGCATCTTTTCATCAAACTGAGTAGGAAGTTGTCCTTGTGTGAGTGTCGCGGGCGGGGAGGACGCCACTGCGCTGCGCTCGCTAACGCTCGGGTCCGGCGCTGCTGCGGCTGCTGCTGCTCGGTGGCTCGAGCGGTGGGCTGGATTCGGGGACTCGAGCGGCGCTCCTCGCCCGTGAGTGAAAGGGGTGGTTGGTTTGGGGGATTTAGTCCGTGACGCCACCCACGGGTCGTGGTGAAGATGGGCACCACCGCTGCTGATGACGGGGATCCCGGGAGCGATGGTAGGGAGCAGCTGGGATGTTATTTCCCCCCTCCGTGGGTAGGGGTCGGTGGTCCCAGGGCCCGATGAGGTGACGGGAAGGCAGGGTTGGTGAGGTGCAGGGTTGCAGGGACAGCGCGGCGCGGTGCCGGATGGCACGGGTGTACTCACTCAGCAAGAAAGGTACAAAGTCCTCGGTAAACCAAACGGCTGGATGGACGGGTCCCGCAGCCGGCTGCAGTGTCTCTCCCCGGACCGGTGATGGCGGCTGTCTTTCCCTGCACCTTGATGTTCTTCTTCTGACTACTATGGATTCCCAACGGTAGTCTGCTCCCCGTTGTATGGGTACCGGAGGAGCCCGTTTGCCCGCAGGCGCTGGCCCTTCGGTCTCTAGCCTTAGGCAGTAGCTGTATACCCTCACAGTGTGGGCGGTTGCCTTCAATCAGGACTTTTGCTGTTGTGAAACCCCCAGTCACATTCGGATCTGACTATTGTCGGCGGCTCCAAGCCTGGTCGGGGTCCGATGGCCCTGCCTGTGTGTGCTGGCTTCACTTCGCTCTCCAGTTGGTACCCTCGGGCCGTCGCCCGACCCCTGTCCTACGGTTCCGTGTCGCTCCCCCACCCCTGCAGACAGCCCCCACCATCTGCCAATCTTGCTGTCAGTGCCTGGGCCACAAACCCAGACACCCAAGTGTTTACTCCTCTCACTTCCACCTCCTGGACTAAACTGTCACTTTTCCCGCCTCCAAGCCTGTGAACTCCTCGGTGGGTGGAGCCAACCGCTTAGCTCCGCTCCACCTGGTGTGGACATCAGACACTGGAGGGAGGCAACAAAGGTTTTGTGTTTGGCTGATGTCCCTGTCTAATGGGGGTGGGGTGTTTGTGTGTTATTTGTGACGACCTGGCTAGGCCAGGGCGCCACATTCCCCCTTGGTGAAATGCAGACCGTCCGCGGGCTGCCCGTCCATCACCGGTTTTATTTTTCTTTTCAAAACTGTAAAACATAAATTAACATGTAAACATTTCAAACATAAGCATTTTTGTTAGGACACTTGAACGTTGCACATATAAACATTTTTTTTTTTTAATTCAAACGGACGGACGGGTGTCTTCCGCTCTCCCACCCAAGCAACCTAGCCCTGATGCTGCCCCTAAGAAGTGGGCAGCACCCCTTGACCCCAGTCCAGGTTCAGGCTGCCCGAGCGGGAACGGGTACGGTAACTCGCACCCGGCTGCCACTTCAGGGGACCCCACGTCCTTGGGGGACCCCTGAACCCCGGAGGATGGCCACCGGTCCAGGTGGTGGCCGGGCCCCAGCCTGTTCTGCTGTGGGCCCTTCCTCCAATCTGCCTCTCCGGAGGCAGCTCCGACGGAAATCACCCCTCAACTTATTTACAAGCCCACAAGTTCATGGGTGGCCTGCCAGTTCTCGGCCATGTCCATGAGTAGTCTCTCATGCAGGGGGTAAAAGCACACAGGGTCCCTCCGGGGACAACTTGCCGGCAACGGCCAGAATTATCATGTAGACAATCAGGTAAAGGTTCATGGTTCATTAAGGTCATTCAATCAAACTGCTGAGGGTCCCAACGGGGGACAGCTGCTTGCAACGGCGGACTGCTGCCTATTCCACCTCTTCCTATGAGGTGGCCTCGCCCTCCGCGGTTAATATTGCAAACATCCGGTGGCAGGCCTGGTGGGAGAGGGCCGCCTGGTATCCGTTCCCTCCATCGCGCGGGACATAGAAAGCTACTGGCGCAGTGCCATCGGGAAGGCTCTCACCCACTTCCTCGGACTCCGAGACCGGCTCTGTGTCAGCCCCCGAGCTGCTGTCATCCGACTCCAGGGAACTAATGGTGGGGCTTGGTAGGTTGGGAACGGTTTCCAGCTGAGCCCAAACTCGTGGCTCCTCCGTGGCGAGTGACCCGTCATTGGCCGGTGTATGGAGGTCTGCCCTCGATTCTTCTACATTACCCACTCCAGCGATTGATTCGCTGGCTTCCTCTCGGGCCTCCGGGCCCTGGCGGGGCAACACGGACTCTGCCACCTCCATCGGGGACGATGATCTGGGTGGGGTTGTATGGGCGGTCAGCACAGGCGATGGGTCGGGCCCTGCTGGGGCCAGGGGTAGACCGGATCCTTCAGCCGCAGCGGCCGGTCCTCTAGGGACACAAGGGTATGGGTCTCTCACCCTCTAGCATGGTCTCTATTTCATGCGCCCGCACGACCGCGGCCAGCTGCTCCATCTCAGCGGTCCAGCGATCGAGCAGGTCCCGTACTTGGACCCGGTTACGGCAGCACAACAGCATCACTTGGGTGTTCAGCCAAGCCGCCGTCCCGGGGGCAGGCTTCGGAGATTCAGGCCTCTCTGATGGTACGGACATGTTGCAAGCTGCTTCCAGGAACCGGTTATGTTTGCAGAGTCCTGGCGTCCCCGCTTTTATAGCCTCGGCTACATCAGGCAGACACACTCTCGCGCCCCCTTGGTATTCTTCAGCACTTCCGTTTGTTGGGGGTGGGGCTTCGCTTTCGCGCCTTCCCTGCTCGGAGAAGACCCTTGAGCGGGAGATTTTCGCGCCAAGATGGCGGCGCTTCAAAATTTTCGGCCGGACACCGCTGGCGGAGATCACAAGGCGCACTTCTACTGGTAAGTAGATGGGTTCAATCCTTTTCGTGACGCCAAGTTGTCGCGGGCGGGGAGGACGCCACTGCGCTGCGCTCGCTAACGCTCGGGTCCGGCGCTGCTGCGGCTGCTGCTGCTGCTCGGTGGCTCGAGCGGTGGGCCGGATCCGGGGAGTCGAGTGGCGCTCCTCGCCCGTGTGTGAAAGGGGTGGTTGGTTTGGGGGATTTAGTCCGTGACGCCACCCATGGGTCGTGGTGAAGATGGGCATCACCGCTGCTGATGACGGGGATCCCGGGAGCGATGGTAGGGAGCAGCTGGGATGTTATTTCCCCCCTCCGTAGGTAGGGGTCGGTAGTTCCGGGGCCCGATGAGGTGACGGGGAGGCAGGGTTGGTGAGGTGCAGGGTTGCAGGGACAGCATGGCGTGGTGCCGGATGGCACGGGTGTACTCACTCAGCAAGAAAGGTACAAAGTCCTTGGTAAACCAAACGGCTGGATGGACGGGTCCCGCAGCCGGCTGCAGTGTCTCTCCCCGGACCGGTGATGGCGGCTGTCTTTCCCTGCACCTTGATGTTCTTCTTCTGACTACTATGGATTCCCAACGGTAGTCCGCTCGGAGAACGGAGAAGCAGCAGGCCCCGCTCCGGTCGCAGGAGCGGCGGGCCCTGCAATCCCGGCAGTCACACAAGTTATGCCGATTACTCTGCCTTATGTGCTTATGTGCCCGGTGCTGCCTTGCTGCCCCAGTATGATGGCCGACCTGACGCCCTGTAGGTATTCAAGAAAAAGATATGTACTGTCCTCGACATGTATGCAATGACCGGCAGGCAGCGTGCATCCATGGTGCTCGGGCAGGTGACAGGCGCAGCCGAGCAGGAGGTGGAGACATGGACTGATGAGGATTGGGCCTCCGTACCCACCATATTTGATAAGCTACAAGTTGCCTTCGAAACCCGCACGGAGGCGGAGCTACGAATGAACTTTTATAATTGGAAGCAGCGTCCTCAGGACAGCATCCGGGACGGCGCCCTGAGACTACAAACCGCTCTGCGTAACCTAAGGGGTACTTTACACGTTGCGACATCGCTAGCATCGGCTAGCGATGTCCAGCACGATAGTACCCTCCCCCGTCGCACATGCGATATGTGGTGATTGCTGCCGTAGCGAACACTATCGCTACGGCAGAGTCACACGCACATACCTGCTCGGCGACGTCGCTGTGACTGCCGAACTATCCCTCCTTCAAGGGGGAGGTGCGTTCGGCGTCACAGCGACGTCACCGCGACGTCACTAATCGGCCGGCCAATAGAAGCGGAGGGGCGGAGATGAGCGGAACATAACATCCCGCCCACCTTCTCCCTTCCGCATTGCCGGTGGACGCAGGTAAGGAGATGTTTGTCGCTCCTGTGGGTTTACACACAGCGATGTGTGGAGCTGCAGGAACGACAAACAACATCGTACCTGTGGTCGACCCGACATTATGAAAATGAACGACGCTACACAGATCACCATTTTTTGACGTTTTTGCGATTGTTTATCGGCGCATCTAGGATTTACACGTTGCGATGTCGTTATCGGCGCCGGTTGTGCATCACTAACGACGTGACCCCGACGATATTTTGGAAGCGATGTCGCAACGTGTAAAGCCCCCCTAAGACTCATAGATACGATCAATGAGCCGCAGAGCAATAAAATGCTAGTGGAACAGTTCTTGCAGGGGCTGGGGTCGGCGGAGGACCGCAAACCGCTGCAGCTGTGGGCCCTGGAGCATCCAGATATAGACTTTGCAGTTTTAAAGGACCGAGCCATAAAGGCTCTGCAGGCCCCTGAAGCCGGTGACCCTACATCATCATCCTGGCCGGCAGGCACCTCCAACTTGCTGGTGAAGCCCCATCTACTGGCTTTACCCGTGCCCGCAGCGCCAACAGAGTCCCCAGGAGTTCCCGGTGATTTGAATTCCCAAGTTCAGCAGCCGAGCAAAGACTTCGCCAGGATTCTCGAGGCCATGCAGCTACAATCAAAGCCCAAGCCGCCGGGGAAGATCCAGCTCGCCGACATCCCTGAAGATGTCCCCTGGATGCAGAAGTGAGGGCATGATGATTTGGTGTAGGGCAGCTGTAGGTACCCGAGGACAAGATTATCAGGCAGTGGTAGAGCCCTTGCCTTCAGAACACTGGCCCACAGTTTTGACAGCCAGAGGAGTGATTAATGTCCGGAATGGAAGAGTGCCTGTAAGAGTGATGAATTGCGGAGAGGAAGAGGTTAGGCTACCCATATATGCTACAATTGCCAAACTGTTCGCAATAGACACACATGTCATCCAAGCAGCAGCATCCACTAACCCTACACCCCAACCGGTCAGTGAAAACTCACCAAGCCAATCAGAAGAATGGTGTCAGGAACTACATGTAGGCACTGACTCCACGCCTTCACACCACAAGCAGGGGGTCTACAGGTTAGTGAAAGAATACGAGCAGGTCTTCAGCAAGCACCCGTTAGATTTTGGGAGGATCAAGGGGGTCCAACACCACATTCCCACGAGTACACATCCACCCATTCAAGAGAGGTATAGGCCAATACCACCCGCACATTACCAGTGCGCCAAAGACATGTTGAGGAACATGAAAGAGGCAGGGGTAATCTGTGATAGCTGTAGTCCCTGGGCAGCGCTGCTGGTTCTGGAAAAGAAGAAGGATGGTAGCATGAGGATGTGTGTGGATTATCGGAAGATCAATCAGATCACCCATAAGGACGCGTATCCACTCCCCCGTATTGAAGAATTACTAGCTGCATTGAGAACGGCAAACTACTTCTCTACCCTTGATCTCACTAGTGGCTACTGGCAAGTGTCTATTGCTGAGGAAGACCGTGAGAAAACCGCCTTCGCCACCCCGATGGGACTCTGTGAGTTCAACAGCATGCCCTTTGGGTTGTGCAATGCACCCAGGACCTTCCAGAGGCTGATGGAGTGCTGCTTGGGACACCGCAACTTCGAGACGGTACTGTTATACTTGGATGACGTCATCGTCTATTCAAAGACGTACGAAGATCACCTAGAACACCTAGCAGAAATATTCGAAGCACTCTCCAGGTATGGAATGAAGTTGAAGCCGTACAAGTGCCACTTGCTAAAGCCTAAGGTCCAATACCTTGGGCATATGGTGAGCGCAGAGGGTGTGGCCCTGGATCTGGAGAAGTTAACTGCCATCCAGAACTGGCCGAAACCTACTACCATCAAAGAGGTGCGACAGTTCCTGGGCCTGATGGGATATTATCGCCGCTTTGTCAAGGAATACACCAAAATGGCAGCTCCTATGCAGAACCTCCTAGTCGGGCAAACTCAGCATGGCAAGGCTTCTGGGTCCCCATTCACATGGAGTGAGGAGCAGGAAAAGTCCTTTCAACAGATGAAGTCAGCCCTGACTGGTGAAGAGATGATGCAGAGAAAACCTCGCATCACCTCTTGTGGGTGCTCAGGAGAAAAATAAGTCAAACAATGTGGGAACTCCGGCACACTCACTCTCACCCTTACACATACAGTAATTAGGAAGACGTGAAGTTGATGTCAAAATCCTTTTCTTTTTATTTTGTAGTGAAAAATGTGCAAAAAGTGCTGTACAATAGTCCGCCAATCACAACGTTTCGGCCAATATGGCCTTCTTCAGGTCGGACAGGCTGAATATAATATATACAGAAGAACAAAACAAAAATACAGGACATCCATCAGTACAGAATATGGAAATACATCAAGATATGACAAAAATCAACATTGGGGTAACAGATAGTCAAATGAGGGACAATGATATAGCATCGTGGGTACAATGGGTTAACAAACGCGTCAGCATAAGTGGTTTAAGGTAAAGTTGGAAAGAGACGTATTGGGGTTTATTACTAACCAAGACGAGTGTTCCCATGCATCCATAGTACTATACGTGCATATGTATATTGTGGACATTATGTGGCGTATATGGTAAAGAGGCTCACCTTAACAATGGAGGGACACAAAGTAGAGTAATATATACAGGACACTGTTACTTGACCTATGGTGTAATAGAATTGGTCATGTAATGGAATAATGGCGTCATGATGCTATGTTTTAAAAGACTATAATGTAAACGTACCAATGCTGGGGTGCTGTATGGATCAAACTATGCAAATTGGTCAATCTCGGAATGCACTAAAAGGTAGAGGATGGCACTAAGAAAAAATAATGGATATTTAGAACAGAGAAGATCAAGACTATGTGTGAATCGAAGTGCAATGGTTACCTGTTAAGAAAAGAAAGAACGCATCCATCCCAGGTATGGTACTTAATCAGTAATATGGTGGTGCATGGTTATGCACAAGGGTCTAATTGCATCGGAGCCAACACCTATAGTAGATGATACATATCCTGGTAAATGTGATCAGTAGGGGAACGAATGTCATAGGGGGTGACAAAATATGTAAGTTACCTCAGTGATCTATAGTATGTGGATAGGTCTCTGACGTAATAGGAGGCCTAAGATAGCCTGTGGAATGCGGTGGTTCCTGTACAAAGATAAGAAGAAGATAAAAAGAAAAAAAGGAAGAAAAGGAAAAAAAGAAAAGAAAGGGGGGGGAAAGAAGGTAGAGGAAAGAAAGGGGGGAAGAGAGAAAAGAGAGAGAAAGGGGAAGAAAGAAAGAATAAAGTGGAAAGAGAGGAAGAGAAAAGGAGGGAAGGGAGAGAGAGAGAGAGAAAGAAAAAAAAGAGAGAGAGAGAAAGAAAGAGAGAAAGAAAGAGAGAGAGAAAGAGAGAGAGAAAAAGAAAGAAAGAAAGAAAGAAAGAAAGAGAGAAAGAGAGAGAGAGGGAGAGATAGATAGATAGATAGAAAGGGAGAGATAGATAGATAGATAGAGAGAGAGAAAGAGAGATAGAGAGAGATAGATGGAGAGAGATAGATAGAGAGAGAGAGGGAAAGAGAGAAAGAGAGAGAGATATGTTCACATGTGAGATGGAATGGATACAAAATGTGAATAAACATAGAGAGTAAATAGACAGATGGTAATGGTATACCTGGAGTAATATGCAGGGGCCAAGGATAAGAAGCCACAAGATGATCACAAATGATCAGCAGTTTAGAAGAAGGTGGGTGCTGGTCTGGGTAGCTACCTGACTGTATAAGAAAAAGGGACAAAGAAAAGGATAATATAAGTAATAAAGAAAGGAAGAATACAGTAGAAAAGGGACCTGTACCTGAGACTCCACTGGTATTTGGTCTGGATAAGGATCCTTGGATAGTAGTGGTAGGAGTCCGGGTAGCTAATAGTATGGGAATAAGAGAGAGGAGGGGTCGCTAAGTAAGTATCTATGGTCTAGTGAATATGTCCCAATCGTCAGGATGAGCCACTTACCATGTGCCTGCGTGGTGTCGGGAGTGAACCGCACGTCCTATAGGTAATGAAACCTGTCTGTGAATGATCTATTTAACAAGGACGGTGTCGCGACGTCACTTCCGGTTTTGGGCTGTCAATCCACAATGGAGCCGGAAACATGTAACCGCGCATGCGCGGGGGGGAAAATTGCAAGAGCCAATTGTTGTAGGAGGTGGTTGCCTGGCAATGGGTGTCAAGCCACTGGGTGGAGCGTAAGGTGGGAGTGTTGGAACGCTCTTGTGCCTTTGAGGGCGTGTTTGCAGGGCACATAGTGATGCCGGCCGATGGTCCCAGATGGAAGTAGGGCATAAGTGCAGGGGCGAGTGAAAGGCTAGTGGTGGCCCAGGATCATGTATAAGGTGCCCCACCACAGAGATGATGTTAGTTCTGTAAGGAAGCAGAAAAAGGAAAAATTAGGGAACATGAAATGCAGTAGAGGGCACACATGACAACAAACCTAAGAATAACATTTATTGTAGATCCATTATTGTTGCTGTGGTGTATTATAAGCTGTGTGATGAATATCATGATAGTGCAACAATTAAGTGACATTGTCAGCATCATTACCAGATAAAGGGCTCTGAAAAGTCCTATGCAGGAGATGACATGCATATATACATAGAGAGAGAAAACATATTAGTACACTACATTAATAAATGACGGGTTAACGAGACCACAGGTATATACACACATCAAAAGCCCGATTCATATTTGCGATTCAAACCGTGGGGTTCAAGAGTCCCCAGGGTGTGAATCCATCGTGCCTCCCTTTCACGGAGTAGTTTAACCCTGTCCCCGCCCCTACGGTGAATGCCCACCTGGTCAATGACCTGGAATCTAAGTTGAGAAATCCTATGTCCTGCTGAAATAAAATGCGAAGGGATGGGTAACAAATCACGTCCGCATCTGATGTCGGACTTGTGTTTGTTTATGCGGTCTCGGACATGTTGGGTAGTCTCCCCAACATATCCGAGACCGCAAGGACACTTGATATAATAGACCACGTGGGAGCTGTCACAGGTAAAGAAATCTCTGATTTGGAAGGATTGACCTGTTCTGGGATGCGTGAAGGAGCTGCCCTTGGTGACGTTCGAGCACTGTGCACATCTGAGACAGGGAAAAGTACCAAATTGTGGATTATGTAGAAATCTTTGTCTGGGGACCTGGGTGGAAGAGCCTATATCGGCTCTGACAAGTTTGTCCCTAATGTTGGGTGACTTCTTATAGCAAAACAATGTGGATGCCTGAAATTCATTAATCTGTGGGTAAGCGAGGCCTAAAAGTGGCCAGTGTTTCAATACTATTTTCTTTACTAATGGAGAAAAAGGATGGAAGGTATTCACCAGAGGAATACGATTGGAGTGTATTGATGGATCAGATGGACGAGATACCGTATTGTTGGCTATATTGGCAGGATATCCTCGTTGTATGAATTTATTGCCCATTTCCCTATGTCTTGCTATGCGGACCTCACTACAACTTACTATACGGTCAACCCTAGTGTGTTGGCTAATCGGTAGGGAGTTTTTGGTGTGTTTGGGATGACTACTTGCGAAATGGAGAAGGCTATTCCTGTCTGTTGGTTTTGTGTAAAGGTCAGTTGAAATAGTGCCATCACTGTTTTTGATGATCATGCAGTCCAAAAAATTAATCTTATTGATACTATGGTGGATGGTAAACGTTAAGCCTGGTAGAAATGTATTGATCTCACTAAAAAATGTCATCAAGGTCTCAAGGGGGCCGTCCCAAATCACAAAGATGTCGTCGATATATCGACGCCATAGTAGAGCATGACGTATGATTAGGGGATGGGAGTGTATATATTTGTCTTCGAAGGATGCCATAAAGATGTTTGCGTAGGGGGGCGCGACATTAGAGCCCATCGCGGTCCCCCTACGCTGCATATAGAACTGGTCCTGGAATAGGAAAAAGTTTTTTTCAAGGATAATCTTAAGGAGATCTATGCAAAATTCCTTATTATCGGCTGGTAAGGTGGTAAATTGATCCAGGAACCAGTGTACGGCCTGTAGGCCATCATGATGATTAATACTGGTATATAACGAATTAACATCCAATGTGACAAATAAAGATGTGGTCGGGACTTGGTATAAATCATTGAGTATCTCTAAAAAGTGAGATGTGTCTTTGAGGTAAGACGGTGTTAGAGGGACAAATGGTGATAGAATTTTTTCAATAGTTTTGGCCAGAGGTGAGAGAACTGAATCAGTGGAAGCCACTATGGGTCTACCAGGGGGCTGAGTCAAATGTTTATGGATTTTTGGTAGAGTATAAAAGACAGGGGTGATGGGATGCGGGTAATTCAGAAAATCTCTCAGTTTTTGATCTATTGTGCCACGTTCAAAGTATTGTTGGGCCATAGATCTGACCAGGGAGGCGATATCCGTAGTGGGATTATGGGGGACTGGTTCGTAGGTTGATCTATGAGATAGTTGCCCCATAATTTCAGAGATATAGTACTCTCGGTCTAGAATGACTATAGCACCACCCTTGTCAGCTGGTTTGATTATAATTGTCTGGTTCTCTTTGAGACTTTGTAGGGCTCTTGACTCCTCAATGGATAGGTTATTTTTGATGTTGAATTCACCCGTGTGAATCCGTTTATTTAGTGCCTCAATGTCATGTGAAACTAATGAGATGAAGGTTTCAACTGGATGATAGGTCCTAGGAGGCATGTAAGGGCTATTTGTTTTGAGTTGTAAAACTTTAGGTGAGAAACAGAGAGATGAGATCGGTGGATCATCACTTAATGGGTTTATGTGATTGGTGTTACTGAAATGTGTTTTCAGCCGCACCGATCTGTAGAACCTGTCTAGTTCTTGTTGAACGGTAAAGGAGTCATACTGTGGGGTGGGACTACACGATAGGCCCTTCTGCAGGACTGAGTGTTCAGAGGGAGACAGACTATACGAGGAAATATTATAAACTAGATTCTCATTACCTGTGACCTCGTCCACACCCTGTTCTCCCGATAGTGGTGATCTCCGCCTCTGCCCCCTCCTCGTCTTTTTGTGGGAGGACGGCGTTGTCCTAAAAAATTGGTTTGGCGTTGTGGTCGGGAGTCCACATCTGAACTTCCGGAAGAGGAGTAGTCTGTGAACCTTGGGATGCGTCGTGAGAAGGAGGAGGATTCCCCTGAGCGCCATCTGTAGACAGTTCCCTGGGCGTAGTCCTCCTGGTCTCGTAAGAATTTGTTGCGTTTTTTCGCCTCCAAGGTCCTCCTGAAGTCCGAGATGTATTCTTCTGTACTCTTTTTAAGTTTCTCAAGGTCTGTTGTGGATAAGACTTGTTTTAGTTGGGCTTCAGTTCTTTGAATATTGTCAGATAGTTGGTTAACCTCCTTTTGTAGAAAATCAATCGTAAGAGTTATGATGTCCATAGAACATTTATTCAGGATGGCCTCAAATTTGTCACAAAAATCGTTATTGTCGGAAAAAATTGTAGGTCTGAGTGACACACGTAAACCCCTTGGAATTCTCTTAGTCCTGTGATATTCAGCAAGGGTTACTAGATGAAGATCCAAGGAGGCGTGTCTCTGCAATACTCTCTCGAAATCCCTCTTTCTAATATCTTCTGATGGTATATTGAGGAAAGTACTTGACGTGGTCACCTTTGAGACTATATCATTTGTCTTTGCTTCGTTGTAAGAAAATGTTGAAAAATTTGTTTGCGACATGGGCAAACCCAAAAAGATGGTGTCTCGTAAGGGGATGAGGGAGCTAGGTCAAAAATCATGTACTGATGCAGAGAAAACCTCGCATCACCTCTTGTGGGTGCTCAGGAGAAAAATAAGTCAAACAATGTGGGAACTCCGGCACACTCACTCTCACCCTTACACATACAGTAATTAGGAAGACGTGAAGTTGATGTCAAAATCCTTTTCTTTTTATTTTGTAGTGAAAAATGTGCAAAAAGTGCTGTACAATAGTCCGCCAATCACAACGTTTCGGCCAATATGGCCTTCTTCAGGTCGGACAGGCTGAATATAATATATACAGAAGAACAAAACAAAAATACAGGACATCCATCAGTACAGAATATGGAAATACATCAAGATATGACAAAAATCAACATTGGGGTAACAGATAGTCAAATGAGGGACAATGATATAGCATCGTGGGTACAATGGGTTAACAAACGCGTCAGCATAAGTGGTTTAAGGTAAAGTTGGAAAGAGACGTATTGGGGTTTATTACTAACCAAGACGAGTGTTCCCATGCATCCATAGTACTATACGTGCATATGTATATTGTGGACATTATGTGGCGTATATGGTAAAGAGGCTCACCTTAACAATGGAGGGACACAAAGTAGAGTAATATATACAGGACACTGTTACTTGACCTATGGTGTAATAGAATTGGTCATGTAATGGAATAATGGCGTCATGATGCTATGTTTTAAAAGACTATAATGTAAACGTACCAATGCTGGGGTGCTGTATGGATCAAACTATGCAAATTGGTCAATCTCGGAATGCACTAAAAGGTAGAGGATGGCACTAAGAAAAAATAATGGATATTTAGAACAGAGAAGATCAAGACTATGTGTGAATCGAAGTGCAATGGTTACCTGTTAAGAAAAGAAAGAACGCATCCATCCCAGGTATGGTACTTAATCAGTAATATGGTGGTGCATGGTTATGCACAAGGGTCTAATTGCATCGGAGCCAACACCTATAGTAGATGATACATATCCTGGTAAATGTGATCAGTAGGGGAACGAATGTCATAGGGGGTGACAAAATATGTAAGTTACCTCAGTGATCTATAGTATGTGGATAGGTCTCTGACGTAATAGGAGGCCTAAGATAGCCTGTGGAATGCGGTGGTTCCTGTACAAAGATAAGAAGAAGATAAAAAGAAAAAAAGGAAGAAAAGGAAAAAAAGAAAAGAAAGGGGGGGGGAAAGAAGGTAGAGGAAAGAAAGGGGGGAAGAGAGAAAAGAGAGAGAAAGGGGAAGAAAGAAAGAATAAAGTGGAAAGAGAGGAAGAGAAAAGGAGGGAAGGGAGAGAGAGAGAGAGAGAAAGAAAAAAAAGAGAGAGAGAGAAAGAAAGAGAGAAAGAAAGAGAGAGAGAAAGAGAGAGAGAAAAAGAAAGAAAGAAAGAAAGAAAGAAAGAAAGAAAGAAAGAAAGAGAGAAAGAGAGAGAGAGGGAGAGATAGATAGATAGATAGAAAGGGAGAGATAGATAGATAGATAGATAGAAAGGGAGAGAGAGAGAGAAAGAGAGATAGAGAGAGAGATGGAGAGAGATAGATAGAGAGAGAGAGGGAAAGAGAGAAAGAAAGAAAGAGAGAGAGAAAGAGAGAGAGAAAGAGAGAGAGAAAGAGAGAGAAAGAGAGAGAGAAAGAGAGAAAAAGAGAGAGAGAAAGAGAGAAAGAAAAAAGGAAGAGAGAGAGAGAAAGAGAGAGAAAAAAAGAAAGAAAGAAAGAAAGAGAGAAAGAGAGAGAGGGAGAGATAGATAGATAGATAGATAGATAGATAGATAGAAAGGGAGAGATAGATAGATAGATAGATAGAAAGGGAGAGAGAGAGAGAGAAAGAGAGATAGAGAGAGATAGATGGAGAGAGATAGATAGAGAGAGAGAGGGAAAGAGAGAAAGAGAGAGAGATATGTTCACATGTGAGATGGAATGGATACAAAATGTGAATAAACATAGAGAGTAAATAGACAGATGGTAATGGTATACCTGGAGTAATATGCAGGGGCCAAGGATAAGAAGCCACAAGATGATCACAAATGATCAGCAGTTTAGAAGAAGGTGGGTGCTGGTCTGGGTAGCTACCTGACTGTATAAGAAAAAGGGACAAAGAAAAGGATAATATAAGTAATAAAGAACGGAAGAATACAGTAGAAAAGGGACCTGTACCTGAGACTCCACTGGTATTTGGTCTGGATAAGGATCCTTGGATAGTAGTGGTAGGAGTCCGGGTAGCTAATAGTATGGGAATAAGAGAGAGGAGGGGTCGCTAAGTAAGTATCTATGGTCTAGTGAATATGTCCCAATCGTCAGGATGAGCCACTTACCATGTGCCTGCGTGGTGTCGGGAGTGAACCGCACGTCCTATAGGTAATGAAACCTGTCTGTGAATGATCTATTTAACAAGGACGGTGTCGCGACGTCACTTCCGGTTTTGGGCTGTCAATCCACAATGGAGCCGGAAACGTGTAACCGCGCATGCGCGGGGGGGAAAATTGCAAGAGCCAGTTGTTGTGGGAGGTGGTTGCCTGGCAATGGGTGTCAAGCCACTGGGTGGAGCGTAAGGTGGGAGTGTTGGAACGCTCTTGTGCCTATGAGGGCGTGTTTGCAGGGCACATAGTGATGCCGGCCGATGGTCCCAGATGGAAGTAGGGCATAAGTACAGGGGCGAGTGAAAGGCTAGTGGTGGCCCAGGATCATGTATAAGGTGCCCCACCACAGAGATGATGTTAGTTCTGTAAGGAAGCAGAAAAAGGAAAAATTAGGGAACATGAAATGCAGTAGAGGGCACACATGACAACAAACCTAAGAATAACATTTATTGTAGATCCATTATTGTTGCTGTGGTGTATTATAAGCTGTGTGATGAATATCATGATAGTGCAACAATTAAGTGACATTGTCAGCATCATTACCAGATAAAGGGCTCTGAAAAGTCCTATGCAGGAGATGACATGCATATATACATAGAGAGAGAAAACATATTAGTACACTACATTAATAAATGACGGGTTAACGAGACCACAGGTATATACACACATCAAAAGCCCGATTCATATTTGCGATTCAAACCGTGGGGTTCAAGAGTCCCCAGGGTGTGAATCCATCGTGCCTCCCTTTCACGGAGTAGTTTAACCCTGTCCCCGCCCCTACGGTGAATGCCCACCTGGTCAATGACCTGGAATCTAAGTTGAGAAATCCTATGTCCTGCTGAAATAAAATGCGAAGGGATGGGTAACAAATCACGTCCGCATCTGATGTCGGACTTGTGTTTGTTTATGCGGTCTCGGACATGTTGGGTAGTCTCCCCAACATATCCGAGACCGCAAGGACACTTGATATAATAGACCACGTGGGAGCTGTCACAGGTAAAGAAATCTCTGATTTGGAAGGATTGACCTGTTCTGGGATGCGTGAAGGAGCTGCCCTTGGTGACGTTCGAGCACTGTGCACATCTGAGACAGGGAAAAGTACCAAATTGTGGATTATGTAGAAATCTTTGTCTGGGGACCTGGGTGGAAGAGCCTATATCGGCTCTGACAAGTTTGTCCCTAATGTTGGGTGACTTCTTATAGCAAAACAATGGGGATGCCTGAAATTCATTAATCTGTGGGTAAGCGAGGCCTAAAAGTGGCCAGTGTTTCAATACTATTTTCTTCACTAATGGAGAAAAAGGATGGAAGGTATTCACCAGAGGAATACGATTGGAGTGTATTGATGGATCAGATGGACGAGATACCGTATTGTTGGCTATATTGGCAGGATATCCTCGTTGTATGAATTTATTGCCCATTTCCCTATGTCTTGCTATGCGGACCTCACTACAACTTACTATACGGTCAACCCTAGTGTGTTGGCTAATCGGTAGGGAGTTTTTGGTGTGTTTGGGATGACTACTTGCGAAATGGAGAAGGCTATTCCTGTCTGTTGGTTTTGTGTAAAGGTCAGTTGAAATAGTGCCATCACTGTTTTTGATGATCATGCAGTCCAAAAAATTAATCTTATTGATACTATGGTGGATGGTAAACGTTAAGCCTGGTAGAAATGTATTGATCTCACTAAAAAATGTCATCAAGGTCTCAAGGGGGCCGTCCCAAATCACAAAGATGTCGTCGATATATCGACGCCATAGTAGAGCATGACGTATGATTAGGGGATGGGAGTGTATATATTTGTCTTCGAAGGATGCCATAAAGATGTTTGCGTAGGGGGGCGCGACATTAGAGCCCATCGCGGTCCCCCTACGCTGCATATAGAACTGGTCCTGGAATAGGAAAAAGTTTTTTTCAAGGATAATCTTAAGGAGATCTATGCAAAATTCCTTATTATCGGCTGGTAAGGTGGTAAATTGATCCAGGAACCAGTGTACGGCCTGTAGGCCATCATGATGATTAATACTGGTATATAACGAATTAACATCCAATGTGACAAATAAAGATGTGGTCGGGACTTGGTATAAGGGTATGTGCGCACGTTGCTTTTTACCTGCTTTTTACCTGCTTTTTTGCTGCTTTTTCTTCTGCGCTGTTTAATGCCAAAATGGATGTGTTCTTCTATTCAAGCAAAGTCTATGGGAATTTGGGTTTCTTGTTCACACTATGTTGTTCAAAATGCTGCCTTTTTGAGGCAGAACTTTGGTCAAAAACTCAGCTTTTCAAAAAAGCAACATGTCAATTGTTTTTGCCATTTGGGTTTTGCACTGCAAAGCTGAGTTTTTGACCAAAGTTCTGCCACAAAAAGGCAGCATTTTGAACAACATAGTGTGAACAAGAAACCCAAATTCCCATAGACTTTGCTTGAATAGAAGAACACATCCATTTTGGCATTAAACAGCGCAGAAGAAAAAGCAGCAAAAAAGCAGGTAAAAAGCAACGTGCGCACATACCCTTAATCATTGAGTATCTCTAAAAAGTCAGATGTGTCTTTGAGGTAAGACGGTGTTAGAGGGACAAATGGTGATAGAATTTTTTCTTCTCTGACTGGTGAAGAGATCCTGGCATACCCTGAATACAGTGTCCCGTTCATACTGTATACAGACACCAGCAACGTGGGATTGGGGGCCGTCTTGTCCCAAATGCAGAATGGAAAGGAGAAGGTGATAGCTTATGCAAGCAGGAAGCTCCGCCCGACAAAAAGGAACCCAGAGAATTACAGTTCGTTTAAGTTGGAGTTCCTGGCACTTGCCTGGGCTGTGACGGAGAGGTTTAAGCATTATCTGGCTTCTGAAAATTTCACTGCATATACGGACAACAATCCCTTAACTCACTTGGATACAGCGAAGCTTGGTGCCCTGGAGCAACGCTGGGTAGCCCGGCTGGTGAACTATGACTTCACCATAAAATACAGAGCCGGTCGGAAGAACACCAATGCTGATGCATTGTCTAGGATGCCACACCTGCCATATGGTGGAGTTGACGAAGATGAGCTGGAAGAGATTGAGTTGCCTGCATTCCATCAACCTGACAGGTCGGAAAATATCAAGCACTACAGCCATCAACAGGAGGCAACGTTCAACCCGTTACCCCATCACGGCTGGCGAGAAACACAAGATAAAGATCTTGCCGTCAGTCTTGGTCAAGACGCTGATTTCGCAGGATGGTTCCAGATTAGAACCCACTGCCCCGGCAGAAGACCGAAGGTTGTGGAAAGAGAGGGGCCGGTTGTACCTACAGCGAGGCAGGTTGTGCCGAGGACTGATCAACCCCAAGACGCACGAGAGGATCTGTCAGATAATCATACCTCAAGCATATGTACCAGTGGTCTTGGCAGCCTATCATGATGGAGCTGGACACTTCAGCTGGAAGAAGTTGGAAATGCTGTTGAGGGAGCGCTTCTATTGAGCTGGAATGAGGGAATCCATCGAAGCATGGTGTCAGGATTGTTGTCCCTGTGTGTTAAGGAGAAAAGATGGTACCAGCCAGAAGGCCCCGTTGCAGCCGATCATCACCAATCAGCCGTTGGAACTCGTTGTTCTAGATCATGTCAAGCTGACGCCAAGCCGGAGCGGGTACACATATGCCCTCACCATAGTGGACCACTACTCAAGGTTCATGGTCGTGGTACCTGTTAAGGATCTAACAGCCCGTACTGCGGCCTGGGTTTTCCAGGCACACTTCTGCAGACCACATGGATATCCCGAGAAGGTCCTTACGGATCAAGGCCCTGCATTTGAAGCGGAGATCTTCAAGGAGTTCTGTAGTCTGTATGGATGCAGGAAGATACGCACTACACCTTACCATGCCCAAACTAATGGGATGTGTGAGAAGATGAACCATCTAGTTCTTAACCTGCTCAAGACCCTACCCCTTGAAGAGTGGAATCAGTGGCCTGTGAGAAGTTGCCCAATCTGGTAGATATGTACAACCACATTCCAGTCAGTTCTACTAAGTGTACGCCTGCCTACCTCATGAGGGTGAGGCCCGGGAGGTTAACAGTGGATCTGGACATGGATGTTGAAGTGCCTGAAACCATCTACCCGACTACAGATTGGAACTCCAAACGTCAGATGCAGTATCGGCAGATTCAAAAATACGTGGAAGAGAATCTGAACCAAAGCCGGAAAAGGCAAGAGCAGCATTTCAACAAACAGGCAAAAGCTGCCCCCTTTGTACCAGGAGACGTGGTACTGAAAAGGAAGAGAAGACTGCATAAATTGGATGACCAGTGGGAGAAAGTTCCCTATGTCATACAATCCTCTGACCCCGGGAATCAAAAGACTTATCTTGTTAGCCGAGACCAAGGGAAAACTACAGCTACGGTCTCAAGAGACCACCTGAAAAGGTGCCCGGAACCCTTGAAGGTCATGGAAGAAGAGACCACTCCAGTTCCGGGTGTGGAAAGAAGGAGATACGTGATCCACACTGTCCTAGTGACTTTCCAGCAGATTGGCCTATGCAAAATGGGGCCGTGATCGTTCCCGTGTTAACATTCCCACAACCCGTGGAAGAACCAGAACCAGAGAGGCCTGCTGACCCTGCACCTAGACATACACCTCGGGTGGCACCTATACCTATGCCCCGCATTTGGCGGTCTTTGCCCACCTTACCTAATGCAAGGAGTGAGGAACCCGTAACTAGTCTACCCTCACTGAGCCTGGGAGAGAACTTAGGGTTGTAACGTCCTGGAGGTGGATTCACGGGACCGTGCACCGGACTCCCCCAGAGAGGCAACCCGGAGCTAACCCCTATACAGGGACTGTCCGATCACCCCACCAGAGGGTCTAGATGCACGGTAACCGGAACACTAGGGGTACGTAGTACGGGTCCTTCAGAGGTCTGCACAGGAGATGACTATTAGTCCAAAGGGAACCGGAGGCAGGACGAATGACTGGAACCGGGTTCAGGTGCTGAGTAGTAAAAGCAGATGGGGTCTGGATCTAGCGAGACGTGCAGGCTGAAGTATCCAGGTGAAATCCAGGATCGGTGATGGGTCCAGGCTGATGGAAGATGGCGGGATCCTCAGCAGACAGTCACCGGAGCAACTCCTGGGAAATCAGCAATCTGGACAAGGTCAGGGCGGCAGACGGGCTCTGCGGAAGAGACAGTGTTAGGCTGGTTTCACACTACGTCTTTTTAACATCCGTTGAAAACGTTATTTTAGCGGAAGTACGGATCCAGTGCAAATGCGTTTTCATTTCAATGCATTTGCAATGGACTCGCGTTAACATCCGTTCACCTGCGTTTGCGTGCGTTATAGTGAGGATCCAGTGACTTGCAGTTTTTTAACATGTTTCAAAAACGCTACTTGTAGCGTTTTTGAGCTGCGTCCAAATACTGCAAATTGCTGGATCCTGACTAAACAGCACGCAAACGCAGGTGAACGCTGGCATGCTGATAGACAGGATCCTGCTTTTGTACTGAGCATGCCCAGAAAGTACTGAGCATGCCCAGAACCAGTCTCGCGTGATCTGTCTGTCTCTCCTCCTCCCTCCCTCACCCTCTCTCTCTATCTCTGTCTTTACCCCTTCCTCCCCTCCCTCTCTCTCCCACCTGAGAGCTGCGGACACTCGTAACCAAGGTAAATATCGCGTAACCACTTATCTTAGTTACCCGATGTTTACGTTGGTTACGTGTGCAGGCAGCCCTGCTCCTAGAAGCTGCAGACACTCGTAACCAAGATAAATATCGGGTATCCAAGGCCGATGTTTACCTTGGTTACCAGCGTCTGCAGCTGTCAGAAGCCGGCTCCCAGTCTAGTTCCCCTCACTCCCGATCACATGACTCCAATGCCCGCCCCTAAACATTGCAGTGCAGGATCCTGCAAAATAACAGATGCGTTTGCATACGTTATTTGCTGTAAAAGCAGGATCCGTATTTCCGCTAAAATAACGTTTTCAACGGATGTTAAAAAGACGTAGTGTGAAACCAGCCTTAGTCTGGAGACAAGGCACAGAGGGACCTGAACACTTAGCTATGGGAACACGTTGAACAGGCACCGCCCACATGAAAAAGGAAGTCTTATATATCCTGTACTTGAAATCACCCATATCCTGTTCCCGGGACGCTGGCCCTTTAGAAGACGTGAGTGAGCGCGCGCGCCCTAATGCGCATGCGCGAGGCCCGAGTGCTGGAGACCAGTGCAGGAAGCAGAGAGGAAGGTGAAGGAGATGCAGTGGAGCCAGGCAGAGAGTCCTGGGTCACAGCGGGACGCCGTAGCCGGCGGACGGGAGCCACGGAGGACGCACAGGAGGGGGAGTGAGAGGGACAGCCGCAGGCAGAAGGACCGGGGACCGGAGCGGTGAGTGTCAGGCGGTGCCGGGATCCAGGGAGCATGACAAGGGTTAAGGAGGTCCACACGCCCTAACCTAGGTCAGCCACCACTCAGATACAGGGAATGAGTGAAGCCTGTATGCCTATATAAATAGTAATGTATAAGCAAATACAAATGTCAATTAACTGCATACTTCACCTGATTTACAGTTATGTTGAAAAATGTTTACCCCCAGTTAACTGTTAAAAATGGACAATGGTGTCAGGACTGGCGACACCGCCCCAAAAACTTTCTTGGGTCATGTAAACAACCCCCCATCTACCTTCTTGTTACTCACTGCCAGGAGGCGGCACCCGCTGGAGAGGTCGATTGGAGGAAGGGCCTGCGGTGGAGTTGGCAGAGGCCCAGTCACCACGGAAACTGGTGACTACCCTCCAGGCCAAAGGGTTCCAGTCTAAAGGACCCTTTGGGGGTGATACAGGGTGCGGAACTTTGACCCGGACACTAACAGAGACACCCACCAAAACCTAGGATGGTGTGACACCTGACTAGCGGTGGCACCAAGGGAGGGTATAGGTGTTTTGGGTGGTGGGAAAAAGGGTAGATGATAACAGTTATCATAACGTTTAAGATCTGTGCCTCCCAAAAAGGGAAGAAATGTTTACATGTTGATTGTTTAAAATGTTACCCCTGTTTTTACCTCTTTGAAGAAGCAGAAAAATAAATACCGGTGCTGGACAGCTCGCGGACGGGCTGTGTTTTACCAAGGGGGAGTATGATGCCCTGGCAAAACCAGGTAGTCACAGAGGACTGTACCCCCACCAAGGGTACAGGAATTGCCTCTTCCTTGGGAATTAACATCACACATCCCACACACAGGAACACCAGCCACAAATCCTAGTCGCCCCCCCATAACAGCCAGGACATACCAGTGGGCTGGACCATGCAGATGGGAACGCCCACCTAGGGGTCTTGAGGTGACATGGGGTGGGAACCAGTGAGGTTTCAGTGGAGTTTGGAATTGAGTGGAGAGTCAGTCGGAGTCGGTGACAGGAGCTGAAGTGCAGTGTGGTCAGGGTCGGAGCCCTTGGACCACGGAGGACCGACTAGGTGGCAGACGGCTTTGTAGGGCCACAGGCGATTGAGATTCGGTCGCGGAAGGCCTGAAGTGGACTGGGCAGGGTTGTAGCACGCCGATACCGACGATGGGAAACCGGCCCGGAGGTCGTGCACGGGCGGGGTACCTGGACCCTAGGACGAGGCAAGCTTCAAGCCACTTGTTAATTGACCAGCGGGACAAGGTACCAGGCCTTGTTCCCGAAGAGAGAAGCCCAGATATTGATTTGATTGATTGATTGATATGATTTTGGTATAAATAATGCTGCCTGTGCCTACCTCAACTGCTGCCGGTCAGAGAATCCCTTACACATCATAGAAGGCTATGGATGTTATACTACAGCTGTATAGAGCCATATTATGTGCGCACTAGAAAATGGATTTTTCTTAAGAAAAATCCGCATCCTGTGACAGAATACCGCACCCGCAGCAAAAACCACGGTAATAACGCACCCGCGGTATTGCCGTGGTTTTGCCGCGGGTTGGTACATGTGTTTAAATGCATTCAATGCAATAAAGCACATTGGGGGAAAAAAAGGGCATTTCCTTCTGAGATATATAGTAGATAGATAGATAAATAGATAATTAGACAGATAGAAGAATAGATAGATAGATAGATAGATAGAGGGATAGATAGATAGATAGATAGATAGATAGATAGATAGATAGATAGATAGATAGATAGATAGATAGATAGATAGATAGATAGATAGATAGAGGACAGATCAATCAACAACCAACACGCTGCAGTTCTCCCGAGCGGTAGTGTGTTCACATTACCAGACGTGAGAAATGACCTGTGGTTACCTCTCTGCAGGCTCGTTGCGAGGCTGCATTCAGTACAGTGTCAGTCGTGGCTGGATGCAAGCGTCGTGGGACCTCGGTGGATTACGCCAGAGCTGTGTGTTTGGGGGATTAATAACATGGTGAAAGAGGGGGCTTTTTTGTCTTTTATTTAAAATAAAGGATTTTTTGGTGTGTGTTTATTCACTTTACTTACGGGTTAATCATGAAAGCTGTCTCATAGACGCTGCCATGTTTAAGCCTGGACTTAGTGGCGACGATGCGCTGCCATTTAACTCGTTATTACCCTGATTGCCACCGCATCATGGCATTCTGGAAGAGCGTGGGACACTCCGGGACTGCCGCATAATGGATGCGACAGTCCCGGGGCAGCTGCGGGCTGATATTATCGGCTGCGGGAGGGGGGGGGCATTAACCCTGGCCCTCGCCCTCCCCAGCCTGAGAATACCGGGCCGCCGCTGTGTGTTTACCTCGGCTGGACGGTAAAAATACAGCGGAGCACACGTTTTTTATTTTTTTATATGTACAGTGCCTACAAGTAGTATTCAACCCCCTGCAGATTTAGCAGGTTTACACATTCGGAATTAACTTGGCATTGTGACATTTGGACTGTAGATCAGCCTGGAAGTGTGAAATGCACTGCAGCAAAAAAGAATGTTATTTCTTTTTTTTTTTTTTTTTTAAATTGTGAAAAGTTTATTCAGAGGGTCATTTATTATTCAACCCCGCAAACCACCAGAATTCTGTTTGGTTCCCCCGCCTAAAGTATTAAGAAGTATTTCAGGCGCAAAGAACAATGAGCTTCACATGTTTGGATTAATTATCTCTTTTTCCAGCCTTTTCTGACTAATTAAGACCCTCCCCAAACTTGTGAACAGCACTCATACTTGGTCAACATGGGAAAGACAAAGGAGCATTCCAAGGCTATCAGAGACAAGATCGTGGAGGGTCACAAGGCTGGCAAGGGGTACAAAACCCTTTCCAAGGAGTTGGGCCTACCTGTCTCCACTGTTGGGAGCATCATCCGGAAGTGGAAGGCTTATGGAATTACTGTTAGCCTTCCATGACCTGGACAGCCTTTGAAAGTTTCCACCCGTGCCGAGGCCAGGCTTGTCCGAAGAGTCAAGGCTAACCCAAGGACAACAAGGAAGGAGCTCCGGGAAGATCTCATGGCAGTGGGGACATTGGTTTCAGTCAATACCATAAGTAACGTACTCCACCGCAATGGTCTCCGTTCCAGACGAGCCCGTAAGGTACCTTTACTTTCAAAGCGTCATGTCAAGGCTCGTCTACAGTTTGCTCATGATCACTTGGAGGACTCTGAGACAGACCGGTTCAAGGTTCTCTGGTCTGATGAGACCAAGATCGAGATCTTTGGTGCCAACCACACACGTGACGTTTGGAGACTGGATGGCACTGCATATGACCCCAAGAATACTATCCCTACAGTCAAGCATGGTGGTGGCAGCATCATGCTGTGGGGCTGTTTCTCAGCCAAGGGGCCTGGCCATCTGGTCCGCATCCATGGGAAGATGGATAGCACGGAATACCTGGAGATTTTGTCCAAGAACCTCCGCTCCTCCATCAAGGATCTTAAGATGGGTCGTCATTTCATCTTCCAACAAGACAACGACCCAAAGCACACAGCCAAGAAAACCAAGGCCTGGTTCAAGAGGGAAAAAATCAAGGTGTTGCAGTGGCCTAGTCAGTCTACTGACCTTAACCCAATTGAAAACTTGTGGAAGGAGCTCAAGATTAAAGTCCACATGAGACACCCAAAGAACCTAGATAACTTGGAGAAGATCTGCATGGAGGAGTGGGCCAAGATAACTCCAGAGACCTGTGCCGGCCTGATCAGGTCTTATAAAAGATGATTATTAGCTGCAATTGCAAACAAGGGTTATTCCACAAAATATTAAACCTAGGGGTTGAATAATAATTGACCCACACTTTTATGTTGAAAATTTATTAAAATTTAACTGAGCAACATAACTTGTTGGTTTGTAAGATTTATGCATCTGTTAATAAATCCTGCTCTTGTTTGAAGTTTGCAGGCTCTAACTTATTTGCATCTTATCAAACCTGCTAAATCTGCAGGGGGTTGAATACTACTTGTAGGCACTGTACGTGATTTGTATATGTATTCTATATGTCTGTGTCTGTGTGTGAGTGTGATGTGTGTGTGTGTGTGTGTGTTCTATGTCTGTGTCTGTGATGTGTGTGTTTACTCTCTGCTCCGCTTCCTCTTCCTATCATAATGACATCACTTCCCTGCAAAATGCAAAGTAGTGATGAACATTACCGCAGGTAAACCGCGGCTATACCGAGGGTATACCGCACATCATTTGCTACCTGCGGTATACGCGCAGTATTTCGCGATTACATTACAGTGAATGGAGTGAAATACCGCAGGTACCTGCGGAAAAGAAGTGACATGCACATTTTCTCAAGAAATTTTCTCAAGAAAATTCTGCAGAAAGAATGTTCTTGAGAAAAAAATGCAGTGTTCGCACAGCTATTTTTTCCCATAGGTTTTGCTAGGAAATGTCTGCAGAAAGGTTACAAACATTTCTCAAGAAATTCCTGCAGCAAAAACACGGGAAAAACCGCGGGTAAAAACGCAGTGTGCGCACAAGGCCTTAGGTACTTTGCACGTTGCGACATCGCTACTGCGATCTCGTCGGGGTCAAATCGAAAGTGATGCACATCTGGTAATGACGTTGCAACGTGTAAAGCCTAGATGCACCGATAAACGATCGCAAAAGCGTCGAAAATCGGTGATCTGTGCAGTGTCGGACATTTCCATAATTTCGCTGCAGCGACAGGTACGATGTTGTTCCTCGTTCCTGCGGCAGCACACATTGCTGTGTATGAAGCCGCAGGAGCGAGGAACATCTCCTTACCTGCGTCCTGCCTGCAATGAGGAAGAAAGAAGGTGGGCGGGATACTTACGTCCCGCTCATCTCCGCCCCTTTTTCTATTGGCCGCCTGCTATGTGACGTCGCTGTGATGCCGCACGACCCGCCCCCTTAGGAAGGAGGCGGTTTACCAGCCAGAGCGACGTCGCAGGGCAGGTAAGTGCGTGTTAAGCTGCCGTAGCGATAATGTTCGCTACGGCAGCTATCACAAGATATCGCATCTGCGACAGGGGCGGGGACTATCGCACTCAGCATTGCTACCATCCGCTAGCGATGTCGCAATGTGCAAAGTACCCCTTAAAGGCCACGTCTCACTAAGCGACATCGCTAGCGACATCGCTGCTGAGTTTTCGTGATGCAACAGCGATCTTGCTAGCGATCGCGTTATGTGTGACATCCAGCAACGACCTGGCCCCTGCTGTGAGGTCGCCGGTTGTTGCTGAGTGTCCTGGACCATTTTCTTCAAAGGCGATGTCCTGCTGAGCAGGACACATCGCTATGTTTGACACTGTGTGACAAGGTCCCAATGACAGCAGAGATCGTTATACAGGTCGCTACTGCGACCTGTATCGTTACTGAGTCGTTGGTAAGGTCTGATTGTGTGATATCTCACCAGCGACCTACCATCGACTTACCAGTGATCCTTATCAGGTTGCATCATTTTGGGGATCGCTGGTAAGTCGCTAAATGTGACGGGGGGCTTTTTCTTTTATTGTATTTAGTACATACAATGAGAGGTTATAGTTGAAATGGGACCTCTATACTTGATGGTTTCAAAGTCACATCATATATAATGAAGAGAAGCAGCTGGTAAGGTCCTGGTTGGGAAGTATGTGTCACTGAGCTGGCTAGCCTCAGTGATTTAGGAAACAAATGCTCCATCACAGATAGGGGACCTGTATTTTTAGTTCTGGGTTTTAGGAGAGACCAGAAAAGCAGGTGGGACTGATCATTCCATATCTCTAACCCAAATTTTGGTATGACTATTTAATGTAGCTGAGGTGCCTCAGTTTGAGAGTAGTAGGGGATAACCTCTGGTGTGCTGGACAGTCTGTCAGCCCTGGACCAAGCGCAAACTTGTTTTGCTGGTAGAAACGCTTTGTTTTATCTTGTGTTGTTCCATTTTGCTGATGAAAGACAGTTTGTTAAAGTTAAATAAATCTTCCTATTTTACTAAGAATTTTGCTGCCTGTGTCTACCTCAACCACTGCCAAAGAGTGGAACGCCTACAATTGGTGCTGAAGTACAGGAAGAAATCCCAAGGAGCACAGTAATTTGCCATATAAAGTCTGTATATCCTGGAAAAAGGCGGCCTCGGCTGTTCAAGCATTGTAAAGCTATGGAGGAGCTAATCAAGCAGCTGGTCTAGGTCAGCATACAGAAACAGCAAGCCCAGCAGGAAGCTAATAAACTGTTGATGTAACAGTTCCAGCTGCAGTAGCAACAGATACAGCAGCAGCAAGAACAACAACAGCAGCAGCAGATGATGCTCCTGATAGAAACCATCCATATCATGAAAGCCAAACCACCTCCAAACTGGAGTGACAAAACCCCATTGAGGAAGCTAGAAAGAGGGGTGTTGCAAAAGATGACTCCTTTGGATGACATCAAGACATTCCTGATGTTGTGTGAGAGGATGGTGGACCCTGAGAGACTGCCTTGGGAGCAGTGGGGAGAGGTTCTGGCGCCATAATTGTCTAGGAACCACGGGCCAATTATGACTTGATCCTTCAGGACATCAAGGCGTACAGCAAGCTCAAGGTGGAGATCTTGGCTCAGTTGAGCATAACCCTGGCAGTCAGGGTGCAACAAGTGCATCAATCACAGACAGGGACAAGCTTCTCCATGTCATGATTCACTTATGGCTCTGCTCTATTCAGAGCCATTATGTCCTAGGTGTTTTCTTGTTGTCTGTATTCTCCGGATTCAGGCTTGGTGGGAGGGGTCTTTTTGGTCATGCCTCATTCCGGGTGATCGCTCTGCCTTATCTTGGAGCTGTTTCACCCAGAATGCCTCCAGTAATAGTTCCTGCTCTGCAGTGTATGTTTCTGGTTTTCGTGAATTGTTCTGATCTTGTCCCATTACCTTGCATCCCATTCCCTGACCACCATCCCTCCCATATTCTGTACTACCTGTCTCCCTGACCCTCAACCTATTTTGTGACCCCAGGCCCCGCTCTCTCCTCTGTACCTTTGTGTCCTCTCGGCTTCCAACCACAGCTTGTTCTCTGACCACGGCTCTGCTCCCCTTCTGTACCTGACGCTATTTCCTGGCTTACCGACCACCGGCTTGCACGTGACCTCAGCTTCTCTTGCTCCTCTGTACTGACGTGGTCTCCCGGCTTCTGACACTTGGCTTGATCGACTACTCTGTAGACCGTCCCCGCCTTGGTACTAGTAACCTCTAGCGGGCAAGCGCCTCAATACAACTAGGAATGCTACACCTTTCCAGTGTACCTGCGCCCCCTGGTGGTGAGCGCTACATTCCGGTCCCAAAATTTTTACCTCCTGCCCTTGGTACAAAAATGGCTACAGCAAGAGACTTGTTCCCCAACCTTGATGGTTGAGGGAGTAGTAATGGATCAAGTCCTAGCCCCTCACAACAAGTATGCAGTGGCGTACTTAGATCATCTAAACAAAGTTCAGGCGAAATTTGATGCTCTAAGAGAGCGCGAGGAATGGGGACAGGGTCCCAGAGGTCTGAGGCGCCACACGCCTCCTGCCAGTACCACAGACCTCTAGGACCATGTCCTCATTCCTCGTGCTCTCCAGGCATCCTTTTTCTCCCTCTACCTATCTTACATACCTTCCTGGCTATTGCAAAGTACCTCTTTAAAGTAACGCCTTACTTATGGTACAGTCCTTAGACGTTCAATTCGTCTCATTCATCACTCTATTATACACAAGACCTTGACAAAGGCCGAAACGTTGGCTTTGCTATATTTTTGGTAGTGGCGTTTCTTTTTCCTTTTTGCAAATAGTCTACTAATAAAACACATTTTGCATTACCTCTCGTATCCAATTGAGTGCTTGGGATTTATCATAGGCGGGCTTTGCACGTTGCGACATGGCAAGCTGATGCTGCGATGTCGCACGCGATAGTCCCCGCCCCCATCGCAGGTACGATATCTTATGATAGCTGGCGTAGCGAAAATTATCGCTACGCCAGCTTCACATGCACTCACCTGCCCTGCGACCGTCGCTCTGGCCGGCGACCCGCCTCCTTCCTAAGGGGGCAGGTCGTGCGGCGTCATAGCAATGTCACACAGCAGGCGGCCAATAGCGGCAGAGGGGTGGAGATGAGCAGGATGTAAACATCCCGCCCACCTCCTTCCTTCCATAGAGCCGCCGGCGGCAGGTAAGGTGAAGTTCCTCGCTCCTGCGGCGTAACACACAGCGATGTGTGCTGCCGCAGGAACAAGGAACAGCATCGTACCATCGCTGCAGAAAAATTATGGAAAAGTCAGAGCTTGCAACGATGATACGATAACGACGCTTTTGCGCTCGTTTATCGTATCATCTAGAATTTACACACAACGATGTCGAAAGTGACGCCGGATGTGCGTCACTTTCGATTTGACCCCACCGACATCTCACGTGCGATGTTGCAACGTGCAAAGCCACCCTTACTGTCCATCCATGCCCAATTAGGGGGATGAGAGAAAAGAAAATGAAAAATGCCTGGGTGAGTCAATGTTTATTGTCTCTGCAAGATTTTAATATTCAAATAGCACATAGACCCTGGAAGCTGCCTGGTAAAGCTTATGCCTTCTTAAGGAATCATTGTTGGTTGGTAGAAGGTGCCCAGCCCTTGACTTTGGGCAGATGGGGTATGTACAGAAGCAGCTGGTAAGGTCCTTGATGGGAGGTATGTTTCACCAAGATGGCTACCCTTGGTGATATAGGACCCGGAGACAAAGGCTCTAGCACAGATAGTGCTTAAAGGTTTGTTTTAATGGATCCAGATTTTTGAGTCTGGGTTTTAGGAAAGACCAGTAGAGCAGGGCGAGACTGGTCTTTCCCATACTTCAAGCACATGTTTTGGTGGGACTATTTAAGCCAGCTGAGCTTCCTCAGTATTGTCTGAAAGTAGAGATGGAATCACCTTTGGTTTGTGCTGGACAGTCTGTCAGCACTGGATCAAGCGCAAACTTGCTTTGCTGGGAGAATAGCTTTGTTTTATTTTATGTTATTCTATTTTGCCGGTGAAAGGCTGCCAAAAAGTGGAACCCCTACAACAATAATACATTGTGTACAACGGACATGGGAATTTATAAGCTATACTTTTGCAGAATGTTGATTTCTCATAGTATAATACTGTGTTTTCAGGCACATCATAAGGAGAGACAGGAGATGGCTGCAGTGAAGATTCTTGAAATTTCATGTGAAGAAGCCTTGGAGGATCATGTTTCTGAGATTAATATCTTGGGGCAATGCCAGCATCTAAACATCCTTAGACTCCAAGAGGCAATTTTTTGGGATCGGCAACTCTGGGTAAGATGCTGATGAGTTTACACCTTAATTGTTTTAAAATGCATTATTAGGTAAAGAACTCACAAAATGTTGGTCAACATTGCGTAGAAGGGATGCTCTACATAATGACTGGTAACTCTTTCTCCTCTCAGATCGTTATGGAGTTTTGTGCCGGAGGAGCACTTGATGGAGTTATGCATGGTCAGTAAAAAGTGCAATCTTTATACATATATATCAAAACACACTTATTAAATTGAAGTCTTTAGTAAATGTCTGATTTATATATTACACACTTCACTGTGCAGAGCTGGGACATGGTCTGACTGAGAGCCAGATCCAGGTGGTCTCTTACCAAACACTCCTTGGTCTTCAGCATTTACACTCAAATAAAATCATCCATAGAGACTTGAAGGCTGGGAACATCCTACTCACACAGCATGGAGACATCCGTTTGGGTAAGAGTTGTTCTGTATCTCCCCAGAAGGTTTACAATATCTATATTGGTAAGTTAACTATTCAATATGTACATAAAAAAGAAGTGTTGAGCCAGCTATCAGTCAGTGCTGGTGCATAGTTGCAGCAGCCGCTCACTGTGTACTCATGACTGAAAGCCAGAGGCTGCCTGAAGGAATAAAGTTCATATCCTCCCGGTAGCTTAGTTTTCAGTATGGTGGCAGCATGGCATCAGAACACTAGTACCCAGTGAATTAAACTCATTGCTGCAGGTTAATATAGTTTTTTTACATAACAGGTTCCCTTTAAATTATAGCGGGTACAGTTGGCATTGGGCACATCAACAGATACCAATGCTGTTACTGAATAAAACAAGCACTATTCAACCACCGAGATCAATATTACCACTATATAATGCCCCTATAGTGGTAAAATACTAGTTCTGCAGACTATATAGAGGAATACAGTAAAGTAAACGGAGTGACTCACAGGTGAAAAGTATCATCTTTAGGGCCCTAAAATTCATGATTCCCCAAGTGTCACCCTAGCAGATGTTAATGTGTGTAGTACTCCCATAACAAGTATTAATGCTTTGTGAGTGCCCCCTCAAAAAAATAAATAAAGTTTCAGTCCCCTCCTGAAATAAAATTATGCTCTTCCACTAAATACTTCAAAGCGTACACTTCTTGTGTAGTGACATCAATGTTGGCTATATTTGTATTAACCTTTCTGTGTCCTGTCTCTGTCAGCGGATTTTGGTGTCTCTGCAGTAAACAGCCAGACCCTACAACGTCGAAGTTCTTTTATTGGAACTCCTTATTGGTAAGAGAATTTTCTTATTTCTTCAACATAGGCTCCTCAACATTAGAAATGCAACACCAACATGGGAAAGCTGTAGAGTCATGGAAATCATAGGATGGATAGGCAAGTTAAAGGGAACCAACCACAAGGATATTTACCATGGCAGTGCCATACTAGCACTGGCATGGTGATTAAAATCATGCCTTCACTTTTCTGATTGGATCTTTGATTGCAGAAAAAAATGTTGATAAAAGTCCAAAAATTGGTGCATTCCTTGATAGATATTTGCGGCGGAACGGGACTTTGTGGGTCGGGTCCTCCTGGATTGCCCCTTTTCTTTTCACCATTGCCACAATTGGCAGTGTGTGCGTGTTGCTAGAGTAATGATTTCTTCATTAAAATTGTGCCAGAGTCAGTGCATGCGTGTCCCGCCATTTTACTGAAGACATTGTGAAGACTATGAGTGACATCGGCGCATGCGCAGATGAAAACAGTTAATTAAATCTGCGCCGATGCCGCTTATGGTCTTCTTCACAGTGTATTCAACAAAATGGTGCCGGAGATCTCAGTACAGGCATGCGCTGATTCCGGGACCAATTTAATAAAGACATCATTACACCAGGAATGCACATGCACTGAATGGTAATGGCGGCGCAACGCAAAATTTGAATAAAGAAAAGGGGCAAGCCAGGAGAATGCCGAAGGAATTTACACTGAGGACCCAACCTACAAAGGCCCGCCCCGCTGCACACGTCAATGAAGGAATGCACTAATTTTTAGACCTTTATCAAAGGTTTTTTTCTGCAATCAAAGATCCAATCTGGAAAGTGAAGGTCTGATTTTAATCACCATCCTAGCTCCAGTATGGCACTGCCTTTATTTTATATGGTAAAATCCTGTTGATTGTTTCCCTTTAATGACCTGCAAATTCTGAAAAAATAGAAATACATTTTTTAAAACATCTCGATTTATTTAGTATCAAGTATGACTACTATGGGCAGAAATCCCCACACTTACACATCTTGTTTTCAATCAATGAGGTTATTAATGGTTAACTGAGGAATGTTCTGCTGCGCTGAATGAACTTGGGCAAATCATCAAGATCTACTACTTGCAGCTCCCTTTACAAATGCTGACAATTAATGTAGTTATGAGTGTAGTTATTGTTATACTACAAGCGTAAATATACTGGTTCATGTTCCTGCATACACTTAAATTAAAGAAGCATTTACACTGCAAGATAATCATGAACAAAAATTGTTAAAAACTCTTATTTCACAATCTTGCTGTGTAAACAGGCTGGCAATAACCCGATAAATGAGCAAAATGCTCATTCATTGCATTGCGTAACTGTAATACTACCACAAGGGGGCGCAGGTACACAGGAGAGATGTAGAGCAACATGTGTAATGCGACATCTGCCCACTAGATGTCACCAGTATCTAGGAGGGAAGGTAGAAGAATGGTCATACATGCCGAGAAACAGAGCCAGGAGGTCACGTCAGTTCAAAAGAAGAGGAGCTGAAGTCACGTAGAAGTCTAAGGTCGGTAGCTGGGAGGTAACGTTAGATACAGAAGGGGATCAGAACCATAGTCAGAGATCAAGCCGAGGTCAGAAGGCAAAGGGGAACATCAGTACAAAAGGGGGGAAGCGAGACTAAGGGAACAAGAGAAACGAAGGGTCAGGAAGTCAGGGTGCACAGACAAGATGGATGGAGCGGTGGACAGGGAGAAGAGTCGGGGTAGCGGGACGAGGATCAGAATGAACTCATGGGAATCAGAAGCACACACTGCAGAACAGGAACTATCACTGGCGAAGTTCCGGTGGAAACAGACCAAAGATAAAGCATGGCGATTACCGGAACAAGGCACCAAACAAGCCCCGCCCACCAGCAAGGACCCGGGGAATACAAATAACTGAGCTATAGACAAAACCCAATGGCTCTGCAAGGAGCAGAGCCAAAGGTGAATCGTGACAATAACATGATCTTTTGTACTGCGCAAAAAATCATTGTGCTCGGCAGTGCATCATCGTATATGAACAGGACTGGCACCCCGAGAATCTGCCTCCAGAGATATTTTAAATGAAAGGGAGATTTACCAGTGTAAGGCATGTAGATCAGGAGAGCAGACAGTCAGTCATTATATGTCTCACACTGGTAATGCCTCTTTTCATTAAAAATAAGCTCTAGAGGCAGAGTTTCAGGGAGATCAGTGTCTATCCAATCCAGAGACCTTAATAGCTCATTTATATATTAAGAAAAAGTGTGGATTTCTCCGGAATAAAACATCAGAAACAGCTATCAAAGGTATCATTTTATTCAACTTTCTATGACGTGCATTCCCATAGAGACAGCTTATGAGGTTTGATCCTACTGACAGATTCCCTTTAAATTGACTGATCACTTGCTGCCCATCGCTTGATAGGTGCCATAGTCATAAGATGATAATTGTTATGGAGGATTAATGTGATTCAAGTAGACTTTAAAGTTGTCCTTACTTCCAAAATACTTTCTTTATGTAGGATGGCCCCCGAAGTTATAATGTGTGAGACGTGCAAAGATGCCCCGTATGACTATAAGGCTGACGTCTGGTCCCTTGGTGTTACTCTTATTGAGCTGGCTGAAACTCAGCCTCCTAATCACGAAATGAATCCCACTCGTGTTTTGCTCAAGATCCTCAAGTCGGAGCCACCGAATCTGAAGTATCAGAAGTTGTGGTAAGTTAAGTTTTTTCGCATATCTGTTTAGTATTCAACTTAATATGAAAACTTCTTCATGTTCATTCAAAGAAAATGTCGTCAAACTCAGGCAAGTACGTTCTTAGTTTCATAGTCAATTGATATTGAGTTGTCTTTGTTTTATTCCCTAATTAGGTCTCAAGACTTTAAAGAGTTTCTAAGTAAGTGCTTACAAAGGAATCCCCAAGAACGATCTTCAATCAATGAGCTTATTGAGGTTAGTTACAGTGAAGACATTGAAAAAGCCTAGACGATGAAACAAGACAGCCTAATTTAATATGAAATCAGTGATTCTGTCTCATGCATATATTTTTTTATTTAGCACTCCTTTGTGTCCAAGGGTTTTGATAATGCTCCATTGAGAGAACTAGTAGCTGAGGTTTTAGCAGAAATTACAGAAGAAGAAGATGGAAGTCTGAAAGATTGTGACTTGTTGGTAAGAAGAAACTTTTGCCCTTATATTTATCCTTAAATTACAAAAAGGGGAACTGTGAGATGCCATGTGTCACCATGACATTGGGATAGCGATGAACCGGGACTCCTAAGTTGTCCCTCAACCTAGGGGGACCTATGCTATCAATATTCTCAGGGATACTCCTAATGGTGGAAAGGCCTGAGTTTTCTTCCTTATCCAGCTCATTACCAATTCTGATCTAATTCCCTTCCCACTCCCCCAGGGAGGAACAGGACAGGAGTGTGTTGAAACCAGAGAAAAATACAGACAAGGGAAAAAAGAAAACTCTGTCACACAGCACGCACACACACAGGATAAGACAGTAGGAGATTCAGGAGGAAAACAAGAGCAGGAAAGAAGTACAAAACAGGGGTAAGCTCCACCAAGCAAAAAGCAACAACTAATCACAACTTTCACCAGAGAGAGACTGGGACACCACACCTCACAGACCAACACAGAATAAACTATAGCTGGCATGGGTAGAAGACTTCCAACAGTATAAATAGGAGAGAAGCAGATGATAGGTCTCCCCACAACATGTGATTAAAGGAGCAAGCAGACTAACATGAATCAGCACACAGAAGATCAACAGTCCAATCACGGATGAGTTGCGCTAGAGAGAACAGCGTGACAGAGGTCTGTTGGGCAACCCTTTGAACAATTCCATTTACTGTACAGTATGTACTATTAGCAGTCTACAGTATTTCGTCAGGTATGACGTTGCACACTTATTTGCATAATAGGGTAATTCCCCATTTTATACATTCTAATCATAGCTTTTCTGTATGCAAGTGTCGCGGGCGGGGAGGGGACGCTGCGCTCACCCACTGCTCGAGTCCAGCTGCTACTGCTGCTGTTCGGTGGTGGCTCGAGCGGCGTTCCTCGCCCGTGAGTGAAAGGGGAATGGTTTTGGGGATTTATTGTCCGTGACGCCACCCACGGTTGTGGTGAGGTTGTGACACCACCGCTGCTCTGGACGGGGATCCCAGGAGCGATGACAGGGAGCAGCTTGGATGTTGTTTTTCCCCTCCGTGGGCAGGGGAGTTGGTTGTCCCGGGGCCCGGTGAGGGATGGATGGCAGGTGGGTTACGGGGCCTGGTGAGGTGCAGGGTCGCGGGGGCTGCGCGGTGCCGCACGGCACAGTGGTACTCACTCAGCCAATGAATAATGCAGAATCTCCGGTAAAACAAACGGCTGGATGGACGGGTCCCACAGGCGGCTGCGGTGTTTCTCCTCCCGGTAGGTTGATGGTGACTGCCTTTCCCTGCACCTTTGTTGTGTTTACGGTTCCAATGGCTTCCCACCGGTAACCCGCTCGCTTGGATGGATGCTGAGGGAGCCCCTTTTGCCCACAGGCTCTGGCCCTGGGAACTGTAGCCTTGGCGGTGACTGTGTTTCCCTTTACGGTGTGAGCTATTGCCTTCAATCGGGTCTTGACTGCTGGGAAACCCCGGAGGTTCCCTTCGCTAACGGATTTGACCAGTTTTATGGCAACTCCTAGCCTGGAGTATTAAACCTTGATACCGCCTCATTTTGACTCTAGATCTATACACAGCAGGCCTCATCCCTTGATATATATTTTATAATCCATATTTCTGATTTTATATATAATATTTGGATGTGTACCCCTTATGGTATATTCACCACACGCCAATTTTACTTGATTAATTGATTAGTAAAGTTTGTATTGCTCTGATTTTTGATTCATTGACTGAATCATCTTATTTTGTGCTATTGGATTGTCATACATAAAGATTAGAAAACTATACATACACATTACACAAACATTAACATTACGTATACACCCATTACATTCATAATAAGTGGCGAAAGTAGAGTACGATGGGCCCCAGTGCAAAATTTTGACCTGCCCCCTCGCACACGTTAGTCAGATGTATGGACCCCTGTAGTGTTCTAAATTCTATAAAAACATACGACTCGCCCTCCCTCCTCCTACATTATGTAGTAATGTTTCCCCTCTTGGTATATATGTCTCCCATCCTGGTGTATATATCCCCAATCCTGTTATATATGTCAGCCCACCCTAGTGTATATGTCCCCAATCCTGGTATATATGCAGCACCCTGGGATATACTACCCCAGTGATCTGCAGGATCCTAAGGCTTTCTGGAACACCCTATGCTGACAACCCACACCTCACACAGAGGTAGGGGCACATTCCCTGAGACCTGGGCGCAGCATGTAGAGGGTTAACAGTGGTCAGATGTGAGAACCAATCCCTTAGCTGTTAGCCTGGGAAAGGGGTGTGGCTTGTGGGAAGCAACAGGTGTTGGCAGAGAGGAAAAGCGACAGTTGAAGGAGTGACAGTTGAAAGGAGCCAGTGAGTGAGAGGGGTGTGAGGATTGTGAGGAGACCCCAAAAGGCGACTAGGATGTAGTAGCCTGAGGGTAGACAGATCCCAGGCACTACGCACGAGGGGGTACTGGACCCCAGAGTAGACGACAGCTGCAGGCGGTCTGCTGATCCAGCCGTGTGTGGTGACTTTCAGGGTACCACACCACCCATAGGCTCAGGGACACAGCCTCATATATAGGACCCGGGAGAGGGCACAGAGAAGTAGCCTACCCCACAAGGGACCGCGAGGCCTGTCATACTGGGCCCGGAAAGACAAAGGAGCGGAGCGTCGCAGGTCACCAACAGCTTCAGGCAAGGGGACCATCAGCTCTGCATGTGCACGGAGGGCTCAACTGGGACTCACGTCAGCACCGGACAAAGGAAAGTCGTTTGACCAGCCATACCAAACTGCACTTGCAACATCCAGTGAGTAAATTACCAGTTAATCTGCAAGAACTGTGTTGTGTTTATTACTGGCGCACCACAAGGCGCAGAACACCTACATGGGACTTAAGCCCCTACTGGTGGAGGGTGCGAACACACTTGCTGCTATACCATCTGTCCCTAAAACCACAGCAGCGGCGGGACCTCTTATTACCGCAACCCGCCAGTGGCGTCACAAGTGACATACAAAATAACCCTGTTACCAAGCGCCCCCAGTTAACGGAATCGGGCACAGCCATCTGTGACGGTTATCCCCATTATCCACCACCCGGAACCAAGTATCCCAAGGGCCTGGGGTGTGGCAGCGCTCTACATATATGTCTCCCATCCTGGTGTATATATCCCCAATCCTGGTATAAATGTCTCCCATCCTGGTCGCACATCCAGCTGAAGTAAGCACTGGGGTCAGTGGGCCCCTGTGATCCCTGCAAGCACAATTGTTACGCCGCTGTTCATAACACATATTTATACACATAACAGTCACTTGACACATACATACACATACTAATCATGTAGTTTCACATTACACATACTGAATATCTCCTATAGAGCTGTCACTTCCCATTAGAGCAGAAGGAGCTTTGTTGAAAAGAGAACAGGATGCCTCTAGAGACTCTCTCCTTGTCTTGTCTTTTCTATACTGACTGACCTGCTCCTTGGATCAAGTTACAACAGCTAATTTGAAGATCTTGCTGCTGTTACTGAAAGGAAAACAGCCTGGAGAGGGGATGAGAAGGCAGGATCTACAGGCACACTTATCTGCACCCCCTCCACATATCTAAGTGACGGCATCTGTGGCTTCTGTAGTGCCTTCTACTGCCTAGATATGTCCCTGTACATGCAAATAAAACATTGAATCTTTTTCCTAGTTAAAATATATTGAAATAGAACTTGTACTTTATATTCTAGATTTTCAATATTTAAGTGATGATGTCACGTTGGGGTTTTTTTTAACAAGTTTTTATTTAATTCTCAGAATGATGGATCACGGAATGCCAAAAGTCATGAGGGTATACTTAAGGAGACTCAGTCCCCTGGACAGAACTTACATGCCGCCCAAAAAAGGGATTCTATTAAAAACACAGACCAAAAACCATCAATGAGATTACAAAAAAGAACAAGTTTCTTGAAAGAGATGCGTAGACGTTCTGCTCCTTCATTTTCAAAAGAAGCCAGAGCATCTGTTAAATGGAGGGTGGGCAATGAGCACTTCGAAGTGAAGAATAGAGAACATGTCAAAAAGCCCTACGTGCCTCCAATGGATATTCCTCTTGACATACAAAACTCTGAATTAGGATTATTTCATTCTTCTGGAGAATCAGAAGAAAAGAAGGTAATTGACTTACATGGTGTGCAAGATATGGATACCGATACTGCCACAATATGCCTTGTTAATAAAGAATCTAAAGAGGTAGCTCACATAGGTCAACAACAGACTCCAAAATTAGTCCCAAAAAATCAATGTGATATCGTTAGTCCAAGAAATCACTCACATACCAACTGTAAAGCCTCAGAATTGTTTAGATCTCTAACACCTGCTCCCCAAAGGTGCAGAAGTAATGAAAATCTTAGTTCTTCAACCAGAACATTAACCAAGACATGGTCAATGACGTGCCCTAGCAAGAGAAAGTCCACTCTTTCTTGGAGATCATTGAAAGAAAATGTAGCCAATGAGCAAAAACAGACAATAAAAAATATTATTGAAGCTTCACATGTTCCTAAAAAAGATGATAAACCACCTATACAAAATATAACAGATCCAGATTCTACTGAGGATAAAGACAAAAAAGCTGAAGATGACAATACTTTTTATCATATGAATGCTGGAGTCCGGGCCTCTTTTAAATGTTCTTGGTCTGTACCTCAAACGGAGAAATATTTTGGAACACATAAGTATTCACATTCATTTTCACATGGAAAAAAAGCATCAGTGAATTGGGTTGGTAAAAAAGAGCAGGATGTAGCCAAGTGTGATGTTTTTGTAGGCCAGAAGAAGACATCATCTTTAGAAATGATAAGGTCTTCTGAGGCTAAAGTAGAATGTTGTAAGGAAATTATACAGACAAATGTGGTCGGACAGGAAAATGTTCCAAATTCAGAAGAAACTAGCTGTGAGAACGAAGAAGACCTTCATGAACATCAAAACAGCAACCACACGTCAGAAGGCCATAAACATGTCCATAAATCTATCTTTCCAGTTGTTGGTACCACAAGTAGGAATCGTTCTACTGGGAGATTGTTAAGACGATGGACAATAGCAAGTTCAAGAAATGAAATCAACTTGGAATCTCATTTCCGTTTATCAGACACTGAGCTAAAATCTGAAGTAAGGGAAAAGACTGAAGATGTAACAGCACATTTACCCAAAAATGAAGATAATGAAAAATGTGATCCCAGTGACAGCAGTATTCCTTCATGTGAGAGTAACTGGAAAAAGGATGCAACTCAGGAACCTAGAGTCAAAAAGAAGCTAAACTTTGCTCGATGTTCATGGAGTATTCATCCCGCTGATGTTAATGGTGAATCCAATATACAGAACGAAAAGACTCAAGACATGATAAACATAACAGAAGATGTAACAACAGAGGAGGTAAGAGGCCAGACGGTAAAAAACATAAAGCTAAAAAAAGCTGCAAGCATCTTGATATTCCTACAAATTTTAGGATGATGCTTAAACTGCATATATTTAGATACTTGTTAAAGACTACCATTCACTGGATTTTTCAATTTAAACTGAATGCCTCCCCCGATTGCCGCTGCTTCGACAATTCTGGAACAGTTTTTCTTTTTCTTCTGTGCCCCTCTGTTCCATAGTTATATCCCTCAGAAATAAAGATGCAAATTTTCCTTTCAAGCAACTGGGTGTATCCCACAGAACTCCTCCTTGGGTGTGGCCATGTTTTGATTGACCAGTGAGAGAGGATAAAATACAAATGCCCACAGAGAAGTTCTGTGGTATGCGACCAGTGGGTTCAAGAGAATATTTGCATCTTTCGTAGGCCTCGTTCAAACTTGTGATTAAAAACGGAGATTGCAATCCGATAAAAATCCGATAAAAACAATTTATGGCACGCCTGTTATTCAATGAAGCAATGTCCATCTGTGGGTTTTTCCTCACCTGTAATCGAACTGAGAAAAAAATAACAGCCTGCTGCGTATATATCACAAGACTCGGTAATGCATGTCTATGGGTGCGAGAAAAAAAATTGTACGGCACACGCACCATTCGTATGCCGTCTGATTTTTTTCTCACACCCATAAACATCCATTGCCGAGTCTCGTGCGATATACATAAGATCCCAGTTAGAACTCTACTGGCAACTAATAAAAATATAGGGTGGGTCATAACTATGCATACACCCTGATAAAAAAAAAGAGTAAAGTTGAATTCAAAATGCCGGCTTTGCAGATGGCTGCCATGGGCTGACGACACCCAGCCTCAAAGGTTTTGCCCCTCCCATGTACTAATATGCACCCAGGGTGTATCCATACTAATGGCCCATCCTGTATATATATATATATATATATATATATATATATATATATATATATATATAAATATTAGTGATGAGCGAGTACTAAAATGCTTGGGAGCTCGAGGCTCGGGCCGAGCATCTCAAAATACTCGTGTACTCGGCCCGAGCACCGAGCCCAATGTTATCCTATGGGAGACCCGAGTAGTATTCTGAAATGACCCCCGGCAGCATGTAGAAACCGTAAAACTGTAAATTAAAAAAAAAAACGTGCGTGTGTGTGTCAGCGTGCATATATATATACACGCGGAGTGGAGTGCGGGAGGGGCCGTAGCCGAGCGGGGAAGTGTCGGGCTAAAGGCACGGTCACGCTGTGCGGGCTGGCCAATCACTGCAATTCCACAACAGGGCTGTGGCATTGCAGTGGTCTGCCAGCCAATCCCTGCATAAGGGATGGCTGTAAAAAGAGCGCCAACATGAAGACCACGAGTACAGCACGAGTATCGCGAGATTACTCGTTCCCCGCCGAGTAGCCCGAGTACATTGATACTCGTGCGAGTACCGAGTAAAGTAACAAGCATACTCGCTCATCACTAATTATATATATATATATATATATATATATATATATATATATATATATATATGTACATATATGCACAGTACAGAGCAAAAGTTTGGACACACCTTCTCATTCAAAGGGTTTTCTTTATTTTCATGACTGAAAATTGTAGATTCACATTGAAGGCATCAAAACTATGATTTAACACACGTGGAATGAAATACTTAACAAAAAAGTGTGACACAACTGAAAATATGTATTATATTCTAGGTTCTTCAAAGTAGCCACCTTTTGCTTTGATTAGTGCTTTGCACACTCTTGGCATTCTCTTGATGAGCTTCAAGAGGTAGTCCCCGGAAATGGTTTTCACTTCACAGGTGTGCCCTGTCAGATTTAATAAGTGGGTTTTCTTGCCTTATAAATGGGGTTGGGACCATTAGTTGTGTTGTGCAGAAGTCTGGTGGATACACAGCTGATAGTCCTACTGAATAGACTGTTAGAATTTGTATTATGGCAAGAAAAAAGCAGCTAAGTAAAGAAAAACAAGTGGCCATCATTACTTTAAGAAATGAAGGTCAGTCAGTCCGAAAAATTGGGAAAACTTTGAAAGTGTCCCCAAGTGCAGTGGCAAAAACCATCAAACGCTACAAAGAAACTGGCTCACATGAGGACCGCCCCAGGAAAGGAAGACCAAGAGTCACCTATGCTGTGGAGGATAAGTTTATCTGAGTCACTAGTCTCAGAAATCGCAAGTTAAACAGCAGCTCAGACTAGAGACCAGGTCAATGCCACACAGAGTTCTAGAAGCAGACACATCTCTAGAACAACTGTTAAGAGGAGACTTTGTGCAGGAGGCCTTCATAGTAAAATAGCTGCAAGGAAACCACTGCTAAGGACAGGCAACAAGCAGAAGAGACTTGTTTGGGTTAAAGAACACAAGGAATGGACATTAGACCAGTGGAAATCTATGCTTTGGTCTGATGAGTCCAAATTTGAGATCTTTGGATCCAATGGTCTTTGTGCGACGCAGAAAAGGTGAACGGATGGACTCTACATGCCTGGTTCCCACTGTAAAGCATGGAGGAGGAGGTGTGATGGTGTGGGGGTGCTTTGCTGGGGACACTGTTGGGGATTTATTCAAAATTGAGGGCATACTGAACCAGCATGGCTACCACAGCATCTTGCAGCCGCATGCTATTCCATCCGGTTTGCATTTAGTTTGACCATCATTTATTTTTCAACAGGACAATGACCCCAAACACGCCTCCAGGCTGTGTAAGTGCTATGTGGCTAAGAAGGAGAGTGATGGGGTGCTACGCCAGATGACCTGGTCTCCATAGTCACCAGACCTGAACCCAATCGAGATGGTTTGAGATGAGCTGGACCGCAGAGTGAAGGCAAAAGGGCCAACAAGTGCTAAGCATCTCTGGGAACTTCTTCAAGACTGTTGGAAGACCATTTCTGGTGACTACCTCTTGAAGCTCATCAAGAGAATGCCAAGAGTGTGCAAAGTAGTAATAAAAGCAAAAGGTGGCTACTTTGAAGAATCTAGAATATAAGACATATTTTCAGTTGCTTCACAATTTTTTAAGCATTTCATTCCACGGTTTAATTCATAGTTTTGATGCCTTCAATGTGAATCTACAATTTTCAGAGTCATGAAAATAAAGAAAAGGCTTTGAAAGTGAAGGTGTGTCCAAACTTTTGGTCTGTACTGTATATATATATATATATATATATATATATATATATATCATATAGAGAGAGAGAGATACACAGACAGACAGATAAAAGATAGAAAGACAGAGAGATAGATAATCTGCTGCTATAATGTCACAAGCCCTTATACAGTTCTGGCAAAAATTAAGAGACAGCTGCAAAATTGTCAGTTTTTCTGATTTTTCTCTTTATATATTTGAGTAAAATGTAAATTGTTCTTTTATTCTATAAACTACTGACAACGTCTCTGAATTTCCAAGCAATAAATTTTTTTATTTGTTTTCTGAAAATGAGAAATGGTCAAAATAACAAAACAATGCATTGCTTTCAGTCCTCAAATAATACAAAGAAAACAAGTTCATAATCATTTAGAAACAACAATACTAATAATGTTTTACCTCAGGAAGAGTCAGAAATCAATGTTTTGTGGAATAACCATGATTTTTAATCCCAGCTTTCATGCGTCTTGGCACGCTTTCCACCAGTCTCTCACACTGCTTTTGGGTGACCTTATGCCACTCCTGGTGTAAAAATGTAAGCAGTTCTTCTTTGTTTGATGGCTTGTGACTATCCATCTTCCTCTTGATTACATTTCAGAGGTTTTCAGTAGGGTTCAGGTCTGGAGATTAGGCTGGCCATGACAGGGTTTTGATGTTGTGGTCCTTTATCCACACATTGATTGACCTAGCTGTGTTATTCTGAAACATGGGCTAACATTGTAGGTAGATGCTCTAGTGGTCAGGACATGAAAAGAAAATAGCCTTGTCTACTATATTGCCAATGGATTTACCCTCCAGGTATCTGACTTGAAGGTTCCAAGGCAGACTGCCCATTAGAGCCCTTGTAGAGGGAGATTGGAGGAGAGTATTGTCTGTGAGCAATCTCATCCTCAGGAATATGTACAAGCTAGAAATAAAAGAGCAGCGTACTCCAACATCCCCATCTTGTCCAGTACATCAACAAACTGTGACACTGGATACTATAAAATTGTTATTAACGTCCAGATTTCTACAATTTACAAGTATACAGGTGCATCTCAATAAATTAGAATATCATCAAAAAGTTAATTCATTTCAGTAATTCAATACAAAAAGGGAAACGCATATATTATATAGAATCATTACACACAGAGGGATCTATTCCTATATATTATATAGAGTCATTACACACAGAGGGATCTATTCCTATATATTATATATAGTCATTACACACAGAGGGATCTATTCCTATATATTATATAGAGTCATTACATACAGAGGGATCTATTCCTATATATTATATAGAGTCATTACACACAGAGGGATCTATTCCTATATATTATATAGAGTAATTACACACAGAGGGATCTATTCCTATATATTATATAGCCATTACACACAGAGGGATCTATTCCTATATACTATATAGAGTTATTACACACAGAGGGATCTATTCCTATATATTATATAGGGTCATTACACACAGAGGGATCTATTCCTATATATTATATAGAGTCATTACACACAGAGGGATCTATTCCTATATATTATATAGAGTCATTACACACAGTGGGATCTATTCCTATATATTATATAGAGTCATTACACACAGAGTGATCTATTTCAAGTGTTTATTTATGTTAATGTTGATGATTATGGCTTACAGCCAGTAAAAACCCAAAAGTCATTATCTCAGAAAATTAGAATAAGTACCACAAACAACTGCAAAGGCTTCCTAAACATTTAAAATGGTCGCTTAGTCTGGTTCAGAAGGCTACACAATCATGGGGAAGACTGCTGACATAACAGATGTCCAGAATGCAGTCATTGACACATTACACAAGGAGGGTAAGCCACAAAAGGTCATTGCTAAAGAAGCTGCTGTTCACAGAGTGCGGTATCCAAGCATATTAAGAGAAAGTTGAGTGGAAGGAAACAGTGTGGTAGAAAAAGGTGCACAAGCAACCGGGATAACAGCAGCCTTGATATGATTGTTGATTAAAGGCCATTCAAAAATTTGGGGGAGATTCACTAGGAGTGGACTGCTGCTGGAGTCAGTGCTTCAAGAGCCACCACACAGCATAATCCCATAGAGAATCTATGGGGTATTGTCAAGAAGAAGATGAGAGACACCAGACCCAACAATGCAGACGAGTTGAAGGCTGCTATCAAATCAACCTGGGCTTCCATAACACCTCAGCAGTGCAACAGGCTGATCGCCTCCATGCCACGCCACATTGATGCAGTAATTCATGTAAAAGGAGCCCGACCAAGTATTGAGGCATTTACTGTACAGACTTTTCAGTAGGCGCTAACATTTCTGAGTTTAAAATAATTTTTTCAGTTGATCTTATATAATATTCTAATTTTCTGAGATAATGACTTTTGGGTTTTCATTGGCTGTAAGTCATAATCATCAACATTAACTGCAATAAACACTTGGAGTAGATCCCTCTGTGTGTAATGACTCTATATAATATATAGGAATAGATCCCTCCGTGTGTAATGACTCTATATAATATATAGGAATAGATCCCTCTGTGTGGACTGACTATATAAGAATAGATTCCTCTGTGTGTAATGACTCTATATAATATATAGGAGAAGATCCCTCTGTGTATAATGACTCTATCGAATATATAAAGCTGAATGTGTGTATGTATGTATGTATGTCCAGGATTGGCATCTGCACCGTCGCAGCTACAGCTACAAAATTTTGCACGCTCACACTTCTGGACCCTGAGAGCGTCATAGGCTATGTTGTGAGGCAAAATTTTAACCCCGCACGTTCCAATTTACCAATCAATTTTGCCCCTATCTACATAATGGGGAAAAAGTGAAACGAAAAGTGTATCCGCACCGTTGCATTTACAATCATGAAATTTTGCACAGACACCGTAGACTATGTTTTGACAGGAAAATGTAACCCCGCGCTTTACAGTTACTCTCATGCCTCCATTAAAGTAAATGGAGCCTGGAACTACAGGTTATTAGTAGGAGCTGTGATTGGTTGCTATAGGAACAAAAGACATTCATAGTATAAGAAGCTTATATGTGAGGTAATAAGATGTCGGTGGGGAGACGGATAGAGAGAGACAGACAGAGAGACAGACAGAGAGACAGACAGGGAAAGAGACAGAGATAGAGACAGACCTGGAAAGATACTGACCTGGAAAGAGACAGACAGGGAAAGAGACAGATGGGGAAAGAGACAGATGGGGAAAGAGACAGACGGGGAAAGAGACAGACGGGGAAAGAGACAGACAGACATGCAGACAGGGACAGAGACAGGCAGACAGGGAAGAAGGAGACAGCCAGAGAGACAGACAAATATAGATGGGGAAAGACACAGACTTTGATATTGATAGACGGGGAAAGAGACAGAGAAATAGAGACAGACAAGGAAAGAGACAGACAGAGACAGGCAGACAGGGAAAGAGACAGACAGGAAAAGACACAGACAAAGACGGGGAGACAGACGGGGAAAGAGACAGACCTGGGAAAGAGACAGACCTAGAAAGAGACAGATGGGGAAAGAAACAGAGAGATAGAGACAGACAAAAAAAAGAGACAGACAGAGACAGGCAGACGGGGAAAGAGACAGACAGGGAAAGAGACAGACGGAGCACATTACTTCGCCAATTTAGTTAAATCTGTGTGGAATATCTGTGGTGTTGAAATATATGTTGTGAAATGCTTCTATTAGCTTAGTTTTTGCCTTTTAAGGCCTTGTGCGCACTGGGAAATGGAATTTTCTTGAGAAAATTCCGCATGCTCTCAAAGATTACCGCACCCGCGGTAAAAAACCGCGGGAAACTGCACCCGAAAACCGCATGCGGTTTGCCGCGGTTTGCTGCGGTTTTACCGCGGTATTATTCGCGGTATTGCCGCGGTTTTGCCGCGTGCGGGTTGGGATGTGCTTTATTGCATTCAATGCAATAAAGCACATTGAAAAAAAAAAAAACAGAAAAAAACCCCCATTTAATTCTGAGATAATAGATAGACAGAAGAATAGATAGAGGGATAGATAGATAGATGACAGATCGCTGCATTTCCCACGGTCGGCAGTGAGTTCACATTACCAGCCGTGGGAAATGACCGGTAATTACCTCTGCTGTCTGCTGCTTTCATTCAGCGCTGTGTCTGTGACAGTCGCGGCTGGATGTAAGCAGCGCAGGACCTGTGGATTACGCCGGAGCGGTGGATTACGCCGGAGCTTTGGTGCGGGAGGGGTTAATAAAATGGTGAACGAGGCTTGTTTGTTTTATTTAAAATAAAGGATTTTTCGGTGTCTGTGTTTTTTTCACTTTACTTACGGGTTGATCATGTCAGCTGTCACATAGACGCTGCCATGATCAAGCCTGGAGTTAATGGCGGTGGTCCCCCACCATCATTAACCCCTTGTATTACCTTGCTGCCACTGCTACACGGCGGCAAGAAGAGCCGAGGACACGCCGGTGCTGCCGCATAATGTATGCGACAGTCCCGGGGCAGCTGCGGCTGATATTCTCGGCTGCCGGAGGGGGAGTGAGGCGGGGACATTACCCCTGCCCCTCTCCCTCCCCAGCCTGAGAATACCGGGCCGCCGCTGTGTGCTTACCTCGGCTGGACGGTAAATATGCAGCGGAGCCCACGTTCTTTGTTTTCTATATTTCCGTTTGCTTTCTATGTGTGTTCTATGTGTCTGTGTGTGTGATCTATGTGTCTGTGATGTGTCTGTGTCTGTGATGTGTGTGTGTTTACTCTCTGCACGGCTTCCTCTTCCTGTAATGACATCACTTCCCTGCAAAACCGCAGACAGGCGATGTACATTACCGGAGGTAAACCGCGAAATACCGCAGGGAATAACGCAGGAAAACGCAGTGAACCGCACAGAATTTGCTGCCTGCGTTATTCCCTGCGGGATTTCACGATTACATTGGAGTCAATGGAGTGAAATCCCGCAGCGATGTGCGGAAAAGAAGTGACATGCACTTGTTTTTGCTGCGGGATTCCCGCAGCAAAACATGCAGCTGTCAAATTCCGCCCAGTGCGCACAGGATTTTTTTTCTCCATAGGATTTGCTGGTGATTCACTGCAGAGATGTTATGAACATTTTCTGCAGCGAAACATGCAGCAAAACTGCGGAAAATCCGCGGCAAAATCCGGTAAGTGCGCACATAGCCTTAGGCTGTCATTTCCCACGGCCGGTAATGTGAACTCACTGCCGACCGTGGGAAATGCAGCGATCTGTCATCTATCTATCCCTCTGTCTGTCTATCTATCCCTCTATCTATTCTTCTGTCTATCTACTATCTCAGAATTAAATGACTTTTTTTTTTTTTTAATGTGCTTTATTGCATTGAATGCAATAAAGCACATCCCAACCCGCACGCGGCAAAACAGCGGCAATACCGCGAATAATACCGCGGTAAAACCGCAGCAAACCGCATGCAGTTTTCGGGTGCGGTTTCCCGCGGTTTTTTACCACGGGTGCGGTAATCTTTGAGAGCATGCGGAATTTTCTCAAGAAAATTCCATTTCCCAGTGCGCACAAGGCCTAATAATTAAGTTTCTATCTAATTGTTTTGTGGTTTTTGTGTGCAGAATACATTTTTGTTAATACATTCTATTTGGTTAACAACAGTTATTAACCCGGGCAGCTAGTATAATATATAGGAATAGATCCCTCTGTGTGTAATGACTCTATATAATATATAGGAATAGATTCCTCTGTGTGTAATGACTATATATAATATATAGGAATAGATCCCTCTGTGTGTAATGACTCTATATAATATATAGGAATAGATTCCTCTGTGTGTAATGACTATATATAATATATAGGAATAGATCCCTCTGTGTGTAATGACTCTATATAATATATAGCAATAGATCCTTCTGTGTGTAATGACTATATATAATATATAGGAATAGATCCCTCTGTGTGTAATGACTATATATAATATATAGGAATAGATCCCTCTGTGTGTAATGACTCTATATAATATATAGGAATAGATTCCTCTGTGTGTAATGACTATATATAATATATAGGAATAGATCCCTCTGTGTGTAATGACTCTATATAATATATAGGAATAGATTCCTCTGTGTGTAATGACTATATATAATATATAGGAATAGATCCCTCTGTGTGTAATGACTCTATATAATATATAGGAATAGATCCCTCTGTGTGTAATGACTATATATAATATATAGGAATAGATCCCTCTGTGTGTAATGACTCTATATAATATATAGGAATAGATTCCTCTGTGTGTAATGACTATATATAATATATAGGAATAGATCCCTCTGTGTGTAATGACTCTATATAATATATAGCAATAGATCCTTCTGTGTGTAATGACTCTATATAATATATGCGTTTCTCTTTTTGTATTGAATTACTGAAATTAACTTTTTGATGATATTCTAATTAATTGAGATGCACTTGCAAATGTTATCTAGTATTTTTGCATTTTCATATATGGGATAAAGTAACATGTAATGCCCTTTAAAAGGTGCAAGGTGAAGAGTCTGATGAAAAGGACATGTTGTCTCTGGATACACAAAAGACTATTCGGATCACCAGGAAGTTCATAGTCGATGGAAAGGAAATGCAGGTATCATCATGTAAACGCAAGGAGCAACCAAACAATAAGGATATCAAAGAACGTACAGTTAGGTAAGAATGGCCTTACAAGTGTGAGGCTTCTTATGTATGATTTGGGCTATCCTAGATCTTGTGATCCCCAATATTGATCTCATACTGTAACCTTTTCAGAACATTGTGATATATTCTTTCGTGAGCATTCTACTGCAATTATTCACATTCTCAGATCTGTTTGGATTTCCTTAAGTGTTTTAGCTTTTCTCACTTTTGTCAGTTAGCGCATGTCACACTGAGGGTTTATTCCCATGGATTTCGTGTGTATTCCGGACAGAACTCTGCACAGAAACCTCATTCAGTTGTCGCCGTATGCCATGTGAATTGGGTGAATCTACATAAGGACCCTCAGCATTTCACGCTGCAATTTCTTTCTCTGCACAAATTCAAGGTTTCATCCTTGGGTTACTGCTGCGGATTCCACTCCAAACATTCATCAGATTTTTCCAAATGAAAAACTTTCTGTGTGAACCTACCATATGCACAAAGTAAGAAGATATTCTACATGCTTAGCTAAAAGTCATGGGAATTCAGGTTTTCAATATATATTGTTTGAAAAAGTCCCATCAAGGTCAACAAGAAAGCAACAAAAAGAAGCTTCGAGAGATTGGTCACTACTTTTTTTTATGGCTTATTGTTAAAGCATCACTGCATTTTTTTTTTATTTCATCACTGGACTGGTGCTTTCAATTGAAGTCCTCGTCCCCCTCTTATACTCATCTGATGCTGTCTTCTTCTGTTATCGTTGCTGCTCCAGTCGGTCACCGGCTATTTGTGACCTGCAGGCAGCCCCACTGTTTCATGGAGCCGCCGGAGGTCACATTTCAATACAAGTCTATGAGAGCCTTGTTCTGGCTCTTATAGACTTACATCAAGATCTTCTGATGTAACTTCTAACTTCTGGCGTCAAAAGTTACAGGCACAAGAAGGCACTGGGCGACCAGAGGAGGAGAGTGTATTAGGCTACTTTCACACTGCGTTTTGCCTTACGTTTAGTGGTCCCGTCGGGGCAACTGTCCGAACCGCCCGTCCCCCACCCTGCAAAACGTGTTTCAGACGCATGCGCCAACAGGGCCATTGACTGTAATGGAGCACACTACATTAGCGTGTGCTCTGTTTTATACCATTTTCATGCATATACGTTTTCTGCAGGCGGACACCCAAACGTAGTCAACTACTACTACTATGTATCGCTGGAGTGGTGCTTTAATTAGAAGTCCTCGAGCTTTTCTTATACTCACCTGATACCATCTTCTTCCGTTATCAGTGCCACTACAGTGGGTCACTGACGATTTGTGACCTGCATTAAATTCAAATCCTCATCCCCCCTTACACTCACCTGATGCTGCCTTCTTCTATTATCGCTGCTGCTGCCATTGGTCGCTAGCGATTTGTGACCTGCTGGCAGCCCCAGTGGTTCATGGAGCGCATCAAAAGTCACTTTTCAATACAAGTCTATGAGAGCCTTGTTCTCGTTCTCATAAACTTACATTGAAACCTTCTGATGTAACTTCTGACTTTTGCCCAGTCAGAAGTTACAGTCACAAAATGACTCTGCGAGTCCAGAACGATGGCGAAAAAAAAGTTGAAGCCGCTGGAGGAGAGTGTATAAGACAGGGGGCAGGTGGACCTAGATTTAAAGTGCCACCACAGCGCTGGAACGGAACCCACCGCTTCTGAAGTGGTGCTTTAAATAGAAGTCCCCGAGCTTCTCTTATACTCCCCGTGACGCCAACTTCTTCTGTTATCAGTTGATGGTGATTTGTGACCTGCTGGCAGCCCTAGCGCTTCATGGAGCACACTGGAGGTCACTTTTCAATACAAGTCTATGAGAGCCTCTTTCTGGCTCTCAAAGATTTACATTGATACCTTCTGATGTAACTGCTGACTTCCGCCCAGTCAGACGTTACAGCCACAAAATTGCGCTGCAGAACCACAGCGAGGCCAAAAAAGGTTGATGCCACTGGAGGAGGGTGTATAATATAGGGGACAGGGGACTTAGATCTAAAGCACCACTACAGCGCTGAAAAAATTCCCACTGGAGTGATGATTTAAAAAAGGCCATCAATATGAGATCTCGGGGGTGCAACAACCAGGACCCCCGCCAATCTGCTGTTACCGATGCCGGCTGGAAGTTCTCAGATGCTTCCAGAACACAGCAGCTGCGTAAATACAGGTATTTCAGGATAACAATCTATTTTTTTGCAATTTAGTTTTGATAAAAAATTTGTCATCATTTGGCTTTGTTTTCCTACACAAAACCCAATTGCCAAAATGAACTTTAGCCTAAAATACATATTTAAGTAAAAAAAAAAAAAAACACACACAAAAGGTGTCCAAATTCTCTAATGGGAACCTATCACGTGGAAAAAATGCTATTAACATGCTGATATGGGGTTCATCTGCAGGTTAATAGCATTCTGAACCTGCCCGAAGCCTGCACATTAAACCCCGTTGCCGGAGGAAATGAACTTTAACCCCTTCACCCCACAGCGATTTTCCATTTTTCGTTTTTGCTTTTTCTCCCCTTCTTTGATGAACTATATATTTTTTTTTATTTTTCCATCAATATAGCCATATGAAAGCTTGTTTTTTGAGGGGCGAGTTGCACTTTTGAATGACACCATTCATTCTGCCCCATATTATACTGGAAAACAGGAACAAAAATTCAAGTGGGGTGAAATTTGTTTACCATGTTCACTATATGGTAAAGCTGACCTGGCATTATGGTTCCCCAGGTCAGTACGAATTCGTAGACACCAAACATGTATAGTTTTATTTTTATCTAAGTGGTGAAATGCTGTTCTCCTGTGAATGCTCTACTGGCACTCACAGGAAGCACGTCATGACAGCCATGACACCTCACTGACATAACAACACATCGGCGCTCCATGATTGCGACACGGAGCCACCGATGGTGATGGAAAATGGTACGATCCCAGCGGGAGTGCGTTATATCGTGCTGTCAAGTTTCACAGCGTAATCTAAGGGGTGAACAGGCATGGGTGGATCGGAGTTCCACCCGCACCTGTTAGCTGCACATGTCTGCTGATCAGATGCGTGAGCCCACATTAAAAGAATAGGTATGTCCAAGGTCATGAAGGGATTAATGTTCCCTGCAGCTTTGGGGTTTCAGTCACAGGGGTGGCGGTTTCAGTCACTACTCTGTGTATGAAAAACAGCAGCTCTAACCGCCCCCCGCACTGACTGGCAGCCGCTCAGTATTAGAGAAAGCTGCCAATCAGTGAAAGGGGCGTGGTTACATCTGCTGCTCTCCATTCACTTAGCGGTAACTGAACCCACATCGGCGCCACCTCTGTGACTGAAAGCGTTCTGGTTTCAGTCACGGAGGTGGTGCAGGCGCGGGTACAGGACTAAAGTTAATTGCCTGGAAGATTAAAGTTAATTTCCCCCCGGAAACGGGGTTTAATGTGCAGGCACCGGGCAGGTTCAGAACGCTATTAACCTGCAGATTAACCCCATAATTGCAGGTTAATAGCATTTTTCCACATGACAGATTCCTTTTAAGTAAAACTGATAGATGTACAAGAAGTCAATATATCCTATAGTATAACGAACCCTAAACATCAGAATATAAATATCATCATAAAGAGAGGAAAGCTGTTGCTTTGGTAGTTTTGGCACAATCAACGTGAATAGGTGCCAGATATTACCATATTTTTCCCGAAGGGGCCACTTTAGGTTTTAATTATGGAAAGTACAGTGATCAATGAAGCATCAGCTGATCCACATTTAGAAAAGTGGTTTTCTCCTCAGAGTCTAAAATTACTTCCTGACCTCTGATGAAGAACAGCCGGGATCAATAATCAAATCAAAGCGATTGTTTCCCTTTAAAACCTTTATAACTTTGCAAATAATCTTGATTAAAAATCTTGAGTGTCATCAGCTTCTCTGCAAACCTATCACTACGTCATTTGAGACCATTTGCAGCCATGTTTTGCTCCCGTCTGTCTGCCCCACCTACATTTCTTGATATTTATGCGGTATGAGAGCAAAAAGTAGGGAATAAATGAATTGGACTACGATTGCAGGATCCAACTAGCCAAGGCTTGTTTGTGCTCTGAAATCACAGTGATGCATAGATCTGCATAGCAGCTGTAAACATTCTTATTGGAATGTGCACATTGTAGATTTAGACTGGCGGCAGCAAAACCATATGGAAGCAAGAGAAAAGAAGAAAGAAACAAGTGTGAAAATTTGTTCTACCTTAGATTCATCAAAGTACCCTCCTTTTAGTCTGATGACAGTTAGGCCTCTTTCACACATCTGTGTAAAACACACATGTTTTTCACGGTACAAGGTGTATGTGTGTGTATGTGCATGTGTGTGTTCAGCGTGTGCTTCAGTGTGCTATCCATGTGATATAATCATAGCACGCTGATAGCATGAACGTCTATACTTACCAGTCCATGGTGCTGCTGTGTCCGACGCTGCTGCTGCTGCTTCTGGTCCGAGGTGCAGTGCATATGCAATGAGCATAATGAGCGGGGGTCAGAAGCAAGTGACAGCAATGCTAGAGACAGGTGACTATGGAAAACCATTTTATTTCACAGACACATGTTTTCTCCGGTACATGTCACATGGAGCACATCAGTGTGAGGTCTGTGTGACATCAATGCTACCGGAGAAAAACGGACATGTCTGCGTGTGGAGCACACGGACACATTTATGCTCCACATGGACAAACGGTCCGTGTGAATACATGCATGTGTGCGCAAACCCATTGATTTTAATGGGTCTATATGTGTCTGTATCTCCAGTACGTGTGAAAACAAAACGTCACACATACCAGAAACAACATGGATGTGTGAAGGGGGCCTTATACACCTTCTTGGCACATTCTCTCAAGCAGCTACATCAGTCTTCTGGAACAGTTTCCAATTAAGGCTACTTTCACACTTGCGTTGAACGGTATCCGTTGCATTGCGTTGTGTGACGGATGCAACGGATGTGTTGCATATAGCGGCACAACGGATGCAACGGATGCTGCAAAACAACGCAATCCGTTTTGTTTTTTTTTTGTTTTTTTACAGTTTTACCGTCGGCAGACTATTGTGAACGATCAGCTGATCACTCACAGTAGCCGGCCGCCGGGGGCTCAGCCGATCACTCACAGTAGCCGGCCGCCGGGTGATCAGCCGATCACTCACAGTAGCCGGCCGCCAGGTGATCAGCCGATCACTCACAGTAGCCGGCCGCCGGGTGATCAGCTGATCGTGCGGTCGCCGACAATGTGTGCGGGGGGCGGAGTGCGAAGTGGGTGGAGCCGAGCGGGGCCATGGCTGAGGACGTCAGTGCCGCGGGGACTGCATCGCTGGGGGACAGGTGAGTGTGTGTGTGTGTGTATACATACGGAGTGCAGGAGGGGGCGGAGCCGAGCGGGGAAGTGTCAGGGTCTCCGGCACACGTAACCAGGGTTCCTTGGTTACCCGATGTATACCCTGGTTACAGGTGGAGGGAGCCAGAGAGAGCATGCGCAGTGAAATCCAAAGATTTCCGCTGCTCAAATAAAGTTACATGTTGCGTTCCTTCCGCCCGACGCAGCGTCAAAATAACGATGCTGCGACGTCCGGCGGATGCAACGCTGACACTTGCGTAACGCGTCATCCATACAAGTCTATGGAGAATAGCGCAGTGCGTTAACGGACTGCGCTATTCTCCATAGTGACGGACTCCGCTGAACGCATGTGTGAAAGTACCCTAACAGACATTTCTCATCAACAGTTCATTTATTTGTGGAATCACTGGCCTTCAGAAAGTGCTTGCGAGTCTCAGGTGTATTATGAAGAGCCCGTGCTGATACACAAGTCCAAACAGTGCTGAGCCATATTCCACAACTGTTATACGCCAGAATATGGCAAGAACCACTCAACTAAGTAAAGAGAAATGACAAGCCATCAGTTCTTTAAAATATGAAGATGAGTTAGTGTAGAAAATTACTAGAACCTTGAAGGTATACTCAAGTGCAGTCATGGAAACAATCAATAACTATGATAAAACTGCCTATCATGAGAACCACACCTGGACATGAAGACTAAAATGACCTTTGCTACAAATTTCAACCATAGAAAATGAAAATTGACAGCACCTCAGATAATAGACAATAGCCGTCAACATCAACTATCCAGGGGAAACGACGAGAAGCTAACCTTTATGGTAAAATTACTGCAAAGAATCCACTACTGAGGAGCACAAAAAAGAAGAGACTTGTTTAGGCCAAGAAACACTAGGACTGAACATTACATTAGTGGAAATCTGTACTGATGAGTCAAAATTCTAGGTTTTAGGTTTCAACCACCATGTATTTGTAACATGCAGAAAAGGTGAGCAGATGGTTTCTACATGTCTGGTGTCCATCGTGAAGCATGGAGGGGGAGGTACGATGGTGTAGGGGTGCTCTGTTGGTGATTTTCATGGTTTTTTTATTCCAAAATCAAGGTAAAATAACCTAGCATGGCTACCCCAGCACTCTGCAACAATACCACATCACATCTGCTTTACACAAAGTGGGATGTTCATTTGTTTTGCAACAGGACAATGGACTAAAACACACCTGCAGGCTATGTGTCCAAGAAGGAGAAGGATGGAGTGCTGCTTCAGATGACATGGCCTCCACAATCACCCAACCTCAACCCCATTGAGTTAAGGCCGCTTTACACGCTGCGATATCGGTACCGATATCGCTAGGGTGGGTACCCGCCCCTATCTGTTGGGCGACATGGGCAAATCGCTGCCCGTGCCGAACAACATCGCCCAGACCTGTCACACATACTTACCTGCCCGGCGACATCGCTGTGACCGGCGAACCGCCTCCTTTCTAAGGGGGCGGTTCGTTTAGTGTCACAGCGACGTCACTGAACCACCGCCCAATGGAAGCGGAGGGGTGGAGATGAGCGGGACGTAACATCCCGCCCACCTCCTTCCTTCCGCATAGCGGCCGGGAGGCAGATAAGGAGAGCTTCCTCGTTCCTGCGGTGTCACACGGAGCGATGTGTGCTGCCACAGGAGCGAGGAACAACTTAGTTACTGCTGCAGTAACGATAATTGAGAATGGACCCCCATGTCACCGATGAGCAATTTTGCACGTTTTTGCGACGATGCAAAATCGCTCATAGGTGTCACACGCAACGGCATCGCTAATGCAGCCGGATGTGCATCACGAATTCCGTGACCCCAACGACTTCGCATTAGCGATGTCGTTGCGTGTAAAGCGGCCTTTAGTCTGGGATTACTTGGACAATTAGTGAAGGTAATGCAGCCAAAAAGTGCTCAGCATCCAAGGGACTACCTTCAAGATTGCGGAAAGCTGTTCTAGGAAATTACCTTATGAACCCTCTTGAGAGAATGACAAGGATGCGTAAAACAGGAGTACTTTTAAGAATCTAAGCTTTAACACCATTTCTGATTTGTTTCATGTCTCGTAACTCCTTGTTTCCATATATCCTCCTTTGCTGACTTTAGTCTGAATCTATAATGTGCACATTCCAATAAAAACCATTTCATGAACAGGTGTGTCCAAACTTTTGATGGGTACTGTAAATAAAATATATTTTATATTGTATTAAAAAGCCTTAAACCTGTCGTCAGGTGCAATATGCACCCAGAACCATAAGCACTCCTAGGTGCATATTGCTAATCCCGGCCTGACTGCATCAGGCTATAGTAGCATAGATAAAGGAACCTTTAGAATAAGTATTTCTAAAGATTCCATATGATATGATAAGGACCACAGGGACTAGTCACAATGGCGTTACTTCTCTTGGCTAGTTGGCCCCCTTAGTATGTAAGCTTACCCCTGTGGGTGTACTAATATTTTAATGAATACGCAGCGTCAGAGGATAGTTGCATTCACCTTTCTGCTGCCATCACGTTCGACTCCTGGATTTCGGCTCAGTGCGCATGAGCCAGGACTTTCGGTCATGCGCAATACACGAGTTTGAAGCCAGGACGCATACATCCAGCTTCATAGTGCGCATGCCCAAAAATTATGGATCATGCGCACTGAGCCGAAATCCAGGAGTCAAACGTGATGGCAGCGGAGAGGTGAATGCGACCATCCTCTGATGCTGCGTATTCATTAGCACGTTAGCACATGCTTACATGTCTAGGGGGCCGACTAGCCAAGGTAAATACTTTTTCTAATAAAGATCTCTTTATCTATTCTACTAGATACACGGACGGTTAGGCAGGGAATAGCAATATACACAGAACTGCTCGTGGTCCTGGGTGCATATTGCACCTGACAGGTTCCCTTTAAGAGGCAGATTTATGAAATGTTGCCAAATAGCAACCAATCACAATTCATCCTTTATTTTCTATGTGCATTATCAGAAATGAAAGCTGCGCTGTGATTTGTTGCTATGGGCTAATATTAGTATTCCATTTACGTTACCCAAATCTTCTTTGAAGAGACTCCCGCTGTTCCTACTAAAACCAATTCCCCCAAAAAATAAAGACTCTTTCACAACGTGACAGTATCGTTTGAGGATGTACCTTTATTCCCCCTCCGGCTGAGGTCAAAGAGAAGTGGAAGGGGGGGCGCCTCTAATGTTTTTAGGGGGAGAGGGTTATGACAAACTTAAAAGGAGCACTTAGTCCCTTCATCTAGTGAATATGTCTTTCATATGAAGGCGATGCTCATGTCCTCTCTATACCCCAGAGCTGAAATCCTCATGGCTGTCGTTTATACTAACGAGCAAGAATTGACGTTCATATTTTATTTTATATATTATATATATATATATATATATATATATATATATATATTCCGGACCATAAAATGGCTGACTTCATTGTGTCTAAGCGACAGGTGCTTCTTTTTTTAATGTACTCAGCAATTAAATAACGTCGCCTAAATGAATATTCATGAGAATGCAGTCTATAAATTCTTTAGAAACTAATGACATCGCGGATGCTTCCTTTAATGGTAATGTTTCCAAGGGAATTATTAAGCTGCATGGTCGGGAAAAACTTGGTTTAGCCCAGAAAATGGCTGCTTCCACTGTGTGTGGGCAAGGGGTACACATTCATCACGATTCGAAGCGTCGACCTGTAGCTCTTTAGGTACGGCATGATTGCAGCTCCTCACACGCTCTGCCCGCCTGTGGCATCTCTCCAATGCTTGGCGATGGAATCGTAAGCAGGACATAATATATTCCGCTTGATGTTTTTCTGCAGGCGCCAGGAGCTACAGCAGCTGAGAGTGCTGCAGAAGGAAGAGATGAAAGCGCAGAGCCAGCTGGAGCAGCGAATGCAAAGAGAGAGGGAGATCATGTTCCGACACATTGAACAGGAGATTATAGTAAGTGGGGTCACAAGACAAAGCATTACTGGGATCTGTAGACAATGGGTGGGCTGGGGGCACTCGGTAGGGCAAGCTCAAACTGTTAGAGGAGACCGAGCAGTGACTGCTCCCAGGCATCCCCTCAATTACTTATTGATAACAGGAGGGATCTAATATGGATGGCAGGGGATGCATCATTGCAACGTTAATGGCTATTGCTTGTCTTGACACAGTGATTCTTTAGGATGTTCAGAATTGCAGATTTTCTCCCATCAAGGCTGCGATACTCGGCCTGCGCGTATTCACACAGAGGTTTCTGCATTTACAGAGTAAAAAACAGTATTATGAGCGAGAGATCGAGGCCTTGGAGAGACAGATGGAGCAGGCACGAGCACGGAGAGAGCAGGAACACACCAACCGCCTGCAGCAAGATGCCCTGCGAATCAAGTCTCAGCATCAGAAGGAGAGGAACAAGAGGAAACTGGAGTTCAAGGACAAAAGGCAAGAGGTAACGGAGCTTTATCCACCGTCATGGTCAGCTGTAGCTAAAACGAAATAGTCATCACAAGGTTATACTCATATAGAGCGTTGAGCGGAAACAGTACGATCACGAACAAGTCCTGCAGCTCATGCCAAAAAGCTGAAGAAGAAAATCAAGGATACAATATACAGGTGGATCTGGATCATTAAAAGGAACCTGAAAGCAAAAAGAAGCAGTAGTAAAAGGGTTGTCAAGGCTTGGAACAAATGTCTGCGGTCACTTATTGAGTTGATACACACTGCACTTCTGGGGTGGTGCTCAAGTAGGGTCCAAAACCGTCTGTGACCGCAGACATTTGTCCCAAGCCTGGAAAACCTAGTCACATAAGTGACCGCAGACATTTGTCCCAAGCCTGGACAACCCAGTCACATAGGTGACCGCAGACATTTGTCCCAAGCCTGGACAACCCAGTCACATAAGTGACCGCATCAAGTAGATGTAGAAACTTGGCACGTAAGATAAATGTGAATAGTGGTCTTTTATTGAGAAGAACTTGTTGGACCATCACAAGCACAGATGTTTCGGTCAAAGATTTACTTGATGCGGTCGCTTATGTGACTGGGTTGTCCAGGCTTGGGACAAATGTCTTTGGTCACTTATGTGACTAGGTTGTCCAGGCTTGGGACAAATGTCTGCGGTCACTTATGTGACTAGGGTGTCCAGGCTTGGGACAAATGTCTGTGGTCACTTATGTGACCGGGTTGTTCAGGCTTGGGACAAATGTCTGTGGTCACTTATGTGACCGGGTTGTTCAGGCTTGGGACAAATGTCTGTGGTCACTTATGTGACTGGGTTGTCTAGGCTTGAGATAAATGTCTGTGGTCACTTTTGTGACTGGGTTGTCTAGGCTTGAGATAAATGTCTGTGGTTACTTATGTGACTGGGTTGTCCAGGCTTGGTACAAATGTCTGCGGTCACTTATGTGACTAGGTTGTCCAGGCTTGGGACAAATGTCTGTGGTCACTTATTTGACTGGGTTGTCCAGGCTTGGGACAAATGTCTGCGGTCGCTTATGTGACTGGGTTGTCCAGGCTTGGGACAAATGTCTGCGGTCACTTATGTGACTAGGGTGTCCAGGCTTGGGACAAATGTCTGTGGTCACTTATTTATCTCAAGCCTAGACAACCCGGTCACATAAGTGACCACAGACATTTATCTCAAGCCTAGACAACCCGGTCACATGTCTGTGGTCACTTATGTGACTGGGTTGTCCAGACTTGGGACAAATGTCTGTGATCGCTTATGTGACTGGGTTGTATAGGCTTGAGACAAATGTCTGCGGTCACTTATGTGACTGCAAATTCAAAGAACTAGGCTATCATGTAGATATAAGATAGTAGGAAATGTATTTGCAGTCCAAAAGTGAGTGTACACCAAGCGATATAGGAGAAACTGTCTCACTATTGCATCATTGCATCATTGAAGGTATCCAATGTCTCTTATATAGTGTTTTATCACAGCTTGATCCACATCTCTACAAAAATCATCTGTGTGTCTGATGAAGGTCAGCTCAATGATCGAAACGTTTTGGATTGCAGATACATTTCTTACTATCTCACATCTATATGAGTGCTTCGTATTTTTTGGATTTACATTATAAAAGGGCTGGGCCCCTACTAATTCACTATCCCATCTGCAGTGCAATATTTTAAACAGACACGTATGTGACTGCACACTTCTAAATTGTGACAGCAATCGGTGGAAATGCTCGGAAGTCATGTGACCTCATGTACGAGCTTTGCACACTTGCAGTCTTGCACCTACTAGAATTATCTGGCTTTTCTCAATTCACATCTATTAAAAAAAAGCCAAGTGTGCAAATCACGCATGTGTGATCACATGACTGCAAACCAGCACAGGGCATACAGGGAATCATGACAGTTTGCTCACTACACACTGTCACAACTACACAGTATACAGTCACAAAAATGATTTCTGTCCCAAGTCTGGACAACCCTTTTAACCTCCAGGGAATACAGGGAAATCATGACAGTGTGCTCACAACACGCTGTCACAATTAAGCAATCTGCAGTCACAAAAATGATTTCTGTCCTAAGTGTGGACAACCCCTTTAACCTACAGGGAAAACAGGGAATTCGTGACAGTGTGCTCACGACACAATGTCACGATTAAGCAATCTGCAGTCACAAAAATGATTTCTGTCCCAAGTCCGGATAACCCCTTTAACCTGCAGCCATAGTGGTAATCTGCAGGTACATATCGTTTTCAACATGTTTGGCTTTCTAATTGGAAGTGGTCAATATAACTTCATTTTCTCCCTGCAGCCGCCCTTCTAAGTAGAAGCCACATACACTTCAAACAGTATTTACATGGAGATTGGCTGCCAGTAAATACTGTATGTTTTTGTGACAGGGTTCCCTTTAAAATGAAAAATAAGCAGCGATTTTCACAGGTAAAATGTGAAAATTGCTGCTTATCTTTTCTTTTAATGTTCCAAGTCCACCTGTATATTGTAAAACTAAATATAATAAAATATATTATACGTATGTAGAGCTTAAAATCACGAGGCTTTGACACCCGTCATCTGTCAAATCACGTCAGTCAACTGTTCTAAGAGTATAATACAAACTGACTGTTGGAAAGAGGTGTGGGTGGAGAATATCAACTTCCCAGAAGGCACCATATGGGGAGAAGAAGAAAATGTGTCAATGTATTAGAAGCATAAAATATCAGAATTTTACTTGACATGTTTCAGGCTTTGCCTTCAAGCTCTTTCGTGATTTTTTGGAAATGGGGTTGCACTATGTTCATCTATGCATAAAGCTCCTGTGCTATATTTTTTATTCTACTGGTAAAAACAGTTTGAGATGCTGGGAGCCCATAAGACTAATAAAAAGGGCAGCAAGGTTTGCTTGTCTCAAAAAAAACTAATAAATTCTGTCCAATTTTTTAATCGGACAGCACACAGACCCATGGATTCTCACTTGTCCATTCACACATTCTCTAATAGCTCAGTGTGTTATTAGCTTGATTCCCAAGCAAAAGGTCACTGGTTCAAATTGAGGAGCAACCGTGAAGGTTCCCCAAAAAAACAGAAACAGCACCATCCAGCTCCTCAATAGTGGTCTCTCGGCCAAGAAAAGTGCCACACAGCATCAGGTGAGGCCATCACAGCTGGAAGAATACAAAATACATTTGGACTATGCATTCAAAAGCCAAGAGGTGGACATCGAGGCAAAATATCAGAGTCAACAAGGCGGCTCATCACAAGGTCTATCAGTACTGGTGCGACAAACATGACAATGGAGGTGGCTCGTATGCTTCATAATATTGAGATCCCAGATTGCCCCCCACAGTCCCCAGAACTCAACCCAATTGAACACTTGTATGGCATCCCCAAGTGAGGGGACCAGTAAGCACCAACATTGGGAACTTGTAGAAAAGATATGCAAGGAGATATGTGTGAATCTGATGAAGACCATGCTCAGAAGGATTCAGGCAGTGATGAAAGCCAAAGGTGGATTTACAAAATACTGAAAAAAACAATAAAAATTAACAGTTAAAATTTTAAGAGCAAAACAGTAACAATGCAGTGACATGACAAGAATCTGCATAACTAATCATATGCTACATATTTGCAAGTGAAATTTATGTATGAGATATCCAAGATGATTGTCTATAAAATGAAGGTAGTCTCAAGCTTAAAGCTGTATTGTAGAGCTTTTTGCTTGTCAGTATATAGATATATATACTGTATATATATATATATATATATATATAGACCACCTAAAAGAATCGCACTTACCAGATATCAAACAATTATTATTGGCAAATGAATGGGCTCTCACATACAAATCTTTGTCGCTGACAGATCCCCCTACGTTCTACAGCAGTTGGCTCCCCCTCTTGACAGGAAGCAGTATCACACGGTGTGATACCGGTACCTTATCTGCAGTGTAATGTAGCTGGAATGGCGATTGACCTGACAGCGATGCCGATCTCTATGTGAGAGCACATCCACCATCGGCACTTGCCAACTTTGTTTGGGGTCTGGCGATTTTTTTTTTTCGGATGGGGGGGGTCTGCTTTCTTTTAGGGATGCTTGCTTTCGCTGATGAAGAATTTTTTTAACTTTTGTAGCTGTTTGGACATTTCCTTATGGCACCACAACTAGGACTTTTTTAGACTAGGGCTTATATTTTATCTAAACTCAAAAAATCACCAAAAATCTTACTAACTTATTTTCAGGGTAGGTCTTATTTTCTGGGAGACAGTGTATATATTTTCAAGGGTGCCAAGAGCGGATTGGTAGCCAAAAGAACTGGGGCTGATTTAAAGGAGTCAGAAGTGCCTTGACTATGGTATCCTATCTCATTTTTGTCAGCACGGTTTTTGCAAGGTATTGTTACTCTGTGCAGAAAACCAACTAATGTAGGCAGTCTTACAGGCTATGTTCTCTTGGAAAATTATACAGAATAGAAAAACATGCAGAATAGCTCCCAGGAGAGAAAAACGGTCTCGCTCTCTAGTATAGGAAAAACAGAGGGCACGGAAACAATCACCTTAATAGATGCACAATCAGCAGCACTACGCTCCGTCTCCCACTGATCCCTTCATTCAGAGATGCACTCCACTACAGAAAGGTTTCTCTCGTTACAGGAAAAATATCTTTTAGAGCAACAACAGGAGCTGAATTTGGCTTTGCAGAAAGTAGTAAATGAACATAAGAAGAAGGTTGTAAGCATAGAAAGAGAAAACCTTAGTAAAATCCACAGCCTCAAGAGAGGTAAGTGCCCATCATTGAGACTGCAAATCTGACAGATTTTTTTTTCCCCTCGTGGCTACACGGAGGTTGACAGATATTGACCAAAATTAACAAATTGTCACAAACAGGCATAATGATCGCAGAGGTCTCAACCGCAACTGGGCCTGGCAGGGTTGAAGGCCCAGCGCCCGGCCTGCAGAGAAACAGCCGCCTCCTCTCCGTGAAAGAGGAGCTGCACTGTTCCTTTACTTTCGATCAGTAGCGTAGCTACCGGTGGGGGGCAGAGTGCACCGTGACTCAGAGTGGACGGGCTCAGAGTGGCCGGGCTCAGAGTGGACGGGCTCAGAGGGGACGGGCTCAGAGGGGACGGGCTCAGAGGGGACGGGCTTCAGAGGGGACTGGCTCAGAGGGGACTGGCTCAGAGGGGACTGGCTCAGAGGGGACTGGCTCAGAGGGGACCAACAGAATTGAAAATATTTGGGAGCCCACTGATTGGACACCAAAAGATCCTGAGAGCAGGACATATAACCAAGCTCTGTATTCGGCTACAGCCCCCACATACACATTAGACTAATGTTGGTGGAACCAACTGATATCAACAAGTTTGGCCGACAGTCTAGCCCTGGACACATTATTGTCGGGTGAAATATTGATCTGATTTCGGATTGGCCATCGTATTGACTCATGGAGATCTGCAGATACCAGATATGAGTGCCACCACACAGGAGCCCTCAGCTGAAAGAGAGAGCCGGCTGAGATGTCTGACGGTCGCACCATGGTTCAGTTGGCAGGCATCTACTGTGTATGGTGTCCTTAAAGGGGTATTCTTAGCTCCAAGATCCTACCTTAAAATGTAGTAGGTGTAGCAATATTATCTATTAACTCCAATTAGAAATTTAGTATAGTTCTTCTGATTATCTATGTCACTTGCTTCATGTGCAGGGCATTGCAGGACCTTAAGTATCTATGGTTACGACCATGAACAACTAACTGTCACTATATGCATGGTGGTAACTATGGATACCTAAGGTCCTGCAATGCGATGCACATGAAGTAAACAACATAGCTAATCAGAAGAACTATACTACATTTTTAATTTGCGTTATTAGCAAATATTACTACACCTACTACATTTTGGGGTAGGATCTTGGAGCTGGGAATACCCCTTAAATCTAGCAGCGCCATAGATAATGAATTGGGACGTCTTTGAAGTTCTCCATTGATATGTGGCACTTCTAAACTCCAATTTTGGGATAGTGGAATCCTAGCAGTGATACCCTCAGCAATAAGTCATCAATTGTCCTGTAGATAAATGATAACTTTCTAAGATACAATTCTGTTTGGTGTCCAATACCAGGGGGAATGTGTTTTTGGGTTTGGACTTAGGGAATGTGCACACGATCAGGACCTGCTGCGTCCTGGACTTAACAGGTCCTGAACTGCGGGGCCGCAAGTCTCATCCGCAGGAGATCGCAGCTGCCCGTGACATCAATCAGAGATTGGGGCGCTGCAGTCTCTCGCTTGTGTTCTCTCTACAGACTCCGCAGCAAAGAATTGACATGCTTGCAGCTCGGAAAGCTGCACCATAGGTCCGTTTTCGCTGCAGGACGCACATGCACAGTGGGCATGGGATTGCTAGAAATCCTATGTACTGTACAACGCAGCATTTTGAACGCGGCGAAAACACTCGGATCCAAAACGCTGTTATGTGCACACACTGCGTTTTTTGTGACCACAAAGATGCAGCGTTTTTGGCCCCAAAAAAACGCACAAAAACGCACCTGTGGCAAAAACGCATAAAAAAGCATATGTTTTGTGCGCTTTTTTCTGCGTTTTGCTGCGTTTTTCTCCATTCAATTCAATGGGTGAAAAACGCAGGGAAAAACACAAAAAGAATTGACATGTTGCATCTTTGTAGTCACCACAAAAATGCAGCAAAAAAAAACAAAAAAACTGCCCTGTGCGGACAGCAAACATGAAATCTCATAGACTTTGCTGGGGAAGGAAATGCCTGCAGTTTTTGAGAGCAAAAACGCACCCGAAAAACGCGGTAAAAAATGCAGCGTGCGCACATAGGCTAAGATGTTCCCCTGGGGATTACATTTTGTAATATTTCATTATTTTCTCCCCTTTTCTTTGTTCATCACCAGATGATGAATGTATGTAATCGTGTTCTCTCTGCAGCTCGGGAGTCTGTGATTCTCAGACTAGAAGAGCGACATCTACAGGAGAAATACCAACTTTTTCGACATCAGGTGATAGAACAATACGCTCTGCAGAAGCATCAGCTGCGCAAACGGCACGAGAAGGTAAAAGCCCATTATTACTCATGGTCTGATAGAAATAACTGCTGCTCCTATATGCTGTACTGATGGTCGGCGCACATCCATTATGCTGCTCCATTACACTTTACATAATGGTATCATTTTGACCATTTTTTTCTATATATATATTTCATACTTTTACCTAATAAATACCAAATTTTGGGTATTTTTTCTTTTTTTTAAATCATTTTTCTTGATATTTTTTTTTTTACAATTATATTGCATTACCACTGTATTATGTCTGTCAGTAACCACATAGTCATGTTTGGCCCCGTGCTACCATGGCAACCAATAGCATCGGGCACTAATGGCATCCAAAGGGTTAAACTGCAGAGCTCAGCGTTGTCAATGATCTCCTAGCAGGTTGTTACCTGTCATATTCCCTACAAAATAGTTGGTGAATAATACAGCAAGGTCAGCAGTATCATACAATATATTCCTCATTGAGTATATAAATAAACCCGCCTGGGGTAAAAATAAACCTACAGCAAATATAATGCTGACTAGTGGCGGACATGACTAATGGCTTTGTCTGATTGGAATATACTGATGACTTATGCTTTAGATAAGTTAAAAATACCTGATCATTAATGGGCCCAACACCCCCATGATCAGCCATTATATGCTCCTGGTTGTCGCTGCCCCGAACTGTATCCCCTTCCCTATTGAATAGGAGCTGTGCTGCCGTACCCAGAAGCCGCCACTACACATTGAATGGAGCTGTACAGTGCGGTCGGTGCCAGACCCTGCAACAGCTGATCGGTGGAGGATTCACTGACGTCACTGCGCCGACCACAAGCGTGTACGTGGCTGCTCTCTGTTATCTGCTAATACACATCCACACCCATACACACACACACGTGGCTAATTCACTGACGTCACTGCGCCAACCACAAGGGTGCGTGCTGCTGCTCTCTGTTATCTGCCAGTACACACATATATGCAGCCAATTTCACTGACCACTAGGGTGTGTGCTGCTGCTCACTGTTTTCTGCCAATACACACACACAAATAAGGAATAACATTTGGAACACCATTCTAAGTCTGAACTGGGTGCAAAAACCTAAAAAAAAAATCACTATATGGAGATAAGGTATGCACACCAGTGACTATGCAAGGGGAATACATGAAATAGCAGAAACTGCTGTGTGAATACTGACATGAAAAATCCAATAGCTATATGTAAGAATGAAGTAGCTAAATTTCTCTTTATTCATACGTTCATGGCAGTAATGCAGATTCCATTTTTCACATTTTCATTCCTACATATAGCTATTGGATTTTCCATGTCAGTATTCACACAGCAGTTTCTGCTATTACATGTATTCCCCTTGCATAGTCACTAATACACACACACACACACACACACACACACACACACACACACACACATATATATGTGCCGCCCCCATGCCAGCAGCCGTGCTGCTCGGACCCGGATCTGCGGTATGGCTCAAGGGACTCTACCGGACTTTCGTCTCTTTCTCTTTCTTGCTCCTGACTGACTAGAGCACTTCTCTCAGCTTTCTCTCTGACACTGCAGCTGTGAACTCCACAGAGCTCCTTCCTCCTCCACAGCTACATGCTCACTCCTCACTTCCGACTCTTTCTCTCTAACTACTCTTGACCTTCCTTGTCTACTCTACCCTCGGCTGGCTCCTCCCACCCACCCAGTTGCTAAGCTCTCACCCTATGGGAGCAGGGATGGGTCTTACGACCCCTCCCAGCATGCAGCATGGGGGGTAGCTGCCACTGTCCCTGGTCCCTGTGTGTACCTAACAATGGGTGTAGTGTGAATTTGCCTGTGGACCGGCGTTTACTCCTTTCCTTACCCAGGATGGGATATCACACCTCTGGCTGGGGTGCAATGTTCCTGTGGCGACGGAAGCCTCAGGGGTGCCACATATATCACCGTATGTGCACTCACTGATTCTGGACTTTAGTGAAGAATTCAATAACGTGAACATAGCACTGTGCACGCACCGGCCATGGGATAATGGCGGCGGTCGCTGTGCAAAATTTAAATAAAAGGGAAGAAAGCAGCAGGGGGGGGGGGAATAGATATAAAAGACCCCATATATATATATATATATATATATATATATATATATATATATATATATATGTATGTATATATATATATATATATATATATATATATATATATATATTTATATATATATATATATTGTGCATACCCCCGCACCTGCCAATCAAAATAGTCAATATGCAATACTGACACAATGCAAGCTGCTAGAAACAGTTTATGGTTCGCGCACCCCATGATAGTGTAACAATGATCAGTTTAATGAAGACAACTGCTTAACAGGCAAAGCCATATACGAAAGACTGAAAAATTAAACTTGCTATATCCATAGCAAAACTATTATGTCTGAGAGGAGATCTCATTTATATGTATAAATACATGTGTGGTCAATACAAAGGACTGGCACATGACTTATTTCTTCCAAAGACAATACTAAGGACCAGAGGGCACTCACTGCGAATGGAAGAAAAGCGATTCCGAAACCTAAATAGGAAAGGGTTCTTTACAGTTAGAGCGGTCAGACTGTGGAATGCCGACCACAAGAGGTAGTAATGGCAGATACTATAACAGCTTTTATATCAGGGCTGGATGATTTCCTCAGTACACAAAACATTGTGGGTTATAGATAATTTAGTGACAAAAAATGTTTAATTGGTGAATAAAGGTTGAATTTGATGGACCTAGGTTTTTTTCAACCTATATAACTGTGTAAATATGTATTATATGGACACACGCTGAACGTTTATATCATATATGGTGAGGGCAAACACTTTACTCTCTCATCTCAGTTTGCTATTTATATTTTTTTTCTAATTGCAATCTTATTTGTATTATTTAATCTGTTATACGGCCATAATTCTCCTGTGAGGTGCTTTTTAAATGTAAAAGTATAGGTAGCAATTTAATCAGGTTGCTGTTTTTAAGCAGTTGTCTGTGGTTAATGGCATTGCCTGTTAAGAAGATGTCTGTGGTATATGGCATTGCCTGTTAAGCAGTTCTCTGTGGTTTATGGCATTGCCTGTTAAGCAGTTGTCTGTGGTTAATGGCATTGCCTGTTAAGAAGATGTCTGTGGTATATGGCATTGCCTGTTAAGAAGATGTCTGTAATATATGGCATTGCCTGTTAAGCAGTTGTCTGTGGTGTTCAGCATTGCCTGTTAAGCAGTTGTCTGTGGTGTACGGCATTGCCTGTTAAGCAGTTGTCTGTGGTGTACGGCATTGCCTGTTAAGAAGATGTCTGTGGTATATGGCATTGCCTGTTAAGCAGTTGTTTGTGGTGTACGGCATTGCATGTTAAGCAGTTGTCTGTGGTGTACGGCATTGCCTGTTAAGCAGTTGTCTGTGGTGTACGGCATTGCCTGTTAAGCAGTTGTCTGTGGTGTACGGCATTGCCTGTTAAGCAGTTGTCTGTGGTGTACGGCATTGCCTGTTAAGCAGTTGTCTGTGGTGTACGGCATTGCCTGTTAAGAAGATGTCTGTGGTGTACGGCATTGCCTGTTAAGCAGTTGTTTGTGGTGTACGGCATTGCCTGTTAAGCAGTTGTCTGTGGTGTACGGCATTGCCTTTTAAACAGTTGTTTTCATTGTTCTAATAGTGCAGAGATTCTTTACATTCAGATCTCTCCACATCCATCCATTGGTCCAGCCCATCCTCCATGTCAGTGAGGAGGAGTAGGGGATAATGCTTATAGTCAGGGCTGAGGGAATGGTGCCTGGTGCATTACCTCTGCAGTGTCCTGTACAGGAGATGGTGCTGAGGGTGACTCTGATGGAGGAGTAGGCGGGGTTTAGGCGGAGTTACGGGTCTGTGCTCACTGCCGACTTGCAGCTCAGCACAAGGAATGATGGGAAATGTAGTAAGAAGGAAGCAGACTATTCTGAACAGGAAGTGACCACTATGACAAGAGAGCTGATACCAGGACACAGGAAGAGAAGCAAAAAGGCAGAAAACTACATGGAACTTGGCATAATGTAGATGGGGATCTTTAGGAGCATTATCTTTAGACAATTATGGCAAAACTAGTAACTGAGCCTAGGTAGTGGACAACCACTTCAAGGCTATTTGCACATGTAGTGTTTTTGGAGGGTTTTTTTTATGAATTTTTGCTTGCAGATTTTAACAAATCTGCAAGGAAATCTTTATGCCAGCAAAGCCAATGAGAATCCGGAATTGTGCACACATTCAGGATTATTTCCTTGCAGAAAGAAATAATAATAATCTTTATTTCTATAGCGCCAACATATTCCGTAGCGCTTTACAATTCAGGAGGATCATATACAAACAAGTAACAGTTATAGAAATACAATATTTAGAGGGAAAAAAATACAACCCTGCTCGTGAGAGCTTACAATCTACAATGAGATGGGGGGAGAGGCAAGGTTCAAGTGCTTATTTACAATGACAATCCAGCCATCTCACAGAATTGGGGCTGGATAATGGTTTCCTGGACCAGTGGGCCCGAGCCTTGAGATGCCTTTGGGTGCCATGGAGTTTGATGTGGAGTTATGTTGTGAGAGGTTGTAGAGGGACTATGTGAATCGAATCTGATTAGGGAGTGTGATAGGCCGCCCTAAAAAGATGCGTCTTTAGGGTGCGTCTGAAGCTGAGTAAGTTGTGATTTGTCCTAACTTCTTGGGGTAGAGCGTTCCAGAGGGTTGGTGCAGCTCGGAAGAAGTCTTGGATCCGGGAGTGGGAGGTTCGAATTAGTGTGGATGTTAGTCGAAAGTCGCTTGCAGAGCGTAGAGAACGGGTGGACTGATAGACAGAGAGGAGGTTGGAGATGTAGGGGGGTGCTGCACTGTGGAGAGCTTTGTGGGTGAGAACAAGCAGTTTGAATTGGATCCTATGATATATGGGCAGCCAGTGCAATGACTGGCAAAGAGCAGAGGCATCCGAGTAGCGGTTAGCCAGATAGGTGACCCTGGCTGCTGCATTAAGGATGGACTGTAGAGGGGAGAGTCTAGTTAGGGGGAGACCAATTAATAGAGAGTTACAGTAGTCCAAGCGAGAGTGGATCAGGGCCACGGTGAGGGTTTTTGTCGTTTCCATAGTGAGAAAGGGGCGGATTCTAGAGATGTTCTTGAGGTGCAAGCGGCAGGTGCGGGCAAGAGATTGTATGTGGGGGGTGAAGGAGAGATCAGTGTCAAGTATAACCCCCAGGCAGCGGGCTTGCGGCCTAGGACTTATCGTTGTGCCACACACAGAGAGGGAGATGTCAGGTTGAGGAAAGTTGGAAGATGGAGGGAAAAGAAGAAGTTCAGTTTTGGAAAGGTTAAGTAAATAAAGAAATCTGCAGCACGTCAATTCTTTCTTCCTTTTTTACCATTGAACGCAATGAAAAAATGCATCAAAAACGCACTTTTTTGCCACAGCATATATCCTGCAAGGAGAGGCAGATTTAGACAGATAAAGCTACTGGATAGGGATATACCGTAGGTGAAAGTATTGGTAATAGCTAGGTAACCCAGCGAATATAACACGCCTAAAATATAACTTTTAATGTGATATAAATAAAAAAGACCAACAACACTTATAGCGCAAGGGGCGCCTAAAAACCTGTGATGTCCTATAGAATTTGTTATTAGGAATCCTCTTTCACAGAAAGATAATATTAAAATAATCAGCAGCAAACAATCCCTAGTCATAAATTGCAAGATAGGGAATGAAAAGGAACGATCTCACCCGTCTTCAGATCACTGTGGGTGAATGTTCCTCAATCAAATAGATTTGTCAAAAGCGGAGCTATCCAAAATCAAAGAGATCCCCTGGTTCCACCAGGTATTCCAAGGATCCACTCAAAATCAGCTCCGAAATATATAAATATGGGATTTCTTTCTCTCAAAAGGCAGATTTAGTGCAGACATTTCTGCAACGTGTGCACATAGCCTAGAGCGAGCTTTACACGCTGCGACATCGCTAGCATTTGCTGGCGATGTCGAGCGCGATAGTACCCGCCCCCGTCATAGGCCGATATGTGGTGATCGCTGCCGTAGTGAACATTGTCGCTACGACAGCGTCACACGCACATTCCTTGTCGCTGTGGCCGCCGAACAATCCCTCCCTCAAGGGGGAGGTGCGTTCGACATCACTAAGCGGCCAGTCAATAGAAGCGAAGGGGCGGAGAAGAGCGGGACGTAACATGCCACCCACCTCCTTCCTTCCGCATTGCCGGTGGAGGCAGGTAAGGAGATGTTCGTCGTTCCTGCGGTGTCACACATAGCGATGTGTGACACCGAAGGACGGACGAACAACATCGTACCTGCAGCATCAACAATATTAAGGAAATGAGCGACGTGTCAACGAGCAACGATTTTTCACGTTTTTGTGCTCGTTGATCGTCGCTTATTTGTGTTACACGCTGCGATGTCGGTAACTGTGCCGAATGTGCGTCACTAACGACGTGACCCCGATGATATATTGTTACCGATATCGCACCCTTAAGAGTGCTGTCCAGCACACCAAACTTAATGAAGGTCTGTCTTGAGTACAATGCACCATTTAATGACTTTGGCACCTCTTCTTAGTGGTGTGCCCCTTGCCAGAAATGCGACAGGGACAGGAGTATAATTTCCGGCATAAGCTGCACTGCCTGAACTGTGTGTTCTCCGTTACAAATATAGGCAGCTTTACCTCTGCAGAATTGGAAAAGCGCAGAGGCAATGAAGCTGGCTTTGTGGCAATGAAGCCTTAGGCCATGTGCGCACGTTGCGGTGTTTTTTTTCGTTTCTGCAGCGTTTTGAGCAGCAGCGCCACATTGTCAAAATTCATGCATTCTGCTTCACCAGCAAAGTCTATGAGAATCATGCAAAATCCGTGCGCATGATGCTTTTTGAAACGCAGCGTTTTGATTGTCAAAAATTTGACAAAATCTTTGCGTTTGAAGAAGCAGCATGTCACTTCTTTTGACCGTTTTGGCAGCATTCTACACCCATTGAAATCAATGAGTTGTAGAAAAACACTGCCAAAATGTTAAGCAGTGCGTTTGCATTGCATTTTTGTTGCGATCCGCATGTTTTTTTGACATAACAAAGGCAGATCTTTCGGTCTCTCTCTCTCTGTCCATGTCGGTCTCTCCCTCCCACCCCCTCCCTCATACTCACCGATCCCCGATCTCCAGCGCGTCGCTGCATGGCGTTCACACTGTGGTGGCTTCTCCTCTTTTAAAAATGCCAGCCGCTCATTAATCCATCTCGTATTCCCTACTTCCCCTACCCACCGGCGCCTATGATTGGTTGCAGTCAGACACGCCCCCACACTGAGTGACAGCTGTCTCACTGCAACCAATCACAGCCGCCGGTGGGCGTGTCTATATCAAGCAGTAAAAAAAATAAATAAATAATTAAAAGAAAAAAACAACGTGCGATCCCCCAAATTTGGATACCAGCCAGGTTAAAGCCACATGGCTGAAGGCTGGTATTCTCAGGATGGGGAGTGCCACGTTATGGGGAGCCCCCCAACCTAACAATATCAGCCAGCAGCCGCCCGGAATTGCCGCATCCATTAGATGCGATAGTCCCGGGACTCTACCCGACTCATCCCGAATTGCCCTGGTGCAGTGGCAATCGGAGTAATAAGGAGTTAATGGCAGCAGCCCATAGCTGCCACTAAGTCCTAGGTTCATCATGGCAGGCGTCTATGAGACAGCCCCAATGATTAACCTGTAAGTGAAAGTAAATAAACACATACACCCGAAAAAATTCTTTATTTGGAATAAAAGACAAAAAAAAAACACCCTCTTTCACCACTTTATTAAAATCCTTAAACACCCCTCCAGGTCTGGCGTAATCCACACGAGGTCCCGCAACGCATCCAGCTCTGCTACATGAAGCTGACAGGAGCAGCCGCAGAACACGACTGCTCTCTATCAGCTCCACGCACCAACTGAAGTGAGCCGCACGATCAGCTGTGCCCTCATTCAGGTGACCCGCGGCCACCGCTCTCAAGTGGAGGACTTCAGCTGTCGCCGCGGGTCACCTGAGTGACAGCACTCCTTTATTTGTAATGAAAGACAAAAACCACCCTCTTTCACCACTTTATTAACCCCTCAAAAACACCTCCAGGTCCGACGTAATCCATGCAAGGTCCCACGACACTTTCAGCTCTGCTACATCGGAAGCTGACAGGAGAGGCAGTAGAACACCGCCGATCCTGTGAGCTCCATGCAGCAACTGAAGTGAGTTGTGTGATCAGCTGTGCTGTCACTGAGCTTACTCGCGGCCACCACTCTCAAGTGGAGGACTGCAGCTGTGGCCGCGAGTAACCTGAGTGTAAGCACAGCTGATCGTGCGGTTCACTGCAGTCAGGGGATTTGTAATCACAGGTGAGACTTTCACGTGTGACCGAAAATCAAGCCGCGGCACACGCACACAGCCGCGCGATCACAATGAAGTCAGGTGAAGTTCATCCGAGTTGTGCGGCACTGTCTCGCAGCCAGCCATGCTCTTTTTGACAGTGCGGTCCCACTCGGCTCTGCTGAAAGTCTATGCGGTTGCTACAGAGCCTAGTGGGACCGCACTGTCAAAAATGTGCGTTTTGGATGCTTTTCCCACTCTGTCTATGGCAGAGCAAGCATCCAGAACGCATGAATTCAGCAGGAATTCTGCAGTAACAATGCGTCTCAGAACACAGCTTTTCGGCTGCATTCTGAGACGCACATGCAGTGACTAATAGAACGCAACTTGCCCACATAGCCTTAGTGCCCTTGTTCTGCACTCCTTGCCTAAGTGACTGTCCACCTTTGATAGACATAAGGGGAAGAGAACCTTAGATAACTACAGAATTAAAATATCCCTCTGCTCTTGAGAAGAGAATGTTTTTACAAGCATTTTGCAATTTTACCAATCTGAAGAGGTGGTTCACTACTCTGCAATAGTGGCCACATCCCTGTTAAACTGATAGGGAAGGCTTTCTTCAAATACCTTGTTCAACTAATTCTGCCTCTGAGTGGTGCTACCGCGGTCTGCTTATCGCCATGAAGTGACCCCCGTGCTCCGTGACCTCTGATATCCTGTGATGTCAGGTCAACTTCCAGTCCCCAGTCTTCCTGAGTGACTGGACTGTGGGCGGTGTTTCACTGCTCATCACAGCCCAGTATCACAGCGCAGCATCTCGTGCACTCTCTCCTTCACTGTAGGACGCCACAAGCAGGAGCGATGCTGGGCTGTGACGAGTGGTGAAACACAGCCCATTCACTCAGGGAGACTGGGGCCAGCCGCGTTGATGTCACGTCAACAGGATGTGACGTGACATCACCGGATCTCAGAGGTCACGGAGTCCGGGGGTCACACAATGGGGATGAGAGGACCGCAATATTGCCACTCAGAGGTAGGATTGGCTGATCAAGGTTTTTAGGAAAAAAAAAAGCCTTACCTATCAGTTTTACAGAGATATGGCCACTATTGCAGAGTAGTGAACCACCTCTTTAAAATAAGACAACACCTTTATTTTCAGGAAAAACAGCTGATTTTGGTTGACTACCTTATGTGCATGTAGGCCTTCAATACTCCCCTACATCATTGACACATTATGATTGGGCATGTCGAATTTCAATGTCTGATTTTACTAGAGGTGTCTGGTAGAAACTTACTCCTCTCCCCCCAATGGCCTTACAAGCAGGCTGTCTGATGTGGACGGCCAGCTTTGTGTATAACGTGGAGATGAGGTTCACATAGAAGGTGCATTGTCATAAATGTATTTTCTTCTAACCCCAGGAAATGGAGCGGCTGAAACACTATCAGGGAATCTTGTTGGAAGAGTTGAAGAATCAACAGCTGCAAGAGAAAGTGCGGAGTCAGAAGGCCCAACGCACGGAAGCTAGGAATCGCCAGACAATGTTCAAAGAGCGACTGAAAAACCAAGGCCTGAGCGCTTCAGTCCAGAAAGAGCGGAACAAGCAGGTGAATGGCACAAAATAATTAATTTGTCATGTTTTTAAAACTTCTACTCAGTTTTCTTTATGGTAAAGCTGGGCCAGCTCCGCAGGGGCGGTCATCCTGCTTACCATCACTCTGTTCATTGTATATCCAGAGCATGACCGCCCCCGCGGAGCTGACACAGCTTCACTAGAAATAGAATCAGTTTCACGCTGCTAACCTCGAAAAAGTAGATGTTTAGATCTGTGGGAAAGCAGAATGGTAGCAATATTTCTATCAATTGTTTCTTTTCCCACAGAATTAGGCATAAATATGTAAATGGTTGAATAGGAAGTCTAAGGAATGAGGATTTTGTGTTTCTTTATAATATAAAGCCTGCTTTACACGTTACGATTAAGCATACGATATCATATGCGATCGTAACCGCCCCCATCGTATGTGCGGAACATTCAATTTGTTGAACGTGTTACACAAATGATTATTTCCCGTCACACGTACTTACCTTCCATACGACCTCGATGTGGGCGGCGAACATCCACTTCCTGGAGTGGGAGGGACGTTCGGCGTCACATCGACGTCACGCGGCAGCCGGCCAATAGAAGCGGAGGGGCGGAGATGAGCGGGACGTAACATCCCGCCTACCTCCTTTCTTCTCCATTGCCGGCGGGAGCCGCGGGACACAGGTAAGATCTGTTCATCATTCCCGGGGTGTCACACACTGCGATGTGTGCTACCTCAGGGACATTGAACAACCTCACGTTCAATTTTTAGCAATTGAACGACGTGCATGTGATGAACGTTTTACCGTTCAATCGCACGTAGCTGTCACACGCTACAATATAACTTACGATGCCGGATGTGCGTCACTTACGACGTGACCTCGCCGACACATCGTAAGATATATTGTAGTGTGTAAAGCCCGCTTAAAGCCATAACTATCAATTGAGTTTTCAAGTCATCGTCTGTGTTCTTGAGTCACCTGTGATGCATTTTATCAGTACTTTACCTCTCTGCAGGCTTAATCTCTAATCTATTTTTATCGCCATAGATTACAACTCAATACAAGTGTATGAGAGCCTCGGTCAGGCTCTCATAGACTTGTATTGAGAGCTTGTGACATAACATCTGCATTCTTCATCTTTAATATAACCAAGATTTTTTTCTAGTAGTGAGAAAAACTATAAAACAGCGGCAGACTCAGGTCCACTATTGTAGTGATGGGGCTAGAGAAGACAATTAGTGATTAGGAGATTAGCAGATGGCTCCTTTTGATCAACTCATTTTTGGACAAAGATTGATGCTAGGAACAGGTTTCCATGATTGTAAATGCAGGGTGAGATTTTATAAGGGTTAAAATGGAGGATCACATAAGTTTTCTAGTACTAGAGACAAATCCCATAATTAAGATGGTTGGCGGCTTGGGATTTTTACAACTATGAAACTTTTCCTCATTATTGAATTGGACTTTCAGGTTGTATAGCTTTTAGGGTATGTGCGCACGTTGCTTTTTACCTGCTTTTTACCTGCTTTTTTGCTGCTTTTTCTTCTGCGCTGTTTAATGCCAAAATGGATGTGTTCTTCTATTCAAGCAAAGTCTATGGGAATTTGGGTTTCTTGTTCACACTATGTGGTTCAAAATGCTGCCTTTTTGTGGCAGAACTTTGGTCAAAAACTCAGCTTTTCAAAGAAGCAACATGTCAATTGTTTTTGCCATTTGGGTTTTGCACTGCAAAGCTGAGTTTTTGACCAAAGTTCTGCCACAAAAAGGCAGCATTTTGAACAACATAGTGTGAACAAGAAACCCAAATTCCCATAGACTTTGCTTGAATAGAAGAACACATCCATTTTGGCATTAAACAGCGCAGAAGAAAAAGCAGCAAAAAAGCAGGTAAAAAGCAGGTAAAAAGCAACGTGCGCACATACCCTTAGCCTTTAATAGATCCTCACTCTTAGGATCCATACACAGTCGTGGCCAAAAAAGACAAATGTTTTGCACAAAGTTTTTTGCTTGAGTGTTTTTAGATCTTTTATTTCTATGGTTACTGAAGTACAAATATAAGCATTTTATAAGTTTTTATACTTCTATTGACAATTAAAGCACCACTTCAGCATTTTATCGCCTTAGATCACAACTCAATACAAGTCTATGAGAGCCTTGTTCAGGCTCTCATAGACTTGTATTGAGAGCTTGTGACATACCGTCTGCAGGCTTCATCTTTAATCACACCAATATTTTTTTCTAGTAGTGAGATAAACCATAAATTTATAAAACCATCTATTTATAAAACAGCGGAAATGAAAGCACCACTGTAGCATTTTTTCTTCATAGATCACAACACAATACAAGTCTATGTGAGCCTCGTTCAGGCTCTAATAGACTTGTGTTGAGAGCTTGTTGTGATATAACATCCGGCCAGTCAAAAATTAATAGTAAATGGATAGAGCTCTGCTTCAACCATAGGCAGATCGGTGCTCAGAAAAATAATTTAATAATAGGAGATATAAAATTCTGGCATACGTGGATTTATGTAAAAATAAAGTTTTATTGTACAGTAATTTCTGCAAATAGTCACACCGTCAGTTTTGCCAACGTTTCGGCTCTTATATTCAGAGCCTTCGTCTGTGCAAAATGGATCCTGAGGTGGACTATGAGACACTTGCAGAGGTAAGATTCTCTAAAGCAAAAATAAATGCCTTGCAAATTGGAACAAGGAAGTGGCGGATTAGTGCCAGGACTGCAGTGAGTCTATACTGGAGTCAGTGAGTGGGGGCCGGCGCCTTTGGTGAGCCGCAGGGTGCCTGGAAGAGGAGAAACTCTGGTGTGTAAGCTGAGCGGCGGCCACTAATCCTGCCACTTCCTTGTTCCAATTTGCAAGGCATTTATTTTTGCTTTAGAGAATCTTACTCTGCAAGTGTCTCATAGTCCACCTCAGGATCCATATTGCCCAGAAGAAGGCTCTGAATATAAGAGCCGAAACGTTGGCAAAACTGATGGTGTAACTATTTGCAGAAATTACTGTAAAATAAAACTTTGTTTCTACATAAATCCACGTGTGCCAGAATTTTATATCTCCTAGTCAAAAATTAATGTCACAAAATGGCGCCGCCGGACCAGAGCAGCATCAGTAAAAGATGAAGATGCCGAAAGATAGGTATAATACCAGGGGCAGGGGGCTTAGATTTAAAGCACTATTGGAGTGGGGCTTTAAATCAAGTTGATGTAAAGACTCAATATTTACAGTGTTGTCCCCTTTTTTTAAGACTTTTAGAATATGCTCTGACATATTGGATATAAGCTTCTGGGCTAAATCATGACTGATCACCTTTTCTTGTCTAATCAGTTCTTAAGGGTGCTTTACACGCAGCGATATCGCTAGCAAGCGTACGCACCCCCGTCGTTTGTGCGTCACGAGCAAATCGCTGCCCGTGGCGCACAATATCGTTAGGAGCCGTCACACGGACTTACCTGCCTAGCGATGTCACTGTTGCCGGCGAAACGCCTCCTTTCTAAGGGGGCGATTCGTGCAGCGTCACAACGGCGTCACTAAGCGGCCGCCCAAAAGAAGCGGAGGGGCAGAGATGAGCAGCCGTAACAACCCTGCCCACCTCCTTCCTTCCCCATTGCCGACGGCCGCAGGTAAGCTGTAGTTCGTCATTCCCGAGGTGTCACACATAGCGATGTGTGCTGCCTCGGGAACGACGAACAACCTGCGTCCTCAACAATCAACGTTTTTTTTTAAAATGAACGACGTGTCAACAATGGACGATTTGGTGAGTAATTTCCATCGTTAATGGCCGTTTGTTGGTGTCACACGCAACGACGTCACTAATGATGCCGGATGTGCGTCACAGAATCCGTGACGCCGGCGATATATAGTTAGATACGTCGTTGCGTGTAACGGGGCCTTTAGAGTTTATCACAATTTTTGTGGTTTGGTTTGCCCATCCGCTTTATGAGGATTCACTATAGGTTCATATTGGAATTAAGATCTGAAGATTTTCCTGGCCAAGAACCAAACATTTCAACGTGTTGTTCACCAAGCCACTTAGTTATCACTTTTCCCTTTTGACATGGTCTCCATCATGCTAGAAAGAGCACTGTTCATCACCAAATTGCCCCAGGATCATTGGGAGAAACTGCTCTTGGAGGATGTTAGATCCCATTCTGTATTTTTGGCCAATTTGTTTTAGTCAAAATTGTGAGTGAGCCCCCTCCATGGATGAGAAGCCCTCACACATCAATGGTCTCATGGTGTTACTGTTGGCAACACACAGGACTCATGGTAGCGATCACCTTTTCATCCTCTGACTATCATTCTTCCAGATGTCCCCAAAAGTTTGACGAGGGCTTCATCAGAGAAAATAACTTTGCACAAGGACCGAGATCAAGTTATTTCTGTGATATAGCCCCTTTCAGAATTCAGTAAATATAGAAATATTTAACTTAAAGGGAATCTGTCTGCAGGTTTTTGCTATAAAAGCTGAGGACAGCATGCTGCAAGGGTTAAAAAACAAAAAGCAACTGTGTTTCTCTTATCTGTCTGTGACACATTGTTTACTTAAACTAAAAGGGTTATCACTGTAAGGCTTCCCTGGAACCACAGTCTCCAAATGGCCGTTACAGACAGGCTAGATCAGTGTTTCTCAACTCCAGTCCTCAAGACCCATCAACAGATCATGTTTTCAGGTTTTCCTCAATATTAGACAAGGAATAATTCCATCACCAGTGCATCATTAATGAAAGCCTGAAAACATGATCTGTTGTTGGGTCTTGACAACTGGAGTTGAGAAACACTGGGCTAGAGGAAAGCTGCTCACTAAGCAGGATCCTGAGAACCCTGAAACCCTTTAACCCCTATACAGGGATTTGGAATCACTACAGGGTCCCGGAGATCACTACCTGTGGAAGGCTGCAGTCCAGAGAAGAGTAGTCGTTAGGCAGGGTCAAACCAGAAGATACTGAAAAGGGACAAAATCAACAGACAGGAGTGTGGTCAGGAAATCAGGCCGAGGTCAAAACTGGAGATGGCAGCGAGGTATAAAAATGGCAGGCAGGAGAGTAGTCAGAGAACAGGCAGAGGTCAAAAACAAGGATCAATATTCAGAGCAGCGCGAGAACCAGAAACAAGCAGAACTGAAAAACTATCTCTGGTAGTGAGCAGCAGACATGAGGGGGAATAAGAAGGGTATGATGTCTTCCCATTGGATGTAGCCAAAAGGTGGTAACTTCAGCTGGAAGACAAACGCTGCCACAGTCAGCCAGTGGTACTGCAGGTCCCAGGGAAACCCAGCGTAATGCATGAGCGGAGCCTGTGCCCACCAGAGCCACTGCCACCGAATCCTCTCCTGTCACCAGCACTGTCCACAGCTGGAAAACAGGATCGCCTGGTGACCGAAGCAGAAGTCACAGGAGCGGACTCTGGTGGGGATGTGACAATCACTTGGGGGTTAACATTGCAAGGGCTAGCTGGCTAGTGCCCAGCAGTCCTCCACTTTGATTGACACCTCACAGTCAATGCACACTCTCAATTGATGAGAGCCTGGTGAGGACAGCAAAGCTGAATCAGGTCTGGTGTTTCCTGGATCTAAATTCTCTGATTGTGTGAGAACAGCTGCACCCACTAAGTGATACAGTGTTGGATTCAGGATCTCTTTGCCTACATTACGCTGCTCTCAGATGAAGTAGCAAAAACCTGCTGACAAATTCCCTTTAAAGATCTAAAAACCATGAAATCAGCAATATTTGTGAAAAACAAAATTTGTCAGACTCAAAACGTTTGGCCATGACTGTAAACCCGAAAAACCATATTGGTATCAAATCTAAGCCTTGTTCAAATATCCTCCCTTCAAGTACATGTTATATCTGTTCTTTGCGAATAAAGCACATATCCATTTTGGTATATGGGCATATTTATATTTGTTTTTGAGGCTTCATTCCTGCACTAATTAGCTACACTAGGTTGTTTGCGTTTGTTCATTGCTTATTGCTTTTTTATGTGCATTTTTTTTATATAGGTTTCGGTTTTCCTTTAGTATGAGATTTTTAATAATATCTACCATTATTTTGGAAACTTTCCTGCTTTACTAAAACTTTATTGCTAAAGTGATGTGCAAGTTACATGCATTTTCTACTGTGTATCCGCTGTGAATGTGCAATAAAAACAAGCGTGCATTTTTTATATACAGCTCTGACAAAAATTAAGAGACCACTGCAAAATTGTGAGTTTTTCTGATTTTTTTTCTTTATAGGTATATTTTTGAGTAAAATGTAATTTTATTTTATTCTATAAACTACTGACAACGTCTCCAAATTTCCAAGCAATGAATTTTGTATTTATTTCTGAAAATGAGAAATGGTCAAAATAACAAAACAATGCATTGCTTTCATACCTCAAGCAATGCAAAGAAAACAAGTTCATAATCATTTATAAACAACAGTACTAATAATGTTTTACCTCAGGAAGAGTTCAGAAATCAATATTTTGTGGAATAACCATGATTTTTAATCCCAGCTTTCATGCGTCTTGGCATGCTTTCCACCAGTCGTTCACACTGCTTTTGGGTGACCTTATGCCACTCTTGGCGCAGAAGTGTAAGCAGTTCTTCTTTGTTTGATGGCTTGTGACTATCCATCTTCCTCTTGATTAAATTGCAGAGGTTTTCAAGGGGTTCAGGTCTGGAGATTGGGCTGGCCATGACAGGGTTTTGATATGGTGGTCCTTCATCCACACATTGATTGACCTAGCTGTGTGGCATGGTACATTATCCTGCTGGAAAAACCAGTCCTCAGAGTTAGGCTGAGACCGCACTTTGCGTTCACCTACTTGCATTTCTAAACGCACGTTTTTGGCTTAATTGATTTGACCAAAGTTCCCTTTTTCAGAACTTTAGCGCTGAAAACGCATGCGTATTTACCGCTTTTTTGATGCGTTTTCAGCGCTTTTTGCATGCTTTTTTCACCTGCGTTTTGACAGATGCGTTTTGAACATCAAGACACTGCTAAATAAAGTTCAAACAGTCAAACAATGAAAAAAGAGAAAAAAAAGAATCATATCTATATTAATGGGAAAAATAATGAAAATAGATATATTTCATTAAATTATAGCGGTAATATAAATTTTATCACTAAAATAGCAATAAATGCATATTTTCCTTAAATTTAATTGTCGGATTATGTGTGTGTGTAAAGGGACATATCAAATCATTATTTTGATGTCCAAAAAGCATGCGTTTTGGTAGTCCAAAACGCATGTTTTCTGCACTGAAAAAGCAGGTAAAACGCAGGAATTTGAAGGAATCTTGGTTTTTGCCATTTCTCATTGACTTCAATGTTACCAAAACGCACCCAAAATGGCAAAAACATTTGACATGTTGCTTCTTTGAACGCATGGCTTTTGCCACAAAATATGCAAATTAAACGCAGCGTTTAGAAATGCAAAGTGCGGTCTAGAAATCCCCATTTTCCATAGACTTTGCTGTGAAATCAAAACGCATGCCTTTTGGCATGAAAAAGGTGCTTCCCAAAACGGACCTAAAAAGCACTTAAAACGCAGGTGGAAACGCAAAGTGCGGTCTCAGCCTTAGGGAACATTGCCTGAGCAGAAGGAAGCAACTGTTTTGCAGGGTAACATTGTATAGTGCTTGATTCATACGTCCTTCGCAAAATATGAAAGCAATGCATTGTTTTGTTATTTTGACCATTTCTCATTTTCAGAAAATAAATACAAAATTTATTGCTCGGAAATTCGGAGACGTTGTCAGTAGTTTATAGAATTAAAGAACAATTTACATTTTACTCAAGAATATACCTATAAAGAGAAAAATAAAAAAACCTGACAATTTTGCAGTGGTCTCTTAGTTTTTGCCACAGCTGTATATGGATTTTCTGCATCCTGTTCAAGTCAATGTGGAAAATCTGCAAATAAAACATTAACCTGAAGAGAAATTGACATTGTGAAATTCCAAAATCACAAGATTTCCATAACATTAAAAAAAAAAAAACTACACAGGGGGACACGAGATTTATGTAGGTCAAATTAAACTGCTAGAACTGTAATACAGGGTGTCTTTTAGAACTCAAAATTACGAAGCACAAAAAAAAAAAGAACCAATTTCTCACCATGGGAATTTTGCCCAAAACAGTGAATAAAAAAATAAGCAGATTGCATGCCTTTTGATGAATCCATCATGTAGGAAAAGAAACTTCAGCTCAGAAAAAAAAAAAGTACTCTTTGTAGCCTTTCAATAGGATTATTTACCAAGAAACTATATATTATGTACATTTATATATAAAACTCGAAACAGAATGATTTATGGACAGGTGTTTTTGTTCCGTTAACTTATTTATTATAGCGCTATTTATTCCATGGCGCTTTACATGTGAAAAGGGACATACATAATAGGGACGAGTACAATAATCATAAACAATACACGGCACAGACTGATACAGGAGGAGAGAGGTCCCTGCCCGCGAGGGCTCACAGTCTACAAAGGATGGGTGAGGGGACAGTAGGTGAGGGTGGAGATAGTTGTGCAGCGGTATAGCGGAGTAAAGGTTACTACAGGTTGTACGCTTGTCGGAAGAGGTGGGTCTTTAGGATCCTTTTGAAGGTTTCCAAGGTAGGCGAGAGTCTGATATATTGTGGCAGAGAGTTCCAGAGTATGGGGGAGGCACGAGAGAAATCTTGGATGTGGTTGTGTGAAGAGGAGATACGAGGGGAGTACAGTAGGAGATCCTATGAGGATTAGAGGTTGCGTACAGGTAAGTATCGGGAGACTAGGTCACAGATGTAGGGAACCAAAAATTTGAGTTTGCACAACCATCATATAAATCATCAACAGAAATTCTGCATATATTAGATATCTTTTTACGCGTTTCGCTTCCGCTTCGTCAGGAGGTGCTGGGGCAGTCTAATGGTCATTCTTATATAGTGCAAAGCCCACCTGATGTTCTCCATGGCGCGCGCCGCAGGCCGGAAGCCGCGTCATCCACCGCAGCCGGCGTCCCGGAAGACGCTGTGCGCATGCACAGTAAGCGTCTCTCAATTGGGCGCCGGCCAGGGAGGGGAGGCGGCCACCACCATGCAACGCACGCACTGACGTCAGTCCGGCCAGCAGCCATGTTAGAGAAGGGCACAAGTAATGGCAGAATACATAGTATGATTTCAAACAGCCTGGTATACAATTTAATAAGGCGGACATATGTTATATATAATTGGATCCTGAATACATCATGGTAAAGATATATTAAATATAAATCCATGCATAACGCAGTATGCCATCCCATATATGGGCGGACAATTACTCAATGCTGACCTCTAGAGGATAATTCCTCATAAATACCATTAGTGAATACAAAATCCAGCACTGATTTCATTAGAATATATAACATATTCAACATCATCATGTCAGACAATAAGATGGTTATTTAGATGTTATCTTCATCCCAAGTGAGGAACTCCCAAATTATTGTTCATGATCCGTACGACAATTCATACAGTAAAAGATCCATTTCATCCGCCAGAATTCATTTAATGTATTATGCAGCCAGGAACTCTATGTTGAAGTGAATGATTAAAAGAATGACCTAAAATCACAAAGAGGTGAGTAAGTCGGTTGGCAGCTAAATCATATGTCCAAACAAAAGCTAACACAGTCCTCAATACATCTCAACAAACCCTGAGTTACAAATCTTGATCAATCAAAAGGCTCGTCCATAGAAACGGAGAGAAGGTGGCGGAACAATCCCCCCAGAGAACAACACAGGAAAATCAAGAGGATCATCAACAGGATTCACAGAAAGGGTTTGAAGGAAATAAGGTCATTCAAACCCTTTGGTTTCTCTGTCTCTAACGTGGTGATCCACCTGACCTCCTTTTGGGCGAAAATCTTTTTAGGGTCACCACCCCTAGGACTCAGGTATACCCTATCTATACCTCGAAATTTGAGCAGGCGCCAATTACAATTGTGTCTATCTCGAAAGTGCCTTGGAATGTTCTTCATTAAATCCAATTCCTCAGTCTTCACAGTCCTAGCCGCCTTCTTGATATCTCTGATGTGTTCGAGAATTCTTACTCTGAACTCACGGGAGGTCAGGCCCACGTAAATGAGCCCACATGGGCATATAGCCCAATAAACCACATGAGTTGTTCTACAATTGATATTGTGAACGATTTTAAATTCTTTGTCATGACCTGAATTATGAAAAGTGAATACTCTTTCCATCTGTGAGCAGGCCCCACAATCCCCACAATAGGAGGAACCCCACCTTTGTCCTCGTGATTTCTCCAAGAAATTAGAGGGAGGTGGTGTGTAGTGGCTTCTCACCATCATTTCTTTTAAAGTTTTCGACCTCCGTGGTGTTATGGAGGGCCTATCTGTAAGAGCAGATCTAAGATCACTATCTGATAATAATATAGGCCAATAACGGCCAATCACCTCCCTCATTTCACGCCATTGAGAATGATAAGGCGTGATGAGCCTCACTTGGTCATCAGATGTCTTAACAGCCGACCTCAGAAGATTTTCTCTAGGTGTGGCCCTGGCCCTATCGTAACCACGCTGAATTACATCATCTGCATAGTGTCTATTCTTAAATCTCCTTTTTAGTTCTAAAGCCTGTTCCTCAAAAAGATTAATGTCTGAACATATCCGTCGGGCCCTGAGGAACTGACCTGTTGGGACTGATTTTATGACCTGTGGTGGATGGGATGATTTGGCACACAACAGAGAATAGACGGCAGTGTTTTTTCTGTAGATGTCTGTCTTGATGGAACCGCACTCGCTCCTCACGACCTTGATGTCCAAAAACTCAATAATGTCCGTGCTGCAATGATAGGTCAGATGGATATTAGAGGCATTATTATTCAAAGATGACAAAAACAGATCAAGTCTCTCCCGCTCACCCTGCCAGATCGCAAAGATGTCATCAATATACCTCACCCACAAAATCACTGTTCCATCATCATCCTCAGGGAATTGAATTTGGCGCTCCCAATATCCCAGGAAGAGGCACGCATACGAGGGCGCAAAAGACGCCCCCATAGCAGTGCCCCTCTCCTGGAGATAATACCGCCCCCTGAAGAGAAAGTAATTGTGGGTGAGGATAAATCTGAGCAGAGTGAGCAGGAGATTGACCAGCCCCCCATCCAGGGAGGTAGTACCCAAAAAGAACTCCACTGCCCTTAGTCCGTCTGCATGAGATATAGATGTATACAGAGATTCCACATCTGCAGTTAGCATTATGGTATTTTCATCAAGATGTAACTCCTGCAGACGGACCAAGAAATCAGTGGAGTCTCTGATGTATGAAGGGAGATCAAACATCAGGGGCTTCAAATAATGATCCAAAAAATTGCAACAAAGACCATTGATGCCCGAAACAATTGGTCTGCCCGGGGGATTCAATATATCCTTGTGAACCTTTGGTAAGAAGTACAAAGTTGGCGTTGTAGGAAACTGCTTGACCAAGCCCTCAAAAACCGACTGCGGTATAATATTTTCATTAAATGCCCTCCTAAGTATCCTCTCAAGTTCACCCTGAAATACTGTTGTCGGATTCCTCTCCAACTTACGATAACAGTCACGGTTGTTCAGCTGTTTAAATGCCTCATGTTCGTATTTCTCCGTTGGCCAAATCACTACATTTTCCCCCTTGTCGGCCTGTTTCACCACGATGTCTCTCATCTTAGCCAATTCATCAATTGCCCTCCTCTGTCTCAAACTTAGATTGTCATGTGATCTTTTTTCAGGAATTTTACGTAAATCCTGAATGACCAATCTAGTGAAAAGATCAACCGTGGGACAGGACGACAAGGGGGGAAAAGAGGCAGACTTCTTTTTACAGGACTGTGGGAACTTAGATACATCTGGTTCCTCCTGCTCGGCCAATAGGGACTCTAGGAGACAGACAATTTCTCTGTCCTGTGCTGACATGTTAGTTAAATCTTCCCCATCCCTATTCTTGGCAAAAAACTTTTTAAATAAAAGTTTCCGACTAAACAGCTGAACATCCTTAATAGCCGTGAACTGATCATATTTCGCCACAGGTGAAAACGACAAACCCAGCTGCAAAACCTCAAGTTGTGCCTGAGTTAAAGTCCTATCAGAAAGATTGATTACCTTTAAATTATCTTTCGGACCATGATCCTTATTGCCACCAGTTGGGTAGTTTGCTCTTTTTCTGGCGGAGTTGCGTGTCATTACTCCACCCATCACAGGTCTGTCAGAGTTATCACCAGATTGCCCATGGTCTACACTTAAATGAGGGCTTCTTGAGCGATCCTCAGAAGAAAAGGAGCCGTTTCTGTACCGGGATCTAGATCTAGATCTTGTGCCAAAACGGTTCGCAGTGTGCCATCGGAACACGTTATTAGTCTCATGATCATTAATGTCCCGCTGGAATTTCTTGAGTTTGAGTTGTTTGATATCAGTTTCCCACTGCGCACTCTCCTTCTGTATCTCCCTCTCAAGGACATCAATCATCTCTTTAGACATTTTGGTTTTAATTTCAGCATTCATTTGCTCGATTTCAGTTTCAAGGGACTCTATTTTCTTTTTGTCAAGGCCTATGAGGAGTTCGAGCATGGTACGGGAACATAGGCCACAGGCTTCCTCCCACCTCTTTTTAAATATTTCAACAGATATCTCAAAGGAGGGAAAGACCTGGACCCTCAGGCCCCTAGGGGTAATCCCCCGAGAAAGGTATTGTTCAAGGGAGGCCTTGTTCCACCAGGTCCTCATCCGTCTCTTCAAGAGATCCTTAAATTTATTCTGTAACTCACGGTTTGATGATGAAGACTGAACAGAGCCCTGATTGGAGCTGCCACCGAATATCTCACCGATCTGTGAGGCCCAGCAACCATCACGACTTTTATAGTCCATTATTGGGTCTAAATCCAAAACAAAAAGAATATTAAGCCAAAATAGGAAATAGAACTCCATATCAAACCACCATAATTTATGGCAACCTCACCATATCAAAACCTAAGAACCAAAAATTTGAGTTTGCACAACCATCATATAAATCATCAACAGAAATTCTGCATATATTAGTTCTATTTCCTATTTTGGCTTAATACACAGATGTAGGGAGGAGACAAATTGTGGATGGCGTTGTAGGTCATGGTTAGGGTTCTGAACTGAAGTCGTTAGGAAATGGGAAGCCATTGACGGGATTAGCAGAGAAAAGAGGCGAGGGAGTAGCGGGGAGTGGGAACGATGACACGTGGATTAGTCGGACAGCCTAGTTTAGAATAGATTGTAGGGGTGCGGGAACTGCTAGAAGGGATGCCGCAGAGCAGGGTGTTGCAATAGTTCAGGCGGGAGATAACAAGGGCATGCCCTAGTGTTTTTGCAGCTCTTTGGTTAAGGAATATACTAATCCAGGAAATATTTTTGAGTTGGAGGCAGCTGGATATATGGCTTGAAGAAGAGAGCAGAGTCGAGAGTTACCTCCAGGCAGCGAGCACGTGGAACTGTTGAGAGTTAGCAGCCATCGACTTTGATGGATAGGTCTGTGGGGAAGGTGGGGGGGGGGGGGGTAGGGTTGCATGAAGAGGAGGAAAGATAATGAATTCTGTTTTTTTGAATAAGTTTTAGAAATCGAGCAAAGAAAAAGGATGATATAGCAGAAAGACATTGTGGGATTCTGGTTAGTAAGTAGGTTGATGTTAGGTCCAGAGAGGTGGATCTGCGTATCACCAGCAGAGATGATAGTGAAATCCATGGGCCTCTATGAGCTGTCCCAAGCAAAAGGTGTATATGGAGAACAGCAGTGGTCCAAGAACTGAACCTTGGGGGACACCGACAGATACGGGTCGAGATGAGGAAGTGGCGTGAGAGTGGGAGACGCTGAAAGTTCGATCAGTTAGGTATGAAGTCATCTAAAATAAGGCCAAGTTTCTGATGCCCTAGAGAAGAGAGAATCTGTAGTAGAAGGGAAAGGTCCACTGTGTCGAAGGCATAGGACAGATCCAGGAGGAGGAGTACAGAGTAGTGTTGAAAAACAATATCCAGTGTCTCCAGGAGGAGACCTGTCAACGTGTAGGAAAAAGCTCCTCTCTCCCACCTGCCTCTGTATTTTCCTGTATGTTGATGGAAAAAAACTTTTTCATTGAATAAAGACTTCATTTTTACATCCTATCCTCCTGGAGATGCTGGATATTGTTTTTCAATTCTTCATGTGATTTCCCACCCGGGTCAGGGTGTTTCCGTGCGTCGGAGGTTTGACCAGGAGTGAAGAGGGGTGAGCTGAATCTTTCCCATTTATCTACTTTACAGAGTAGTGTCACTTGGTTTTAGCAGTTAGTAGGTAATTGCGACTTTAGTTAGGTCAGTTTCAGTGGAATGAGATTGGAAGCCATATTATAGTCTGTCAAAGAGGGAGCAGGAAGAGATGTGGGAGGACAGTTCAAGATGGACATGCTGTACCAGTAGTTTTGAGGCATAGGGGAGACGTGATATGAGGCGATAGCTCGACACAGAGAAAGGATCAAGGAAAGATTTTTTGAGGATGAGTGTGATTGAATGTTTAACACATGAGGGGAATACACCAGTTGTTAATGGTTAGTTGAAAAGATTTGTTAGGGTTGGGATGAAGACTGGTGAGATTGGGGATGAGGTGGTGTGGGAGTGGGTCAAGTGGACAGGTGGTGAGATGTGATCTTGAGAGTAGAGAGGAAAGACTATTGTGCCGCCCCCGCGTCAGCAGCCGGGCTGCTCGGATCCGGATCCACGGTAACTCGAGGGGTCTCCGACCCGGGGGGGGGTTGCGCGGCCACTCGAATCAAAGGGGGTGTATGGACAGGGGACGGTGTGGAAAGTTCGTGACGCCACCCGTGGTGTGTGGTAAGGGTAAAGTACCACTGCTGCGTCTGGGAGTATCTGGTGGCGATGGTGTGGGCAGCCAGGTGTTTAACTCCTGCAAGGGTAGGGGGGATGCCCCTGGACTCGGTGATGGTGTTGGGAAGGTGCCGTCGGGCCGGTAAGGGTTAATTGCGTTCTCAGTCCAATAACGCTAAAGCTGACAACCGTAGTAAACCAAAGTTCTTGATGCCACTGCAGCAGGGAGGGAGCACGCCTGGATCCCGTGCCCGTTGGTGTTGCTTGTTAGCCTGTGACCTTAACCTTGGCAAACTTTCTGTAGTTGGTCCCCTTCAGCTTGGAACTGAACGGGTCCCGCTCACCCGTATGGCTAACGGAGTGAGCTTGCTGTCAGGGTTCACGCTTGGGATTTTCTGGACGAGGCAGTGGGAAAGTCCTATCCCTCTTGTTGTGCTAGTACCCCGATTTTGCAGCGGGTGGAGAACGGATCTTGAAGGCTCCGTCCTCGTCGGGTTAATCACCAGGATGCCTAAAGCTACTTCCTGGACTGGGGTCCACATACCCCGTCGTGCCCTGGCCCCTGCCCGGTGATGGCACAAGGCCGCCGGCTGTCCTCGACAGTCCATGCCCCTTATCACGATCCTTTGCGACCGGGGTCCAGCTCCTACCAGGCCCAAACCAACGTCTGCCACCTAGTATACGAGGAGCCCAGCTCCTGACCTCTCCTCTCGAGAGTCACCACTCAACTCACTGTCTCCTAACACTCCTGACCACCCCTTTACCAACCCCCCTAGTGGCCAGACCTATTCCCTTCAGGCTGTCAACTGGTGTGTCTGGTGGGTGTGGTGCAGAGTGTTCCTAGGGTTTTGATTAGCTTGTTCTTATCAACACCAAAGGTCAGGGACCCGTAACCAAGGAGGAGATGGATATCATGCAGAAGGGCAGATTGCACAATACCCTGTGATGACCTGATAGGCCAGGGCGTCACACTATCTTCTGTCATGGAGGAAAAAATGTCTTTGAAGGAAGAGAGCTGAGTAGTTATGAGGAGGGGCTGTGGGAATTGTGGGCCAAAACTTGCTCTGATGTCAGTATTCTGCTTGAAGAAAGAGGCAAAGTCTTCAGCTGAGATGAGAGAAGAGGGAGGTGGTGCTGGGGGACGGAGAGAGAGTTGAAAGTGTTGAATAGTTGTTTCGGATTGTGAGATAGGGGTGAAATGGGGGACAAGTAAGTTTGTTTTGCATCAGTGAGTGTGCACCTGCAAGTGGTGAGGGACTGTTTGTATGTGAAGTGCTCAGTGGAATGAGACCTCTTCAATCTCCGCTCAGCGATTCGTGAAGCCCGTCTCAGTTCTTTAGTCTGGCTCATGTGCCAAGGGTGTTTGTTGATCATGTGGGTTTTGGTATACGTGAGGGGGGTGTCTGATTCGAGAGCTGGAGAGATTGTGGTATTATAGTTAATGGCAGCAGCATCTTGTAAAGAAGCTGTGTCTGCAAGAGGGAGAAGGGACAGAGAGAGTGTAAATCAAGGTGCTTGAGATTTCTGCAAGGGTGTGAAAGTTTGTGGAGGGGGGGTTTTGAACTTGAAGAAGACAGAAAAGAAAATGTAAGTAGGTTGTCGTTAGACAGGGGGAGAGGCGTGTTTGAGAGGTTAGATAGGGAACAGAGACAGGTGAAGTTGATGTCTAGCATATGGCCATCTTTGTGAGTAGCTACAGGCAACCATAGAGTGAAGCCAAAGGAGGAAGTAAGTGTTAAGTTTAGAGACAGATGAGTGGGAGGTGGCAATGGGGATGTTGAAATCGCCCATGATTGTGGTGGGGATGTCAGCTGAAAGGAAATGTAGTAACTAGGTGGTGAAGTGGTTGAGAAAGGTGGTGGCTGGCCCTGGGGGACAGTAAATGACAGCCAGTCAGAGGATGGAGGGGGAGATATGGACAGAGTACACTTCAAAAAAAGGGGAGAGTAACAGTGTGTGGCAGTGGAGTTGGGGTGAAGGACCATTTTTCAGACAGGAGAAAACCAAATTCTCCACTACGCTTGTTACTGGGGGGCAGGGGCGTGGTGAGAAAGATGGAGACCACCATAAGGAAGTTCAGCAGGGGAGGCTGTGTCAAAAGGTGTGAGCCAGGTGTCAGTGAAGCCGAAGAAAGAAAGTTTGTTAGGGATGAGAAGGTCATGGACATATGAAAGTTTGTTTGTAGACAGAGCGAGCGTTCCACAGAGCTCCTGTTAGAGGGATTGGGGGAGCGGAGCCTGGGTGACTGGGTATAAGGTTAGAAGAGTTGCCGAAATTTGTGATAGCTTATGGATAGGGGTTAGAAGTGACTGTGGGGATCTGGTATGGAGGGCCCGGAATTGGAGAGAGCTCACCAGCTATGAGGAGAAGGAAGCAGACAGCGTGTAAGAAGGTGGGAGCAGGAGAGGCCATGAGATGGCCATGTGTGTACGGAGACACGGGGTTTTATGTGGAGGAAAATATCTGAGGAGGAGGTGAGCTGGATGGGAAGGATTGAGGGAGGGACGACCAGTTCCTTACTAGGTTTAGTGATTGGGGGGTAAGTAGGAAGTGAAGTATTATAGGGGGGAAAGTGAAAAGAAACATTGTTTACGGTGATTCTATACAGTCACCTTCTGGTCCCTTCCAGTCCAATTCACAGTAGTACCCTTATAGAAGCACACTTAAGGATGCACACGCCGACTTATGGGACGTCTGGTATTAAATCATGGTCTCCCGTTAGGATAGCAACAACCATCTGATTGAAGACCAGTAAATGTATCTGCACACATTTACTATTTGGTGCAGAAATTTCTGTACCTTTTGGCAGGAAAAACGCAGTGAAAAAGGACGCACGATTGTGCTGTGTTTTCAATGCGCTTTTGGTGCAAATTTTTATCTGCAGCAAAAACGCTGTAAGAATTAACATGCTAAGAGAATCTATCACCAGGTTTTTGCTCCCCCATCTGAGAGCAGCATAACATAAGTGCAGAGATCCTGATTCCAGAGATGTATCAGTTACTGAGCTGTTTTCTGTCATTTTGATAAAATCAATCTTTCCTCTGCTGCAGATCTAGCAGTTATACAGAGATGATTAATATGCTGGACTACCTGCAGCATGCCAAGTAGTCCACTAATGATCTGCTGCTGGTTAACACTAGAAGTCCCAGAAATTTCGAGCTCTCCCCCTGAAGTCCCGAAAGAGGGTCAAATAACATACAATAAACTGAATAGAACTAGAAACGCTAAACTCAATGGAAAACAACCTCCTGTGGTGCGACAGTAATTGCCTTAATTACAGAACAAAAGACGGTGATTATAGGATGTTAGCTAAAATCTTTCAGGTCATTTGACCCGTCTCTGGGTTCCAAAGGTAGAAATGTTAAATGACCCCTCTCTGGGACTTCTAGTGTTAAACAAGGATTTTATCAAAACTACACTAAGCATCTCAGTAAGTGACATCACTAGAATCAGGATCTCTGCCCCTACGTTATGCTGCTCACAGATTAGGTGGCAAAAACCTGGTGACAGATTCCCTTTAAATCTGCACCAAATCTGCAAGGAGATATACTCAACGTGTGCAGGAGACTTCAGGGTTATCATTAAGGATTCCCTTCAGGTTCAAATCTGCACTTAAACGGGATTAACACGTAACATGTGTACGGCCTAAGGTTATGTGTGCACGCTGAGTATTTGGTTGCAGAAATTGTTGAATCAAATCTGCATCTCTTAACAGAAAAAAACAAAACAGGCATTTTTGCCACGATTTTGATGCATTTTTTCCATGCGTTTTCTATGCATTCTGGGGTGCAAAACCGCTGAAAGAATTGACATTCTGCAGATTTATTTCTGCACCAAATTTGCAATTGGAAAAAAAGCAACATGCAGAAAATGTCAGGATTCTCACTTTCTTTGATGGCATAAGGATTTGCATGCAGATGTGACAAAACTGCACTAAAAAAAGGCATCAAAAACGCGATTAAAACGCACTGTTTGTGTGCCGCCCCTGCAGAGTATCGAACCGCTCAGATCCGGGGTTGGTGGTTACTCGTGGCTCGAGGGTCTCCGGACCCGGGGGCTAGGGGCCACACTCAAATGGCAAAGGGAGTATATACAGGAGATTTGGTATAGTTCGTGACGCCACCCGTGGTGTACGGTAATTGGGAGTACCGCCGCTGCCGTTGGGAGTACCCGGGGTGATTAAGTGGGGCGGCTAGGTGACGTTGCCCTCCGCGGGTAGGGGTAGGCCCCGGGATTCTGGATGGTGATGCGGGAACACAGTGCAGGGGTCAGTCGGGTACTCACTCAGCAATGAAGCAGACGCTGACAACAGGGTAAACCAAGTCTCTGAACGCAGTTACCTCTCAAGGGGAGCTCGTCCGGGTCCCGTTCCCTACAGTGCTGCTGGTGGTCCGTAACCTGCCTCCTGGCACAAAAGTTTTAGACTGTCCGTTGTGGCCCGGTAGCTCTTGGAGCTATCCGGGCCCCACTCCCCACTATGGCTAAGTGAAGGAGCCTGCTCTCAGGAGCTCACGCTTGGGATTTCAGTGGGCCACTTGCTAGAAAATCCCTATCCCCCTCGTTGCGCTACTGCCCCCGATCTCTGAGCTGGCTGGGAACAGTCCATAAAGGCCCTGTCCTCCGCAAGTTAATTGCCAGGTCGCCTGAAGCTTCTCCCCGACCTAGGGTCCGTGTACCCCGATGTGCCTTCGGTCCCGGACCGGTGATAGGACCAGGCTGCTGACCGTCCTCCTTGACAGGTTCCAGGCACCTAGCCTCAATCCCCTGCGACCGGGGGTCCGACTCCTCTGGGTCCAGACCACCATCTGCGACCTAGTCTGCTTCTCCAACTCCCAGCTTCCTCAGAGCTCCTCACTGCTCAAGGGCTACAACTGAACTCAACTAACTTTACACCTCCCACCTCCCTGCCTGACCCCTAGGTGGGCGGCCCTATTCCTGCTTAAGCAGCCCACTGGTGTTCCTGACAGGTGTGGTGCAAGGTGTATCTAGGATTTGCGAATGCTGATGGAGGCAGTACTGCAGGATGGAGACCCAGAACCATGGGGGGTTGAATCCTGCACTAAGAAAAAGAGCGTGCAGAACCCTGTGACTACTTGAATAGTCCAGGGCGTCACATTTGCACATACCCTAAAAAGGTGAATGACTAAAGTCATTGATAGGGTTGCAAATGCACTCCTTTTTACAGGAGGTGTAGCAGAGGCCATTCAACAGGATTTCTTACAGGCTCGAATGTTTTTGCTTGATTTCATTTTATCCCTTGGCTTCATCTTGTGATAATAGCTGATTGCCAAGTATGGTGCGCAGGACACACTGTAGCAAAACTAACAAAGCAGCTCACTTTTCTGGTTCATTGAGACACCAGTTAAAACAACCCCCCCCCCATGGAGGTCCATATGCCCTAATATTAGGTTGTCGTTTAGAAGCACAATATAAATATATTATGCATTGATAACGACCTTTCAACCTATTTCTGCCATTCAGTTTGCACGTCTTTTTAAAAAACAGGCAATTAAAAAATAAAATAAATAAGCTTCAAGATGTTTAATAAAAGCAGAATGGTCCTGAAGCTTCTACATGCCTATTCTGAGTTTCATCAAGCATCATAAATTACAGTGGAAAAAGAAAATCCGTGTCTAGTGCACATAGCGTGCATTTATAAAGACCACATAAAGAGATGGTTTATATATTAGTATTGGAAAATTCTGTGAATCACACATGTATAGAAAAATGCATATATTTTCTAGTTTGTCACGGGGTATACAACCGAGCAGGCAGGGACAGCAGGCTGGGAATGATCCAAAAGAACCTTATTGGGACTGGGAGAAGATAGCATGAAACATGGATATAATTCCTTAGAGTCTGCAATGCGGCTGCAACAAAGGGGACAGATTCAGAGGTACCACCCAGTAATCCCACACCAAGGATAAAAGACCAACAGTCCTTAGATGAGTTGCCCAAATCCAGTAGAGTGGGCAAGACAACACAATCCCATGTGGCAACTGATCTTAAATATCTAGTAGTCCATGCACGGGTACCAAGACCTGGCTGCAGCAACAGATCCTAGCCCTACACAAGTCACAGTACCAACCAACAAGCCATACATGTGGCTTCGACTTCGTCCTCTCTTCAGATCAGCCCCCTGGATGGGCAGAAGTGCTCACACCCACCCCCTAAAACATTGCTCTAGATCAAAGTATGAAGAAGGTTCCAGAAGCCCAGTCTCCGGCTTGTCTACATGGGTTGGGTATTAGTGAAGCCCCTAGCAGAGAGGAACAAAGGCACACATGCCCCCACCAGATGCAGGACAGGAAATGCTAAAGTAGGCCAATGTAGCGCCCCTGAGATCCTCAGGGCACTACATGGAACTGTATCCTCTTGGGGATGCAGTACCTACCCCCTGGGACCTGGAGTACCAGTGCCGATTGCACCAAAAACACGACCAAAATCCTAGTTCTCCACTCCACACTGGGCATAGAGGGTTAACCATGTAAGGTGATGGTTGCCATGGGAACGAGTCCCTGGGTATAGCCAGCCTGGTGGGAGGGGTCAGTCAGTCGGTAGTGAGGAGAGAGTCGAGTAGCACACAGGAGAGGTGTGCGGACGTACCTGAGCTAGGTCCGTGTAACGGTGACCCCGGGAGCACAGGAGAGAGGTCGCCAGGACTTCACCGAACCAAATAATCCGGGGGCATCAGCAGTAAACTAGCATCGGGATTCGGACACTTACCTCCCCGCAGGGTCCGCACTGCCCGCAGTACGGAGGAGACTGTACACCAAAAAGGACAGTCAGGGCCCCCAAACGCTCCACGCTACGGGGACCCAATCAACTGAGTGTGCCGGGGACAGAGCACCCTGGGTCACTACATTGGCACTGGCTCTCCAAGGGACCTGAACCAGCAACTCCTGGATCCACAGTGAGTAGAGACTGGTAAAGACAATCTGGTGTGGTCTCAGTTCTTGCCCCCGTTACCTCTCCCAGGCACAGCCCTACCTGCGGAGGACCTACCATCACAGCTGCCACTACCACCAGCCCTGGGAGTACCCACATTCAGAAGCGGCGGTTCTCCATCATTAACCACAACCCGCAGATGGCTTCACATGACAAAAACTCTTATCCCCTCTGTAAATACCCCCCATTAACAAAAGGGGCTCAGGGCACAGGACCGGGCAACGGCCACCAGAGTGACATTCCCATTTGTTACTGCCCAGGACTGAGTATCCCAAATCCCTGGGCGCTACACCTACAATAACACTTACGGTTGCTCTTATTCATTCTTTGTCTGGACTGTTGCAACTATATTCTAATCAGTCTCCCTCTTACTAAACTCTCCCCTCTTCATTTCAGCCTAAATGCAGCAGCCAGGATTATATTCCTCTCCAACTAATACAAAAATGCCTCCACCTTGTCCCAGTCATTGCACTGGTTGCCCATCCACTACAGGGTACAATATAAATTATCACTCTCACACACAAAGCTCTCCACAGTTCTGCATCTCCCTACATCTACTCCCTCATCTCTATCACCGTAAAGGTGCCCTCTGTTCCCATAATGACCTATCAGTGACATCCTCTATAATCTGAACCTCCCACTCCTGTCTCAAAGACTTCTTGTGAGCTGCGCCTATTCTCTGGAATGCACTATCCAGGACAATTTGCTTAATTCTCAATACCCACAGTTACAAGCGTGCCCTTAAAATGCATTTCTTTAGACTTGCCCATAACCACCTCACTTATCTAGCTATTCCATCTTGCCTTTATAATAGTTCTTCAAAATGTAGTCCATTTATGCCCACTCCATGCACTTAGTAGCACTATATATCTGTACTTGTGCACATACTGGATGGTGAATAATCCAACAGAACCTTACTGGGACTGAATTCCCTATGTATTACTGTATATTGATGGCCGAACCATACAATCAAACTATTTTTACCATTTACCTTTTGTTCCTCCCGTATTTTTTCAAAGATTGCTTGCTCAGGAACCTCACTCCTCCTGGGATCGGTTGAATTGTGATATTCTGCAATGTATGATATTGTCTGTTTTTATCCCCTTTGAATGGTAAAGTGCTGCGGAATATGTTTGTACTATACAGTGTGTCCACCCATATCCTTATGACTCTCCGACCTGTGACTGTGGAGCAGATCGTCAAACTATCCAGCACATTGTTGAGGAGTGCCCCCTGAGATCCTACCATGGTGACAAAAAGGATTTCTATATTGTAAATGATAACGCTATTGCATATATAGAAAATCTTGATATTCAAATTTGATTTTTATCCTTTTGATATTTTTCAATCACTGTCTATTGTCTGGTGTTTATTTTTATATGATGGTAAGATATACGTTCATACGATTAAATAAATAAACCCATATCCTGTCCACCGCCATTAACTTGAGAACAGCGTCAGCTATAGGCATAGAAGTGGTATATCTAGGTTTAGTAAAGTAGCCATGCACTACGCAATGAAATCACCTATAGCACCACCTGGTGGAAAACAACGGAGTTAGTTTTTTATCTCGAAAACGGAACGAGATCGAGAAAAGAAGGGAATTTTGTTTACTTACCGTAAATTCCTTTTCTTCTAGCTCCTATTGGGAGACCCAGACAATTGGGTGTATAGCTTCTGCCTCTGGAGGCCACACAAAGTTATTACACTTTAAAAAGTGTAACCCCTCCCCTCTGCTATACACCCTCCCGTGCATCACGGGCCCCTCAGTTTTGGTACCAAAGCAGGAAGGAGGAAACTTATAAATTGGTCTAAGGTAAACTCAATCCGAAGGATGTTCGGAGAACTGAACCATTAACCAAAGAACAATTGAACATGAACAACATGTGTACACAAAAGAACAACAGCCCGAAGGGAACAGGGGCGGGTGCTGGGTCTCCCAATAGGAGCTAGAAGAAAAGGAATTTACGGTAAGTAAACAAAATTCCCTTCTTCTTTGTCGCTCCATTGGGAGACCCAGACAATTGGGATGTCCAAAAGCAATCCCTGGGTGGGTAACAGAATACCTCGATAAAAAGAGCCGGAAACCGGCCCCCTCTTACAGGTTGGCAATTGCCGCCTGAAGGACTTGCCTACCTAGGCTAGCCTCTGCCGAAGCATAGGCATGCACCTGATAGTGTTTTGTGAAGGTGTGCAGACTCGACCAGGTAGCCGCCTGACACACCTGCTGAGCCGTAGCCTGGTGCCGCAAAGCCCAGGACGCGCCTACGGCCCTGGTAGAATGGGCTTTAAGCCCTGAAGGAATCTGAAGCCCCGATGAACGGTAGGCTTCAAGAATCGGTTCCTTGATCCACCTAGCCAAGGTTGACTTGGAAGCCTGAGACCCCTTACGCTGGCCAGCGACAAGGACAAAGAGCGCATCCGAACGGCGCAGGGGCGCCGTGCGAGAAATGTAGATTCTGAGTGCTCTCACGAGGTCTAACAAGTGCAAATCCTTTTCACATTGGTGAACTGGATGAGGGCAAAAAGAAGGCAAGGAGATATCCTGATTGAGATGAAAAGGGGATACCACCTTGGGGAGAAATTCCGGGACCGGACGCAGGACCACCTTATCCTGGTGAAAGACCAGGAAGGGGACTTTGCATGACAGCGCTGCTAGCTCAGACACTCTCCTAAGTGAAGTGACTGCCACTAGGAAGGCCACTTTCTGTGAAAGGCGAGATAGAGAGATCTCCCGCATCGGCTCGAAAGGTGGCTTCTGGAGAGCCGTCAGCACCTTGTTAAGATCCCAGGGTTCTAGCGGACGCTTGTAAGGTGGGACTATGTGGCAAACTCCCTGCAGGAACGTGCGGACCTGCGAGAGTCTGGCTAGACGCTTTTGAAAAAACACTGAAAGCGCCGACACTTGTCCCTTGAGAGAGGCAAGAGACAAACCCTTGTCCAATCCTGATTGAAGAAAGGAAAGAAAAGTGGGCAATGCAAACGGCCAGGGAGCAAAACCCCTATCCGAGCACCAAGCTAAGAAGATCTTCCAAGTCCTGTGGTAGATCTTGGCGGACGTTGATTTCCTGGCCTGTCTCATGGTGGCAATGACATCTTGAGACAAACCTGATGACGCTAGGAGCCAAGACTCAATGGCCACACAGTCAGGTTGAGGGCCGCAGAATTCAGATGGAAAAATGGCCCTTGAGACAGCAAGTCTGGTCGGTCTGGGAGTGCCCACGGTTGCCCCACCGTGAGGTGCCACAGATCCGGGTACCACGACCTCCTCGGCCAGTCTGGAGCGACGAGGATGGCGCGGCTGCAGTCGGACCTGATCTTGCGTAACACTCTGGGCAGAAGTGCCAGAGGGGGAAATACATAGGGTAGTCGAAACTGCGACCAGTCCTGAACTAACGCATCTGCCGCCAGCGCCCTGTGATCCTGAGACCGTGCCATGAATGCCGGGACTTTGTTGTTGTGCCGAGACGCCATTAGATCGACGTCCGGCGTTCCCCAGCGGCAACAGATCTCTTGAAACACGTCCGGGTGAAGAGACCATTCCCCTGCGTCCATGCCCTGGCGACTGAGAAAGTCTGCTTCCCAGTTTTCTACGCCCGGGATGTGAACTGCGGAGATGGTGGAGGCTGTGGCTTCCGCCCACAGCAGAATCCGCCGAACCTCTTGGAATGCTTGACGACTGCGTGTGCCGCCTTGGTGGTTGATGTATGCGACCGCCGTGGCGTTGTCTGATTGTATTCGGATCTGTCTGCCCTCCAGCCACCGCTGGAACGCCTGTAGGGCTAGATACACTGCCCTTATCTCCAGAACATTGATCTGCAGGGCGGACTCCGTCGGAGTCAAGGTTCCCTGAGCCCTGTGGTGGAGGAAGACCGCTCCCCACCCTGACAGGCTCGCGTCTGTCGTGACCACAGCCCAGGATGGGGGCAGGAAGGATTTTCCCTTCGACAAAGAAGTGGGAAGAAGCCACCACTGAAGGGAGGTTTTGGCTGCTCTTGACAGGGAAACGTTCCTGTCTAGTGACGTCGACCTCTTGTCCCATTTGCGGAGAATGTCCCACTGAAGTGGACGCAGATGAAACTGCGCAAAGGGAACTGCTTCCATTGCTGCCACCATCTTCCCTAGGAAGTGCATAAGGCGTCTCAAGGAGTGTGACTGACCCTGAAGAAGAGATTGGACCCCTGTCTGTAGTGAACGCTGTTTGTCCAGCGGAAGCTTCACTATCGCTGACAGAGTATGAAACTCCATGCCGAGGTAAGTCAGGGATTGGGTCGGTGTCAATTTTGACTTTGGGAAATTGATGATCCACCCGAACCTCTGGAGAGTCTCCAGGGCAATGGTCAGGCTGTGCTGGCAAGCCACCCAGGAGGGTGCCTTGACTAGGAGATCATCTAAGTAAGGGATCACCGAGTGGCCCTGAGAGTGTAGGACCGCCACCACTGTTGCCATGATCTTGGTGAAGACCCGTGGGGCTGTCGCCAAGCCGAAAGGCAGTGCCACGAACTGAAGGTGTTCGTCCCCAATGGCGAAACGCAGGAAGCGTTGATGTTCGGGTGCGATCGGCACATGGAGATAAGCATCCTTGATGTCTATTGATGCTAGGAAGTCTCCTTGTGACATTGAGGCGATGACCGAGCGGAGAGATTCCATCCGAAACCTTCTGGTGCTGACATGCTTGTTGAGCAGTTTGAGGTCTAGAACGGGACGGAAAGATCCGTCCTTTTTTGGCACCACGAACAAGTTGGAGTAGAAGCCGTGACCATGTTCCTGAGGGGGAACGGGAATCACCACTCCTTCTGCCTTCAGAGCATTCACCGCCTGAAAAAGTGCCGCTGCCCGCTCTGGGGGCGGAGATGTTGTGAAGAAACGAGTTGGAGGACGAGAGCTGAACTCTATCCTGTAACCGTGAGACAGAATGTCTCTCACCCATCGGTCTTGGACATGTGGCCACCAGGCGTCGCAAAAGCGGGAGAGCCTGCCACCGACCGAGGATGCGTTTTGGGGAGGCCGAGAGTCATGAAGAGGCCGCCTTAGTGGCGGTGCCTCCGGCGGTCTTTTTAGGCCGTGACTTAGACCGCCATGCAGAAGGGTTCCTCTGGCCCTTCCCCGACCTGTTTGACGTGGAGGAATGTGACTTGGCCGAAGGCCGAAAGGACTGAAACCTCGATTGAAACTTTCGCTGTTGAGGTTTGTTTTATTTAGACTGGGGTAAGGACGAGTCCTTTCCCTTGGATTGTTTAATAATCTCGTCCAATTGCTCGCCAAACAAACGGTCGCCAGAAAATGGCAAACCGGTTAAGAATTTCTTGGAGGCAGAGTCTGCCTTCCATTCACGTAGCCACATGGCTCTGCGGACTGCCACCGAATTGGCGGATGCTACCGCTGAACGGCTCACCGAGTCCAGGACGGCGTTCATGGCGTAGGACGAAAAAGCCGACGCCTGAGAAGTCAGAGACACAACCTGCGGAGTAGCGGTGCGTGTGACCGCAGTAATCTCAGACAGACAAGCTGAGATAGCTTGGAGCGCCCACACCGCCGCGAATGCCGGAGCAAAAGATGCTCCTATGGCCTCATAGATGGATTTCATCATGAGCTCTATCTGCCTGTCAGTGGCATCCTTGAGGGATGAGCCATCTGCCACTGAAACCACAGATCTGGCCGCCAGCCTAGAGACTGGAGGATCCACTTTTGGACACTGAGCCCAACCCTTCACTACTTCTGGGGGGAAGGGATAACGTGTGTCATTAAGGCGCTTAGTAAAGCGCTTGTCCGGGTATGCTCTGTGCTTCTGAACAGCATCCCTGAAATTAGAGTGATCGACAAAGGCACTCCGTGTACGTTTGGGAAACCGAAACTGGTGTTTCTCCTGCTGTGAAGCCGCCTCCTCTACAGTTGGAGTTGGAGGAGAAATTTCTAGCACCTGGTTGATGGACGCTATAAGGTCATTTACTATGGCGTCCCCTTCAGGTGTATCTAGATTGAGAGCACCGTCAGGGTCTGAGCCCTGAGCTGCGCCTTCCTCTTCATCCTCTAGAGAGTCCTCATGCTGAGACCCTGAGCAGCGTGATGAAGTGGAGGAAGGTCCCCAGCGAGCCCGCTTCACCGGTCTGGGACTGCGGTTCGAGTCGGAGTCCTCACCGTGGGACCTATGTGTCACCTCAGGAGCAGATTGCTGCGCCAACTGATGGGGACCTGGGGACGAAGAACGCACAGTGCCCTGCATCTGTGTTGTTGGTCTGGACTGCAAGGCTTCTAGTATCTTAGCAGACCATTTGTCCATAGACTGAGCCATGGACTGTGAAAGCGACTCAGACAGTTTGTCAGCCAAAACTGCAAACTCTGTCCCTGTCACCTGGACAGTGGGAACAGGTGTCTCTACCTGAGCCGGGGGACCCACCAGTGCCTGAGGCTCCGGCTGAGTGAGTGTCACAGGGGCCGAGCATTGCACACAATGAGGGTAGGTGGAACCTGCAGGTAGCATTGCCGCACATGAGGTACAGGTTGCAAAATAAGCCTGTGCCTTGGTACCCTTGCTCTTTGCGGATGACATGTTGTTGTCCTCCAAGAGATAAGTAAGGGAGCACCGTGATCACTGAGGGATATATAAATAGCCTCAAGTTAACAGTACAGCCGAACCTGTATACACAAACGAGATATATATATATATATACAGTTCGGCAGTCTGGGGGGTCCAGCACCGGCAGACCGGTGTGGCTTACCAACCGCTCTGTGTGGCCACCAGATTCCCTGCCCCGGGTCTCCCTCAGCTGCAGCCAGAAGTTCTCCACCGCAGAATGTGCTGAAAAAAATGGCTGACGGCGTTCTCAGAGGAGGAGGGAGGCGTGGGCGTAGTCACAAAAGTGCGGGAATCTGGTGCCCCAGCGTGAGTAGTGAGGAGGGCGGAGGACAGCTCAGTGTACTCCAGCCCTCACTGTCGGCGTCATACCGACCGTCCCGCCCTTTTCCCTGACTGGCAGGCCTGGGGGCGGGAGAATACTGTACTAGGCCGCAAAAGCCGGGGACTAAAGTTAAAACCGCGGCCGGCCCGCAGTGCACGGTCGGCGCGGTAGTCCCGGATCCATTCCCACGCCGCAGTCGCTGCAGCGTCTGGGCCTAAGGCGCTTTATGCGCCGTCCCAACGGGAACACAGAGTACCTGTGGATGCAGGGCCATGTCCCTGACGATACTCCGTCTCCTGTCCGGCAGATTCCCCCAGGGGCTGCGGAGGGAGACCGGTCCCAGTGTCTGGATGACCGGATAGGATCCCACTTCCCCAGAGCCCCTAAGGGATGGGGAAGGAAAGCGGCATGTGGCTCCAGCCTGTGTACCCGCAATGGGTACCTCAACCTTAACAACACCGCCGACCTGAGTGGGGTGAGAAGGGAGCATGCCGGGGGCCCCATAGGGGCCCTCTTTTCTTCCATCCGATAAAGTCAGCAGCTGCTGCTGACTAAAAACGTGGAGCTTGCGTGAATGTGTGCCTCCTTCAACACAAAGCAAAAAACTGAGGGGCCCGTGATGCACGGGAGGGTGTATAGCAGAGGGGAGGGGTTACACTTTTTAAAGTGTAATTACTTTGTGTGGCCTCCAGAGGCAGAAGCTATACACCCAATTCTCTGGGTCTCCCAATGGAGCGACAAAGAAAAAGTGAATTACAAAGTTGTAGGGCATCATCAATTCAATACGAATCAACACCTTGCATACAGAAATGCTATGATTAGAACGTATGAAACTCACAAAGCTGCGGACATGAAGCAATACCTCATGGAGACCTTCCTACAAGTCATTGGGTATGATGGCTGTGTGGAGTGGCCTCCACGCTCACCTGACCTGGCCCCATTGGACTCCTTTCTGTGAGGTCACATCAAACAGCAGGTGTATGCGACCCCTCCACCAACATTGCAGGAGCTACGACGACGTATCACAAATGCTTGTGCAAACGTGTCACCTACCATATTGCACAATGTGCAGCAAGATACAGTATGCTGTCCAGAGTCCAGCTGTGCATTGCAGCTGACGGGGTCCACTTTGAGCATCAAAGTTAAATGAGCGTCATATGCGTGACCAGCATTCAATGTTTTTTGGGGCGGGGGTGGTGTCATGGGTTTCATATCATAGCATTTCTGTACGCAAGTTGTCGATTCGTATTGAATTGATGATGCCCTACAACTTTGTAATTCACTTTTTTTCTCTATCTCTTTCCATTTTCGAGATAAAAATGCTAACTCCGTTGTTTTCCACCTGGTGGCGCTATAGGTGGTTTCATTGCGTAGCGCATGGCTACTTTACTATACCTAGACACCACTTCTATGCCTAAAGCTGCCGCCGTTCTCAAGTAAATGGCGACTGTATAAAAATTATTATATATTCCACATGTTTTTATTATTTTAAACACATTTGCTTCCTTTCAGTTCTTGCAACAAGAAACAATCCGACAAAAAGAAGAGTCTCAGAAGTTGCAGCAGAAGCAAGAACAAGAACTGCAGAAGTTCAAGGAACATCTAGAAGAGACGTGCAGAGAGCTGGTGCAGATACAGGTAAAGCCACATTGTCAAAAGCAGACATTTTTTAAAACTCCTGTGCATGTAGAGGATTATACATTTATTCTATAGGCAGCATCTAGGATTGGTTTAAAGAGGACCATTTAACAATTTTATGTTGAACTGGACACACGCAAAATGTTTATTATTTTGCCCCTCTGTTGCAGAGATATTAGGCTACATGTGCACGCTGCAGTTTTTGTTGCTTTTTTGTCACTTTTTTTGGTGCAGTTTTGTTGTAAGTTCTGACTTCCCAGCAGTCTATGAGAATTCAGATTTGCAATTTATTTGACACAAACTTCTGACAAAAAAAAATGCAGCATGTTCATTCTTCTTGCTTTCTTGTCTCAGTTTTGTCACACTCTCTATACTGACAAACACTTGCAGTCAGGATTGACAAAAGCTCCAGAAGCAAGGACTAGGGGAAACTATATGTAACTGGGTAAGGAATTAGCTAAAAGATGGGAAACAAAGAGTAGTCATAAATGGTGCATTCTCTAAATGGGCTATGGTCAGCAGTGGGGGCCGCAGGGATCTGTGCTAGGACCGATTCTTTTTAATCTCTTTATTAATGACCTTGTGGATGGGATTGATAGTAAAGTGTCAGTCTTTGCTGATGACACCAAACTATGTAGGATATAAAAAACTGACCTTGATAGTGTAATATTACAAAAAAGATCTGGATAAGATGTCAGAATGGGCAGATACTTGGCAAATGAGATTTAATGTTGATAAATGTAAAGTAATGCACCTAGGACGGAGTAATCCCATAACTGCATATACATTAAATGGAAGTAAACTCGGGACTACAGAACAGGAGAAGGACTTGGGTATTCTCATTACAAATAAGCTGAGCAGCAGCACGCAATGTCAGGCAGCAGCTGCTAAAGGAAACAAGATTTTAGGGTGTATAAAAAGAGAAATTAGATTCCGCGATCCCAATGTATTGTTACCCCTCTATAAATCACTTGTAAGGCCACATCTGGAATATGGGATCCAGTTTTGTGCTCCACATTTTAAGAAGGACATTCAGAAGCTAGAGTCAGTTCAAACGTGGCAACTAGATTATTACAAGGAATGGAGGCCTCACATATGACAGGTTGAAAAAGTTAGATATGTTTAGCTTAGAAAAAAATATACTTTATATATATATATATATATATATATATATATATATATATATATAATACATGTGTGGTCAATATAAAGGACTGGCACATGACACTTTTCTTCCAAAGACAATACTAAGGACCAGGGGGCATACACTGCGCGTGGAAGAAAAGCGATTCCGGCAGCTAAATAGGAAAGCGTTCTTTACAGTTAGAGCAGTCAGACTGTGGAATGCCGACCACAAGAGGTAGTAACGGCAGATACTAGAACAGCTTTTAAAAACGGGCTGGATGATTTCCTCAGTACGCACAACATTGTTGGTCATAAGTCACTTGGGGACAAAATGTAGAATTAGCGGAGGAAGGTTGAACTAGATGGACCTAGGTCTTTTTTCAACCTATGTAACTATGTAAAATAAAAAGCAACAAAAAAAGCATCAAAAATTCACCTACATTACAAGCGTTTGTTTTGACATTTCCAGGCTCTGTGTTTTGGTTGCAGTTTGGGTGCAGAACAAAACTGCAGTGTGCACATGTAGCCTTAGAGATCAAAGTATTTGGAACCTAATCAGTTATATATTTTAATTTTTTTTAAATCCATGTGAGCATTACCAGAGAGATTTCACTGGGGGGGGGTGTTCTACTGCCTCTCTCAGACACTGACCAATCATAAACAGACAGCAATACATAGAAGAAGAAGGGAATTTTGTTACTTACCGTAAATTCCTTTTCTTCTAGCTCCTATTGGGAGACCCAGACGATTGGGTGTATAGCACTGCCTCCGGAGGCCACACAAAGCAATTACACTAAAAAGTGTAAGGCCCCCTCCCCTTCTGGCTATACACCCCCAGTGGGATCACTGGCTCACCAGTTTTAGTGCAAAAGCAAGAAGGAGGAAAGCCAATAACTGGTTTAAACAAATTCACTCCGAAGTAACGTCGGAGAACTGAAAAACCATTCAACATGAACAACATGTGTACCCGAAAAACCACCAAAAATCCCGAAGGACAACAGGGCGGGTGCTGGGTCTCCCAATAGGAGCTAGAAGAAAAGGAATTTACGGTAAGTAACAAAATTCCCTTCTTCTTCGGCGCTCCATTGGGAGACCCAGACGATTGGGACGTCCAAAAGCTGTCCCTGGGTGGGTAAAGAAATACCTCATGTTAGAGCTGCAAAGACAGCCCTCCCCTACGGGGAGGCAACTGCCGCCTGCAGGACTCTTCTACCTAGGCTGGCGTCCGCCGAAGCATAGGTATGCACCTGATAATGTTTGGTGAAAGTGTGCAGACTCGACCAGGTAGCTGCCTGGCACACCTGTTGAGCCGTAGCCTGGTGTCGTAATGCCCAGGACGCACCCACGGCTCTGGTAGAATGGGCCTTCAGCCCTGATGGAACCGGAAGCCCAGCAGAACGGTAGGCTTCAAGAATTGGTTCTTTGATCCATCGAGCCAGGGTGGCTTTGTAAGCCTGCGACCCCTTGCGCTGGCCAGCGACAAGGACAAAGAGTGCATCAGAGCGGCGCAGGGGCGCCGTGCGGGAAATGTAGATTCTGAGTGCTCTCACCAGATCTAACAAATGTAAATCCTTTTCATACCGGTGAACCGGATGAGGACAAAAAGAAGGTAAGGAGATATCCTGATTAATATGAAACGAGGATACTACCTTAGGGAGAAACTCCTGAATGGGGCGCAGCACTACCTTATCCTGGTGGACCACCAGGAAGGGAGCCTTGGATGACAGCGCCGCTAGCTCAGACACTCTCCGAAGAGACGTGATCGCTACCAGAAAGGCCACTTTCCGTGATAGTCGAGAGAGTGAAACATCCGTCAGAGACTCGAAAGGCGGCTTCTGGAGAGCAACTAGTACCCTGTTCAGATCCCATGGATCTAACGGCCGCTCGTACGGGGGGACGATATGACCAAACCCCCTGCAGGAACGTGCGTACCTGCGGACGTCGTGCTAGACGCTTCTGAAAAAAACACCAATAGCGCCGAGACTTGCCCTTTAAGGGAGCCGAGCGACAAGCCCTTTTCCAACCCAGATTGCAGGAAGGAAAGAAAAGTAGGCAATGCCAATGGCCAGGGGGACACTCCTTGTACAGAGCACCAGTAAAAGAAAATCTTCCACTTCCGTGGTAGATCTTAGCAGACGTGGGCTTCATAGCCTGTCTCATGGTGGCAACGACCCCGTGGGATAATCCTGAGGACACTAGGATCTAGGACGCAATGGCCACACAGTAGGTTCAGGGCCGTAGAATTCAGATGGAAAAACGGCCCTTGGGACAGTAAGTCTGGCCGGTCTGGTAGTGCCCACGGTTGACCGACCGTGAGATGCCTGTCGCCAGAGCTCTTTGATCGTCATGAAAACCGGGACCTTGCTGTTGTGCCGATTCATGAAACCCGTCCGGGTGCAGAGACCATTCTCCTGCGTCCACGCCCTGGTGACTGAGGAAGTCTGCTTCCCAGTTTTTTACGCCCGGGATGTGAACTGCGGATATGGTGTATGCTCTGTCTTCCACCCCTAGCAGAATCCGGCGGACTTCCTGGGAGGCTCGCCGACTGCGTAGTCCGCCTTGGTGGTTGATGTATGCCACCGCTGTGGATTGTCCGACTGAATTCGGATCTGTTTGCCTTCCAGCCACTGCAGGAAGTCTTGCAGGGCCATATGCACTGCCCAGAGCTCCAGACAATTGATCTGAAGAGTGGACTCCTCTGAAGAGAGTCCTTGATCGTCTGAGAAAGGGGGACGTTCCTGTGTAGGGACATCGACTTCCCCTCCCATTAGCGAAGAATGTTCTATTGAAGTGGACGCAGATGAAACTGCGTGAAAGGGACTGCCTCTGGATGAGGTGTCTCCTTGAAGGAGAGACTGCACCCCCGTCTGTAGTGACCGCTGTTTGTCCAGTGGAAGCTTCACCATCGCTGAGAGAGTGTGAAACCCGAAGCTAAGATATGCCAGTGATTGGGTTTAACTTTGAAAAGTTGAGGACCCACCCGAAACTCTGGGAAGTCTCCAGCGCCATGTTCAGGCTGTGTTGGCATGCCTCTTAAAAGAGTGCCTTGACAAGTAGATGGTCTAAGTAAGGGATCACAGGGTGACCCTGAGAGTGCGGGAGTGGTCCCACTGCTGCCATGAACTTGGTGAAAACCCGTGGGGCTGTCGCCAGACCGAAGGGTAGGGCTACGAACCGAAGATGCTCGTCTTCAATAACGAATCGTAGCAAACGCCGGTGCTCTGGAGCAATCGGCACGTGGAGATAAGCATCCTGATGTCTATTGATGCTAGGAAATCTCCTTGAGACATTGAGGCAATGACGGAGCGGAGGGATTCCATCCGGAACCGCCTGGTTTTCACGTGCTTGTTGAGCAGTTTAAGGTCCAGAACGGAACGGAAGGAGTCGTCCTATTTTGTCACCCCGACCAGATCGGAGTAAAAAGTGTCTCTTGTTCCTGAGGAGGAACCGGGATTACGACTCCTACTGCCTGCAGAAGAGCCTCGGCTCGGCCGGTGAGGAAGTTTTTGCGACAAACTGTCTCTCACCCACCGGCCATTGACCTGTGGCAGTTAAATGTCGCTAAAGCGGGGGAGTCTGCCACCGACCGCGGACGCGGAGAGAGAGGGCTGAAAGTCATGAGGAAACCGCCTTGGTAGCGGTTCCTCCGGCTGCCTTCTCCGGGCGTGATTGAGCCCGCCAGGAACCTGCGCCCCTCTGAGCCTTTTGAGTCCTGTTGGACGAGGGCAATTGGGACGTGCCCAAGCCTGGGAAGGACCGAAACCTCGACTGTCCCTTCTCCTGATGGGTCTTGTTTGATAGCTGGGGTAAGGAAGACTCCGTACCCTTGGACAGTTGAATGATTTAATCCAACCGCTCACGAAACAGTCTGTCACCAGATAAAGGCAATCTGGTTAAGCACTTTTGTGGAAGCAGCCTCTGCTCCAATCCCTTAACACTAGGAGCGTAACAACACGGAGTTGGCGGACGCCACTGACGTACGGCTCGTAGAGTCCAGGACAGCATAAACAGCTTGAGTCGCAATGCCGACATTGCGAGGTGAAGGACGCTACTGCGGCCAAGATGTACATGTGACCGCGTCCCTCTGTGCAATACTAGCTGAAATAGCTTGGAGTGCCTGTATGGCTGCGAATGCCGGGGCAACCGACCCGCCGATAGGGCTATCTGTCTGTCAATGGCATCTTTAAGTGAAGTCCCATCTTCCACTGCAACTATAGATCTAGCCGCAAGCCTGGAGATTGGGGGATCCACCCTTGGAGCGCCTGAGCACGTCAGGGGGGAAGAGACAACGCGTATCTTCAATACGGTTGGAGAAACGCTTATCGGGATAAGCGTGGTGTTCCTGGACTGCTTCTCTGGAGTCAGAGTGACCAGAAAAGTACTCAATATACGCTTGAGATACCGAAATAGGGATTTCTTCTGCTGTGAAGCTGACCCCTCCACTGGAGGAGTTGAGGGAGAAATACCCAACCTTCCATTGATGGACGCTATAAGATTATTCACTATAGCGTCACCATCCGGTGTATCCGGATTGAGAGCGGTCTCAGGATCAGAGTCCTGAACAGCTACGTCTGCCTCATCATACAGAGAGTACTGTGATGAAGTCGAGGGCCGTTCTTAGGGAGCTCGCTTAGGCCGTCTGGGACTGTCGTCCGTGTCAGAGCCTGCACCCTGGGATGCATGGGACCCTCCTGGAGCCATGATTTGTTTCGAAATCAGGGTGGCCAGGGGCATTGGATCAACATTGCCCAAGGTCTGTCTGGACTGCAAAGTCTGTAAGATGTTAGTCATAGCCACAGACAATATATCAGCGGAAACTGCAACTCCGTCCCTGTCCCTGGACAGGGATCACAGGTGGTTCTTTTGGCCACCTGTAGCAGAGACCCCGTTGAGTAATTGCACACACTGGGGGTCCTGGAACAGTCGCATGCAGTACAAGCAGCATAGAAAGCCTGTGCCTTGGCACCCATGTTTTTTTTTTTTTTTTTGCTGTTGCTGTCTAGCCATCTAGGAGCATTAGCCAAGAATAGCGACCGTACAGTGCAATGTATAGCATACAAGCATGAAGTACAATAAACACTTCAGCACATGCAGTACAAGGAGCATAGAAAGCCTGTGCCTTGGCACCTTTGCTTTTCTGCTGCCGTTGTCTAGTTATTCAGGAGCATTAGCCAGGAAAAGCGACATACAGTGAATGTATAGCATACAAGCATGAAAATAACCACTGCAGCACATGCAATCCAAGCAGCATTGAAAGCTTGTGCCTTAGCACCCTTGCTTTTCTGCTGCTGTTGTCTAGTCATCAAGGAGCATTAGCCAAGAATAGCGACATGCAGTGAATGTACAAGCATGAAAATAAACTCTGCAGTACATGCAATCCAAGCAGCATTGAAAGCTTGTGCCTTAGCACCATTGCTGTTTGCTGCCGCTGTCTAGCCATCTAGGCGGGTAGACAGCCAAGAATAGCCCTTACAGTGCAATGTAAAGCATACAAGCATAAAGGACACATGACACTGCAGCACATGCAAGACAAGCAGCATATAGAGTCTGTGCTTTAGCACCCCTGATCTTTTGCTGCTGTTTCTAGGTCTGCATCCTGAATAGCGACCGTACAAAAGTACAACAGGACACTTCGGCATTAGTGGGTCAGCACTTTAGTTGCCGCTTACCGCCCGCACAAAAGCGGGTGTGTGGCGCCGGAATCCTGTGCTGGTAGCTCAGTGTCTCCGTTTTCCCGCTCTGCGTGCCGGAATGGCTGCCGGCGTCCAGAGGAGAGGGGCGGGCCGAGGGCGTGCCCGAGACAAGAGCGGGAACCCGGCGCCCACTGTGTCTAGTAAAGGGGGCTGGAGAATGCAAATAAGGCTCCAGCCCTCGGCGCTGCTATAGAACAGCGTCTCTCCCTGTCCCTGAGTGACAGGGTGGGGGCGGGAACGAAGCGGCGCTAGGCCGCAAAAGCCGGGGACTAAAGTTAGAAGCGCCGCCGCCGTAAAAGCGCGGTCGGCGCGTCCCCGGCGCACTACAAGTCGCAGCTGCGCCGCCGCTCCAGGGGCGGTCGGCGCGGCGGCCCCCACACGTAAAGTCCCCCAGTAATCTGCAGGGACTATAAGCCCAGCGCACAGCGCTACAGTCCCCGGCGCACTAGCACACCCAGCAAGCCTGGAGTGTGCGTGGCCTGCCATACGGGGACACAGAGTACCTGAAAGTTGCAGGGCCTTGTCCCTGAACGGCACTCCCGCTCCACATCCAGCAGGTTCTATGGGTCTGTGGATGGAGCCCGGCCTCAGGGCTTGGTGGCCGGAAAGATCCCACTTCCTCAGAGCCCCTCAGGGGGATGGGGAAGGAAAACAGCATGTGGGCTCCAGCCTCCGTACCAGCAATGGGTACCTCAACCTTACAAACCGCAAGTGGGGTGAGAAGGGAGCATGCTGGGGGCCCTAGTATGGGCCCTCTTTTCTTCCATCCGATATAGTCAGCAGCTACTGCTGACTGAACAGTGGAGCTTATGCATGGATGTCTGACCTCCTTCGCACAAAGCAGAAAACTGGTGAGCCAGTGATCCCACTGGGGGTGTATAGCCAGAAGGGGAGGGGCCTTACACTTTTTAGTGTAATTGCTTTGTGTGGCCTCCGGAGGCAGTACTATACACCCAATCGTCTGGGTCTCCCAATGGAGCGCCGAAGAAAGAAGAGCACGCCCCCACAATAGCTTAGAACAGGCTCAGTGTGAGACTAAGGCTGGGGTTGTTCCAGGCGCGCTCCGTCCCAGAAGTGGTTGGACCGCTCAGATCCGGACACCGCCGCTCGGGTGGCTCGAGGGTCTCCGGACCTGGGGGCTCAGGGGGGGGTCGCGCCGGTACAAACTGAAGGAGTTATTTACTAGGGAGTGTAAGTAGTTTGTGACACCACCCGTGGTGTACGATAATGGGGAGTACCGCCGCTGCCATTGGGAGTACCCGGGGCGATGGAGT